>NC_060233.1:4806762-5417901 GCF_021155775.2 Neodiprion pinetum
AAATATGGCGCATGACCGTAGGCAGCAACCGTGCCATGCGAGTAACGCAACATCCGAGAAGACCGAACGACCCGCGTTCTGTACCAACGATCTTTTATTATATTCTTGTATCCATGTTGGTACACGGGAGTATTGGTACGTAGGTACTCAACGAGTCGAGACCCTGATCAAACAATTTGGGAAAGTTGTCTTACTTTTCACACCGTCGTCCGTAACGCTTCGGGCTATCGTACAAAACGCATTCTCATCTTCGGTACATTTCACACGACGCGGATGGTCCGATAAATTTGTTGAGAATACCAGATTTTACTGGAAAGTTGAGCTTCGATTCACGGAAATATAATCTAGTCTCGAACAGAGATGTTGAGCTTGAAATCACGTCAATGGTTTTGTAAAACGAACACGAGAAACAATTAAAAATAGGACGTGACGATTCCTCATTTCGATTGTTGCGTAGATAATTCTGAGAAAGGAAAATTCACATCCGTGGGTAATTACTCTACCAAGGGGGAAAGAAGGGACGTTGCGAGGAGTGAGCTTGTAGCTTGTGGCCTAGACGAGTATAATTCAGAATAGTTAATTTAACGGTTAAAGAGACTAGAACGACGGGAAGAGCATAACTGGCTCGTTTACACGCAACGGGGATTGTACCGAACATTGTTACGAGCTAGCGTATCCACCTATACCTATACCTATACCTACATATACGTGACATTTACACGATGTTGTAATCTCGTAATCGTTTTCGACCGTCGTCGATTGTCCCTCACAGTCTACAACGCACTCGCAGGATACCGAAATGTTTCTGGGGGTATCCGGTAATCTGAAGGCTCTTGGAATCGTCCCAGGAAATTCATTATAAGTGCATGGGAAGTCGCACTGAGAAAAATTTAATTTGTATAGTAACTAAAAAAATTAAGTAAAACAGGTATCGTTAAAAAAACTGTTTGAATATTGTTGGAATTAGGAAAAACGAGGTACGCCTAACCATTTTACGCTATCGTCGATCCTTTTTTGGTTATTGGAACGCGAAATCAGCTACTTCGGTTTGCTCTACTTTTTTAGTTAAACGAGGCCTTAACGTCAATTTTTATCGTTGCACGAGCGTTAAATTTTCGCAACAGTTGCAAGAAAATATTGCAACAGTGATCGCAATGAGAAAGAATAGCAACGGATTCTAGACTTTCCGGTAACGGCTAGAAAACTAATTTTCATTTTCTACCTGGAACTATATTTTTCGATTGTGGTAAAAAATGACAATAGTTAAATTACCGAGCGGTAACCGTAACTAAAAATATCTCTCAGTGCAGGGTTTCAAATGAGAGCCGTTCGATATCGCTCGCATCCCATTTCGAGATCCAATTTTCAGCTAATCTTACGTTGCTGGATTCCTTTCCGCACTGTTCACCGACTTTCCACTTCTGACGTACCCCGGCGACTTCGATTGTTATTTCAACCATGTCGCCCTTTGCTGCGGTGACAATGTACCAGGAAGCAATCTGACGCAAGCTCCGCTGTAAACCGCGGTCAAGGATACAAAGTGTACATGTAAATAGGTGTCTACATTCCTCGTGATCGTTTGAACAAACAGCCGAGCGAGGCGTCTTTAGTTGTTGTGAAGTGAACAATTCAGTTTATTCATTCGTCGTTCCGTGCGATTGATACCTACCTGTTTTATTAACTGTATAAAAACTGCTTCTGTCAAAGTTCGAGCACCTCCGCAGGCCGATCATCCGCCGTACAAGCATAATACGAGAGCTTGATACCGACACCTTGGCGCGCGCGTTTCGTTGGTGAATATCAAAGTGGCCGTTGCCGATTGTACGTGCCAACGATTCCTTCGTGACAATATTGCACGCTGTCAGCATTAAAGAAAACTGGGAGTGACCTGCGGAAGCACGCTCGACGTGAATTCCTTCGTCAATCGTAGTGTCATCGGCTCGACGTGCCGGTTGTGTGGTACCAATAACGACGACGGCACTGTACGTACAGCCCGCGTTTGTAATTGCAAACTTGTCAAAAATCCATGACACCACCGACCTGTCCCGTCATCTAGTCGCGTGACGGAACGACGAGAGTGATTGTCACGTCGACGTTGCGCGTTACATGCATATTTTCTTTCCATGTAACGAAACTAATTGCTTTCCGAATAACCGAAGCCTTTGGGCTTTACCTAATCTCTGGTTTATTAATCATCGGCATTAGATGGCAGTGTCCACACACAGCGATGAGCAGGTAATGCACGAAACCAAAAAATAGATGAAATAAATGAACAATGACAAGCTGATGAATCGGATCACTGGAAACTCGGGGAAAAAAAACATCATGGTTTTGAAGCGACTAGGCTAATCGGTGACATTAGCGCAACGATTTTGGTCGACCGATAGAAGGATCTAGAATTTTTACACATCGATTCATTCCCGAATGATCTCAGTCCATCGTCACTCGGTTTGCCAGAAACTACGATCGAAGAAACGTTCATCGGTCTCCTAACGAACCTTCGTTACATGATCTACCGATTTCTCTTTTTACTCTTCGCCAGATCCAAAATTGGTTAGATTTTCTTTTTTCTTTTTCTTTTTTTTTCTTTTTTTTTTTTTCTACTGCACACAAATACTCGGCCACGGTGCAGCTCATTTTTCGAATCAATCACCCTTCTCTAAACGTTCGCACACACACGGAAATCCTAGTGTTCTGCAGCGTAGGAACGTGTAACTGCAATCGGTCGACTCGTATCGTGATTTCGATCGGCAGTATCTTTATCACCGTTGCTGATGATCTTGCGTCCATTGCGTCTGGCCGTAAAATACAAACGGCTCATTACCCACAAGCTAATGTTTCTTGAACGTAACCGTTTTACGATCGTGACTCCGATGCAAATGGTTGCAGCCGAGGGAGAGTCATAAAATTCAAAGCCACTGCTTCTTCTTCAGGATTTTGTAATTGCACGCTCTCGCGGTTCGTTAATTAGTCTCCCGCAATTAATCCACCCTCCACCCTCTACCTTGTATACCATATTAAATACCTACGAAATTTCTGAAACAGTGTACAACTTTGTTTCCAAGTATCATCATCTGGGTTGAACAGCCTCGTTATTATATCGCAGTCAGAGGTATGTATATACATACCGTGCACGACGTGTACATATATATATATATAAATAAATTTGCTTACTGATACCGCGTAATAAATAGATAACGTTCAACTTCTCCTTAATGACCGTTTGGATGGATCATTAGCCGGCGAGGAGTTCCATCAACGAAACGACGGCGACGACGACGATGATCAGACTCCTGTTCAGTTGCTAATTACTCCGCCGTACACATCGATACACGGCTAATGGTATTTTTGCAACTTTTTCGCAAACATGGCCGCGATCGTTGCTCGTTTACAAACGAAGCTTTTCATCCGCACACAATTTATATATATATATATATATATATATATCATCCGCTCTGTTGGCTAATTGATAAGTCTCGTGCCATTTCATGTTGGTATACATACGTCTTTGTGTGTGCCAGGACACGACTGGCAACGATTACGCAATGAAAACTCACAATTAAATTTCCCATTGCGTGTCTGTGAGCTCGGTGCTGTACCTAGTCTATTCACACACACACACACACACACACACACACACACACACACACACACACACACACACACACACACGCACGCTCGCAATATGTACGTAGATCGGTTTAATGCGCCAAATGGCCTTGCGAAAGAAACCACTACATACTACAAGGAATCATCTAATTGGGTAGTCTAAGAGAATAATGACACGGTGCACGTGACGCTAACTATTGAAACAAAAAAAAAAAAAAAAAAATAATAAAAACGAACGTAACAGAATCTACAACCGTCAAATCGTTTGATACTGCACGTTTTTCGATTATTCAGATTCAATTTGACTTTTGTTTCAATAACAGCGAAACGTTAAGCGGTCGATTAATAAATTGTTGATACGCCTACGCGGTTTGTTATGACCGGAGCATTAAAAATAGGTAGAGATGGAGGAGGAATAATTCTATGTACTATATCGAGATGTTTATTACTGGTGAATAATCGAATTACCACCGCAAGAAGAAGAGTGAGAGAGAAACGAGGTACGAAGAGCGAAGCAAGGATCGAGAAGTAGCAGCAGCACCAGCAGCAAGGCCGAAAGAATGCCGTTTGTGACATAACGGTTATATTTTTAACTCTTAACTACTCGCCGGTGCTTGAGTCGACTCAAGTGCCCACCACGGGTCCCTCGAGGAGGAAAACAGGAGAAAGAGGAGGAGGAGGAGGAGGAGGAGGAGAAACAGGCGTAGCGATGGTGAGCCATGATACAAAAACAGACCCCTGACCCACGGGTCACCCACCCACCGTAGAAACTTTTGGAGCTTTTTTTTTTTTTTTTTTTTTTTAAAAAAAAGCTACTTTTGACAGCAGAAGGAAAAAGTCATTCGTCGATGCAAATGACACAGTCGCCTGTTGCCGTCGATGTTCCTGCAGGCGCAAAAGCTATAACGTAAACGCGGGGGAAGAAACGGTATAATTTATTACACTTAGGTCCTAGGAAACGATTTCGTGAGGAATTTCAAATTTACCCAACTCGATTGCTCGGACCGTGAATCTTCCTTAGCCATACCATACATTTTACGACGGTGGTACACATCGGGCACGTGTATCGAGAAACGACCGTCTCTCACTTGACGTTACTTCAATTTTTCTACGCTTTACAAATTGTCAATAAAACTTTTTTATTACTGTTTTTATGAACAAAAATAGCGTTACTGTACACTGGTAAACAAAATTTTGTAACAAGTTGCTCGCTGATATTTAAATTCCTATCTGCCATCGTTGTAAAACCATATTTATTTTGATTCGATCAGGTCTAGTTTTTGCGTTACAGCTACTATCGGTAGAATTGAATGTTTATCGTTTTGACTCACCTTTTTTGGTTCAGGGTGTACGAGACGGGTGTATTTACAATAAATAGGTATCAGTTAGTTGGTTACGATAAATAAAAAACATTTTGACCGGTGTTGTTGATCCGTTCATTTTTCAAAATTTATAAGTCGACGACACAAATCGTGGAATTTTTCGACAACTGAAACCAATTGCCGGAGTTCGTTACTACAAATTAAAGATCAAACAGAAACAATGAAAAACGATCAATAACCGTTACACTTATCTTACATATTTTTTGTTTTTACTTCTTCGCAACAATTTATCCTTCGACACGAAATCTGTCAGTTCTGTAACTTTCGTCCACGTCGTCTAACGATAAACTTGTTAGCCTCGTTTATAACCCGGGGCTGGAACAAATCTGCCGTGATTATATCTGCCGATCGGTGTAGTTTTGTCGCGTAGATGTATAACTCGCAACGATTTCACGGAAATAATCGTGCGAATGAAAGGGACGATCGTCGTCCGTTAATCGACGCTGACCCAAGGAGATTTTGTCCCTTGTAACGTGCGAAGAGGGTGAGGCCCGAAGGGCCAGAGAATCCGGTGGCTTTTTCGGTTCATTATCAAACGAGTTGCGCGCGCTAATGAATCTAATTACATTCTTTGGCTCAGAGGGATCAAGTCTGTGCATACCCAGTTTATGGGATTTAATTAGAAAAAGTTGTAGTATCGCCTCGACCAACGTTTTTTTTTTTTTATTATTCGTCGACTGCGTCCGATTGGCGCGTCGAAAGACGTTATTTCAGGTAGACGACGATCAACCTTGCTTCCTATACACCTGACAGCTCTCGATTCCGTTTCTGTGTGCGGCAGACATGCGGTAGCCCGGAATACGGCTACAACATCACCTATCCAGCGGCGTAACGAACGACGACGAGATCCGATATCGATTGGTAACATTCCGCAAACAGGCTGGTAGCAAATAAAGGAAATAGGTACGATCACTCAGCGTCTGACACTGTACACTACGAGAGATCGATTTTCTCCTGGGAGAAACTTCACGGTGTTCCACGATGTGTGTAGAAAAGAACGTGGGTTGAATCTCATTTTTAACACGTATGTTATACGTTTATTGTCAGGGGTTGGGAGGCACGGAGAGAGAAAAAAAATTCAGGACAGATGGTGCGGAGGAGGAGAAGAAAATATAAATAAATAAATAAATAAATAAATAACAAAATAAATAACAAAATAAACGTTGATATTCACGTTTCACGAACAAAACGCACCTGCGACACTTTGTGATAATATATCCCATGTTTGGGTGTGTTGAGGATCCGATTTCGAAAACGTGACTCGAATTTCATTTTTGATTTTCAAATTTAATCGTATTTATTTTTCTTTTTTCTTCGCTTCTACGTACGATATTTATTATACGATTGTGGAAATAGAATCCGAACACAGGAGATAGTGTGAATGAAAATTAATTAACGAATTAACTTCTTAATTAGGATATAAATGCATGTGCATGAAAAATTCACGATTACAAATCTTGAACACGAACGTGTGAGGATCAAGATTGAAAATCTTAATACTTAAATTAGCATGGTACCCACTTAAGCCGCTTGTTTGCCCTTGCGAGCTTTTTCGGTACAATTTATTACACTTGGGCACGCATCTCTTATTCCCTTGTTATTATTATTATTTTTGTTTTTTCTCCTCGTCTTCTTCTTTTTGTTGTCGTTTTTTTTTTCTTTTTATCTTCTTTTTTATACATAATTAAGTCCATCATCATCATCCAGACGTTCTGCATAAGCAACGCTCGTGTAATTCTCTACCGTACAGTCAGTCCTCACGCGTTGTTAATTAGATTACGCCCGTAACAAACACACACACAAACACACTCACTCACTTTTAAGGAACAATATACACGTGTACACGTTTATCGTTTAATTTTAAATCTCGCAAAAAACTGCGAAACACCAAAACGGGTACGACGATGCACATCCTGTTTGTTCTTTTTTGTCTTTCGTATTGAAAAAAAACGAACTGTGCTGAATAATAATAATTAGAAAATTTATATAACTAAGAAAAGTTGTATGTAACGTGGGGTGGGTTACGTCCTTCTATAAAGCACGTTTCAAATTAGTACAATTAACGTCAACAAAAGTTTCGCACGCGATATAACTGCCACGGGTTATATACATACATATATATATATATATATATAATCATACACACACACACACGCGCGCGCATTTATACGTATGCATGATGAAAAAAAAAAAAAAAAAAACGGTGGAAAAAAAGCTCACTCCAATATTTTTTATTATACTTTTAGGTTTTTCGACATCGCGTTTATAACGACGCGGGTAAAGAGTTATGTATAATCGTAGTTTTTATAGAGCGCATTGTTCTTCTCGCTGTGCGTGTGCAATGCAGTGTGAGCTAAAACTGCCTAAAATTCTGCAGTCAGTCCGCGAACTCGCATCTGCTGCAAATGCGCGGCCATTAAATGAGAAAATAAAAAATGAAAAAAACAATGAAATACGCCCTCCACTATCCAATTACATATTTTAATTCAACCAGATTTTCCAACGCCCAACGCATTTTTTGTTGCTCGGTTTTTTTTTTTCTTTTTTAGTCTAACCCTTCGCCACCTACGTTGAAAGACTACAAAAAAAAAAAAAGAAAAAGAAAAGTTTTCGCACAAAATAGAGGAGAATGAAAATTGCCACGAATTTTATGTCTCGCTACGTTTTTTTCCCGCGTGTAACCAATTACGATATTTAAGCTCTTGTTCATTGGCAGCGGGAATTCAATTTCAACCGATGAAACGAACGATCGTTTTTATATCCTACGCTTCGGATCACATACAACGTTATCGGTTGAACTAAATTATAACACGTCACCGAGGCTTGTATACCAGATTTGAAAAATAATATCTCTAACTATTGCTGTTTTCAAACGATCCAGAAATTACGTGTGTATTTTATGTACGATCTTGTTCGAAATTTTCCCCAAACAACCGCTTACACAGAATTCTTTTTATCTTTCAACGAGGTATACTTTTTTTTTTTTTTTTATTATGTTTTCTTTCCACTCTTTCTCTCTCTCTCTCTCTCTTTCTCTTTCTCTTTCTCTCTCACTCTCACTTCTTTCCCACCCGATTTCTCGCGTATGAATGGTCCGACTGTTCGTTCGATCCTCGATCCCTTCATCATGGAGAGGCACTTACGGATGGTAAAATAAATTGTTCGTCGAGACGAACGAAAGATAACCAGTGTGAATGAGAGAAAGAAAAAGAAGTAGTAGAAGCAGCGAGAAGGAAAAGAGAGAAAAAAAAAACAGGAGACCGAGAGCGAAAAAATGAGGGAAAATACCGGTGGTAAAAGATAAAAAAAAAATAAAAATGAACAAAGTCGACAGGAAGAATAACAAAAAACGTTGACAAAAAAAAAAAAAAAATTCAACGGTACACAACCAGCGAATGGAATAGAGTTTCGTTTGTTCGCCTTCTTTCTCACCCTTATATCTTGTGTATCATAGGTGTAACACATACACGCGGATATTTTTCTCTTTTCGAAGAAAACTGACTTTTAAACGTAACACCGATTATGGAAAATGTCAATTTTCACATTTCTCAACGGTTTGCTTTTCGTTTGTTATTTATTGTCTTCTTCTCACATTTCATATCTTCAAGTTCAGTTATATTTTACCGAATCGTTTACCAAAATCGAGAAAACGAAGCAAGAACGAGAGGTTTTTTTTTTTTTTTTAATACTCGTTCTACTCACCTGTATCAAAATAAAATTATAAACCATAAATGATTTCGAATGTTACGAAGAAAATTTGAAGAAAAGAAAGACTATTTGTATCTGTATACTCATTGATTTGTATTTCAGTCGATGGTTGTATTTACTTTTCTTTTGTTTTTTTCCTTTTGTCTCGTTTTCAAATCGGTCCTAGCAGCTACGACTTTGAACAATAAGCTGCAATATTACCTCTAATTGTTGGAGAATTTTCGGGTTTGGTGGAATCTATTCGTGAAAGCGGGCATCCAACCTACCCGACCGACTCTTCGTAAACTCCCAAAGTAACTCTTTAAATAGCTTCTTTGTTTATGGCACGGAGAGGGCAAAGTGGTTTTATATGTATCTAAAGAGGTCCGCAAAGAAACTTGGGACTCTCAAGCACGACTTGAAGCTTTCCCCGCGATCTATAAAATACAGTCATGTCATGTATTATACCTACGTATAATACCTTACGTATCGTATCTCACCGTTACACCAAAGTCCACATCTTTCATAACTTTATATAATATTTCGTTATTATACATAATATTCTTTCACTCTCTCATATTCTTATCTCTTATTCATTGAAATATAATATTTACCGATAAGTTATAATTATAAGTGCAATTCTTAGAGAATTCTTTATGCGGTTAGTGTTATTTCAATACATAATATCAACGTTATCTTATTCTGGTATACAAGTAATATATTATAATAATGTATGACCAATGTCTAATAATAATTCTTATCACATTATGTAAAAACTTTCAAAATTATACATGTAACGCGTTTAACTTTATGAACTGTAAATATAGTAATGAGATTCGTACTGTAATGATAATAAACCAAGTTTAGGCACCAATGAATCTGGCAGTTGAAGATAATTACAGTTCACTCAATTTCTTATCTTCAATGTGTTTCGCAGTGTAAACCGTGTGTGTGTGTGTGTGTGTGGCCGAGGAAAGGGGGGGTGGGGGCTGTTACGGTTAATTTTTCACTAATTAATATCGTTCACTTTGATAAAGAAGCTTATAATATTATAATTAAACTCACTCTTAACGCACTTTTGCCGCTGTGCAAGCATTTCGTTTATAACAATATCGATGTAACGAAGCCGATTCTTTACATTGCGTACGTTTGCATACTTAATTGCTTAACCACATTTAATATTTTCATACAACACGTATTGATAACAGTGTTTGAATTTTACACCGAATTGTGTGTTTCTTTCTTTCCTTTTTCTTTTTTTTTCATTTTTCATACGAAAAGATGAAATATGACGGCAAGTTAAAAATATGGCAATATTACGCTCTGCATAAAAGGTTATAAAATTATCGCCTGACTGCAGGTGGTCCGCGATATTTCGCGATTCGCTAACTTGATCAGTTAATTAATTGATATTTAAGAATGATCGATGAGTATCTGGTAACAAGTGTTTTTTTTTTCTCTCTCTCATTTCCCCAATTAAGATGCCGCGTTTTTGCTCCTTTTTTTTTCTCGTTTTGTTCTTTCTCTCTTCTCGTTAGTTCTTAGGTTTTATTTGTTTTAATTTTACATCCTACGGAAAGTTTCTTCTCTCGTACGTGTACGAAAATTTTCCCGAGATGTCACCGCGACATTGTTG
This sequence comes from Neodiprion pinetum, assembly GCF_021155775.2. NCBI lineage: Eukaryota > Metazoa > Arthropoda > Insecta > Hymenoptera > Diprionidae > Neodiprion > Neodiprion pinetum. The sequence continues at coordinate 4,817,077 of NC_060233.1, forward strand.
CGTATTTATTTATGTTTCACTGATAAGAAACCTACGTCGCGTAATACGTCCAACGATAATGTAAGAAAAACAGATAAACACCTCATACTGAGAGGTATGTGTCAGTAAGGGTTTAACGCAGTTTGCGTAATAATAATTTCAATGTGTCTACAAAGAGAGAGAGAGAGAGAGAGAGTGAGTAAAAAAAAAACACATTGCAAGAGTAAAAATAAAATAATCCGCAGCTCCTGCACTCTAGAAAATGCTTAACATCCTATATAATGGCCAGGAATCATGCACGCAACAGGTATAAATATACCTGTGCGATATATGTGTGCGTGCCTGTGTGTGTGTGTGTGTGTGTATTACCTATCTACCGATAATAGCCGTATACCGCGATGATTTAAGCACGGAGTGAGCTCATCGCGAAGAAGGTGTTGTAAATTTGATGATGTCACTTCTTCGTCGTTCCAACGTAAGAAACATCATCGTCATCACGTTTCTAGCCCATAAACAAATTCCATTCGATCACGTCGAAGCGATGGAAAAACTCGAATATTTTCTACCTTTACTTGTCATATTAATTATACGCGTTTCTAATTTACCTGTGTATGCATATTTTTGCGAACATACGTATGCTCTTAATTGTGTGTGTGTGTATATATATATATATATATATATATATATATATATATATATATATACTCGACTATGATTCAGAGACGAATCGATCGATCATCACCGAATGCGTTATATATGTATGATCTGCGTCATTCATTTATATCATAATAATAGTAATATTACTACGTCCTGTAGCCACGTGACAATTACCGGTGCTCAGGCTTCTATCTTTTAATGGTGTGTAATATAATTTTAATGGCTTGGTATGCGAACACATTTTCTTGCATCATTTGACTACATATTTCTCTACCTTAAACTAATTGAATTTTTGCTTTCATTTTCTGTTGCAGGTACGTTTTGTTATTCGGATGCAATATGCTATTTTATCGCAGAACAGTTACGCGTAAGTAGCGTAGTATTAACTCGTACGTTTTTTGCGGGATAATGTTGCGAGACCGTTTTGTTTTTTTTTCGCACCGATATCGCGAAGCGGAAAAGAAGAAAACTGAAAGTGAAATAAAAAAAGGGAAAAGAAAAAAAAAAAAAGTAAGAGGGTCGTCGGGGCTGAACGTGAAATATTAAAGAGGAGGACAGAAAGAAAATATCGACGTACCTATGAGAAAAGTGGGTATGGAAAAAAATTCAATAAATTTCGGGAACGGTGGGTCAAAAGGAGGATTTTAAAAATTGGGGTGAAAATTGATACGATCGTTCCAACTTGTATCACAGAAAACTTTTATTTCACGTTTTATTTTTTATTTAATTTTTTCTATATGTTTTTTTTTTTTTTTCTTCTTTTTCACTTTCATCGCCGTTTTATTCATTTTTCCGACAGGTTCATGTATGTATCGTATGATTTATATTATTGTATTTATATTCTATGTATTCGTTTTTCGTGTGACATATATACATTTTACATGTATAAGCTTATACGATGTATATATATATATTAGCGTAGCCCTTAATATTGGTAAAAAAAAAATATTATTTTTTCTCTCACCCCTTAAATCGACTCGAAATACTAAAAAATGATTTTTAAACGCGAAATCCGCTGTTAATTTTAATATCAAGAGTTAAAATCGATTAGGAGTGATTATCAAGGTAAAAAATTTGTAAAAAATAAGTCTTACACAGTTTTTCTTGCGAAAATCTATGCCGTTATCAGTATTTCGACAGCATTCCTTTTTTCCCACGAAATAGATACGAGAAAATCCGAAAAATAATCGGATCAAAATACCACAACGCTGGATTGGCAATAATTACGTTCGGATATGTATTCATCAGCGATTAATAACATGTAAAAAAATTCACCCTTTTATCATTTATCACATTTCTCTAACGTCCGTATCACTTTCAGAAATTCAGATATAAATGCGCGGAATACGGTAAAATTACTTTTAGATTAGTTTAAGCTACCACACAATGTTGTTTCATTGTTTACATGCAAATTGATCAAAAAATTGATACAAAAAAAAAAAAAAAAAAAAAATCGGCTTCAACTCCTTCGGATAGCCTTTCGGGCACGGGTTAATATTAAAATTAACAACGGATTTCACTTTTAATAATCAATTTTTAGTATTCCGAGTCAATTTAATGGATGAGAAAAAAAATGCATGTTCTTATGTATAAGGAAAATGGAAGAAGGAGAAATGCGAAGGAAGACGAAATTGATAGGTTATATTTATACAATATTTTTTATATATTTTATATGTTTATATTACGAGCCGGGCATGCGCGTGTCGGGTCTAGTCGGGGGAAAATCTGTCCGGAGATTCGCCGCAGCATCAGCGTCGGAAGCCCCGGATGATCGTGCATGGCGGCGTGCAGTGCGGTTCCAATAAAAATGCAAATCCGTAGCCGCATCGCATCCTGGCCGCGGTGAATCAGGTGCGGTGTGGTTCGGAACCCTGCGATTTGTTTATACATATATACGATATGTAACGCGTCAATACGCGCGTACGTGTAAAACGGAGGCTCGCTTGTCGGAGAAATTTATGCGTGTCTCTTGTTCATCTCTCTCTCTCTCTCTCTCCGTTTCGCGTTATATACACGTGAAGTTTTATCAGATATTCGCGAGACTGACGACGAATTTAAAATGTATGATAATAAATAAATGTACGAAACTTTTGCAAATCTGAGGCGTGAGGCGTTAAATCGGGAGGGAAAGAAGGGGAGGATTTCCGGCTTAACTACGTTTTACGATAACAAAATTATTTTTTTACTATTTTCTATTTACTATGCTTAGGCGTATGTACGTACGGCTCGCGATCGGTGAATAGGAGGTGGTACACGTGTATTATACAGCTTAGGCGGGATCGTGATCCCTGGCACAGTTTCCATTTTTAGAATTTTACGGCATAAACGCGGTACGAACGAGATCTTCGTATTATATACACACACATATATATATATATATATATACAATTATATATATGTACATAGTACAATGTATAATCCTGTTTTTCAAACACTTGCACGGATTTTGCAGATTCACATTTTTACAGATTCGAATTTTGGTTATTTCTTCTTTTGACACAGTCGCGATTTCACGTTTTTTTTTTTTTTTTGTATTCGTCGTATATTGAAGATCTTTCGGTATGGTGTTGATTTATATGTATATAACAATTTATCTTCCGTAGCGATTTTGCAAACTTGACGAGATATCCTGTGCAGGCAGAGTTCATTCGTTCGAGGAATTTCGCGTCAGCATAAATCAGGCAAGAAGGCGTTCGAGAACCTTCGTTTTCCATCTTCTTTGCTTTACGTACTCGGAATTTTTACTGCGGGTTTGGAGTGAAAAATATAGAATTATAAAAATAAAATAGAAGAGCTACGATAGCGAATTTTTATAGAAGCTGAAACCTAGTTTAGAGAATTTGTAAATGTGGTTAGTCGAAGTGTGGAAAAGTAAAAAATCATGCCAATATGTAGAATCGGCAAAATTTGGTCTCGATAATGTAGAATCGTGTACAAATTCTAGATTTTGCGGTTTTATGTTTTGACCTGTTTATAGTTCGACTTTATAATATTTTCAAATTTTTCCCACTCTGCCTTTCTACAATTTAACAACGACACCTACAACTCGGATTTTGACTTCTTTGATAATTCGATAATTTAGTCCTTCTGGTAATCAGCCAATCCAGTTTCTTACTCTCGCTCACTTTTATTCCTACCGATCGGCGGCCTTATTTTTTTACTTTTATTGTACATTTAGTTTGAAATCCAAGCCACGCGTAGGTTACCCAACGTTGAAATAAAGTGGAAATGTTGTTTTACACACACACGCAAATACACATCAGCTCTACATGATACCGGTATGGCGGGTAAGAATTTATCTCAATCCGTCTTTGGGGAATGGAGAAGAGAAAATAAGGCAGAAAAAAAAAGAAACAACAAACATTCGTGTTCTCCGTTGAATGATAAGATTGAATCAGGTTTGCGAAGAAAATCGAACGATATAAGATATGTACGAGGTGTGTTCAAAAAGTAAGGTGACTTTTCTAATTTCGCGGGCTATGTCCGTTCGATCTTCGATTTTTTTTTATGTTATGTTGGTACACTTGTCCCGAACATCTGTACACAGTTTCAAGTGTATAGCATGTTTAGTTTGTTTTTGACAGATACAAAGGTGAGACGTATTTTGGTGTGCTCGGCGATTTTTTGCTATCAAGAAAAATGGATCAAAGAATTTGCATCAAATTTTGTGTAAAAAATGGAATTAAGTGCTCCAAAACACTTGAAATGTTGACAGTGGCATACGGTGAGTCTACTCTTAGTAAAAAAAACGTTTATAAGTGGTACAAGCTCTTCCAAGATGGCCGAGAAGATGCCAATGACGAACCTCGCTCTGGACGCCCCAGCACGTCAACAACAGATGAAAACGTTGAAGCAGTGAAGAAAATTGTTTTCGAAAATCGTCGAATCACTATCAGAGAAGTTGCTGAGGATGTTGGCATATCGGTTGGCTTGTGCCATGAAATTTTTTCGGATGTTTTGGGTATGAGACGTGTGTCAGCGAAGTTTGTTCCGAAACTGCTTAATTTTGACCAGAAGAATCGTCGCATGAGCATCGCTCAGGAGCTGTTGAATGACGTCAATGATGATCCTGATTTACTCAAAAGGCTCATATTCACCGGATTTGGCCCCATGCGACTTTTTCCTGTTCCCAAAACTGAAGAGACCTATGAAAGGACGGAGATTTGCAACGATTGAGGAGATAAAGACTGCATCGCTGGAAGAGCTCAAAGCTATACCAGAAAGTGCTTATCAGAAGTGCTTTGAGGATTGGAAAAAGCGTTGGCACAAGTGTATTATATCTGAGGGGGATTACTTTGAAGGGGACAACATAAATATTGATGAATAAATAAATAGTTTTTCATAAAAATATAAAGTCACCTTACTTTTTTGAACACACCTCGTATATATTTTTCTGAAAAATTGTATACATAGACACTGTACATACATCATGTATACAATGTACGATATACATTTTTTTGTTTTTTTTTCTTTCATCGTATTTTAAACAGTCGAAGTAAAATTTATCCCCGTCAATCAATTATCATTTGAGGAACAAAAAATTCACAAATTTCCACGTTTCGTTTGTACTATCTACCAAAGATTTTCTTTGTTTTTATTTTTTACACTCCGACTGGTGATGCGCGTTTTATATAATGTATACAGTATTCAAATTTATATATATTTTTATGTATATACATATTAGGGTGGTCCTTAATAGGGTTGTTTTTGAATTTTTATGCTCTCAGGGGCTCAAGAGCTTTCGTATAATAAAAATAAAAATTCCCTGAAAATTTGAGCTCTCTGTGATCGAAGTATCCGATGGAAATAACATGGGTAAAAAAATTCTTTGCCTTTGAAATTTTACAAGTCGTTGTCGAATGTATGGAAAATAATGGAAAATATACATTTTTGTAGAGAATTGTGACCAGGTGAAAATATCAACCGGGACTAAAATTTTTCAATTCTTTTCCGAGTTAGCATCGATCGATACTGGTAGAAAATAATTTTTGGATTTTCGTTTATTATATAATGAAAGTTTTTGAATAATGTAATTATATGATTCTATATTAACTTTTTTTAAACTAAACAAAAAATGGAATATAATTATAACACGATTGTTTATTTCGCAGAGCTATACTTGACGGGATAATTTTGTATAAATTATAAACCTTGAACGTTAATTAACATATGAACGCTTTCATTTATGAATTTTACGCATCGGAGCTATTATTGCAGAGAGTTCAATATTCTCTACAAAAATACGTATTCTTCATTATCGTCGTTATATTCGTCGACGACATGTAAAATTTTACAGATCGAAGAAAGTTTTCCCCACGTTGTTTTCACAAGATACTTCTATCACAAAGCGGACTATCTTAGAGTTTATACAAAGCTCTTGCCTATCAATTTAAAAGCTTCAAAGCCCCTGGGAGTATAATAATTCAAGAACAACCCTATCAAGGACCACCCAATATATGTACATTAGGGTGAGCCAAAAAAACTAACCTATCGAATCTATGGTCTTAAAAGGACATTTTTTTTTTGCTTGTTATTTAAATGTGAAATTTCAAATGGCCAGCGACACCTTTTAAAATTGAACTAAAATTTTTTCCAAAAGCCGAAAATTTTCTTTCTCAGTAAATACGTCCTTGATATGTTAGTTTTTTTGGCTCACCCCAACGTACGTAAAGTACATCTAATCACAAGTGTAACGTGTAAAAATGTCAATTACACACTTGTGACGTTGGTGCGCAATACCTGAGCCGTATAACCGCGTACGTAATTTGTTTCCTTTTCACACACGCCGCCGTTGGCTGCTGCTGCTGTTGCACTTGAGGGCAGATATCTCGTTATCTAACTATAAACCCGGTTGTGTATATTCGCACACGCTGTAAGGCTGCACGCGCGTGCCGTTTAGTCGTGTACGGTACGTGTTGTTTAATTGAAAACTTTTCCGCGGATATACGGGGTGTACAATTATGTGAAATACGAAAACGAATGGTCTCGTATTATATCGCGAATTTATACCACTGAAATGGATTCGGGTGTAGACTTTATTGAAAAAAGAAAGAACGTTTCGAACAAATTTTTTTTTTTTTTTTTTTTTTTTCTTCATTAAAATCCTTTCCCCCTGAAATTCCTTTTGACTTATTAGTCATTTTCTCCTATTCTCAACGTGTTTCCGAGAGTCAAAGTGTCGAATTGCATCGCGTACGTGTATCATTTTGATTGAAAATCGGTCGCAAGATTTGCTACATAAATGCCGACGATAAATCAAAGACGGGATATATTACGTTTGTGTATGTAATACGCGTGAAATTATTTTTACATCGAGTAAAAACAATAACTACAAATGAATCATGATCAGGAATCTTCGTTGAAATTCGAGACGTGTAACTTATACGCATGTGCGTATGTGAAACCGCGGTTTGAAGCCAACATCGCATCATATTTTGGCTCGAATATTGTGTCATCGCGATCGTACGTAGGTACGTAGAGACGTGTGTAGTTTTTTCAATGAAATCCATCCACATGAGAGTCTAACGCTGCTCTTTTTTCACGGTTTTGTTTTATTCTTCTTCTTTTTTTTCCGTTTTTTTTTTCTTCTTATTTGTAACCCACTTGTGATCAATGAGCTTGTTTACCGCATTTGCCGCGTTCAATTCACGTTTTGTACCGTTCCCACCGACTTACTTACACACGAACTGTGTAAAGTGTTTAATACCTAGCCAACCTACTATGAAATGAGATAATCGCGTTACGAAACTGTCGACGGTTATCCGCGCCAAACTCGCGTTTCTAGCCTGCAGGATCGATGTTTAAAAACCTATATTTATTTTTATTTTTTATCGTTTTTCTTTTTCTTTTTTTTTCTTTTTTTCTCTTTTCCAAACGAAGACACAAATTTTTCTCGCCCGTTCGACAATTCTTTTCTCTTATCAAATTGTAAGACGGTTGATAAAAAATTTCCCCCAGAGTCGACGAATTGTCTCGTTCTTTTTTTTTTTCTTCATTTTTTTTCGATTCCGCTCTTAATTTTCAAAATTATTAAAAGGGAACGTCACGTTTTTAATTCTGTAACTTGCGTATCTATTATATATATATTTACAATGTGCAAATAATCGCCTGATGTGATTTTTGATTTTGACATTTTTACTTAATTTTCTACCTTCTATATTGTACGTATAATAACTGTCGTCTTGTATCATCGCGGTTGCGATGCAAAGAATAGATGTGTGTTTAGGCGAACACCTTGCGCATATCGTGCAGCATACAAATTAGTCGGCGGGGATAATTAAGAGTGTATAAGCATTGCGCAATTCGTGCGCTCGCATTTTGTACATAACAAACAGAAAAATATAACATCGTACAATATGTGCACACCTATGCATACTCTTAAACTGCTGGAAGAGAGAGAAGATTCGGCTTCATCGTGGCTTACTTATACCTACGTGTATGTATAAAAACATATAAATATTAGGGTGTTTCAGAAGAAAAGTAATTTGCGATTCTCCGCCAAAAAGTTTGGTCAGATTAAAATAAAAATTCTATCGACAGATTGAAAATAAATACGTTTCACGTTATGTGGACGATCGCCTTCAGTTGATTTTTCGCTTTTTTTTTTCTGCATTCTTTTGTTTTCAATTTATGAAGTACCGTGAATAGATTGTTTTTTTATTGCTCAAATCAATCACCAACATCAATTTACGTCAGAAAGAAGAGCCAAACTTGTAATATCAAGTCTACGGTTGATGTTTGAGAAACGTATCTGACGACTTATTCATTATTAATTCAATCTCGTGAAATAGTTACAATTTAATATGAACTTTTAATTTAGGTGAATAAGATTTCCGGTTGATATTTATATATGTATATATATATCGTTGTGCTACGAATCGTAATCTTTGGGTTGAATATAAATAAGTCAGGAGAGAAATAATAATTAAAACGCTACAACGTGTTCTTCGTAAATTAAAAAGAAAAAAAAAAAAAAAAAAAATGCACACGATCTTACATTTTAACGTAGAACGTTCATCTTTTGACAAAATGTTTCTTTTTACCTAAAAAAAAAACTGTTTAAAGTGTACAACGGTGGTAAATCGCAATTAGTTTTTTTCTGAAACATCCTGATCCATATATACACGTGTAGTTCGGTGTATAGATTATGTTTACGTGTAAGTATTATACGCGTGTGTATATATTTACCAGCGTATATACGATCCACGCAATGCTGCCTCGAGTTATTAACGGTCCTGAGCAAATATCTGCAAAAACGACCTTGCAAAGCGGCCGGTATGCCAATTAATTAAACGTTCGCGAGATCCAAAACGTACCTATACGTGTATATACATATATATACACGTGTATAATAAAATATATTTAACGTGTGTTTGTACGTAACTCGGGTGTTTTTAAAAAAGTGAAACAATCGTTGCGTTTATTATACGCGATGATTCTCATCGGAGTTTTCTTATCGTCTTCATTATAACCATTATCGCAATGTCGATCTGCATGTTGGCGCAGATAGCGTACTGAAAAACAAGGTGAAAATATTTTGTTGGATAATAAAATACGCCGAATTTATACGTCGAATAAACGAGACGCAATCCGGTTTGGTAAGTGATGGGAAGAGGAGGGAAAATGCAGCAGGATGGAAGGATATAGGCTTGAAATTTCCATAAATTAACCGCATTGCAAAAGCGTGGGATTTGGCGGATACTCCATCGTCATGGATTACCGGTTGATATTAATTCGGTTACTCAGTTAGCAAAATGATGGATGTGTTGTGCATGTAGCATTTGAAACCTCGTCACAATAACCGCAGTCAAATATGAGAAACGCAGGCGGGATGCATTTCGTGTCGTTTCTAACTACACGTCTCGAGTGACGTGGATTTATTCGATATCTGAATATTGATTTTTTAATATCCCGTAAATCGTGTCATTTTTTAATCGCGAGGAAGTTTTCTTTGACGATACGCAAATTGGCCGATAGAAAGCTTGAGAGCGCGTTAACGTGAAAGCTCGCGTCGGAAGCTTGTCGAAGAAACAGCGATAAGTCGTCGCGTTGAAGTTGGTAACGTTATCGTAACGATTCGCGCTTAGTTTAAAGCTTTATTTCCCAATTTTCGAGCTTTTTGAAATTCGCTGAACCGTAATAAAACCAAATATATTCACATTTTGAAATCCTGGTCTCGTGAAAGTTATTGTAAAAATAAGAAAATAACGGTTTGTTTTTTTTTTTTTTTTTCCTCAACCTCTCGTTACGATAACGTTACCAATTTCAACCTCGTTGATGAGTCAGAGAATTTCCGAACAAATAATCCTTTTTCATTCGTTAGTCTGACGTACGTTTATTTTTTATTTTTCCATCGTAAGGCAGAAGCTGCTGTACCTGTCATAGAAATTAAATAATAACAACAACAACAACAACAACAATGATAATAATAATCTTTATTCATCACAATTTTGTTTGCGAATGTTACACGAGTAAAAGTTTAAAAATTAAAGAGAGATAGAGAGAGGCAGAGAGGAGGAAATGCGACGTGTCTGACGGATCGCAAGTTAGAAGAAAATTAAATTCATACGGTCATACATGGGTCGATAAATAACAATTTAATTTATCTGACGGATGGACGTCGGTTCGTATCTTCCTAACTGTGTAACAATTACCGATGTGACAGACTGACGAATCGACTATATCGCTGTTTACAATCCGTATGTTTACACGATGTTGAAAGAGGTGTAATATCTCAAACCCTGCGCAAAACGTATGACCCTCGAAATCGACGATTTTTTTATTTTTATTTTCTAGTATGACGTGAAGTGTAGAAAAGAAAGATAACGTCTGAACAGGATTCAGATTTTTTCGATCACGGGTTTGATTTTTTACTTTACTACGAAAATCACACGAGAGCACAATTTTCGAACGAACAGTTCCAATGGATTGACTTTAAATTTTTCGCATTAATTCTTTACTGAATAACGAAAATTTTTAGACCCAGACGGAGATGGACAAGCTTTTCGTTTGAAAGTTACAGGCTAAGCAAGTAATTAAAAAGTGAGAAAAACTGAATTGAATATAAATTTAAAAGAAATATTTTTGTGCTTGACGCGTTTTTTTCCTCACTTTTCAATTTAACTTGTTTCGCCGATGAACTCAGAAATAATTAAAATCCCCGATAGCGAGGGTCACACGTAGGTCGGTTTTGGGTTGAAACGCCTCATACGTACATTATATAATACAATCCTCTCTATATATTTGTTTGCATTTCAATTTCTATCGCTTGAAATTGAGCTCGTCGTCGATTTGAATAAATTCAATTGCTTGTTCGCCAATCCGTCAGTAATTACATGATTGCGTGTAGATAGAGAGAAAGAGAGAGAGAGAGAGAGAGAGAGAGAGAGAGAGAGAGAGAGAGAGAAAGAGAGAAAATGTCTATAGAAGATGTGCAGCAGCGTTTATATCATATTTGTCACTTTTTAACACCGATGCGTGTCCTGAATATGTCTTCTTTTCTTCTTTCTTTTTTGTTTCAACTCTGCGAGTCGTCGAGACTTTATTGGCTAAAATTGTAATAGTCAGTGATGTTAGGCGGCCATTTTTGGCAGGAAGCTTGTCGTCGCCGTTATCGCGACGGTTAAATTGTTCTCTCTCTCTCTCTCTCTCTCTCTTCACATCAAGCCCCAAAATTTCATCCCGCTCGTTATTGTCATTGCAAAGTGCCTCGCGTTGCGTCGCTAACACATTATCTACTGCCTACAGCTGTAGAATATTACCTTCGCGTAGTTATAACACAAAACTCGTAAACTTTGAATACTCACTTTTCTCCCCCTAATTCTTATTCTTATTCTTATTCTTAAGTTCAACAGCAGAGCGTAATTTTATTCGTACACTTACGAAATGTGCACGCGAAACAAAACTGGACGAATTAATGTGAAACGAAGTTAAAATATGTATGGCAAGAAAATTTGCAAAGCTTGAAAAAACCTCGATCCGACGGTATATGCGGAATATCGACACGCTTTACGAGAAACTCGAAACTCCCTTCGTAGTTGAATAAAGTTGGAAGAAAAAAAGAAACAAAAATACAAAAAAAAAAAAAGAAAAAATAAGAAAACTTAACCTGCACCGAATGATACCGCAGTTCTCTTTATTGTTACTTCAATGGCCGTAGAGCTCTTGTAGTTTATTTATTCCGCCTCGGAAAATTCCCTCTATATTGATTCAACACACAAAGTTTTCTGAAAAGTTTTTGAAAAAGGATAACGTCGCGTCTCTATTCTTCGCATACCTAACACAACTGGCCAACTATAAGCGAACGATAGTTGCATGTTGGTATATATCTGTGTAGGCATTTATGTACTAGATATAAGGTTACATATTTACTTGCGGTATAATATAAACTTCTACGTGACCGGTTAGTTGCTGCTGCGCTGCATCGGACTTTGCGTTTCTCCAACGTGTTTTTATTTCTCATTATTATACTGCAATACACATATATGTATATGTTACACACATGTGTGTAATTTGTGTTTCGTAACAAACGAGAAGTGACGAAGGAGATGAAGAAAAAAAAATAAAAAATACACCGAAAGTGTAATATTCATATGGCAAACGTTATTTTTTTGTAATCATTTTCGCGTCACGTGTAGTTCTATAAATGTTTCTATTAACGCGAACACAGCGGGATAAAATCTCGCATACGTGGATAAGCGATTTTTCTCCTGTCTAATATATCCTTGCAAATTATGAACAGTAAAACAATTTGTAGAATAGAATTAAAGGGAAAAAAAAAAATCACTTCCTGGTAGATCCTTTTTTGTCCGTAGCTTGTAACATTCAAATGAGGAAAAAGCGTCAAAGCGACGTAAGTACATAAAAATACGCATATGCATACGGCGGTATATACAAGAAGAAGAAGAAGATGTAACGGGAGGATCGATAAACGACGCTCTTCGGTCCAGTTGGAAAAATGTTAAAGGAAAATCGCGAGTTTTATAGTGAGTCACAGGCACGTAGACAAAAAGTGATAACTCGTTTTAAAATTTCATCAACGATGCAGGAAAACACACACACACACACACACATATATATATATATATATATATATATATATATATATATATATATATATATATATATATATATATATATAAATTCAACCGTCTAATTCGCGAATATCAGTGAATATATATTATACTATACATGTAATAACGATTGAGGATGGCAGTGCGAAAATAACTTAAGTATCGATGGATCGGAATTCCAATTTTTATTACTTTTAACATGAGTTTGCTATAAATCCTATTTTTGCATTATGATATATGTATATGAACAAGTTTTTATTCGATGATATATAATGGGATCGCAAATATTCACATACGGCAAATCGCATAGAAATTGGCTAATTATACAACTATCCTTTTATTAGATTACTTGGCAATTTCGGACTACTCGCAATGTTTTTTTTTTTTTCTTTTTTCTTTGCCTTACAAATTGGTGTTCTTTAATTCATTGGACAGCCTTCACTGCGATACTTTGAATATAATAAGATTCAATAATCGATCGATAGATATTCAAATCCTAGTATTTGAACCTTTTCTTTTTCCCCCGATTTCATTTGAATCCATCTTTGTTCGAAGTCTGATGTTAAACTTCAGTTGTGAACATCGTTCGGTTATAATTTAAACACTTTTTTCATCTCTCTTCTTTCCCCCTCTTCGTCTCTGTTATATACCTCGACGACATCTGTAAGATATTCAAGCGATAGCACATCGTCTTTAGTCGTTCGTCTCGTTTTGTAAGGATTTCAGTGTGTGAAACGGTGTGAAATGATCTTGCCACGACGGTTTGAAGAAGGGGGAGGGGGGCCTCTGTGGCGTCATCGCGACGATTGGTTTAACGGCCGACTTGACTCGGCAAATTTGTCACGTTTCTTTTCTTTTCTTTTTTTTTCTTTTTTTTTCCCTCTTCTTCTCTTTCTCTCATTCTTTTTTAGGCTCAAGGTTGCTTATTTTCTCATTCTCGCATTGCTGGAGAGAGACAAAAGAGAGACAAATTTGCATACTTTTTTTTTTTCGATTATGCGTCAAAAATTTTTTCAGGATTAAATTCATCAAATTCATACTCGAGACAAAATTCAAAAATATAATATTAAAACCAAATTTCTTGACGAAATTGTCCACGAAGTTGAAGAAGAAAAATAGAATCAAACAATTCGTCCAGGTTGAAGACTAAAAAAATATTCACCCACGCAACGATTTGCATACTCTTTTTTTTTTTTTTTTTTTTCACCTCGGTGTGAACATTTCAGCCAGTCAGACTCGGCGAGTCGACTCGTTTCGCCTGTTTTTACGTCTATTATGTGTATTTAGAACGCGACTACAATTAAGTATAACTAGAATTAATGAATACTTACCGTCTGGATGCCCTGGCGGCTTATTTAGGCGCCAAGGATTAGCATCCCCAAGGATCCCGTTGCCACTGCATGTGGCTCCCGTATCCCGGATCGGTATAAATAAAACGCAGGAGATAAAATTTTACGAGGTTATATTTATGTAACCATTTGTTTTTCCTAATTTCTCTGCCGGCGCTGAAATAACGACGATAATCGGACCAAAGAATCTTGACCATTTTTTTTTTTTTTTTTTACACTTTGTTTCGTCGATAATAAGAGTTTTTTGGAAATTATTTAACACTGGGTTTTTTTTTTTTCTGTTTTCTTTTCTAACGTTTTGAGACGAAAAATGTACCTAAATCCTATCTAAAAACGCGAATTGTATCTAAACCGTTGTTCTCATCGAGATTTGTATATACAGATAATACAGGCATGTCTATAATGTTCCCTGCAGTAAAACGTCGAGTTAATTGGGAATCTTGAAAGTGACAGTTATGCCCTGTAGAACACTACGTATATAGCGGCATGTTTATGTTCTTATTTTTCCTTCCAGAGCTTCTGTAGTAAAACAGGATACGTAATAACCGAGAGTCTTTTATTTATTTATTTTATTTATTTTTTTTTATTTTTTTTTCTCTTCTCACAATCCGTTTCGTTGTTTTTCTCATTCTTTTCCAATACTTTTTACTTTCATTCAACACTATTTGGTTTTCTTTTATTTTCCGGTTTAACCGGACTCCCGTCAACTGTGGGAAATTACTACAGTTACTACTATTATATACGCGTGCGTGTTTGTCCGCGTGTATGTTTGAATGTTAAAGCGTCTCGCAGCGCGTTGTGTGGTAATAAAAAAGTGCCGACCGGTAAATTAAAAAGAATAAGAATAAGAAGAAGAAGAAGAAGATGAAGTAGAAGTGGGGGTGAAAACCGAGGCAACCGGGCAATAAGCAGCGCTACTTTACAAAACTTGCATCAGGATACTCACGATGCTTGCGTGCCTTGCATTATTATCATTAACTTGTCGCGACATAATATTTTTTATCTCAACGCCTTCGCGTGTGTAGGTCAGTTCCCATCCATCGGCTTTCCCATACGAATCCCATGTATAACGCATGTTACATGTATAATAATGTAATTTACGTGGGGTTCGGTAGACGTGACGAGATTCGGCTCCCCAGCCTCCGGATAAAAAAAAAAAAAAAAAAAGGTGAAGAAAAAATTTTTTCATCATCTCGGCACGGAGAGGATTTTACAACTTTTCATTATTACATAGTACGCTATGCATAGTAAACGTGGGCAAGCAAATGATGATATCAAAAATAAAACAAAAAAAAAAAAAAATAATGGGAAAGATCTGATTTTTCATCGTCCTTCGCGCCGACGACGCGTTGTTCAATTCCAAGTGATTTTAGGCGTTTGTTTTATCAAAAGAGAAAGTTTTCTCTACCGTTAACAAAGTATCGAAAAAAGAGTGTTATTTATATGTTAATTTTTTTTTTTTTCATTTTGATACGGAACTGGATTTTCGATCAATTCGTTATGGTTCTTGGTGTCCAGTTGCTGTTTAGTCATATTATCGTACGCTCGACACCTGTTCGATTATCCTTTCATCATAAATGTACAACCGTCGACCGTGCTGTTAGCTTCATTACCGTTTTTAATCGACTGGTCCAGCTGCCGCGGTTCAGAGGGAATAAAAACAACACGCGGTGTGTCGAAGGTGTTCTTAAAGTTATTCAATCTGAACAGAATATCTATTGATTTTATATTTTTCACCATCGAGTCGTATAATAACGATCGTCGTCTCATTTCAAATTTATACCACGAATGTAACGAAAATACGTGCCCAGCTCGTAAAAACTGTTCTTCCCCGCTGTTACGAATGTTCTTATTTTATCTTGACGCGCCTCGGCAAACAGTGAATTATCTGATAAGAAACACTTTTTCGTAAGTTGAGATGATTAATTCTCAGTCATGCTTGTGTGGCACGTTTCGTCGTAAGCATACGTACATCCAATAGTTACGCGATAGGTGTTTTAAAAATGAAATATTCGGTTGAGAATAATAATTTGTACATTTTTTCGACGGTAGAGAGGTGGTCGTTAAAAATGACGGGTAATAATTAACCTGTTGCAAATTGTACAAAGTTACAAACGGGGAAACGGGAAAAGCGAATGTGAACAAGAAACGGTAATTTCGGAATCGTGGGAAACGAAATTTAATTACGAATGAGAAAATTGCTGTAGTTTTTTTTCCCTCTTTCACAACGTCTCTACAGAAACAACGTTATTATCGCGATATGTACCTGTTGCCACCGCAGGGAATTACAGCAGCAGCAGCAGCAACATCAGTGCAGTACGAAGTTTGAACTCGCCCGGGCGATTCCTCCTCTGACCTGTCCTGGTATTCAACCTCAGATTGCACTACTCCACCCATTTGAGTATCTCGTGTTCACCGAGACGCATTCCTTGGCACGCAGATGCGCCGAGGTGAGCAACGGTATGTGGTGGCTTGGTACCGAGCAGCTATCCGACAAACCCAAGGGTCACCCTCCTACCAAGTGGTGCGTTGCCGCATTTCCAACCTCGCGAATTCCTACGAAGACCCTTAAAGCTCCTCCGAGAAGTCCTCGTGTTTTTATTTTTCTTCTTCTTTTCTTATCCATTTTTTTTTTTTTTTTTTTTTACATACTTCATAATTATCCTTCGCGTTATCGGAATATATCGCCGCGGCCTTATATCGTACAGTGACAATAGAAGTTTCGAGAAACGTGCGAATGAAAAATGCGAAAATTGAAGCGCAATTCCATCGGCGCGCGTGATAACAGCTTTTCGTTTTACGCATGAAATTCAAGCTGTGCTTTGGAACTCTGTATATAAAGTCACAAAGGCGAATCGCCGAGGTGAATAATGTTACCCTCGCCGTTCCGTTGTGCAGTTTTCGCGTTGAAGCAGAGCGGTATAAAGTCCGCGGACTATCAGACACCGGTGCAAATTGCAACCGGCAACGAATATCCTCCTACAAACCGGAGGCAGTAGGTACGCACACTACCTATACGTTTATCCAGGTTCCATATACGGCCATACAAAGTTTCAACAACGCTATCCAATTTCCTAGACCGAGCATCGTCTCTCTCTCTCTCTCTCCTCCTATCTCCCTTCCGCTTGCAGCGAAGCAGCGGAGAGCAGTCCAGGAATTAATCCTCGGACCAATTATCGCCAACAGACTCGTCGCTTAGAATTTTTTGACATTGTGTTTTTTTTTTTATCGTCCTCACCATCGATCGGTCACCGTAGAGTAGATACTTTGAATAATGAATCACGAAAAATAAAAAAAAAAAAAAAAAAACGCCAAAGCGATAACGTCATCAGAATAGAATCATAATCCGTCATTCATGTCCCTTTTTGCAAAAGGAGTTTTCAGCTTGCCCACGCTTTACACCTTCTTCGTTCCTACGCGTTGACCTTCGCGAATTCTTGGCAATTTTGATAACCGCCAAGTGTCCAAGTCACCGGCTATAAATAGCCTTCCGTTCATCCGTCGCTCGTCGTCGCTCCTCGTCGTCGTCGTTTGGAATAAACCGAGTAGGTGGGTACCTACCTACCTACCTACCTGCCTACGACCACCAAGCGGGCGAACCGCTGTCATCGATCCTGGTAATGCGAAACCGTGGGATACTCGTGGGATGAATGATACTGCAGCTATGATGACGATGATCTTGTCCAGGTCCATCAAGCGAGACTGGTCAACGGATGACAGTGTGCAGCTGTGTGAAGAGAGGTCATTCTCACGTCTGGATGCTGCAACAGTGGCTGGACGTTGTTGGCTGTGGCTGCTCGGTGTTACGGAATTGCCTCTGCATACTTTACCCCATTGCGGTGTTCATTAAGCACGTGATGTTAACCGACGCTGCTGCACAACCGAGCTTCTTCACTGGATTATTAAGCGTAACTCCATCTATCTCCCAAGGTATAGGGTTGGGTGGTTGGGACGACGGTGTAACGGAGAGAAGTGTATTTGGTAAGGTGATAAACATAACCTGAACTTTCCGAGTGTCGTCAACTTCCATCTTAATTCGACGATCAACTTTTTGGTCTTGAACTCTTTTCAACTTTAAATCACTTCACAACGATGGTTTCGAGACTTTCGTCTCGCGACAAGTTGCTCTCGATATTGCGAAATCCAGATTTGCCGGTTGGAAGCACTTTCTTGGAAGTGTCCGTTCGGTTCCCGTTCCAAGGATAAACGATACTTTCGGAATTGAGGAGTGATATCGTAGTTTCTTGGCTTTTCATGGCCAATCTGCGATAATATAAACGTTGTGCGAATAACGAATGCATCTCTTCCATGGAATAATAGAGGGGAGTAAAAAGCCTCAGTTTCAAACTGGTTATATGACCGTTTTACTACATTCAGACTGCATTGTGCGTAAACGTATCCTCGTGTCTTGGCCTTCTTGAATCTCATCCGTCTCTTCTCGTCGCCGATTGGTCGGTTCGCCCTCACTCTTCGTGGTCTCTCTCCACCTTGATCTCCGTTCCGTTCCTCCTTCCCCGGCCCTCCTAAAGCGACTTTCTAAGCGTTACGCAACGAGCCGTGTCCGTTGATTATTTTTCAAACAGCGGCGGTTTGGAAATTTTTAAACGGCTGTTCAATGAAACCGGTTTCCGCCTCGTGGGAGGAAGCTGTGGACTCGACTCAGCACGCGAGGCTGCGCTTCAGCCGCCTCTTCTTTTTCCTTCCTTTCTCGTACCCTGCGGACTACACGAAGCCGAATCCCTGATTCGAATCGGGATCCGACCAGTCGGAATAACGCGGTGAAGCCAAATTTCGTAAACCCGGAATTTCATCCGTCCTTGGTAATTTTTAACGAAAACAAAAGTACCACCAATCAGCTACTACCCATTCTGGATGTATATGCGCATCGGATAAAAAGAAGGTAAAACGAAGTGTAACCAAACAAACGTAAGGATACCTTTCTCTGCCTGCGCAGCAAAGATTCGTCATTGTCGACCCTCTTTCCCTACCTGTTGGAACGCTCGAACGAATCCAAACTTGATCCTGAAAGGTCAACGACTAGACACGTCAGCAGAAGCGCCAAACGCACGTTTCGCGCAGAGAACGCCGGAAGAATTGGAGGGTAAAACGCCGACTGGACGGTTTTCGGTCCATGATCACGAAGGGTGTCGTCCTTCCGTATGATCCAAGGCGTTCGGACGTCGTAGTCGCCACGAATATCTCGACTCTGTTCGCTCTATGTGGAATCTTGTAATCGATCACCGACCAGCTATTGGCGCGAGAGTGAATTCCCCAGGTTAAATAATTATCGCCCGTTTTGCCGATCGATCAGTGTGGGAGTAGAGATGCCGCATGGTTGCGGAGGCAGGTGGATGGGTATATGTATACATAACCGGGTAACCGACTCAGTTGGGAAAGGATTACGCGGTCAAGTGAAGGCCATGTGCTCGATAAAGACGATAACCCCTTGGGCCAGACCTCCGGAATCGGGTTTAACCGTGTAGTCTCAGGTATTTTACTCAAGCTGGCTCGATGCCATTAGCAATATCCTCTACAGCTAACGCGCAATTCGAATTGTGATGCGTGATTCTTATGCCACGGATTATACGACGTGGTGTAGATGTAGACGATTTCGATTCGATGGTGAAGCTGAAACTAGCAGCCAAACTTGTTAAACTTTTTGGAAAGATAAAAATGCAGTTCGGTTTTATCCTCATAATTCTATGAGAGTATTTGAGGGGTTTGAGGTATCACAGGTCTGCAACCAAAAAATGGCACAGGTTTTTTTTTATACTATTTCTTGTTGATTTGCACTCACTGAAAACGAGAAAAATACTCAAAAAGTTACATGACGTCAGGTTTCTTTTTGAACTTGTGTTTATGGTTTGATTTTGAGTGAAACTCTCGTTTAATTTGAAGTCTGGTAGCCTGTTCTTGATTCTGAAAATCCTATGCAAAAGTGACTTCTTACTTTCATTTAATATTTATTAGAGTGAGACTCGAGAATAAATACAAACGGGGAAACGGAAAATGGAAAGCGGAAGCGCGTTCGGAGGTGTATCAAAGAGAAGAAGAAAAGACTTCATCGGCGAAAAGAATGATCACGGAATGTTAAGTATATTTCATAAAAGAATTGTTTGTTCAATTTTATAAGAAATATTGTTTGGTCGATTGTAATAAAATGGTAGTTTATTCGTTATTGTTATGCTTTTATTTATGCAAACGTCTTGTATTTTGCAAGAGAACTGTACATGATGGAGGAAAATGAAAGTCATTTTTGGATTCAGAAAACTCAAAAACATAATATTTACCGAAAACTTTCCATTCGGCTGAAAAAAAATTCTTCATTGCAGACTTCTGTATTTCACAAAATTTTGATTATTGAACTTCACTGCCTTATTCGAACGAACATGAGAACGTTTGGCGGCCAGTCTCAGTCTCGTATTTTGTTGCAGAGAGGGTTTTTCTACCCCCCAATCATCCCCTAATCACCGTTGCGTAATTCCGACTTCTTCCTGCGATTCTATCAAGCGGCAGCTTAGCATGTGACATCATCGAGTCCATTGATTATTATTCCTAATACATATTTCATTCATGATATTACGATGTTCTCTGATCGTGAATGTTTTTTGTTCCCACGTACACTGGCAGCAAAAAGCACATTATACGTAGTGAAATTTAATTCGCGGTGGAAATTTTTTTACATGCTTTAATTATGTGCCAAGGCCACGCGACGTCTGTATGAACAACACGATACGACGGCTTATTTATAATCATGCTGTTGCAAGTCATCATTATCTTCATTGTTCGAAACGTTGATTGCTCAAAACCTAAAACGTATAATAAGGTAAGTTTATACTTACTACACTCAAATGGTTTCGTGCACAATTAGTTATCTGGGTAGTAGGAACGAGGTCTTATTATTGTCGTTCCACACCTCAACGGAGGTTGAAGAAAAACAAAAAAAAAACATACATATATATATATATATATATATATAAGACCGGTGCATGTTGTTCAATTCGTTATTTTGTTTCTTCTTATTTTTATCAAGTTACGTATAACGCAAAACAAGTTGTGGAAGGTACGAAGAAGAAAAACACGGTGAACATCAAGCTCACGGAGAGTATAAATTTGTTGGTCAAGATCTTAACTTCCACATTTTTTATTATACGGTGTATAAGGTGAATTAAGAATTTAAGAGTATCCGAATACTAAGTGTAATTCAACCGTTTGCGGTTGCGGTTTGTCCGCCGATCGAACATCGTCACGTTGTAGAATTAATCATTGTAAAATAAGGTAACAACGACGGCCTCGTTTCTAGGAATTGCGAGAATCGAAATTTAATTCATACAAGGAAATAATTGCCTGTTACGACTGCAAGGCCGTTTCGGTGTAAGAACGAAATCAGCTGACCGATGAATCAGCACGAACCGTTCATTCATTCGATGGTAATTCGAACAGCTGTCGGTCGGCCATTCAGTCAGTAATTCAGCAGCTCGTCGTCGCCGGTGTATTAGACGCGCAGTTGAGTCAGACACGATGACGAGAGGGTGATACAATCGGCGTGGCTACGCAACATCGAAGGGGAGGGAAGGGGAGGGATGACGTGATCCCTGTAATCGTTTATCTGGACCAATATCGGAGAGACTGTGTACGCGGAAATCGCTCTGTGGTCGGACGCGACAATGCAAACTCAACCTGACGAGTCGGGCTCTGGGATCCGGATCCATTTCAGTGGCAATATTAGCCCCTCTCTACCCGGATTCCAGGGACCAGTTTCACCGTATCGGCTACACTCGACGAATCGCGCGTTAAAAAGCAACCCTGCAAGCCTTGAAATTTGAAATTTTCAAAATTTCAAATTATTTTCAGATTATTTTCGTCGTTGCAACTTGCCGTTTGATACTAGGATTTAATTACTCGCAATTGTAAGTTAAATTATTTAGTTTACCTCGTTTTAACAAATCTCCAGCGCTGCAGTTGTTGGTTGTTACACATGTTAAACGACAAAACTTCACAAAGCTGAAGTTGACAACGTTACTGTACTCTGAGAAAAATTTCATTTTTTAAAGTAACTAGAAAAATTGGGTAAAACAGGTATCGTTAAAAAAAACTGTTTGGATATTGTTGGAATTACGAAAAACGAGGTACGCCTAACCATTTTGCGATATCGTCGACCCTTTTTTGGTTATTGCTACGCTGAATCTGTTTCTGAGGTTTACTCTACTTTTTTAGTTAGACAAGGCTTTAACGTCAATTTATCGTTGCGCGAGCGTTAAATTTTCGCAACAGTTGCATGAAAATATAGCAACAGTGATCGCAATGATAAAGAATAGTAACGGACACTAGTCTTTCCGGTAACAGTTAGAAGACTAATTTTCATTTTCTACCTAGAAGTATATTTTTTGATAGTGGTAGAAAATGAAAATAATTAAAGACTGAGCGGTAACCAGAACTAAAATTTTCTTCCAGCTTAACGAAACATCAGGGAAAACTTGATTAATTGTTTAATTTTACAACGACTTTGAATTAGTTTTCTTTTCAAAATATGATTGTGTTTTACCAAATTCCCGACAGTTCCTACGGTGAGAAGTAACAATTTTTCTTAAACACGCGTCGTTGCAGCAACGTTACTAACTTCTACCAACAATAATTTCAAAAATACACGGTGAATTATTATTCTTGAAAAACTAATGATCGAGTTTCGAAATGTTTTGTTTTATTTCCGGGATTTCCGGAGATGCATATGCACGATGGCTGCCGGCATGACCGTCCGGCACATTTTCAATTCGGATTACTGCAATGGTGCATTGCGCGCACGTGTCCTCCCGTAAATTTCTATAAATCTCTCGACCTGCAGCAGCCACGTCGGTTTTTCCATCGCTGTTGTTATACGTGTACCTAGGAGTAATATACGGCTGTCGCACTGCACTGGTCAACCGGGGCTGCGGCATATATATTCGCGTATTATACGTACACGCAGATTCGTAAGCAACCGTACATCCCCGAATAGTGATCCAGGGCCTCAAATCACGCCGTCGCATCCCTCTCGATCCGAGATAAAAATCCAACAGTTCCCGATTGCCAAACGGGACGTCGATTCGAGCCGAACCTAGTCGCGTACCTCGCGTTTCAGATTTATGAAACTAGAAACCCGAGTCCCGTGCCTTCCGCACGTATGATCGTAAAAAGTTGAATCGGAAATAGAATTCGAGGCAAAATATTCAGAGCTATTTCATGATTTCTGATCTACAAGTTCTACTTGTTTCGATTCGGTGTGAAATTTTGTCGGTCTCTCGAAACACGCTCGATTCTCTTTGCCTCGGAAACGAAGGATGAAAAAATTCTGGCGATATATCGCACGGGGAATGTACAAGCACACCGGTACCATAAGCACACTACTTTTGTTCGGAATTGTAAATTGGCTCGAGGGAGACCCTCGAAGGGTGCAGGAAAAATAAATGGCAGAGTTGGTTTGGTTTGTTTCTGGACTGAAATAACGTCGTTACACTTAACTATGGAGAGTGGCTCGATCGTGCGTGCGATGCGAGGAGAGCCGCTGGTTGGGGAAAACTGGATGTAGGGGTTGCGGCCATATGTACAAGGGCTGAGACCCCGAGGGGTCTCGACAATTCCGTTATGAATGCTTTGCTTCTTTTTTCCTTCTACTCGATTGGCTCGGAAAACCTTGAGTCCTCTTTACGCAGGGCAGGGTACGAAGGTGTGAGCGAATACCTTAGTCGCTTTCGGAGAAAAAGAATAACGAGGGCGGAAAGGGGTGGAATAAAATTTTGCAACTGTTGTGTTCTTTGCCCTCGCAGGTCCGACTTGCACGCACGCC
Organism: Neodiprion pinetum; assembly: GCF_021155775.2. Taxonomy (NCBI): domain Eukaryota; kingdom Metazoa; phylum Arthropoda; class Insecta; order Hymenoptera; family Diprionidae; genus Neodiprion; species Neodiprion pinetum. The sequence continues at coordinate 4,840,956 of NC_060233.1, forward strand.
TGTTGTGCCTTTCCGGACGATGATGAAAATCGGAGAAAAATTCTCCGCCGCCAGACGCGAAAATGTCTACTCGTCTGTGAAAATTCGAATCTTGAAAAATTCATAAATTTCAAAAACTCGTTTAACCGCCAACCCTGCTGCGAACTAAGCGACTCTGATATTACAATATCGAGCAAGGAAGGCGAGGAAGAGGAGACGACTACTCGAAACGTATATCTAGTAGCGGGGGGTGCGAAATGAGCAAACGTCGCGAAACTGCGAGTGTATGTATACACGTAAGAAGGGGATGCGCGTTGGCCGGTAGGCAAAGTGATAGATAAATTGCGGACGGACGGAACGAGACATTCGCAATACGTACGCGAGAGGAAAAAAGAGGATTGGCGGGAAATTATGTCGCAAAAACTGTTCTAGGATTCTGTTTTAACCCCCTGAAAACTTATCATTCGTGTCTGATAAAGGGACTAAATTGCACGCACGCTGTGACTCGGATTGAAATATATTTGCCTCTACGCAAACAGTTTGAGTGGGTATCGTAAAAACGTTGCTTCAAAGTTCTGAACACAGTGGTGAGGGAGGCTGCATTCACCGCGTTTGGGCGTTGGCGTAAATCGACGTTTGAAGTTGCAACAAATAATATATATATATATATCATGACGTTGCTGCAAGTAAAAGGTCTTTGAAAGGAATTTTACTTCCAGCGAAATCGCGTGGAGTTCGAATTGCGGAGCGACCTAACGAACGAGGAGAAAAAAGTGGGGGGCGGGGAGGGGAGATGTGTTTATAAAAGAGAAAACAATGGATTCGAATTCGTTGCTGCTCTGCAGGGAACTCCTCCGCGATTCGACCAACCACTGCAGCAAAGTCCGCGTCTACTGCAGAAAATAAAATGTAAAGAAGTAAAGCAAACCTCCGGAGAATGCTACCGCTATATATACTCAGCTGTGTCCGGCGGAGGACACAAAGCTTAGCGATCTTCGCGATCTTTAAAAGATCGCCCGGCCGGAGTTCGAATTCCGTCGTCGCTGCAAGCTCTTAGGATGTATACGTCTACCGGGGTTGGCATCGAGTGTGCAAGCTGAGGGTAAAGGAGACGAGTCGGGACGAGCTGCAGTCGGAGGAGGGAATTTCCTTGCGGCAGTAGTAGAAGATTCGGAGAAAGGAGGCGGAAGCGAGACCGATGCCACGTCGATCGAAGGGGAGGGAGAGAGATGCCGGAGAATGCTAGACGAGGATATTGATTACTACGTGCGCGAGGGGCTGCGAGAGAGGAGAGGAGAGAGAGGAGCGGACTACGTAGAATTCCCTCCACGAGACAAAACTACCCCCGCAAACTCGCGCTTCCACCGGCAACCCGGAATTGCCTCATCTTCTTTCGCCCTCGACGGCGAAAACGGTTTTCCATAAATTTTTTTTTTCTTTTTCGTTTTTTTTTCCACCCCTTTTCTTTGTTTGCTCTTCTTCGATCATGCGAAGAAAAATCAAACGACTCAGAAATCATTCCTCCTCTTAGTTGATAACACTCGTTGCAGTCATTCGATTTTGCGCTCTATTCACGATTCTGAACTGCGAAAACTTAACGATGAGTTTCAAATCCCCCAAAAACGGAATGGTTTCTTTAATTATTGACGCAATTAGGCAACTCGCTGTATTCGAGTCCCTGAGTAATTAATTACTGGGAATCAACGTACACGTATAACCGAGTGTCCTGAATAAACTGTTCGATGAAATGGTTCGGTTCGTTTGGCACCGCGTCGATTCGACGACTGTGACGACTGTATAAAAAAGTGACGATGGCTGATGGCGGTAGGTGTTGGTGAGAGAATTTCTTTATCAGGCCCAGACCATGGAGGTGAAAAAGAAGAAGAAAAAAAAGTGAGACAGACTGCACGGCGCTAACGAGACTGGGATCGAAAACTCCTTGGAGATTTTTTCACTCGATCCCTGGAGAGCGGGTGCAGAAGTGGCAGAAGAAGTTGAATGGCGATATCGGATGTGGGTCGTCGGTGGCAACTTGATTGGGGCCTTTGGAACTCCGCGACTTTCTTCGGCATACAGAGTTCCATTTTTTTTCCCCCTCACTCAGGGCGCGACGACGTGACACCCCTTAGTTAAGGGCGCCAGTTTCAGGTGAATCAGGGGTAGCGTGGTAATTGGTCCAAGTCTAGATGTTATTAGCGTCCTTTGTCAGCCATTAAAGTGACTGATTCGATTTTTCGAAATTGACCAAACGACGAGTCGAAACTTAAACTTCACCATCAACAGTGAAAATATCAACGATACTTATTTAGTCGGAAAAAAACGGAGAGCATGTCACTGTTGGTTGAAATGAGTTCTGAACTCCCGTGATTTCTATATCTTCCAATGTCGTCGTTGGCGGTTTTCCCCGCATTTCCAGAGGAGTGGAAGTATATATCGTAAAAATACAATTAGGCTCGATGGACCGAATTTATGTGACGTTCGAGGTCGGTGTACATAATCCCATCCGAAAAGTTTTCTCCATTGGTTAGTAGTCACTGGTCTGCCCAGATAGCTGTGAGAGCGAGGAAGTAAAAGAGAGAGAATGACAGAAGGAGAGTAATAAATAAAGCATAGGTAGGTCGCGGCGCACGGCGGTGGGTAAGGTAATATACTAAAGAGTTATATAGTAGCTTCCTGATGGCCCTCGAACCCGGAGGGGCTTGGACGACGAGAGGAAAGTTCCCTTGTAGCTTTCGAGCTCTATTTCATATTTTAATATCACTAGCGGATATAGGTAGTCAAGTAGCACTACGTCTCCGAGAAGGAACACACACACGAACACACATACAATATTCATCCGACCCCGATGCAGCATTATCATTCATTTCATCTTCTCTCGGATCCATGTTCATCCAGTATCTAATCATCGTCGCAATCATTGACCCGTTCTTCTTTGTTTTCTGTTGCAGGTATGTACAAAGATGGAAGCCTCGGTTAGCGTTGATCAGGCCAAACCAACCTGAAGTCACATTCGAGTGAATGGTGGACCTCGCTCAGTACGTAAGTCCGCCGTATGATTCGAAGATGCTGTAATGTATAGGTACACATACGTGTAACGTAAGACAGGGAGGAGTAGACGAGGAAACAGTGAAATAGAGGAACGGGGGGTTTTGGGCTGAAAGTCGTACTCGTATAAGTACCCACCAACCAACAGAATCATCCCATTCAGTACCACGGAGAGACTGAAAATAGAAGTCGACGCATCTCCCACGGTACTCGCGTGGTGCAGTGCAGACTGTCAGACCTCGAACCTCATCCCATCGCTAGGCATACTCCAGCCTTGGGTCTTCTTTCTCTCCTGTACAGGGTGTTTCGACGCTTCGGCATGTTGGATCAGGAAAGGATCAAGATACTCCGATTTTAGGAAAAATCGTTCAGCCTCGATTTCAACGTTCCGTTTTAAAGATCACCGCAAGTCGGTTCGTTGTCCCGATTATGTCCAATGGTCACGACTCTCCTTCCGAATGGTAACTGCCAAAAAAATAAAGAACCACGGGACACTCTGTATACCGTGACGTGTAGAGTAGCTCGTAAAGGGACGTGTGGTGGCTCGGATGTCGAAGTTCTCTCTACTCTGCAGCACTTTCGTCGAGGTTACGTTTGTGTTCCGAAGTCGCGGCAGCATAGTGCACGACTCGAGCCCCTGGGGCCTCGTTCGATGCGCCTTGACACGCGAAATGCGTCTTGTAGTTCTGGAACACCACCGTTTCGGCTGTTTTACAACCGCGCATGTCTAATGGCGAAGCGGAAGTGCGTATATTACCACCGTCCCCCAACATCAAAGCTTCTAGAACTTCCACAGACGGGGGAAAGGCAAAGTTGTTGAATCTCTCCTGGTCCTCGATGAATCGGAACGTAATGATCGGCAAGAGTCATACCGTTTGAGGATCAAAGATCACTGCTACCTCCAACAGAGGTTTAAAACGCCTGGCACGCGGTGTGACATCCGAAACGGAGCAGCAACGGATATTTTACTGTGTAATAAGACAACACGGTTATAAATTATACTTTGAATACGTGACACGGGGTAGCCAGCTGTATCTGTTATATAACCGAATGAGTACGCAACGAATGCAATTACGCGTTGACACGCACCAGGCACCATCCCCGGCATCGTCACCCGGCCAGCCAGTGCCCATCAACAATATTTATCTTTGCACCCGGCTGGAGCAGCGTTGGTTAGGTAGGTACCTACGTACGGTGTATGTAGGCAACGTCTGCTCGTTTTATACTCGGCGGCCGCATAATTGCAATGCGTGTGTTATTCGTGATACAATGTTTCCACAAGCCTGTTTTACCGTGTTTACTTATCATTATTATCCATCCACGTGCATACATCAAATGTGTAACGCTGCTGCAGTCGTCAGGGATCTGACCCGGTTTAATTCACCGAGGTATCATGACGATACACTCACTCTACAGAGATCGCGTTCGCCAAATGATGTAACACACTAAAAAACAGTGGCGGTTTTTCACTCTAGGGATATGGTCAGCGTTAAAAAAAACAAAAACTCTTGACAGAAATTTTGGAAATATCTCTCATCTCAGTTACAGAAAATTTACCCTCTTGACGATACAGTGACGTGACGTAGTTGGTTGATGAGGCGGTAAATGATGCAGCTACCCATTCGCCTTTGAGAGATACGAAATCGTGAAAATAACTTGTTTTAGTTGATCGCATCTTTAACCGTACGGGGATTTCGTTCAATTTGCAATCGTTTAAATCAGATCAGATACACAGGAATATAGCAAGTTTCTAAGATGTAATCAAGCGATGATGAGTTTCTTGAGAATATTAAATACGGCGGAGGTGGGATAGCTATGTATATCCACTCTTCATCCGAACCAGTCTTAATGTCTATGAAATTAATCAAGCTACCCAAGAGCATTCGCCTCGTCGAATTTCAATGAGCGAATTGTCGAGCAAAATTCTTGAAACCTTTGACGGGTTTCTGAATATACATACCTGGAATAATTAAACACACGGCCGCCAATAATTACTTTGCACCTTGATCTACGCTCGAATTCCATCGGCTCACGCAACCAGTCACAAATCCGTGACGTCTTTATACGACAACAAGTTCTATCGAAATATTCACGTGTAAACCGATATCCACGTATGTTGATTACTACACACCAAGTTTCAAGATGTTTCAAACTTAACGTAGAGAATCACGTTGCTTTTTGTGCTTCCGACGGTAACCCGAGGCTAAAAATGACTCGACAAGAACCAGGATAATAATTGTCGATTAAGTGGAGTGTACGTCACAGGTATAGCAATCTCATTGTCGGTTTTTGATCGCATCGTTATTCTTGAAAATCGCGTGTAAGGGGGATTTATAAAAAACGGGAACAATTGAAAGGGATTCCTTCCTGCCATTATTCGGCTTTCCACGGTCTCTGTAATAAATATTGTACACGGATGGTTGATTTGCGAGGGTGGAAATTGTTCCTTCATTGCAGTGAGACACTCTCGATGGGCAGTAGATACACAAGCCTCAGCCTCGGACAATCGCCTTACAAATCGTGAGGAGCTTACAGATTGGCAGACTTAAGCCCGCTGAATGCCACTTGAAAAACGACCGGGTTCCAGAGTCGGGGTGTTTTCCTCGGGAACGGCTCGTTAATAAAACCAGAGCGCTCTTAATTCGAGTGCCTTCCGTCGTTCTCTCTTCGGCCTGCCCGGTCCCTCTTTCACTTTCCATTTTTCTTTCCGTTCTCGTCGCTCCTTCCACGCGTTTAAAAGTAACAGAAAAAAAGAAACGTTGGCAGTTGGGGGGTGGAGAGGCAAAAAGAGTAGAAACCAAACAGAGAATAGACCGCTGGAGTTGAAATTCATCGTGTGTGTTACCCATGTACCTTCACATCTCGCGTTTAGCGAACGTTCCCTCCATCGGGTATCGCGCACTATTGCCCAAGCTAATTAACACCGTGACGGATATTTGCGCAGAGGATTTCCCTTTGGGAATTAAGGATCACCCTAACTGCCTACCACCTGTGCGTATATATCCACTCCGATATCGCGTAGCACGGCACATAGGTATACCTTGGTAGTATTATACCCATGCAGTTCGTGCAGTTCAATTGGTCACTAACGTATATCCATGGCATCGCCGTTTCGATTACTGGAATCGTAGAGACTGAAAAGAAGGAATGTACAAGGAAACGATTTTCAGTATCAACCGTTAGTAGCTGCTCGTACTGAGTTTTCACGACGATGATTCTACGGTGAATCTAGTCATGAAGTGACACTGTAGTCGTATGGGTATAATTGATATACGGCAGAATATGGAGAGGGTTGAATTATTATACGCATACACCTGCCAGTGTAGCGGTGTGAATGGTTGATTACTGCCGGCGAGGGGCGACGAGACGAGGGAGGTGGGCGGGCGGTGTTCATGTACGCAGATTTGTTAGGATAATTTAGTTTTCCAAATTGGAGAAGGTCTAATCATTCGAGCGAGGGAGAAAGGGAGAGAGAGAGCGAGAGAGAGAGAGAGAAAGAGATCGACGGTGAGAGAAGTGGAAAAGGGTGGCACAGCCGAAGACGAGACCGTATAACTGTAGAGCGTCCTCCACCTTCAACCAAACCAAAACTTCTCGGTGGTTTACGACCCTCCAACCATAGCCGGGGCAACGACCAAACTAACAACGTTAGACGCGCCGGGCGCAGATGCGGAAGGCATATTTTACCGGATTTCCAATTAATTATTCTCTCGGATTCCGCTTTGATTTTCATCTCTCTTCATCCTCTCCTCGTATTACGTATGTATGATACAAGTTCGCAGTGATTAACCGTGTCTGTAGAGCAGAGTTTCACGTCTCTAATTTTCGTCTCAAATTTCTCGCTCTTCTTTTACTGTTTTTTTTTCGATATTTTCTCTCTCTCTCTCTCTCTCTCTCTCTCTCTTTTCGATTACTTCGCTAAGCTTTTTCGTTCATAAGCTCAGTCGTCGCCGTTCTTTGAAGTTGGCCGACACGCCATGGTATAACGAATCGTTGTATAAATGCATGGAATCGAATGCGGATTTTACCCATGCATGTTCGTTAAAAGTGACGTTGGTTGTGAACGGAAGGATTTGGACTGCGGAGAATTGTCATTCGCTGTTGCCCCGGCGTATTTCGTGTACATACTCGTTTATCAAAATTCTCTCGGATACAGGTATGGGGGGTAGGTATACCGTTGTGTATCGTTTCATTGGAATTACCGGAAACTTCCATTTGGTCCGTTAGTTCTGTCTATACCAATCTACGAGTTGTTATGTACCTACCATCCTAACTACCGGCCGGTACTGTCGGCGATTTATTCGCGCAGCATATATAACCTATTCCGGCAAAATTGCTTCAGTAGCATGATTCCGCGTGAATTGCTACCCGTTTCGGGGTTTAATCGCATTTTTTCCAACTGGCGACCAATCGTTTTAGTCCACCCTCGCCTTCGACCGCTCTCTCGCAGCTGATACACATCAATATGGACGTACACTCATATTATATACCGTATACATAGGTATATATCTATAATCGTAGAATGTGTATACCGCATTCCTCGCTTCTATCCCTGCCAATCGCTCACATCTGTCGAGGTCTCGGAAGAGAGGTTCGTTGTTGAAAGGTCAGCTCAAATTGCGGTATTATAGCCCTGAGGCTTCGGTCATGTTTCCCGCTGGCCACGTGCTTCCATTCGGTTCATCATCGTTATTTTTCTATATGTATATTTTTTTAAAAATATTTTTCCCTCGGTGACAGATTTTTTTTTATTATAGTCTAACGCTCAGTGGTAGTAATTATTTGTCGATAATCTACGCGTGGAGTCTTGTAATATCCCTTTTTACTCAAGGCAACGAATTCACGTCATCATTCACGATGAGTTACGATATGAAAGAAGCAAAGATTTTCGTCGTAAAGTCTGCGTCATACTTTTCGACACAAGTTTAAATTATCCGGAATCTCGTTTGAAAATGAAAATACTTGATGATCGTTTTATTAAACAAACCAGTTTCGCGGAACCTTCGCGTTTAAAAGTTTACCATATTATTATCAAGATAAAATTAGAGCATTTAATTGTCTTTCTTTCCTTTTCTCTTTTTTCAATCTCTCTTCTCTTCCTTCTTCTTCCTTCCTCCTCCGCCAAAATTATCCAATAACTGCGTAACGGCATTAGCCCGACTGCTGCCGTTATATTATGATTATTACTATTATCGGTATCATCACACAGTTGCATTATGATGATTATCGATTTTGTAATCACAGCCATTTAGTGGGCCGGTGGCACGCAATATCCCGAGGACATTAGCCAGATCGTTCCTGAAGAAAATAAGAAGGAAAGGCCTGAATGTACCTACCTACCCTATCCATCCGCTCGTCCGTTAGCCCGTTCTATACAGAAGGAAATATGAGGTCTGGCTGGTGGCAGCGGTGGGACGGGGTTCATCCATTCTTCGATAATCGGCGCGAGGAAAGGAAGGAAAAGAAAGGAAAGGAAAAAGGACGAAGAAAAACGAGGAGAGAAAAGACACGGATGTGAAAAAAAAATAAAAAAAGAAAAAAGAACGTGATCTAATGGCGCGCGTGATGCCGCGGTGATTCAGAAAATTGCAGATCGCCGAGTATAATCGTACTAATATCACCTTTCCACCTCGACGTTCCCAGTTCTAACGCTTCATACCTTCAGCCACGTATTACCTCGGTATACCCAGGCCACCTCATCTCGCACATCTCCTCCTCCTCCACCTCCTCCTCCTCCTCCTCCTTCCCAGTCACCTCCGTTGCCGAGTCTTGGGAGTCGCTCTGCAGATCTGAGGAAAATTTCACTCGAGAGTTCATTTTCCGCGGTGATGCCCTCGCTTAAAGCGATGCGAGGGAGAGGCGGGGCTGCAATGGGACGGTGGAACGGTTTTGACGGGGGTGGTGTGCGGGGGTTCGAAGGTATGAGGTAGGCGGCGATGAGTAGGGACTAAAGCGACGGAAAAAGAGAGAGAGAGAGAGAGAGAGAGAGAAGGAGGGAGGGAAGAGCGCGGGGTCAACGAATTATTTCTCGTAATATTTACACCAGGTCCTTCCTACCTTTGTCTCGAAGTTCGTATAATAAAAATTTCATTATGTAATTTTTCATTCTCTTCTCCTCACCTCGTCTCGACAATTTTCCTTGATTTCCTCAGGCCGCTGAACGACTTCTCGATCGATTTTCAAAAAGGTAGAAATCTCTTCATTCTCACTCGACGACGACGATGACCTCGTTCTGCTGACGGTGCTTACATACTCTCAATCTCAAGTGAACGAAGACTTCTTATTTATTTTTTATCGACATCGGCTCTCTGCAGCAACGATATTGCCGCTAAAACGATACAACTTGTTGGAGTCGCGCGCGACGTTATACTGCAACGACTTTTAGTACGATCGTTAAATTTAATCACGTCCGCTCGTTGATAATGATACGGTCGCGCGAGTCGATCGGCCCTCGGATTAATTACGGGATTTTTCCCCCCTCGTGTATTTTTTTCGCTTTTCATTATTTTCTTTTTCTTATTTTCGTTCATTTCAGTTTTATTTCCAGAACGTAGCATCGACGGCATCGGATCGTAAATTAGACCGGTAACTTAACCCCTCGTTGGAATAAACGTCGATGGTGCGCTTGATCTAATCATCACCACGCAGACCGATCGATCTATTCGGTATAATATCTGCACAGTATTTTAGAGACACCAATAACTTTTTTACCAGTAAAAAATAAGGAAAAAGAAAATCCTTCACGTATCGTTAACGAAAGACGAGGGAAAATGTAAGAGATGGAATTTCCATCGAGCTTCTCTCGATCTCGGTTTCTCGTGTAGGTACATGACAGACTTTTGATCATTGAACGGTCGCAATGCTTCTTCTTCTTCTTCTTCTTCTTCTTCTTCTTCTTCTTCTTCTTCTTCTTCCATAGTCTGCCAGCGTACAACCTTTACACGCACAGCATCGGTACATATAGATGGATGGATATACGCGTCCTTATGAATTATGGATATTAATACACTCGAGTGAGCTCTCTATATCCATCCCCCCCTCGAACCACCACCATCACCATCGCCGTCGCAACCACCGTTACTACCATTTTGCTGTTACGGTTCTGAGCAACGAGGCAAGCGCCACCACGTCGGTTCGTTATGCGCTCAGACGCGTATAAGGTGTATTGGTTGAGCCCGCCCTCATCTTTCGAATTCGAACTCTGATCGTTGCGTCAGCATTTCTTGACGCTCGTCTCCACCGCCTCTTCTTATTCCTCTTATTCTTTGCCCTCGAGAAGTGCAACCAGACCGGGAAAGGGGGGGGGGGAGAACGTCTTCCTTTGTTGTTCCCATCATTGTTGCCCACTTAAGATGGGCGTTATTATTGTGTATTGTCATTATTGTTGTTCCGTGTATTGTTCATGTCCCCTCGTGTAAATACATACGAATATATGTATGTATATTGTATATGTATATATATATGTATATACACACCAATCTACAACAGTCAACTGACGCAATGCGGTAGTAATGACTCCTCGTTGCTGCGCCCAGGTGGGATGTCGAAATTTACGAACCGAAAGACCGATGTTACAATCCTTGCAATTGAATTTAAAAAACAATCCTTCCCTACAAATCAATTCAGTCGTTTCACCCACCTGATCATCACCATCGGATGGTTATAGTTTCGTGGAAATTATCGAACGGCGATATATCTCGTCGATAAAAGTAACTCTTCAATCGCCTTTTCGATGAATCGAAATTTTCGCGGAATCGCTTTCCAAACAGAATTAAAATAATCCAAAATCGCAATCGACACGTAGAAACTCGACAAATATCTTGAAGATTCTTGTCTTTCTGAAGGTCCGAGCGTCCATCCGTATTCGTGGAAAAGAATTTTTCTCCACCTGTGGCTACACCGAAAGAGGCAGGCTGTATTACGATGAATGAGAACGAGCAAGCAATCTCTGTCATACGAGAGACGTATCTCTCTCACTTTCCTTCTCCATCCACCTCGCGTTCTCCCTTTTTCTCCCCCCTCCCACCCTCGACAACCTCGCGTAAAACGTAGTATTTCAAGCGAGTACGACGAACGGGGGATTCCGTTGTAGCTGGAAAGCATGCCTGCCTGCCTGGTCCGCCGGTGTAGCGCGATACCTACATCCCGAAAGCTCATCCACACTCCCGTAAAAAGCTCGACCAGGAGGAGGGAAGGACGGCGGATACTGTACCAGAGACTTTTGCCCTCGACCGTTCGAATGTAGCGACGAACGACCTCTCTACCATTCTGTGCACCGTTCGCCCCAGGGTTACCACTCTCCTGGGATCTATCCGTCTTTTTCCTTCTCTTCACCCGCCTGTCATTCCCCCGCCTCCTCCTCCTACTCTCTGTACTCTACCCTGTTTTTCCGTCTTTTATTTTACAGTTCACTCAATCTTCCATCACCATTTCTATATTACGTATCTATAAATACACGACTTTTTACTTCGTTATTATTATTTATTCACGCTGTAAAATCGGTTTTTCGATTAAAAAAAAAAAAAATATATAAATAAATAAAAAATAAATAAAAAAAATACGAAACAGAAACTGTTCCGGAACATTGATCGTAAGTGTTAGCGTTGTTCTCTATCGGATGTATACGTTGCACGATAACGCAACTCGGATATCTATAACGCGAAACGCTGGTATAAGATATTATATTCTTCTTTCTGGGGTCGATCGCGGAGCTCTCTGCAGGATGAAATTAACGGGAGGGGGGGGGTGAATAAAGAGGGGATGCCGGGGCTGAGCGGTAATGCTTTTTCTCTCCGCCGCGCGAATGAGGGTGTGACACCGTAGCGCTTCCGTGTCCCGCCCTTCGCCAAACCTTTCCGCGTTCCAATTTCATTAAAGTCCAGTTCATTTTCCGAGTCCAAGGGTCTTCGGCTCATTTCCCCCGCAGCAGCCGGCGTCGGCATTCCAACGTCGACCAGTGACCCACGATACCACACCTCCACCCCGAGATTAAGATAACTGGCTTACCCCGAATCTCGACTCCTTCGGAATCAACCCTCGGCATCGGGGACACTGTGGGAAGGAGTCGAAAAGCTACGGCGCAGGGTGAATTCGCGAATACGATCTTACGTAGAGATCGTTTCCTTGCCATGGCCTGAGAGAGAATATAGAGAATAGAGACTAGGGAATAACGATTTTAACGATAATATATGGGCAGAAAGAGAAGGTAAAAAATTCTCTCCGCCATTGATTCGACAGATAAAAATAACGCTACTCTCCGCGCCGCTTGTATGTTGTAATTTTATCGATTTAGTTATTAGATAGTTAGCGGTTTCACTGTCATAGCGAAAAAGTGGGCAGCCCCTTCTTACTTCTCATATATAGTCACCCCGAAAATTGGTAGGTGAATGTGAGGGAGAAGCTCGCGTGGCCACTTTCCTTTCCTCCCGATAAAAATAAATAACAATTAACATAGTGTTTGCGTGTATATATATATATATATATAGACACATACACAACATGTATACGTAGTTGAATGTAGAAGGGGGAGGGAAAGGGGTGGCTGGTTTAATTGCGGTAGCACGTGCAGCCGCCCTCCTAAAAACTGCCAGGTCATCCGGTGGTTGAAGGGCAACAAGGTAGTATCGCGTTGGCGTTGCGAGTCTCACCGCTCGATATGTTTGTGAAAACAGAAATGAAACAAGTAAAAAATTGGAAAGCAAAAAAGAACGGAAGAAACAAAAAATGATGTTTTTCATCGTATTCAAATTTTCAACGAGAATATCAATTGTGGGGTGAATTTTTACACTCGTTTGGGAGTGTAGAAGAAAAAAAAGAAAAAACAAGATTCGCTCGGTTTTTTCTGCTGTTTCTCTTTTGCCCGCGCTCTTCTCTTTTCTTTGCAGTACTCACCTCTCGTGCGGTGGAAAAAAAAGGTAAAAAATTGTAGCAAAAAAGTTCCGACGAAAGAGCGATAGGTAATATAATACTAGTTGTAGGAATTATACGTAAATCGAACCGAAGCGATTCGTGAAAACACCAAATCTGAAAGCTGAGATGAACTATTTACTGTTAAGGGATGTTTATCTTACTCAACGACAAACTGATCCTCGTTTTATTCTTCCACGAAGCTTTTCACTTCTAAGAACAAAGAGGAAAAGGCGGAAAAAATAACGAAACACGATCTCACTTGGCTGAGCGTCGAATTGTGTATTCCGTTGGTTCTGCGATTTTTTGGAGGTAAAAAAATAAAAAAAGAAAACAAAACGAACAAATTGAAATCAGGACTGAATTTTAAAGTTAGCGAAAAAAATTGCGCGTGTATTTACACTCGCCTCTCTCAGATTCGACTGTTTTATTCCCCGTGTTTGACGCTTTGTTTTCTGTCCTGAATCAGCCCGCCCACTTCACTAATTTATCCGCTTGTTTCCGTGAATGTACGACGAGGGTGCGTGAATTTGCACGACACGAGGTTAAGGGGGTAAGTATACCCTTTGAAGGAGGGTATTTTCGAGAAACTTTAAAGTCTGGAGAGAGTTTGCTATTAACCCTCTCGTTTCTCGACAAATTAACTAACAAATATCCTGTGAGCACAAAATTTAAGAGCCGACAATCATCCAGGATACCGGATGGAGAATAAAATCCCGTCAACCAGAGTTAGAAACTCACTCTAAGGATATCCTTATTAAACCATCTATTCAGAATCATAAATATTTTTGAGAATGTGGGGCAACAACGTGAACGTCGTTCGACAAATTTCCTCGTCAATTCAATTCAAGTGGAAAACTAATTTCGTCAAATTCCCAAGAATATAACAGTTCGAAATAATATCGCTGGATGCAAACGTTGACCTTATTAACGGAATAATAATCTTCTTTGCCCGTTATGGTATTAAATTTGATTGTTATCCGATCTAGAAATTCACGAGTGAAATCGAAATCGTAAAATTTCCTTAAATTGTGAAATTCATTTAACGATTTCTTTGGATTAAATTCACGGGACTGAAGCTAACAGCCAGAATTGATAGCCAAACGTTCTAATGTTCTTCGGAATAAGGTAGTGATGTCGAAAAGTTTATATTTTGTGAAACGCCTCGAACCCCCCATACTTTTATAGAGTTATGAGCACCAAACTGAAAACAAAACGAAAACAACAGCAAGTTTGACACATTTGGCTACTAACTCCAGCTTCATATTGAATTCGACCAAAAATTTATCGAATAAAGCTGAAAAATCTGTTACAGCAACAAGTTTTTAACCGTATATTTGCGCAATTGATTCAGAGTGAAGAAAATAATTTTTCGTGATATTTCATTCCATGTTTACGAACTGAATGATGAAATTGGGCTCTGACCACGAAAATAGAAGCATCCTTGTCGATTTTCAAGGCTTCCTTATTTCACCTCCGAAGTTCTGAGTCGTATAAGGTACAAGTACCTACGCTCGTCAAGTGGCGGTGGCGCAGCGTGACGATTCACAACTTTGGAAATTACAAACAGTGGCGGCTATGGGGATCCGAGACATGGCAGAAGAGCTGAGGGGTGGTTTTGCTGCAGAGGTGGAAGGTCGACGTGTATTCCCGGAGGAGAGACACCGTTGGAGAAAAACAACTCCTTCGGGCGAGAGGAGAGAATCAAGGTGCAGGCGTGGCTACCAGTTGCCAGTTGACGAAGGAGAAATATACAACCGAGAAGGGTTTGGGGTGCAAGATGGCTTGCGCCAAACACCCTCTCTCCTGTCACCTACGGCACTCAAACTTTCCAAGTCCCTCTTTGCCTCAAAAACTTTCGAGACTTGTACAGGTGTTTGTATACCCACGTCGCGAGTGTGTGCACAGGTTGTTTGTTCAATCCATAAAAGGCACCCTTGTGATTTCTGCCGAGTTGCTGCTGGCTGCTACAGACCAGCCACCATGGATGGATAAACAGACAGTACAGCCTCCGGCCGGCAAAAAGTACACTTCAATCAATTTCCTCCACCCCAATCTCCAGAAGTCTACATCTTTTCCCGTTTTACTCTCTACGCCATCGCTCGACTGTCTAGATTTCGTGCAAATGCAACATCGAGGAGGAGTATATTCAAACCTTAGCAACGAAAGAGACTCAAGCAGTACTCGAACACGAAGCAACAAAAAATCAACGACTATCATCCGTGGATCCAATGAGAGAGTGATTTTCAATTCTTCTTGGTCTTTTCTAAACTGAGATAGGTACCCGAACACCTCGTGTGTTGTAAATGAAGTGAAATCGATTTTTGTTTCACTGATTAGGTACCTCAGACTCGAACGACCAACGTAACGACCGACGAAAACTGCTCCTGAACATGAGAGCTACTTTTTCAACGTCTGGAATTATCGGTGGAGTAATTTTTCGAAAGGTTCACCAACCAGCCAGCGTACGTGTCATAGGTACTCAGTACAGAGGTGGGCCTCTACCGTGGATGTATTTCTTACACGGAGTCGTATCTTCCGCTTGCGTATCCACCGTAGACTTTTTCCCTTGGAGGTAATCTCGGGTAATCCGAGAACTTCAGGAGAGCTTACTTGTTTTCAAAGACTAGAGCGCTCCTCGATGTTCCGCCGGGTGGCCCAACTAGACGACTGAAATATTGGAGAAGCGGTGGTTTGTGGTGGTGACGAGTAGCGAGACCCTTTGAGAGTTGGCATATTCTCGCGAGTGGCGCGGGGAGGATCTTCGTAGTATATTTCAAATTAGGGAAAATTCGAAATACCTCAGCAGCAAATATCTCGAGTCAGTCCTCCGCCTTCTTTTTCTTTGCCGCCGCCTTCGCTCTCCACATGCCCCATCGTATAATCGCTAAGTGTTCAAAACTTTTTCAAATTGAAATTGTTTTCGATATGTGGGATAAGTGCTCTCGAAAATACGCGGGAGAAAGAGAAAAGGCTCGTCTCGAGTCACGTCGTCGTATTACGCGTATACTTGCTCGAGAATTATATCACTGCCAAAAGTTTTCGACTTATATACACGCGGCAAAGTTTACCTCTTACGTTGGAAGGGTGGAAAGCTCGAACCCGCGTATTGAAATCTCGGTACGCGGGAATTCTTCATCTGGAAATACCGACAATTTTTCATCATCTTGGAATCATCGATTTGAAATCGTGCCTTGAGTCAGGGTTGTGCTTCAACTCCATCGAAATGCTTCAGGACCATCTTCTCAATCACCATTTCACTCCTCTCACAGTTTTTTGCACTGTAATCCATACTTTCTGCCATAAACCTCTTCTTCGAGGTCACAATCGATTCTGTACCCAGTCGGTTCGAGTCCATTGCACAGCACTGAGCTGTCCTCTTCAATTCGAAAGGTAAAATTGCTTTTTGGTCTGATATCATTTATACATTCATTTATTTATCGTTAGTTCGTCCTGTCAATTGGAAGGGAAGGTTAGGGCCGAAATAAAAATTGCGTGAAAAATTCTATCGTTTGAAGAACGTGATAATCCAAGTTCTTGTCGAAAAGCGTGGAGGTGTGCACATTTCAGTGGTGCGCGATGAAAACGGTTGGTAATATATTTATGCGACAGCGGGAAAAGGAACGCGACAACGAAGGAACGGAGGAGTCAACGATGCGAGAGCGTGGAAATTGCTGGATTTGAATAACGAAGGTACGGCGAAGAGAAGAAAAAAGGAGGGCAAAGATGAGAACAGAAAACAAACGATCCGAGGCAAATCTACCGTGTCGCGAAAAAATTACCGAAAGATTACCGGGACCATATCTCTCGTATCGCGTTGAAGAATCCGAGGCGATAAAGTTTTGCAGGCTAGCATCGCGACGCTCGAGAAAGAAACTCTATTATCGAATCCTCGAGTTGTTCGGTAGGAGATTGAGATGGGAGGAGAAAAAGCCGTGAGGAAAAACCGAGGGACTTTGAGAGAATGGGACGCATGCATACTTCATGTCTCGTTCAAAGAATAGGGACAGCCTCGTCGGGCGAAAAACCCTGGGGAACTCGGCTCCTCGGAAATAAGAAACTCAGTTTTGTTGATTCGGCGTGTCCCTCTTGCCCATCGGGAACACGTGCTGCACGTATCCGTACTTTCTGCTCCATTATTTATATACAGGGTGCACCCGCCATACCTGCTGTAGCTGCTTACAGCCTGTCGGTGAGCTCCTGTGTCCGTCGTGCCGAAAGTTTTTTTTTTTTTTCTTCTTTTTCTTCTTTATGGAAATGAAGAGAAACTAGTTAGAAGTTGGAGGCGCCCTTCGCTGCCGTTTACTTACCTATTCGGTAACTGAGGATCTCGGGTGGAGCCTTGGGCTCTTGGAATTAACTAAGTGTACGAAAAGTGAGAGAGAGTGAGAGAGGGAGAAGGCCACCAGCAGCCTGCTGCAGTGCGGCGTTGTGATTTCACCCGGCACTCAGAGGTAAGAGGTTCTCTTTCGACCTGGCCTAGGCCTCCGGCCACGCTTCGAGGGGATGATAAAAGGCTGGCCAAGGAAGAGGAAAAAAAGCGGAAAGCAGGCGCCGCCGGGTGAGGAGGACCCTCAAGTTTGATAAGGAGTATAATTAAGGATGGTAATTGCAGAAACAAAAACACTGCCTTTCGAGGTGCCTTTTTCTCGGAGCTTAGTACGAGAAGAGGTCGGATCATCCTTAGCAACGTTCTTCTGAAGATGGACCGAGACACCGAGACTACGATTTCACGGCCGGTTTTACCCCATAGTTGGCTGCCACCAAGAAGATTCAAACCTTTCCTGGTGCAACGGTAAGCACGGAGTGAGTTGCGCGGTTTCGCCGCGTCGCAATTCTCTTCCGAACTGCATTCTCCGGCAACCAGCCGTCTTTTATTCATTTTATGCCGCTTCGTTTTTACCCTTTTTCTTTTTCCCTTGTCCCATAACGCTTTACTCAACGATCGACTCTCGCTCCTCCTGCATGCTCGTCCTCTTCCTGAAACAACATTCTGCCTCTATCGCTGTAAATATCAAACAGCTGAAACAACTCGGCCGTTCTTCTTATCGTCAAAATAATAATAAAGAAGCCTCTCATCTTGTACCTTTTGAACGTAAAGACGATGCTGACTGGAGATCCTAGGAATGCTGGCTTCGCGTGTATCGACAATGACATTAGTCTTGCTGATGTTCGGTATTGGAGAGCACCAACGACTCCTTCAGGAACGATGATGAAGCCCAAGACCTTCCCCCTTCCGCATATCTGCAACAACGGCAGCTAGGTGGTGATAATGAGGTGGTTGTGGTGGCAACAATACCGCGTTGGCACGTGCAATTGGAAAACACCACGTGGTCCATGTGTATGACTGCGGAGAATGGCTGACAAAACCTGAAAACAATGTAGGAGAAAAGGACGGTGCAATCCTGTATCCGCCACCCATTGTCTGAGTGCCGTTGCACACGCTCGTTCCCATATGCAAGACCGGATTGAATACGCTCATTGTAAACCGCGCTTAATCTCATTTCTCATACGTCCTCGGGGGGCTTAATCATTGCCTCCGACTTAGCTAATAAGGAGAGACAGGAAATGGATCTCACCTTATAGGTATAAGAACCAGAGACGCAGATGCGTAATAATCGCCCAATTTCACTGAAACCTTATGTGCGGAAGCTTGCTTCGAAAATTCGATAATCCTTGAGGAGGGATCGTCATATGTACACCTTGTGCTGTTCGGTTGAACGTAGACGCCTGAAACCGTACGTTTCTGAAAACTTGGAGTAGCGATAGTGAAAATTGAAAGTCCCTCGAAATTCGGTACGTTTGTTAGGTGAGTCAACATGGCTACCCCCTCGAGGAATGATTCGTGAAATTTACAGAGGATCCGCACTTTATACCGTTTCAGGGCATACAAGGGATTCCGCTGGGATCTCCTAGGTTTGACCTGTAAGTTTATTATCGGAATCCGAAGCCGGACGACCGGCCACCATCTTATCTGTATCTGGAGCTCCCTTGGCTGGTTTTCTCCTCGTATCTTTTTTCCTCACCCCCATTTTTCTCAAAGCTCCTCCTTTTATCCCTTCATCCTGGCAAACTGTATGCCAGTGCCACCCGTAAATTCATATCTCGTATAATTTTCGTTCACAGCCACCACCGGTACCAGCAGTAGCAGCAGTAGCAACGACGGCGACTGGCCGTGAGCCAAAAGTTGTCGTAACTTGTCGGTACTCTTTTATTCCCCGTCCGTTTCCACCGTCTCTCTTTTCCGCTATAGGTAATCCTCCCTACCGCTTTTGTCTGATATTCCTGATTCCCCGGAAATGCCTTCCGCAATCCTGACGCCGCCATATCTCTTGCTCGTGGCAATTCTAGGTGCTGCGCCACCTAGACCGGTTCAACCGCGCCTATAAATATCGCCAAAAAACAACATCGTCTCTCGCTCCTTGTTCCTGCTGCAGCAGAGACGCGCAATGGGCTTGGTGGACCTTGAGATGACGTTGAGTTAGGTCATGTCCGACCGTCCGGTATCGCTAAAACGTTGCAAAATTTTATCCTTTGTTCTTTCCTTGCCGTGCGTCGCGTCGTGATGATGACTCCTTTTCTTCGACGCAGGCAAAACCCGTGACGACTTTACAAACAGCAGAGGCCATCCTTTGAACTGTGACGCAGCGAAGCGTGCAACCCCTTGTAGCATCACTAGGCAGGTCTTCCGGTGTAGGTGAAATGGAATCGTAGTTTTTCGGGATCTTGGGGTTTCCTCTTCGTAAAATTTTTACTTCGCCTCAATTTAAAGTCAGCTTCTCTCTCTTCGGTGTAGTAAAAAATGTCTATTCTTGTCTGAAACATTTTTCTTAAAGCCAATTCATACGTGGAGGCGGGTTCTTGCGGAAACTCGATGCCCCATTAGTATGCTGTGAGCGTTCGGATGACCCAGAGTTTCTCAGGGTCGCCTAGAGGGACCATCGTTCCTGCATATGCGAGTCCCGGTAACCCCCGCTATCTAAAATACAAAACTTTCGGTGATAGATCGTTTTCGTTCTAGGACTTGAGAGAGAAGCAGCGGTATAATAAGCCGAAGATCGTGATACGCGCGGGGAACAAAAGGTGGGAAATTCGAGCACCCCGGAAAAGAACAATTTTATTTTTAACTTTCGGGGGAGGAATTATTTGAACCCCCGTGTCTCTGCTGTGTCAAATTGGGCACAAAGCTCGACTCCCAGCATCCCCCGAGGCTTATGTAACCTGAACTCAAAATTCTTTTTGCTACATTTTTTCTGCCCTCGACATGCTCTGCTCTGTATTTGTACGCTTCGCAACCCTTTTCTGCGAAAGCTTCATACATATATGTATATACATATATAGTATACGGACTTTTGTTGGTAAAATTATTTTACGGTAATGGAATTTTTTATTTTTTTTCTATTTTATTTATGTTTTTTTTTTTCTCGCCCGTGTACATCGTGCGGAATTAATGATGCTTAATTCCTTTATTGTTTTTGTTTTTTCTTTTCTCGTATTTTTTTTTTTTTTTTTGTTCCTTTAATTCATTCTTGCGTTTCACGAGCTGTCCGAAAACTTTCTCAATTTCGAGGAAAGTCGAAGTGCTGGAAATCTTGTAACTCGATTTCTGTCTCGCTTATTCGTCTCACTTTTGGAGGGCTCAGGCGCGGCGGCATTGAATGATGGGAAATTTTGTAACGCCGGGAGCGAAGTGATGCCACGAGTGGGAAAGTCGAAGAGTCAGAAAATCGGAAAGGGTAATGAAGAAGGTGGCTTGACGAAGGAGAAGAAGCAGAAGAGGGAGAAGGAGAAGCGGGTTCGTATAAGGCGCGAAGCTTCCGCGAAAGCATTTTGTCTCAGAGAGACAAGAGAAAGAAAGTGAGGGAAAGGGCAACGGAGAAAAGAGAGAGAGACGGTGCCGGGAGGCTCCGACAACTCATTAGGGAAATCGACCGGGTTAATTCTTTATTTCAACTCCCCATCGGCCCCTCTCTTTTCACTCTCTATCGCAAAATCATCCTCTCCCCTCACACCTTCCGTCTTATCTTATTTGCCAACCCCAATTCTAAAGCACGATAGCTCCTTGGGTATATTCTCTATAATTTCGCACCGAAAAGCTACCGTTTCCTATATATACAAACTTCGGTCACACAGCTTCTCTTTCGTTACTCACCTTGTATATTATAATATATTCCGCATTGTTCCAATTAGTTGAAAATTCAAGTTGAACAAGTCACGCAGATGACAGAATCAACATTTTCGAATGTCAGGTGACTTTGGTATCAACGTGTTTTTCCCCAATTTTCATGGACCTGATACCTACACACCTGTGAGGCTCGTCACTGGCATCGATCAATGACTGTACAACTCGGGGTTTTAACCGGCGCCACTTCGTCGGCGGTCACATTCACACACAAATATCACCGTCACGGTACCGTGGTATAGTTGTACAGTTGCAGTAGCTTGTACCATACGTACACCGTCCGCCGGATAAAATTTGTCTCCTCGTTTTACTGCCCGAAATTCTCTTATTTTCTCTTCTATTATCCGCAGCAGCAGCAGCGACGGTGATAGTATGAATTTTGTCCCACTTCCATACATCATCCCGTATGTACCATCTATGTATAACGTAGACATTCAGTGACGCACGCCTTATGCGAAAGTCGAAAAGCGAAACTTTTATAGCAGTAAACTAGCAAGTACTCGTATTGTGCACGAGTAGCTGTTGTTTTTTCATCCTTAAAAGCGAGATAGTGTTGTATCCAACCTTGTGCAAACGTTACGACCCTACACAGACTCAAAAAATTTGTATCGTGATCCTGTGACGACGTGTTTAATTGAGAAGTTCACGCGGGCATGATCGCAGAAGGAAAAGTAAACGAAAATTTTCAATACCGGTATCACAAGTTTTCACCAAGTCACGAGTTTGATGTCGAAAACTTGGGCCAGCTTTTCGTCGGAGATTTTTTAATGACGAACATTGGTCTGTAACACACTGAGAGTCGAGAGGAGACATCGGACGTAGTTCAGGGATTTCGTATAATTCAATACCCGGGTGGTGTAAACGGTAGTCATCAAGAGCAGGCGGCCGGCTCTACTCGGCATTGGAGAGAGTTCATACGACGTATGTACGACGTTGTGCTTGCTGTCTATCGAATCGAAGCATTCAATATCGCGGATTTGGTTCGAGAGTCGCGGAATCCAAGAGAGAGAGAGAGAGAGAGAGAGGGGTTGGTGGAGAGTGGGGAACGGTTAATATGCAAACTAGGGGGTGGAAACCGTTTTCCTGAACTTACGAGACAACCCGCCGCTCAATGTCGACCCAATGTCGACCCGGACTCAATACCGCACTGCCGAAATGCCCATCGACTTTATGCGCACCTCCTCTGATCGTTATGGAACTTTGGTGTATTACCGGGAACTTCCTGAAACCCCATCGGGTGAGGCAGGGGACGAATGACGGTCCCCCAATAATGATACCACCTCAACCGAACTATCCTCGATCTACGTGGTCATCATCTGCGTCAGGATGAGGCGAATGAATCCCGACCCGCGATTCTTTCTTCGGCGTTTCTTCATTTTTCTTCACTTTTGTCGTTGTCATTTTTTTTTATCAGTCCTCTTCTTCCATGAAAACCCCTCGAGGGTATGATGACTTTTCGATGAATGTTCTTCTGAACAAATCTAAGAAGCCGAGCTTCTGCCAACAATTACCGTTTTAAATCGTAGCAATCCTGGTTGAAGGGTTTTCATTGTTGTCGATAGTATAAGTTAATTGCTCGTTACATGACCGAAGCTGCACGCAATTAATCAATGTCATGAGGATTTCATTTTTTGTTTCGTACACTTTTTACCTGTTCATTTGTGTCGTTTTCTTTATTTCTTCCTTTTTTTTTTTTTTTTTTTTGTTATACGGCGTTTACGTTTTTTCCCCCCTTTGCGGTACATCGGTCGTTGGTTATAAAGCGACGATTGTGACTAGCGATGTGACACCAATGTCACCCGAACCACTCCATCATACGAGGTTCATTAAGTGTCGCGCATCATCGCCCGTTTGTGCGCACTTTAAAACTGGACCCGTTCCCGTTTCACCCTCACGATTTATCGACGACGATCATATCCCAAAAAAAAAAGCTCTGTATCGGATTTCATTTTACATTTCATGGATCATTCTCCGTTAACAACGTAGAAAATCTCTCATTCGCGACTTCCAACACAGTGGTCGCGACGCCTGATATTACACTATCCGAAAGCCAAGGAACCGAGAAGAATTTACCTGACTGGAATTCTCGGAGACCCAGCTTCGTCACTCGTTAACCAGTACGTCCACCTGTGCAGGCGGCTCTTTGTAAACCACAGAAACGCAGAACTCGTGCGTGCCTCTGCCGTTGCCTTCCACAGTCCCTTTGTGTTCCCGTTGTGAAGCAAGTGAGCGAACGCTTTCTTCTTGGCATTACTGCCAAAAGTCGTAACGGTGTCAACGACAGAGCGACACTTGTTCATTTCCCGTTTGACAAACTCGATTCGAACGCTACTTAACTCTGTTCTACGAGGATCTCGATCTTCCGGTTCTTCCTCAGTCGGAACCAACACAAAGTCGAAACTCAAACCACCGCTCCGGGGCCTTTCCAGATCACCTCTTCATATCGTCTCTTTCTTCTTTCCTTGTTTCCCTAGCAACGACGACCGATTACCGCCAAGTTTTATCAAAGTCGTGGTCGACGACTACGCGGGGGACCGTGTAGTGATCTTTCCACGAGATAAGCCAACTTTTTAGGCCAACATTAGTCAGCAGTACGCGTATTCCTCTTTGCGTGGCGGCGCGCCTCCCTTGGGGTGCAGATAGCACGCGAGCGTGTAACTGCGTTATGACTCACGCGAGGGAAGAGACGGAGAAGGTGGGCAACTCCCGGAGAGAACGAGAGAGGGAAAGAGACGGAGAGGGTGAGTCCGCCACCCTTGAGCATAAGTTATGCACGGGTTTGTGGAAACGACGAGGGTCGACGACGAAGACGACGGCGTCGGACCGGCGGTGAAAAAAAAAATAGAAAGAAGTTTCATCGCTTCGGATCACCGGTTAAACACACCATGTTCAGTCTGCTTTATGGTCGTACACGGTCGATCCCCGCTGCTCGTTTATCGAGGCTCGCTCAATTATTGGCTCCTAACGCGGCGGTAACGCTAATTCACGATAATATAGACTGGTAAAAAATTGAAAACTGATCCGATAGTAGGATCCCTCTGAATCCCCTTTGTCCACTATACCCGGCGCCTGACTGCAGAATTAACGATCTTTCCTTTCTCTCCTGTCTTTTTTTTGTTTTTTATTTTTTAAGGAATTTAGCGCTAACTCGTTAAGGAAAAATGAATATCAAGCAACGAAAGACTGAGGCAATCGTGATGTTTACAAAAGAAATGAGTGAATAATCGCTTTGCGACGTAAATGTAAGCAACTTTTTTTTTTCGAAAGTGGTGGTGAATGGTTGTTACGATTGGAATCGAGAATGAGAAACGAGCAGTCGGAGTTTTCTCCTCGGTGAAAAATCCTTCCATACCCTAGCGTTGACACTCGGCTAGGTTCCTGCCATTACGCAATCATAGTCAGTGCGGAAACGAGCTATTGAGGACGTCGGCCAGGTCAACATGACCCGATTCAAGCTTGGCAGCGGCGTCATTCACCCTGTGCAACGTCTCCGCAGTGGCAAAAGGCTATGTGCCTGGAGTTGATAATAATAATAACAACCCGTAATGGAGTATTATCACAGTATTCGGCGAGGTGTTACAACAGCTTTCAACTAATTATTATCATTTCCTTGTCTCTGAATGTTATACGCAGGTGAGATTTGTACAGGATTAATATTTCGGGACTTTCGATCGGAAGGTTTTGATCTTGAAACAGCACTGTTTGGATGTAACATACGAAAAATTATCGGTTACAGATTTGACCCAATTTTTTATTCGCTCAAACGCTTCAGAGAATGAATACCTGTGCCCAGCAGTTGAGGTCTAATCATATCTTTAATTCTGTATTTTCCGTTTCGCAAACAATTCGGCTTGGAATATAACAATCCGATATTATGCGGAACGTAAAAAATAACTATATTCGCTTTCGTTATTATTAATTATCATTATTATGCCATACGATTGATATTAGTTGAAATTATCAACAATCGATTCAACGATTCATCGAAATTATGAACGTCGCAAGGAAGAGCGATAGAAAACTAATTACAGCGTTATTGTTTTTGCTCAATTAAAAATTTTTATTTATCGAATCGACCTGTTTTTTTTTTTTTTTTTATTATTATTATTTGTTTTTTTCTCACGCTTATCACATACTTCAATTAATTTTGTTCCATGGAAGGTTTTATGAAACAAGTGAAATAAAAACAAGCATATTTATATACCAACTTCGTACGCAACGCCGGTATAAATGTGACGGCTTCTGTGAAAGAAGTTGAGTACCTAAACGCGAATGGAAGATTGCGAGGGCGAGCCAGAGAGACGGATAAAAAGTGTTTGTGTGTGTGTGTGTGTGTGTGTGTGTGTGTGTGTGAGAGAGAAAAAAGAATTTATATAACCCCGGGTAAAGCCAGATGATTGAAATTGCAATATCGGAGAATCTCGATGGAGAACAAAATTCATTACGTCGTTATTAATATTCCGTATCCGGATTGATTTACTCTATTCTATCTTACATTTTAATTACTTCATATTATTCAATAACTTCTCCTATTCTATTTGTCACCTTTAATTGTCGTTCTTTTTTTTTTTTCTTATATATCCGAAATTTCATAAAATCTGAAATTCATTCGTTTCGTTATTTGCGCCTCGTCGAAGTTATTACCGCGTCGATAAGAGTTATACAAAAGTATAGAAATCAAATGCGCGTAGCAATTAAACCGTAGAATTAATTGATTGAATCTGTCAGTCAGTCACTGCAGAGTCAGTGAAAATATACTCGGTTCGGCTCGGCAAAGTCCTCGATTGTCAGAGGGATTTGTCGAGGACATCGTTGTGCGTGACGTCAAAGTCTCTCCGAGTTTGAACAGAAATTGCGAATACATGTATTTTTTTTTTTTTATTCATTTCGTTTCATTTCCCTCCCTCGCACCTGCATGTCGGAATCAAATCTTGCAATTTATACACGAGTCTTGCAAAAGTACGGATAAATGTATTTTCAATCATTTTGAAATTTTTTTTTTTTCTTTTCTCTTTTTTTTTTATTGTTACATTTTTTTTCTTCATTCCCTTCCAATCTCCATCCGCAAAGTGATAAACCCCCTGTGGCTATGAACTCGTTACACTTGTTCACTGTGTAACAAACGTGTGAGGTTTATAATGTATACGAATAAATCTGGTGGATTTGGATTTTAATATCGTCACGTAATCTCTCTCCTCGCCTCATCGCCTCTCGTCTACTTTCCATATTATCATTGCTCGCCTTCGACCAGGGAATATAAAGGTTTGTTTGAATACTCGGATGTAAAATGACTAGAATCAATATAGTATATTACCTGTAATCAGAGCCAGCGGAGGATATTAAAACAGAAATTAATCAGGGTGGACCAGGCAGTAACTGAATTCACCGATATCGATGCAGCAACCTCTGCTGCAGAAATATCTGCTTCAATGCAGTTACGTTTCCAATCGACTATGAAATCTTGAATATCGACTCGTTGCATCTACACTGAGAAAAAATTTCATTTGTCATAGTAACTAGAAAAGTTGAGTAAAACAGGTATCGTTGGAAAAAACTGTTTGAATATTGTTGGAATTACGAAAAACGAGGTACGTGTAACCATTTTGCGCTATCGTCGATCCTTTTTTGGCAATTGCAACGCGAAATCTGTTTCTGAGGTTTACTCTACTTTTTTAGTTAAACAAGGCTTCAACGTCAATTTATTCTTTCACAAGCATTAAAATTTCGCAACAGTTACGGGAAAATATAGCAACAGTGATCGTAATGAGAAAGAGTAGTAACGGATACTAGACTTTCCGGTAACAGCTAGAAAACTAATTTTCATTTTCTACCTAGAACTATATTTTTCGATTGTGGTAAAAATTGAAAATAGTCAAGGACTGAGCGGTAACCGAAACTAAAAACTTCTCTCAGTGTACGGAGTAAGTACAGTATGATACTGCAAGTCGACGCGTCTCGATCCAAATATTCTCTTTAAAGAAAGGCAGGTTTTCCTCACTACTCATCATGGCCCATCTATCGGCGACGTTATTGGGGGAATGACCACTGTCGATGCTGAAAACTCCGATCGTTAGAAAAACTATTTTCCCGTGTAACGCGTAGCAAGTGTGCCAAGGTTCCGGAACGTTGGGGTTTCACGGAAGTGAACCGTTGTTCGAAACGCTTCTCCTCGACGGTCAATTCGATCCTGCATCAGCAGCAGCAGCAGTGACCGACCGACCGAGCAGAGCGGGCATTTCGGTGATCTCGAAGCGACGCTTCCCGAAAGATTTTCCATTATCGTTACCGGAATTGGTTCTCATGGTGGCGGATGCCAGCCTTGCCTCTCCACAGTTCGTGCCTCGAAGATACAGCCAGCCAAAATAAACTCCATTCTCATCTTCTGCTCTCTCCCTCTCCCTCCCCCTCTCCTTCTCCCTCTCTATTTCTATCCCTCTTCTTTTTTCTTACGGCGCGGTGCGACGAATCGTACATGTATAGCAGGCACGAGAGATCGGAGGGCGCGTTTGTGTAAAACTTTTCCTTTGTATACCTTCGGATCTCGAGGGCAGAGGCCACTACCCAGCGACAAATCGTTTTCCTCTACGTGCCTCGCCGGCTTCGTGTGGATGTAGGTATACTTTATCCACATAGTGTCCCCGGGCCGTTTCACCTTTCGAACGTCTTCTTTTATGCCCATAGTCGGAACTTTTCATTCGATCCTCGATAGCGCGATGGTGGTCCAGGTGGTGTCGGCGTTGGTGTTGGTGATTTTCCTTCTACTTCTGCGTTCTGAACTGAAACCGCACGAACGCGGTCTCCCGGCTGGTTTGTTCTCCAATTAGCCACCCTGCGAAGTACGGTATAGTTTGAACTTTACGAGAGCGTGCGGCAGCAATTGCACGAGTGGCATCAGAGATCCGGTGGTAAATTTTAGGGTCCTACCAGTCCCGATATTGCCGTTGCTGCGGCAGTAGCTCTAGCTATCGGGTGGATACACGGATACCTGCAGGGAATGCTGCTGCTGTTGCTGCTGGCCAAAGGTGCGCGCGATAATCGGGCAACAAACAAAGCCAACAGCAACGATGTGAGGTGTGCCACCGGCGGACAGACGTGTGAACAAACAAATAAACCATTTGGTAGAGAAATTGTCGACTGGTGTATGAATCGGTGAGGGTCGGATGGATGGAGGCGGCTAGACAAGGCTGGGCCAGATGACGTTATCAGCGGCACCGCGCCCTAATTCACCAACTAGATACAATTTGCAGGCTAGCTTATTTCGCGCTTCCCAAATGACACGAAGCCACTGCTGCTGCTGCTGCTGCTGCTACCGTCGACTGTGCGTATGGCTGCTGGCAATTTGCAATTTCCTGCCTGTTCTCTGCGCCGCCGCTGCCGCTGCCACATGTATTCTCAGTACCTCCACGTAACATTATATTTAGTTCTCTCCGCTCGGTTCCACCCTCCGTCCTCTCTTCTGCTTCCCAGCCCCCGTCCTCCCTTCGTTCTCTTCGTCACTTTCCCGCACCCACTCGTCTATTCCGCGATATATGGGTACGCTGAACCGGTGGTACAAACACGGAAAGCATTACGCTTCGTCGCCGCTAATACACCTTGTCCATGTATGCGTTTTCGCATGATGCACACACGTCGCATGCCGACCGCTAGACGTGTCGTAGCCAAACATTCGGGCGGCACGTGACACCCCAATTTAATTCAGAAACTACTTCCGCTCACCTTTCGTTATACCTATCCCTCGGGGGTAAACAACACGGGGTTGAATTACTCGTGTATGAAATTTCGCTTCCATGACTTTCCAAATACGGAGACTATGACAGTGACCGTTTTTGTGCAACTGTGCAGTGTTGCCGTTTCTTCGTACTCTAATGCCAAGTTTAGTCCATGCTTTGTGGATCACGATGTATCAAGCTACCGGCACAGCGGTAATCGCCTCGACATTAATTAAATAGCCACGTCATCGAAGAAGTTGCTGAGTTGAAACTGTAGGAATTCACGTCTTGGCCGTCGTGTTTTATTGTAGTGTTTATATTTGAACAGAGCATGATATCCAAGATGCTGGAAGTAGAGGATAGAGAGAACCAGCGAAGGGTCAAACTGAGACGAAGGTACGACAACACGCCTCCGCATCGCCAGAGGTTCTGCAAGGCTCTTTCACAACGGACCAAAAATCCAAGGAAAGGGATACTTACTGGAGCTAGATGGAGGATAATGTCGTTTCTCTGTTTTGATTTTAAGTATAACTAAGCATGTGTTAAAGAATGATCGCCACGTTCTTCTGTAGTGCAATCAAAAGTCCACTCACACTCAGAAAAATGTCATTTCCTATAGCAATTAAAAAAATATAGCAACAGTGATCGTAATGAGAAAGAATAGTAACCTATACTAGACTTTCCGGTAACAGCTCGAAAACTAATTTACATTTTCTACCTAGAACAATATTTTTCGATTGTGGTGATAAATGAAAATAGTTAAGAACTGAGCGGTAACCGAAACTAAAAATTTCTCTCAGTGCAGATTTTTAAAGCTGTGTATATAATTTGAATAGTTTCAACCATATATACAAATCTGTACATCGTGATTCTCAATAACTTCGACAAAGTTCGTAGTAAACGACGAGTTTCGGTGAACTCCCTGCGAGGTCAGTTGACTATCGGTGACGTTTAGTCTCGGGACTTTATCTCGAGTCGTAATCTCGGTGTGGGCGCACCTTGATAGAGTCGGGAGGCAGGATGCTGTTCGTCGGGCCCACACACGCCTGCTTCTGTCTGTCTGTCCGTCCGTCTGTCTGCTAGAAAGATAAAGTCTCCGGCAGGCAAATGCCCTCGACAGATGCCCAAAGCCCACGTTGGTAAATATAGCAACGTACCTCCGCTTGCTCGCCGCATCGCGTGAAGGAATCATCCTCCAGGGCTGATGGCTAATCCGGAAGACGTTGACCGAGGATGGATTCCGAGACCTTGGAGTATCAGAGAGGCGATTATGGGGAGCTTCCTCTGAAACTTGGTAGAAAATTAGCCCTAAATTGATTTTAATACTGAAAGATAATGAAGCCAAAATCATTTGTATCCATTTTTTTTCTGAAACTCATGGCACCGTGGACCATAAATTGCAGGAAGAAATTTTTGGGTTCATTAGTTTTTCGTCAGAAGATTAATTTTTCCATCGATTCAGTGTAGTCTTCTTTTGAGAAATGTAGAGTGACGGGGGTATGACTGAGACTCCATCCGATGTAACGTTTGAGGGGGTGGCAAATGACTGTTCTCCCGTTCTGAGTACCCGCATGCAAGCGAAGTAAAAAAAAAAAAAATAATAACGAAGTGTAGAATTCAAAGAGGAGGCAACCTTCTGCCGTAAACGTGAATTTTCTTTTTCTTTTCTCTTCGTTTTCCGCGCGCACGTTGGGGGTGGAGGAACATTGGAAAGCCAGTTCCTTCCGCACTCAAGGAGGAAAAATTCGTTTAATTTCGTCGTTGAAAAGGGGGATGTTACATCACCGTGGGTGGAACGAGACTGTGGGCAGGCAGACAGCGGCCTCAAAAGCCAAAAAACAAACAACTCTCCTTGATCAAAACGGCAAAGAAAGAGGCCGCCCGGGTTGCTGCCGGGCTACACGCCCCTGTATGTACAGCCGAAAACGGAGCTCCGTATCTTCCTGATGATTTTATTTCCAACGCTCGCAAGCTCGTCCCTTGTCGCCTTCATTTTCGTGCCACTCGAAATAATCATTTTATAGACGAGTCCCTTTGCGAAACATCGTCGCTTCTTCTACTTGTTTCGTCGGCACAAAACGACGACGCCTATTCATACCTGCTCAAATTTCTCTCTCTCTCTGTTACACTGAGAGCAGAGAAGGAGAGAGAGAGAGAGAGAAAATCCTCCAGCTTCCTTCGTGCGGGTTTTATTATTGTATAATTGAATTTCCTCTCGTTCCACGTCCCGATGTTGGCACACTTCAAAGGCGTGTCTTCTTCTCGACGTGGCGCTACCGTTGTTGGAAGATTTTCAATTAGCTTCAGATTTCATCGGTGGAAAAGTAAAAAGTGAAGAGAGAAAGAAAAAAAGAACGGCGAAATTACCGAAGCGCGGCGGTGACTTCAATTATATTTATTTTACTCGCCATTAATATTACATACCTGTCCGTGTAGATACATACCGTTACCTCTAAATCTATACAATATTACTCTACACTCGTTTCATATCTTCCGTCACGTTTTGCCGACTGATTGCTTCAACGTTTTCTTTTCATTCTCTGTTCCAGGTAAGCCGGACCCACCGATCTCATGCTCGAACCACCGAAACTCGGTGCAGTTCATCTTATTCCAGTAGATACGAACGAAGCCGATGAAGCGATTATTCCTCCAAGGTCCAATCGATTTGCATTATGCGTGCGTACATGATATCCACGTAAGATAATCTTAAGATAATTTTCAAACGGCGTTCCTCCCCCCGTCACGTTGGCTCTAGTTCCGGAGAGCTGTCGGCGGTGGCGCGTTCGCCGCAAAATGGGTTTACCCCATTCGTAGTAGTTTCACAAGACCCCTGTTTTACTACGGCGCGCACAGTGTCGGACATAATTGAATTGCCCCTGGTTCCCGGTGTCTGTCGTAATAATATCGCGAAAACGTTATCGAGTTAGCTCGTGTAGTTCGGCCCCCGTAACCGAATCAAGATTCGATCCCGTCCAACCTAGCTGCAGTCCATGGAACTCGGACGTTTCCGAGGATCCACGTGCACGGACTTCACCTTCCCATCGGAGCTAGGTGTTCCATTTTCGTATTTCAATCCATTCCCAATTAGGACGTATCGCACCTGACGTGAATTTTCTCGTTTTTTTCCCTTAAATACCGAAGCGGTGAATCAGCCCGTGAGTTTCACAAACCAGATATGAAAAGTGCGGAACGTCAAACGTGAGAACGAGGCCAGAGTTAGAGGGGGAGGTCGTCGAGGGGTGAAATTAACCCGAGACCCTTTCTCGGGTATAATTCAGACTCTTCTCGTCTCTCCTCACTGAGGACAGACGGTCTTCAAATCCCTCTCCCCTTCAACCGACGAGGAGGAAAGTACGCAGTCCTTCTACGAGGATGAGGTGACGCTCTCCTCTCTTCTCCTCACTTCTCTCCTCTTTTCTCTTCAAGGTCGCTCAATGCCGAGGGCTCAATTCCTCCAGGGGTACGAGGATGAGGGAAAAGTGAGAGCGAGTCGCGGGCGTCGGTGACACGTTGTGCAATTTATATTTTATTTTTTTCTTCATT
Source organism: Neodiprion pinetum (assembly GCF_021155775.2). NCBI lineage: Eukaryota > Metazoa > Arthropoda > Insecta > Hymenoptera > Diprionidae > Neodiprion > Neodiprion pinetum. The sequence continues at coordinate 4,873,320 of NC_060233.1, forward strand.
CGCTCTTCTTCTTCGTCCCTTTTTTCCATTTTCTTTTCCCTTTATCGGCCACCTGTAGATGTAAATTAGTAACCGCGCAGCAGCAGCAGCAGCAGCAGCAGCAGAAGCAAAAGCAACACCAGTTATTCTCTCTTTCTCATCTCAGGGGAAAAACAAAAGATTTTGAAAATGTACACGTAGTTCAGGATTTGTCATCTGTAGGTTCAATTATACTCCTGTTCTTCTTCTTCTTCTTCTTCTTCTTCTTCTTCTTCTTCTTCTTCTTCTTGGTAGTCTCATTGTCATGATGAGTACCCAGTTAATTGAGTCAGATATTAAAAGGGATTTCCTCCTCGTGCATATCTTCAATCAACCTGAATGGGTAACCCAAATTTCGTACCATACTCAATAAACAAAAAAGCACACAGAAAAAAACACAAAGAAACAAAAAAAAAAAATAACAACGTCGTGCCACTGGCAAGTCTGAAAATAAACAATTAGGAGTTTTTGAAAGAGGGGATGAAGAGGAGCGAATTTGAGTGAAATAATAATAACGCGACGAAGTTCCTGTCCGTCCATCCTTCCATTTCACACGAGCTGCCGAGCGCTCCAGACAATCGGAGACAAAGGATCTCGCCATAGACAATGGGAAGACGATGCAATACGTCACGGGTTTCTCTACACCCGTATTCCTTTCCCAAGACGAAGAGAACGCGACGCTGGATTGTTTTCACCAGGCTTGATTTCCCGACGTTTACTCCGTCGTCGTCACTTCGTCAGAATCTCGGAGGCTGAACTTTGCGCAATTAACACCGAGGTAGAAATACGTGCCGGATCTATGGTGAGGATCATACTGGAATTTCCTGCAATTATCGAACCCGGGGGAAGAGTAGAAGAAGAAAAGGGTCTCCGTCAAGAGGATAGAACTGTTCGTTGGATTTTCCGTCATTAATTTTTATTTTTAATTTTCTTCTTTTTTGTTTTTTTTTTTATTCTTTTTACGTCGCGATGCTTGGAAACCATAACGTCATCGCGTTCGTTCCCGGATTTAGAACGAACGGCTTCGAGCAACCTTTACAGTGTAAGCAACAAGGCGAAACCCCGGGGAACTGGTAACGTTCACCCAGCCGAGGGATAAATAAACACCGTAACGATTGGCCCGAAACGTTTAATGGCCAGACGCCAAATCGAATTAACAGCATTCGTCGAGTGTATCGATTTCCGTCAGTCGCATTCGAGACGTCGCCTCGCCGTTAACTTGCCACATTTCAAACTCTGGAGAACGCGGTAACGCAGTCATCGATATCCGATGGCCGTCGCTAGCTGCTGCGAAGATTCCACGGAAAAAAAATGTGTCGACAGTGCAGGCTCACTTATGCGGAAAAGAAGGTGTATTGCATGTACATATATGTATATTCCAATTTTGTTAACTTTTACAATCCAATACGCTTAAGATTAACACGCGATACGTGAGCCTCGAGTCGCAGGTGTGGCTGCGCTTTTAAACAAATGGATCGAGCAAGTGATACAGAGATATTCAAACGCGCCTTATCACCCTCGAGTCAACTTTATTCACTCTTTCTCGTTATCGCCAGAAGAGATTTACGCCAAAGACGAAGACTAAACGGGTCGGTGACACAAGATTCAAGGTTACAAGGTCTTCGAGATCTTCTTTCGAAAACACTACTCGAAGATAGGTTCTACAAAATAATATTTACCTACATGTGTGTACAATGTACATGTATATTTTAAAGAAATGGAGAGGCAGAAAAACGATCCTTAGATAATCCTGAAGAACTTGTGCAATATTGACGATATAACGTGAGCAAGGAACCCTCGGGATTCCTGAGAACTCGTATTACACCTGGATCTGTCGTCAAGTGACTGGAAGGGACGGTGACGAGGATCGCCGGTCGCTCTCCAACTCCGTTAATCTTAACTCAGGGCGCGCCTGTCGTCGTCAAAAAGTGGTGTTAATCTCGAGCTTCGATCAAAACAGCCGATTTCAGGTAACATTATAAAGTATCGAGCCTGATTTTGTCGTCGAAATTAACGATTTTTTTTTTTTTTTTTTTTGTTACTGCGGTACGGCCGAAATGGAATCACCTTTATATACCGTCATAATACAAATATTGCAGCTTGACATTTTTTCATCGCTGTATTTTCAATCCGATTGTTAGCTCATCATCACGTTCGTTCGTACGACTCTCCCCGCATGATGCATTTTTCGTCACGTTGCAACGTGACGGCTACGGATTATCCATCGTTGATGTGAACAACGGTCAATACCGTCGTAGGAGAGAAAACCAGGATTGTTGCTTGCCGTCCCGTCGCGCGTCACTTTCACAAATATTTAATAAAGGGAAACGAGCAATTGACGCGATACGGCGCGATGCAGAGGTTTATCCAGATTAGTACCACGTACTACCCGCAAGCTCGATCCTATATACCACCGTATGATGCAGATGCGGCGAACAATTCTCTCTCTTGTTTTATCAGTTACTTCCTTTATTTTTTTACCCCCCTCCCCCATTTTGCAAACGAGAACCATTTTATTTTCACTATTTTATTATGCAAACTCGATCACTCCGAACGCCTGCTGCATACACTCCACGGGATCCAGACTGTTCTCAATGAAATTTGATTAAAGGCATATAACGCGTGCAGGGGCGAATTAAATTTTCACGATATCGGGGATCGACCTCGCCGTGTAATATTTCACGGATATTATATATCGCATGGAATATTTTCCGTGACCATGACGTTATAGAAGCCTTGAAGAATTTCCGGAAGATTAATGTATCTTAATATGTGCAGGATTCTTTTTTTTTTTTCTTCATTTTTAATCCAATCTTTATATTCCTCAAAGTTTTTCCTCGAGATAATTTCAGCGAATAAGAAGCAAAGTTTTTCCTCAATCGTAGGTCAATGCTACGTGACATTTGGTAATGATTTTTCTTACTCGTCTTTTTTCTTTTTTCTTTTTTTTTTATCGCGTGTTCACGCATCGCTCAACTCGACAAAGCGAGAATCACGACGAGCGTGAAACATTGTAACGATTGGTTGAAATAATTTTTTTCAAACCACTCGAGGATGCTCGTAAAGGGTTGCCGGGTTTCCACGGCAACAGAGATTGAGAGAGGGAAGATCCGCGAGCTGTGCCGCGCACAGGGGTGATTGTCTTTTAATTTGGACCAAGTTAAGTGCAGCGAAATCGCTCGTTATCCGCTCCTGGTTCTCGTCAGATACGGACCGGGGACGTTGAGCGTAGCATTTGGCTCAGGGGCTGCGAGGACGAGAAAGCGGAGGAGGACGGGGACAATCTAAGCCCCTGTAACGCGTCGTGGGGCGGCCGGATATGACGTCATCAACTCACGAACCTCGCCGCCCGCGTTTCTCGAGGCTTCCACGATCACCGACCAACCACCACCACCACCACCAATTCTCCCCGTGTAGCCATCGCAGTATCCCATCAAGAAGTTCGCGACCCAAACACCCTGGGTTAATAATAATAATACCCACCACACTTTGCGAACGCTTCAAGACCTTGTTAGGACTCTCCATTTTCAATGGTTAACAATCTACGGCAACTGCAATAGCCGCCGAAATCGTTTAACAGTCTACTGTTAGATCAATTATATCCGATGATAAGAATCGTAAAAGTAGTTTAATATTGTTCATTTTAAAGAAGCAAAAAAAAAAAATCTTTTGATCTGCATTCAATTCACAAGACAAAGAAAATGTCCCAATTCCAACACTTCGGATTCTTCGGGCTTTGCTGTAATCAGATACTGATATCGTTCGGTAGAGGATCAGGGTTCTGAGCGCGGCTTCAATCAACGGGTGAGAGGAAGGGACTGTGGAATGGAAACCACGACACTGCTCGGTTATGTTGCCATCGCACGCGCACCCGTTTTGTGTTTATTTTACCCGCACAGGGGAGTGCGAGGATGAGAAGGAAGCAGGATCGTGATCCCAGTGATACCATCTCTGTTCCCGTTCAATCTCGGAGCGATGCAAGGCTCGCGATCCATTTTAACGGGGATAAGATGCCGAAACCGAGTGTGTTTGTGTTTGCCGAACCAATCGTCCGTATTCGTTTCATTCCTGATATCTAAAGTCAGTCCGTCATAAATATTGGCAAATATCGGCAATTGGAAGTGTGCGGTATTGTAACGGAAAGGTTGCGTAAACGAAAAAGACCAGTTTCGAGCAACCGAATTCCTTTCAAACGTGTTCGTTACTCGGACGTTTCTTATTTACGTCTTACTCGAACGATTGTTTTTACAACCTCGAAACGAGTTTGAAGAATTTACTCTTCCTTTCAGATTACTTTCACTTCGGGCATCTCTCGATCAAATTATAGAAAATTTTGATATTTCATACTGATTAGAGAGATGCGTGAAATTCTGCCGCGAAGTTTTTTCTACTCGAAGAACAGCCGCAGTAGTATAAACGCAGTATTGGTCAGACGGAGGTGGTGAAAACAGCCAGATGTAGTCGGACGCACGGTGAGCCTGACAGGAGATTGATCTTGTCGAGGATATTTGCAAGGACTTCGCAGTTCGCTCGTTCCAGATGAAAATACATCCCATCCTATAAACTTGCCGACTGAAAAAGGATTATTTTGATTCTTTGCATTGACGTAGGTCTTCTTTTTTTGAACAGCATTTGCAATCCTGCATCTTCCTTTGTAATTTATTATAAACTTTGCACAAATTGCGTATATCGAGATTCGCAGCAAAAGATCTCTGGTTTAGTTTGAACTCGAACGAACACAACTTGCATACCTATCCTTTATCCGTCGGAGCTTGTACCGTGAATTAGCATAATTCACCAATTCAGGTTACAATCGGATGATATAAACCGGTTGTAAATCGATCCCCCCTGCCGTTACAGTATATCTCTGAAACAGCGAGCGTAATAACAGTACGATCGCAACAGTATGAAATAACAGTATAACAATGGTATTGGTACGATAATAATAAAACGGTATATAATAGTATACAGCTGTGTAATTTTCGTCCATTCGTTCGTTTAACGGTACGTCGTAAAGGAACCGAAATATCGCTTCTAATGTATCGGAAGGCAGCGGGGGCGGAATTTTGAATGGACGAACATGGGATTAATAATAACGCATATGCACGATGGGTGGAGAAAATGAGGGATTTTTTGATCATTTGAAAACTCCTCGCGAGTGAACCGTGTATCATTTATAAGTCGTATACCTAGTAGTAGGTACAGTATCGTCCAGAGTAAAGTCGCGGTGAGGGAGGGGAAAAAAAAAAAAAACCACTTAAAACTTTTAAGTGCTTTCTAAGCGACGTTACGGGGCAATTATTTTTATTTTAATTTTTTTTTTTTTTTTACGCCCTCGTTTTTCCTCTATTATCGCACAGACAATTTATTCGCAACGTTGTTAACCTAGCGTAGATAAATCCCATTCGTTTGCGGTGGCAAAAAAGATGTGAAAAGAACAACAAGGTTGAACATGGGTGAACAAAAACGTTTCTATATAAATAAAAAAAAAAAAAAAAGTAAACAATTACGTTCGCACAATTTCGCAGACACGCCGAAGGCGCGAATTCGTAGTTTTTGCAAATCAGTCTGAAGTTACGAAGGTTGCCTTTTACTTTTCATCCCTTCCCGCACCTCGCACACGGCAACGTGAATGGCCCCTCTCTCTCTCTCGCTCTCTTCCTCTCTCTCTCTCCTTCTCTCCCCCCACCGCGTTCGCTTCCTCATTCACTCCACCCCCGCCTCTTTCGATTCTTCCGCGGCTCGGCTCCCATTGTGCAAATGTGGAATCGATAGAATCGCGTGTGTATACCCAGCGTTGCCTACCTGCCCGGCACGGAATGTCTGGCGCCATCGTGTCGAGCTTTTCTCCCCTTTTTCACCCCCGACGAGCCGACACGCAGTGCCGTAGGTACGAATGGCTGGAGGGTCGCGAATCGCGAGGTTAGCGCGTGGTGCAGACCGGATTTCCGGGGTATATTTTTCGCGGCGTCAAGTTGATCCTCCTATCTCTGCTTCGCACTCCCTTTTTTTTTTATCATCCCCCACTTCCGCTTCTCTGTCTTCTTCTTTTCTCTGTAGTTTTTTATTTTATTTTTTTCGAAATTTCTGTTTCATGTTTCGACAAAACAGCAATAAACCATACACCAGCGTCTTTAGCTTCTCTCTCCGGCAGGCAAAGTTTGCACGTTCGTTACAAACGACGGATTACCTATACAGGCATACATCCTGCGGAGCTTAGAAGAAGGTTTGTACCCGACTAACGAAGCAGCGTCGGTCGTGCTCCACTCGAGTAACCTTAGAGTTCCCGAAACGAATGTTAAGGAGCATGTGCACCGTAGCCGGCTTACGGCGGATTGGCTGGTCGGCCGGTATCCTGCACACACTGTCCGAGATATCTAACGAGACCGTGCTAATGTTTGACTTTGCACAAGAATAATATACCCCGCCCTACCATTCGCGGCGTGCTTTGCATCCGAAGCAGGGTTCTACGCCGCATAATTCGCGCGGAATCAAGCAACCGCAGCGGCAAAACGTTCGAGCCGCACACAGCGGTGATATCTTGGCGGAAGAGTCGCCGAGCATATCTTGCGCAAATCTTATTTTACTTGTGAAAAATTCAATCTCGGGATCACGGGTATTATTCTCAGGTGCAAGGATACGTTGGTACAACGTCTTAAGGAATCGTAACGCGAATAGCTGACTGAAGCGCTGACAATAAAACTGGGACAAATGAAAAAGCTATATGACGACCATCGAGTGAGTGCTGAACAATGAAATAAACGCGCGCGTGTTTCGTTAACGAATTAAGATCTTTCTCAAGGAGGGCTAATTTCGCGGGGAAATGGGAGGGTCGTTGTTGTCGCCGGGGATGAGAGGTGCGACCGACTCGACGGTAGACCGAGAATTTAATTAATCAGGATCACACTTCTCTCGATTCTTTCTTCTTTATATCGTCGCGGATTTTTTTTTTTCTTTGTTTTGTTTTTTTTTTTTTTTTTTTTCCGGAATCCCGGTCACGTAGGAGTGTTTCTTTTAACCTCGAACCACCTCCTCCTCCTCATCCCCCCTTCCCTCCAACCCCAGTCCCGAATCCCGAGTCCCGTATTTTTTTTTTTTTTTCCTTTGTTTCTTTCTTCTTTCGTTCCTTCCCGCGTCAGCTTCTCGGGTGACGATTTGGTCAGACTTTTTTGAACGCAGGCCTAGCGTCGCGAACACACGCACGTACGACGATTGAAATTCGAAAATGTTATAGGGCAAATCCGTGGGTGGTGGGATTCGTTCTTCGAATACAAGAGCCGGAGGTTTGACAAAATCCAATTTCCTCGCATTTGGGGGAAGGGGTGAGGAAAATGGCAAGGGTGAAGGGGGAAAAAGGGATCCGCGGTCAGTGACAACGCACTTTGAATTTTGATCTCCTCCCCGTCACTCGACATTTCCCGGCGTTCCTTATTTGTTTGCCATGCCATACCGGCGTGCAGGCGAGTCCCGCGAATCTGATTTCAAACGGAGCACTTTCCGGAGTCGGAAGTCTGCAAATTTGCTAAATTCATTCCACGGTTTACCGTTTGTGCGACGAACCCTGGGCGCCAAGGGCGACGGGGAAAACACACGCGAGCGTTTCGGTAAGACCGCGTTACGTTTCTCAAACCCGCTCAGCTGCTTGGCTAGTATATACCTATATCCACTCTGCTCTATTCCCGCAGAATATCCATTAGTTACGGAAGCAGTGAGCAGTGTTGACGAAGCGGGTTATTTCCCTTGTGTACGATGCCTGGCCTGCCCGCCTGCTCGCCCTCCTGGTCCCTCAATCTTTCTCTCCGTGTCTCTCCCTCTCGCTCTTTCCATCCGTTTTCAGAGCAATCAACCTTCGCTCGAGTGTTTGCCCTTGCACAGAGAGAAAGAGAGAAAGAGAGAAAGAGAGAGCGAGTGAGAGAGTGAGAGAGACAGTCGGGCGACTGCGTCGGTTTTTGGATGACTTCTCTCGTTTTCAAATTCGTAGCAATTAAATTCCGCCCCGTGATGCTTAGTCAGTCCACCGTACCAGACGACTCTGGAGAACTTGGCTTGTTCCAGTAACAACAAACCCGAGAGTCTTCTTCTCTCTAAGTTTATACGTGATTATTCAGAGAGCAGATTGTGCACCAGATTCCGTTCCAGAGTCAACGCGCTCTCGAGTTCGCCAAATGCAACGGAAATTCACCAAGTCCGCAGTCTGCCTTTTCAGACTCGATGGCAAAAGCCGCTCCGTTACTTACCTTATGCAGATTACTGCACGCGGTTGCCTTTGTAATGAGTCCTGTGCCGCCGCGATCTCAGCACTTTGTCTCTGACTTTTTCACACACCCAAAAAGAAGAAGAAGCAGAAAAAGAAAGACGTGAAAATTGCTGAATCGTCGGAGGGAGGAGTAAGGAGGAATTATAATGGTGATAAGACGCCGACCGGCATGCAGGAAGCGGAATCCTGGCATATCGGATGAAAATTCCGACAGTGTTAATTTTCCACTGGATGATCACCACCGGCGGAAATTCTTGGTTATGGGGCCCCAGTCGAGGGACCGCGCGCAAAGCCTGGGGGTGAAACTCTCTTCCCCGCTACGGAGAAGAGAAGAGGGAGTAAAGTAACACGGACCACCCTACCTGCACACATCTATCTACCCAACGGTCAACTTGGACTCGGGGAGTTTAGTTTCCACACGTGTTATGTACCTACGTTATACGTATTCAGGTGAACAATGGTACGCGGCTAGACGTCACACGCGTGTGAAACAGTATGCAGCATTCGTGCACGTCGCGCTGACCGCCGCTTGGGTATTGCAAGATAATTATTGTTGATTAAAGGCGTTTCAGAGGCAACGGCAGTGGCTCTGGTCTAATACATACTCTACCAGCTCAACATCAACTTTGGAAAAAGAAGCACAGTCTGGATATGATGACGTGCGGGACCTCGATCAAGCGGAAGGTAATGGTGATAAAATTGTATTTAATCATACTGGATACAAAGAGTGAAAGGAGGGACATTTTAAGAGGAGTCACTTAGCGGACAGATAACTCAGTGCTACCGCTAAGAATACTTTTCATACTTGAATCATCGGTCAAGGTTTCTCCGAGTTTAAGTCATAAGTGAGAAAATTTCTCATTTGTTACCCCTTTTTACGACGGACTTCCTTGTTTATAGACTCTCGGTTTCTACGTAGCAAAGACTATCATCAGCCAATCGACCCTCGGCTCTAGGATATAAACAGCACGAAATTATAGCAACGCACCCTGAACTTGGAACACCAATCTTCTAAACGATCCCATAATTTACCCTAATGGATTAGTAATCGTTCGAGAAGATAGCTCTGGAAGTCGTTATTATACTAACGTTGCTACAGATCGGGTGCAAGGTACTAAAAATACCGATGTGGCACATCGGTGTCTTCATTATTTTAGGAACGAACTACTTGGTCAACTGTCGTTCGAGTATCTTTGGAAAAACGATCTCTCACGGGGTGTCAATGTTGGCAAATTTACACCGGCTGAAACTGATAAGCGCAAGCCAGACGCTAAATCAAGACCTAAAACGTAGCCGATTTCAGCAGTTGGACGATTCTCTTGGTACTATTGTTTTGACTTACCGAATGAGTTTCCCAGTTTGTGAACTGAACACATTGCAGTCTTTACAGACGATATTCAGACGGCGTATTATAACCAGGAAACTGAGCATAACGTTCCTCGGTACGCATATTACATCCAGACACGTACGAGTATACGCCTATGACGAGAGTCGCCGGTTGCACGGGAGATTTAACGACGATCTCGAATATATTTTATTTCATACCGTCTGCAATAAATCCCGTTAATGGGGCGATTCTTTAGGCCTAGTCCACCGCGAAGTTCGATGCCCAGGGGGTGAGCAGAGGAAGAAAGGTGGTTTAGCTTAGACGCGCGAGGTATGCAAGGGTCGGCAGCTTATGAAGCCGCGGTCTCATCCTCCGGGCTTCTTCTCTTCTCCTCCGTCGCTGCCTGCCCTACCCTCTCCGCGAACGTTAGGTATGCTATAATCGTCGGGGGTAGGGTATAGACTCAAAATGTCTGTATATCTTCGTAACGACGTCGTTACGCCGCCATCCGTTACCGCCGGCGTTGGCTGCGCTCGACGCCAAGAGTCCGCGTCGCGTCGCCAAGCGACAACCTCGACGGCTCAAGGCCATCTTTGTGCCTTTTACGTTCCCTCGATCCTAAACTGCAAAAATAACCGCAACGTGTCCCGTATCTCGAAATCAAAGAAAAGGCAAAGAAGTAACCTGACGAGTCATTTTCTCCCAGTCAAACAAGACTTGGACTGTCAATGTCGTCAATACACTGTACACGATTGTTATTTTTCATTCCATCAGCAGATATATACTCTCGTAAACCAATTTGCTTACCGTTTGATGAACGAAAAACAAAAAAGAAAACGGAAAAACCCGCGAAGCTCTTCTCAGGTTCGTTTATCACCGGTGACCTGCAACCTTATCCGCGATTCGTTGTCGAGCCCTGGTATGGATTTTCCGAAATGTACTCAGGCTCTTCTTTCCTTCGAACTGGATTAAGAAAGGCCGGTGTTTTTAATCTGAGAGGTTTATCAAGCCCGACATAAATCTGGAAGACGAGGGTCCATTCTGTCGCCCCCCGTCCTTCCGTCCTATCGGCCTTCTTCAACCGATTCACCCACCGCCACCTTTCTCTGTCAATTTCTGTATAACCTGTATATCGTTCCCGCTCCGCTTCTCCTCTCCGTTTTATGGCGTGTCCCGTCATCGGTGCTGACGTTAACCCCGGAGTCGGGTAACCCATTGCGATACGTGTCAGCTCAACGAAACCAACCCATTTATTTTTTATTTTTTTTCTCTCTTCTTCATTTTCAATCTGCGCTTGATTCCGGACCCCACAATTCATTGTCCGTTTAAATTTCATCGCCGGTTTTGAACCAGCTGGAGCGACCACTCGGATCACTTCATGGGATTTCGGGTTGCTCCGTTCTGGTGGCTTCGGCTGCCTTGGTAATAGATTACAGCTCGCGCAAGAACGGCCTATACATCCTTAAGTCCTTATCTCTTCGGTCGGGTAAAGTCAGCCTCTCGTTTTTCGCGGATAAATCTTTCGCTCCACTTTCTTTTTTTTTCTTTTTCCTTTTCCTTCATCTTATTCCTCCTTTTTCCTGTTTCCTTTTCTATCCTTTTCCTTTATTCCTGTATATGTTTCGACGCTAGTGTATGTGTGCGAGATCGTCTTTTTATTATTTCCTCTTTACTTTTGTGCGGCTCGCGTTCACTTTATATACCCATACTCAAGATACGTACTTTACCTAAACTAGAAAACGTGCAAAGAAGTCGAGGAAGAAGAAGATGAGAAGTTATCTAGATCGTTCTTATCAATAGTAAAACTTCGGCGAACGATATTCCTGCCATTTGTTTCATACTCGTGATTTCATTCAAACAATAAAAAAATTTGCAACAATTTTTATATGCGTGTTTCGCGATGATCCCGGAAGTATAAGTTTTTCGGAAAATTGTGAGATAGCCTTATAACAACATCGACATAATCGCAAGTTGCGAGCGGCTTTAATTCTCTCCCCCTTCGCCACGGGGCTTGGTGGAAAATGAGGAGAAAAATGACACGTGTCGGATTCGCGGTTACGAGGCACGTTATAACTCCAAGGCCAAAGGTCGGGAACCGTGGCGCGAATCCGACCCATGAGAAGAAAAAATAACTCAATGTATAGCACACGCACGCACATAATGGCGCATTTAATTGGCTTCATTTTTTAAGATGGAGTCGAATTGCGTTGGCTGCTGCGACTAATTACGAGAATCCATTTTGACCGGGTGTTACACTATCGTACATACCCACGAAACACCAAGATCTCTATATTCTTTTTTCAATTAGCCTGTGCAGGTGTGTGTGTGTGTGTGTGTGTGTGTGTGTGTGACAGAGAGAGAGAGAGAGAGAGAGAGAGAGAGAGAGAGAGAGAGAGAGAGAGAGAGAGAGAGAGAGAGAGAGAGAGAGCGCTGCGTGTAACTCGACGTACGTACATACCTGCGTGTAATGAAAGGCCTGAAAGGCTACACGCAATGCGGCGAATGGACGGAATGGGGAGACCCTTCATTCACGTCACAAACGGGTCTTTCTTTGGCGTATAGTAATCAAAACGAGTCGCCAGTTTCCCCGCGAGTATACGACGTGTTTCACGGCCCAATTCGTGAAAACACACGCTCGCTTCTTGCCGTGCCGGTTTCCCGCCATTTTTGTTTATCCACTTATTTCACCTCGCGTTCCTGTTTTTTTTTTTTTTTTTTTTATTCCTACATTTCTCATCGTCTTTGCGGTAGTGGAATTCCTTTTTCCGTGCGAATGTGAAAAACAACTGTAATCGAACGCTGAGAATAAAAAGAAATTTTCACAATGAAACGGGACGAATTCGATTGATCGACAGAAATGTAAATTAACCCGGAATGGAAATCGTTGGATTTTAATTGGCTACTGCAAACCCGATTTGAAATTCTTTCTCCATCTCTCGCTGTATCGTTCTCTTATAGTATTTCAGAAGGAAGCCGTTAAAGTACTCGCATATAGCCTCAGATTTTATAATTAACAACGCTGGATTACTGTATGGATTTTTCTAAGCTTCGTCGTTTGCAATTTCCCAAGGGGGGGGGGGGGGGGGGGGAAGGGATTGGCGAGATTAGCTTAATTGCTAATTACACGGTACGTAATTGGGCATGTAGGTACATGCGGACCGGTTGAAACCTACGTGTTTCTTAACTTAATCAAACTTTACACCGCGAAGTTATTCGCTCGAGTCAAAGCTCGAATCTCCGTGGTTACAATTACGGTTGATTCGAGAATGGACACCCGGTAAACGGATGCGGTGGTATCCGTTCGTATTTAAAGGCCGATGTGGTCAGGTTTACGAGGCGCGTAAATCGCGATGTTATCTCTTGCTATTTTCAACCTTTCTCGGCGGAATTCGAAATGATCGCGAGAGAGCGAGAAGGACGAGAAGAAGGAAAAAGGAGTCGCTCGCTCTTCTCATCCTACCGAGCTCCAAGCGAGCAAACCAACCGTTCGTTCGAACCGCCGTCCTCGGCTTTGATTACTATTTAAGATTATTGCTAAACCTCCTCGACCGGCTCGCTGCTCGCCGGTCATTTCCTCGCCGTGAGAAATATACAACAACTCTTGTTAGCCACTGAGAAAGATATACGGCTTTATCCCCGCTAGCCGAGCGAGTAAATTAGCCCTCCTCCTCCCCCGCCCCCCTGGCTGGCAACGTGAAAGTTACCGAAAAAGTTTCACGGCGGTGTTATCACCGGTATTCTTCTTCTCTATCCGTTTAGAAAAAAAGCTGATAAAAAGAATAAGAATAAATCGCGAGAGCGATTTTTCTACGAACATACAAGTTATGCGGGAAACGCGATGAATTAATCTTACAGTCGCGTTGCGAGGAGATATTTGTAATTCTTCGTATTATTTTCACCATTTTCATTTCGTCAAGCGGAACGATATTCATGCGGACTGCGGAGAGTGACAAACGATTTTATACTACGTACATAAGGTGTGTCTATAGGTTAAAGGTCGTAGATATACTTGAACGCGTTTAACTATACAGGCAGGAGTAATTTCTCTTGTTCCGATTTTTATACTCGTCAAATTTTTTTCCACCCTTTCGTGTTTTTTTTTTTTTTTTGTTTCTGCTTTTGACGCATAATTGCCAACGGGTTTGAAACGCCGACGAAACGTGTTGCTCTAGCATCGACCCGCGGTGTAGGAGGTGAAGAGCACGTTACGGGCAAAGAGAAAGAGAGAGAGAGAGAGTGAGTTGAAGTGGATTATATATACCGGTTGCTTCATTCGAGTATTCAGGTCTCGTAGTTCCTCCGACGATTGACGGTTCGCCATTCTTCTCCTTCACGACTCTCATGGAATGGCAGTCGAGTGAATGTAATGAAAATTTTACTGTACTCTTGAATTTTTAACGCAAGCGAATTGATAGCCAGAAAACCGAGTCTCTCCTCCGTTTCTTCTCACTTCATTTCGAGTGAAAATTAACTTTTCACTCGAAATGTCAAAGGCGTCGACGGGCTGACCGCAGACCGGAGTGAACCGCTAACCGCATAAGAGGGCTTTGTGACGTTGAATCAACTCACAATCAGTCGCTGCATCCACATGCCACACAGGCATCGTCATATGGCCGACGAGATACGCGGAGGCGAGCTTTGCCGCAACTGCAAAGCCTTCACCTTTACAGCGGCTCAAGCCGTGCAACTTTTGTCTCCGTTGCGGCCTTTCGTTCATAATTACTTGCTGTTATCGCCGTGGAACATTAGTTCGAACAATTTTGCGAGAACGTTCTCTTTCGACTATCTCGAGGATCTGAGATGCTTCGGAATCAGGTACCCACGCTGTTTTTGAGGAAATTTGTACAATGGAATCGATATCAGTGAAAATATGAGTGGTCAAGGGCTTGCGGCATCGGACGAAGCTTGGTTCTACCACCAAGAGCTGTTTGAAAGTTTCAGGTTTTGTGTGTAAGTGACACGTACGAAAAAGACAGTTTTATCCTTTTGTAGGAGGGAGTTTTATGGATGGAAGTGGCTCCGATGTACGTTATGGAGTATAAGAGGAAACAAGAAGAAATAAAGTAGGATAAAGAAGAAACACAACGGAGCCTTGGAGGACGATAATTCACGGTTGGTTTTCCCGGGTTTTCCATGCCGTCTGATCGTTCCCCGTTTCGAGAAGCCATTTTCAGATTTAACGACACGAAATGATATCATGTAGATTTACGCTCGTTGAATTAGAACGAGCCGTCCTCAAACGACCGAGGATTGCAACACGTTCCCGTATCCGTGTGCGCACACCCTCTCAAGATTAACGTTTCTACCTTCTTCCCTTCGCCCCCCCCCCCCCCCCCCCCCTTCATCGGTATCTAGCAGAATTTCTCGTCCTTTGTTTCTGCTCTCTGATCTCAAAGTCGCAATAAACCTAGACGTAATTTCAGAGAGCCGAAACGCCAAGGCCGTAACAAATTAGAGGACTTTGTCAACATCGTGCACCATGCCTCGATGGTGCTGCTACTGCTGCTGTTGCCGTTTTATTCTTTCCATGGTATACACTTTCACAACCAACACTGCTACCGTTACCACCACCAACCACCATTACCGTCGCACCTTTTTACCTACCCAACAACGTCTTAGAATCGCGCAGCGTGGAACGCCGTTCTGGAAAATTGACCGTTGGATCACCATCAAGAACTAATATATCCAACACCAGGTGCCACAGTGCGTTACAGATTCGTTCATAGTTCGATGATCGCGAACCTTGATCGCGGTCATGCTCTTCGGAAAATATCTCAATCGAATGAAATCGCTGTGTACGGGGGTGAATTCCTTCGCTTCACGTTGCCGTGAGGATAATTTTACCGAGAATAGTAACTTTGGAAGAAGCGATTTGGTTTTATTAAATTTTCGCTTCTGTGTGGTATGTATTACGACGTTCATTTCGGGATAGCCATCGGCGGAGTAACGAAAATTGATAATACGTATAACCAGTTTCCCAGAATCGCGAAACTAATTTAATCTTGCAAAGGAATCGTACACACTTAACAAGGCTCCATTCTTATTCGTCTTTGTTTGTTAAGTGAAGAGCAACGAGAAATATAATCAAGTTTATTCATATATATCTGCAATCTTCCGAAACGAGGAAAAATAATAAAAAATCGAGTCTCCTCGCTCCGCGTTTACGTCTATACGTATATGTGTACGTATATTCAAAGCAATTTCATTACGTTTATCGTTTTTTTTTTTTCCCCCTTCCTTTTGGCATAGATAGATATACGGTCCGTCTCTCATTCCGACAAGTGAAAAGAGGGTCGCGTAGGTATCCAACTCGTGAAGAGGTGGATTTCAATCTTATCTTATCTTACCCGAGAGAAAAGTGGATGGTGTTTACGTGACACGCGCCGATGCCGCTTCGTCACGTGGCGTTTTTTAGCCCAACGATAATTACTCGGTGGATTTGAATACGTGCAATGTTACCGCCGGATATGACGGCTCTATTTTAAATATCGCCGATTGTATTCCCTCGCGGACTTTTCTCCTCCCATTTACCCTTTTGTTCCTTCCTCTTTTCAGTTTTAACCTATATATTTTCATTTCTTTAACCTATATATTTTCATATATATATATATATACTATGCACACCTTGCACGCGCGTAACCTTTAGGCAAGTTTTACACAATGGAAAAATAGTCGCAAATGTGTACACCGTGTGAGTGTAATTACAATTTTCCCTCCCTCCGCGTTCTCTCATTCTTTTTTACTTCAATCATGCTTGTTTCTTTTTGTCCTCTCGTTGTCCCTGCCCTTCGTCTCATCTCTCTACTCTCCGGCATAAAGTACAACAGGCCTGAGCGTCCGGTCATGACGAAATTAAATCTGTTGAGCAGAGTGTTACTGTAAAAGAGCTTTTAACAGACAACGTTACAGGTACGGAGTTGATTTTCCTCGTGAACAAAGGACGTCGCAATCAGCTTCTAGCTACGGATAAATGTTCAAATCCCGTTTCTAATTCCACTACCACGTATCGCGGTACATTCTGCATTCCTGAACCTGGCTGCAGAACTCCGTGCACGTGCACCGTGATCATTGGGCCTTGAGTCGTGGTCGTGGCACAAAAATTCTTTCCCACCTTGCCACAACAAAAACCGTTACATCCTTTCCCGTGGCAAATATCTACCGTACTATACAGACGCACGTATTTATACCGGGCATTCTCGCAAGTAACGTTGTTACGCCGAGCAGCGAGGTCGGAAGAGATCAACGGGCGATAAGGTCATCGCCGCGTTGCTCAACGGACGAGAACGCGGTTAGGACAGAGACCAGGTATTCAGCCTTACAGGTGCTTGTCGCAATTTCTCATGACTATCCGTTCCTCCCCGGCGCCTCTGGGCTTCGACAAAAAACACCGAGTGTCGTTGGTCCGAGGATGACGGCCGAAAACTGACTTCGATGCGAAACGGGACACTGCAGGAAAAATGCCGTTTCTACTTTGATAGACGGTGTGATTTGATGATGACGATTTGACACTATCTGACGTTGAATTTCAGAATCGGTACTATACTTGGTTTAAAGTAGTCCACTTTCAGTCTATCATCACTGAGAAAAATTTCAATTTATCGTTGCACGAGCGTTAAATTGTCGCAACAGTTGCAAGAAAATATAGCAACAGTGATCGTAACGAGAAAGAATAGTAACGGATACTAGACTTTCCGGTAACGGCTATAAAACTAATTTTCATTTTCTACTTGGAACTATATTTTTAGATTGTGGTTAAAAATGAAAATAGCTGAGGACGGAGCGGTAACCGGAACTAAAAATTTCTCTCAGTGCATCAATTTTAACACCGTCATTTTTCACGGTAAACACTACTTCGATCGTAGCGAAATTGAAAGGATAAGGGTAAAACGTATAACCTCGAGATCGTCGTTCAACTCTGAGAGCAATTCTGGCGTGTTGTCGTTATTCTTCAATTACCAGGCTACATGGTTTCGGGAAAGAAATTGCCGGAAGCTATTGCGGGGCAGGCTTTGACGTCTTTGTGATATGATGTCGAGTCACGGTTGCTCCAGGGGAACGGTTAGAACCTCGAGGTATAGAACGGTCGTTATAACAATCCTCTCTCTCTCTCTCTCTCTCTCTCTCTCTCTCTCTCTTTCTCTTTGCAGCGTAAAGCGAAGAGCAAGTCGGCTCCGGAGTTCACTCGCGATCAATAAACATACTGCTGAAAATTTTTCTCTCGTCTGATGGCGAACTGGTTCTTCGTAATAGAAGGATTCGCTCTGCACGCAGTCCGTGGAATGGAATATGACCCTGTGACCGGGGAACCGTTATACACGTGTACCAACCCCGGTGGTTGGTGATAACGATTCGCCAACTTCCTTGTTACCAGCCTCTGCGGCGCATTATCGCGTGCATATTGCACTTCCGGGACGAGCTGATTGATTTTACGTTTGTTTGGTTATAACGGCGATGATTGCGGCAGCAGCGAGTAATCAAAGAATTTTTTCTGTTCTTCTGTTTCAGGTGAGACAGAGTAGTGCGCAACGGATGTTGAAAGTACGCTCCAAGGTATTATAATCCTCGTCCTTTTCCTCCGTAAAAGACACCTTTGCGGTGAGTAAAACGACCGCCGTTAATGCAATGAAACTTTTCGCAGTGCGGTGGCGAGAAGAAGAGCACCGAAATGGAAATAAATGATGGCCGAAACGAAGGGAGAAAACAGATGAAGAGTTTTCCCTTCCTCCATTGTGCAATTATATATATGTATATATATATATTATACATCAATCCAACTCCCGTTTGCTTCATTAAGTGTATTCGATGAAGTTATCCTAAAATTAAGCCTCGCTTTAAACTTCGTTCCACTCAACCCCCATTTCTACCGCAAAAAAGTTGACGCGTGAGATGAAATTACCCTCAAAGGGCCGTGGAAGAAAAATTAGCGGGAATGATGGAAGCGCTTCGAGTTTTACCCGCGTCTTCGGGGTGTGCAAAAAAGATAAGTTAAGGCAAAGGGGTTCTTTTTTCATTTTACCTTTTGCCTTTTGGATGGTTAAAAAAAAAAAAAAAAAAAAAAGAGGACAGGATAATATCGCGTTTCAATCGTTCTACGAATATATTTCATCGGATATGTGACTCCAAACTTCTGAAACATACATTTTCCAGCGAGTGCGCGGTTCCAGAGTTGCGGAGATACGGACTCTTCGGCGACGGGGGAAAAAAAACCTAACGAAGAGTCACGACCCGGTCTCATGCCAACCGACCAGCGAACCAGCGACAACAAAGTTTTTGTTCAAAAGGG
The DNA here is from genome assembly GCF_021155775.2 of Neodiprion pinetum. NCBI lineage: Eukaryota > Metazoa > Arthropoda > Insecta > Hymenoptera > Diprionidae > Neodiprion > Neodiprion pinetum. The sequence continues at coordinate 4,892,205 of NC_060233.1, forward strand.
AGAGAGAGAGAGAGGGAGAGAGAAGTCTCGAGCATTAGCAAAGGCTCCCGGCTAATCCCCGTTCCCCCGGTTTTGAATCCACGGACGTTGAGAAGCTGCCGGACCGCGCGCTCTCGCAATTTTGCCGATGAAAATCCGGCGGGCTGTTGCGTTTCCGCTCAATGTATTCCGGCCGAGAAAACGCGGAGACCGCGAGAGGAAGAATCTACAAAAGTGTCTTCGTTCTCTTCCCTTCTCGTCTACTCGAGGAGAGACGCTTTGACTCACGCGCCATCGTCTCCCCGTCCGTTTCATACGCGTCCCGTTTTTTTGATGGAACCTTTGTTCGTGATCAACGCACCGGACCCAAACTGCCGGTCCATCAGCGTTTCTCCGCTCCTTCGTCGTTTCCATCGTCCTTCGTTCCACATCTGTGCACCATTTCCCTCTATAAGAAAAGAACAGCCAAAGAATGGGGGAGGAGGAAAAAAGACGGTGACACGTGCGAACTTGCGGACCACCACCCCTACCGTAATTCCATTCTTCGGACTTTCTTTTTTCTTCATCGCGTAACTCCGGGGTGAAGTCGTTTCAACCAAGTTTCCAGGCTGTTTTTACGGAGAAAATATTTAATAGCATTCGATAAATATTTTCGGTGACTTTTTAATCTGGGTCCGGGTTTCCGACATCTAGTTTCCTTTATCGCGGATGAAAAAAAGAAGACTTAAATATAACGAATACCTGCGATTAATTGTTCGAAGATTCAGGTCTAATGGTATTTATTTTCTCACGAACTTTATGTACAAATGGCGCTAAAATCCAGGATTGAATTTATGTAACGCTTTCTTGAATCTGTCCCAGAATGAGCGGCTTCCGTTTTCCCAGGGTAGAAAAATTTCCATATTCCAATGCTCTCGGAATGAGTCTCGGTGTACAAGCCCTTACTGAGAAACAGGCGAGAAATTTTCTTCAACAACCGACCGTTTTTCCTCCTTTCGAGAGACGAAAACAACGAGAGCAGCCGAGCTGAGATTGTGGGGAGGGGGAAAAAGTATAAAATATGTAAGAAGTTGAAAAGATTATGAAAAGGCGATAAGGCCTGGCTGCCGGGCCAAGTGGAGTGTTGCTGCAAAGTCGGCAACCGGTCCCCTTGTTCAAACTAGTTTAAAATCAAAGCGTAATCCGCTCGACCGACACGTGCGAAACTTTTGACAGGAATGGCACATAAGAATGCCGGCGACTTGAGAACCGAGCGAAACTGAACGGCCCGGGAATCCGAAGTTGAGGGTTTGAATGAAATCGAATATTTTTACCGAAAGTACAGCCATTGGGAAAAAGGCGAGAAAGAGAGAAAGAGAGAGAGAGAGAGAGAGAGAAAGGGACGAAAGAATCTCATTAATTTGACAGTGAAAACTTTGAAGTAACTTTTTGCGACGGTTTGACGTTGATTTGTTTTCAGCATTCTTTTCCCGGCTTAAATCGTCGGTTATATATTTGCACCGTGTGTAAAGAGCGGCTGCAGATGCAATTCGTCAAAGTCTCGCCGTCGCGTGTGTGGTTGGAAAATGTATAATAACACCGTTTTTCTTCTTCGCGGTATTTTTTTTTTTTTTTTTTTCGTTCTTTATTTCCACTCTGCCGATCTATATTTTTTTGTGTAACATACCCGTTCGTAGGAAAAGGTCGCAAGGTATTTTTTTTTTTTCTCAATTTGAAATCGAGCCTACGAATCACGAAATTATTCTATTCTTCGAGCCGTATGTAGGATCGTAGCCACTTTCAAGAGGCTGCTGGTATAAGAGGTAGGGTGGAAAAGGAAGGGGTGGGCACGGCACTTTGGTCGACGTGACGAAAGCTTGTGATATAAACGCGACAAAGGCGCAGAATAGAGGGAAAATAGAAAGACGAAATGAAGAAGGGAGCAAGGGGGGGGGGGGGGGGAGGGGGGGGGGGGGGGGGGAGGGGGGGGGGGTAAAGAAGAAAAAATAAAATAGAGAAAGAATGAAAAAAAAAAACACAACACCGTAAAACGAAAATCTCCCCCTTTTGCACGCATAGCAAAACCCGCGAGTAGAAACGACTCGCGCTTGGTAGTTTTTCTTTTTTGCCCGGTTGCGTGGTTCGTTGAAGGTAGAGAGAGGTTAAGGTAGGTGGATGTTTATACATCTAGAATTTAACGTGAAAGAATTCGCGACCTGAGGTTGTCGGGCTCTTTTCGCTTGGTAAGAAACTTCGGGGTTGGGTTCAGAAAATCTCATTAATTTACCGCCAACATTCCTTTATCCTTCCTTTCTTCCTTCCTTCCTTCCTTCCTCACGTATTTTCGTCAATAGCATAGCATGCAAAACCACGTTTCGTTCAAAAATTTGACTCTGTCACCTCGTGCGATTGTAATTTTTGGATTCGTTTTTTGTCTCTCGTGTTTGAAGAATGTGATTTTTTACAGTTTTCCAAACTCCTCCGAAATTCCAATGTCGGAAGAGAAAAGGTATCGATGAAATTGTGATATGAAATTTTGATTCCTTGATTCTTAGAGCGATGATCAGCTGCTCTAACAATCCGGTTGAGTTACAGAATTTTCTATTCCACGCTTAGGCATACATACGTATGGGAATGCGATCGGGAGATGCGAGGCGATAATTTCACGAGGGTTGCCGGAGGTGGTGGTGGTGGTGGTGGTGGTGGTGGTGATGAAAAGGAATCGGTATAACGGGACAGCAGGGATTTCGTTTATTACAGACCCGAGGGAATTAGTTATGGTGGCGAGGAAACTATTTTCGGTATTTCTAATTCCGTCTGAAGGGCGGCGGCGCGACGCGGGGTTGAGAAGCCGTTTCTGTCGTTCGGCTCGCCTCGCGACCGGCAGAACTTTTAAATTGGAGTTTTGACTGAACGCATTGAAATGGATTTAATGCGATTTCGAATTGGTTCGAGGGGGCGGATTTTCCAACGACGACGGCCCGGCTCCTTCGTCGCTTTGGTCCAAGGGGGAGGCTCGGAGAAAATGCTCGCAAAATTAGAAGACCCGATCCTTCCTCCTTCCTTCTCGTGCAAAACTCAACTCAACTCAACGCGACGACAAAGACTTTGCGGTGAAACGTCCTACGTTTCAAAAGTCCTACAAGTTTTTCATCGCTTCCACATTTTTCTCTCCCCTCCCTTTTCTCTTAACCACCTCCCCAACGTCGGAATATCCTTGGTACGGGTGATAAATCAGATCCTGAACGACGACGATACGCGCTCGGTGAAAGAAAAAAGAAGAACAAAAAAAAAAAAAAAAGAAGAAGAAGAAAAGAAATAAAAAAGATTAAAAAAAAAAAAACATCGGAAGACCGGAAGCAATAAAATTCCACCAGATTTTGTCCGATGCATCCACCTCTTTCCCTTCATCCCGGGGGGGGGGGGGGGGGGGGGGGGGGGGGCTGTTAACAGACGAGCAGCAATCGAGTCAGAGGGAGGAAAGAGTTTCGAGTGGCGATGCGGTCACGCCTCTTTACCCCCGCAGGCAAGGCATGGCGGCTGAAGTTAATGTACTTTCTCTGTACGAAACCACACGCCAGCGAAGGCCCGAATAGCCGGGTCTCTATACCCGGAAGAAGGAAAAGAAGTCGATGATTTCGAAGCATTCGAGGTAACGGACGTGTGGGGGGCGGTTTGTTGACGGCGGTTCTCGGGGGGCGTCGCCTCCACCGCCGGTTAGAGTGGTGCGAACGAAATTAAGAGGATCGCAATTGAACGGAAACAAGTCGACGACCATTAACCGGCCACTTACAAGCCCCGATCGAACTCTCTGACTCCCTCCCTCCCGCCCTCCCAACCCTTCGTCCCTCTCTCTCTCTCTCTCTCTCTCTATCTATCTATCTCTCTACCTCTCTCACTCACTCACTCACTCACTCCCGGTTCTCGTAATTAACCCCAGAGTACGCCGGGACGACGAGGGGTGGTTCGAGGGGGTGCGAAGGTCGGACAAGGGATGGGGGCGCGGATTCGGCTGGCAAAAACGTATCCCCGAAACGTAGCGTTAAATTAATGTTTGCTCGCTTTGATTGGGTGCCCGACCGACGACCCCCAATCCACCCCCATTCAAACCCCTGCATCCCTCTCTCGGTTCCTCGCTCCAAACACCATTGCGAATTTCTTTCGCCCTCGTGTGGATACCTACTTGCACCTACCTCGGTTTTGCTTGCCCGAATCCGGGACTGGTCGAAATACTGAGGCGGATTCCGCAGCTGCGGTTGCGAATAACCGACAAGTACCGAAGCAACAAATGGACGGATACCACGGTCGAAAAATGTTTGTGGTAAAGTTGCGATGTTTATTTATTGATCGATGTGTAACGAAAATTTGGTGGTTTTGATATATTTAATATGGCTTACATTATCTTGACCCTTGATAAGTTGATAGAGGACAATATCTACCATATTTTAATTTTTTCTCATCGTCAGTGCAGGAATAAAATTGACTCTCAATCAGACGAGTCTTTTTCTTTCACGTGTTTTGATCCTTTCGATTCTTTTTCGTTTTATTCTTCTTCTTCTTCTTCTTCTTCTTCTTCTTCTTCTTCTTCTTCTTCTTCTTCTTCTTCAGGGGAAGGCGGGGATCATTTGACCTCCATAACGTCAGGTGGCCACCCTGGCGCAGATAGGGTCGAATCCCGAGGAGTACGGACACCCTACACTAGCCTAACCTGACCGTCGTTAAATCACGTGCGTCGTCAGGCGCCGCTGTGTAGGACCCTCTGTTTTTGCCCAAACTTCACCCTCTGCCGCTACCAAGCAAGTTTCGCCCCGAGTGCGATAAGTCGGGTACCAAGAATAAGTTGAAATTGGGTCGAAGAACCTCGCGAATCATTCAAACTATGTGAAAAATCAATGTCATTGGATGTTGTTGACGAATCGGTTGTTACAAATAATTCTGTGTTTTTTATTTCCCTTAATTACGATCAGGCCCAAGGTAGTAACGTTGACGTAACGAAACGTCAGGCTAAAAAATCATCGCTATCGGGGAGATTGAAAATTACTTTCAAGGATTCAACTTATCAAAATTAAAGTATACCAAATCTCCGACATCCCTGAAGATGCAAAGTAGCGATCTCTCTTAAACATCCATCGGTTACAGCATCCTTACTAACTTCGTCCTCGTTAATTTCGGATCATACGATCCGGCCGATTCGCCCTACGTAGGGAAACTCGATTCTGTCGAGAAGATTTAAGGCAGCTTAAAGAACCTGAAACCGTTCGACAAACTATCACCGCAAAGGTGATTCTCGCTCGGTGAAGATCGCAACGGGATACCTGCGCAAGCTGTGAAATTGGTCTCTCCTTGTCTGCCGGATCGTACGATGTCGGAAAGCTGCTGGTAACGCGATATCGGTTTCGCATACCAATTTCATCCAAACTTTATGGACTACTTCACCACACGGGGCACTATATACCATTTAGGTTAGCATACCGCTCGCTCGCTCGCTGCGCGCCTCTCGTCGTCGTCTTGATACCCTTACTCTCGACCAGGAGCAGCAAGCTTAGTACATATGATACTATAACCTGCCCTGCACGCGTGCTTGTACATACATAACTTGTTATACATAGTGGCGCAGCAGCGCTCCGCGATGCTCTTCACGTGCTCCTCGTTCCCCGTTCATCCCGTCAACTATCCACCCTCGACCCCGTTCCGCACACTGAGAGAAATTTTTAGTTACGGTTACCGCTCAGTAACTTGACTATTTTCATTTTTTACCACAATCGAAAAATATAGTCCTAGGTAGAAAATGAAAATTAGTTTTCTAGCCGTTACCGGAAAGTCTGGTATCCGTTGCTATTCTTTCTCATTACGATCGCCGTTGCTATATTTTCTTGCAACTGTTGCGAAAATTTAACGCTCGTGCAACGATAAATTGACGTTAAAGCCTTGTTTAACTAAAAAAGTAGAGCAAACCTCAGAAACTGATGCAGCGTTGCAATAACCAAAAAAGGATAGACGATAGCGCAAAATGGTTAGGCGTACCTCGTTTTTCGTAATCCCAACAATATTCAAACAGTTTTTTCAACGATACCTGTTTTACTCAATTTTTCTAGTTACTGTAACAAATGAAATTTTTCTCAGTGCACTAACCTCACTTTCCGTTCGCTGATTCTCTCTTCTCCTATGTCTTTAATTCTCCCGTCCACTTGCGAATAATTTTGCGTTACAATCCTTACGAATTCGGCTTTGCTGCATGTAGAATGAGGTAACAATTTTTTTTGCCAATTCGTCGTGATTGCCGGTGCGCAGAATTGTCTGATCTCAGTGTGGTGACAGACCGGGAGAACCGTTAATAGTCAGGGAATTATGATGGACCGTAAGAAAAAACGTATTTTTTTCATAGTTTTCAAACTTCAGCTATGCTTCGTAAATTGTATTGTTCAATCTTTAATTATTTGTGCGAAACGAAGCAATACTTTGTGTTTTTTACATCCAAATTTATATATTCAAGGAGCACAACTTCCGAAGCCTTTGATCGTAAAAGCTGCCTAACCTAACCTAACTTTGTTGGAAAAACGTCAGGGAATTCGGAATTTTTTGACTTGAAAAGTAGGGGAATTTTATTTGAGCAAAATTTTTACCACTGGTTATCACGTACAGCGGCATAATTCAAACAATATTACAATGTATTGCAATGAACGCTAGCAGCTCTGCGAGTAGTGGATTTCGTTGTATCATTTCTATTTTTAGATTCTCTATTTGTAGAACGAACGGTTGCCGAAACGGTGTTGTAGCATCGTGCGATCGTCGAGGAGTGAAATGGATCTGCTGAATCGTTCGAGATTTTTTTTTATCGAGAAAATCCGCTAAGATAATCTCTTTTCATATTTTCCGATCCTCGACGATGAGGGTTGATTACATCCTCGTTCGACCGTAATAATAATAATGATAATAGTAATAATAACGCCATCTGTAATTCGGTGCTTTTACACACCTCGAGTGTGAAATGCCGGGATGTATGCACGAAGAAATTGAATCTTTTACCACCGAGACGACGCGAGGCTCTCGGAATATCTCGGCTCATTTTTGTTGCCTGTATTCGAGAGTAACGCACTTACTCCGAAGTGTAATTGCGCTCTCGTCGGTCGCGAATTGGCCCTCGGCACTTTCAGCGGCAACTCCCGGCGAAACTTAAACTTCCAAGTTTAACTTTTCAAGGTCGTCCTAACACCGTCTTGGGATAGGTAGGTATTACGTGTTGGTATATGTGTATATATATATATATATATATATGTGTGTGTGTGTGTGTGTGTGCGTGTATCAGCTGGCGAGATATTACAACGAAATTAATCCAAGAAAGTTTTCAATCTTACATTCTGCGACCCGCGGGTGTACGTCGCACATACAACAATCTTAACGCCCCATCTCGGTGGCAAACGACGGCTATCTTACGTTGGAAACTTTGACGCCGATTCGTCTTCCACCCCCTAACTATAACGTGGTGGAAAAGCGAAAAGAAACGGGAAGTGAATACTCGTCTTACAACGAATTCACGCTAATTGCTGGAAGCGATTTGGAGGAATTTTGTAATCCAGAGACCCGTGCACAGTCTCACCGAAATCCAACTCTGTGGAAATTCGAACGAAACACGCGCGGAGTGATACGCGAGGGAACATCTGGGTTAGCGGAAATACGTATAACGTGGGTACAAGCGGGGGGAGGAGGACTGGGAATCGCGTAAAACGTACGGAAGCGAGGCTAAACCGAAATATATTGTATTCTGGGAACGTATTATACGTACGTGGGGGAAAGACGGTGCACTCGCGAGTTTGCTTCCATGGTAGCCATGTCTACGTACGTAAACGTAGACGATATGCGAGGCTTCCCGGCAAAGTGCAGAGAGTAAAGTAGCGGTAGCTTCGACCGAGAATTTACAACGCCTGCAACGTTCCCTTCGTCCATCGCACACGCAAACATCCTCTACGGGGTTAGCGTAAACTCACAAGGTAAACGCCAAACCTAGGCATTTATATGTATGCTCTTATATCGTCCGACGTTACTTGTCGGAGGATTTTACTTGCAACGAGAAACCGGCTAGTGCTTCCACAATATTCAAAATGGAATGTATTCTTTACTCGCGCGAATTGCGGCGGCGTAAAGGCGAAATTAGAAAATAAGGGGGAAGGTTTCAGAGCGTCAAAATCAATCTAGAGGGTTGCATTGAGAAAAATTTCATTTTTTACAGTAACTAGAAAAATTGAGTAAAACAGGTAACGTTAAAAAAACTGTTTGAAAATTGTTGGAATTACGAAGAACGAGGTACGCCTAACCATTTTCCGCCATCGTCGATCCTTTTTTGGTTATTGCAACGCTGAATCAGTTTCTGAGATTTACTCTACTTTTTTAGTTAAACAAGGCTTTAACGTCAATTTATCGTTGCACAAGCGTTGAATTTTCGCAACAGTTGCTGGAAAATATAGCAACAGTGATCGTAATGATAAAGAATAGTAACGGATACTAGACTTTCCGGTAACAGTTGGAAAACTAATTTTCATTTTCTACCTAGAACTATATTTTTCCATTACGGTAAAAAATAAAAATAGTTAAGGACTGAGCGGTAACCGTAACTAAAAATTTCTCTCAGTGTTACAATTTTTTCGTCAAATGTATAATATGTATACATGTTTTCGATATTAACTATTGTTCGATATTCACATTGATTATTGTTATATTATAAATTGCAATTAATTTCAAAAGAGTACGGGAATTTAACCTGCAGCTCTCGAGTATTCTAACGAGATAAAAAATGGAGGAGCTGGGAAGTGAAGAGCGAATGTGGAGAGGGGGAGAAAAAAAGAAGATTAATGAATATAAAAAATAAATGCAAATAAATTGGGATGAAAATTATTACGAGGTCGTAATGAGAGATTGTGACGACGTCGTTGCGCCGCAGCGTCCAGACCTTTTTTCCCTCTCTCTCTCTCTCTCTCTCTCTCTCTCTCTCTCTCCTCTCTCGTTTACCGGTGACACCGTGTAGTAAAACCGTGACGCTGGTTTGGTGCAAACAAACGAGCCTGCCGTCCGAACACGACGGACGATGGCGGTGGGTACACGGTGCGGTCCGGTAATTTTTATTAAAACCGTAAAACGCTCGCTGCTCACCCTGCCCGCCTACCCGCGTGACATTTTAACACCCACCAGCTCACCGGCAAAAATTCTCACCGATAGGTACTTATATACCTACAACGAGCAAACAACCCCGGTAGTGATGCGAATATACGCCTGTCCTCACTTCATGAATCACAATTCAACGAACCGAATCCACGCAGAAGGGTGGAAACGGAAATTTGGGGGCAGGGAAACGGAAAACTAAGGGTGATTGAAATAAAAAAAAAATAATAAAATAAAAATAATAGAAAAAAAAAAAAATACGAGGGAAACGATTACGGAAGAACATCCTCTAAAAACGCGGGATTATGAATCGAACATCGATCGACACGTGCGTGCCATTTTACATAAATCAGAGATGCACGTCTCGTTTCTGTATAATATACCTATTATGTATACATATGTTCGCGACAAGTGCAGGTGGATAAAAAAACTTTGCAGATTTTCATCGAAGCAAACCCAAAACCGAGTAAGACGTTCTTCGAAAACAAGAGCTGGCTTGTCTGCGGAGTCGATTCAATCGCTTTATCCATTCATAAATTTATTACGGATCACAGACGGTTTTGAATTTTAAATTAGGTCGGCTACCTGTCGTTTCGATAAATTCGTTTCGAATAAATCGATCAAAATTATTCGATCGAACAAAATTCAACGTACGTTACGTAAACTTTTTTTTTTCAATCCTTTTTCTCGTAATCGTCGTCCAAGCTAAAATCGAAACAGGTACACGTGCTGATTGTACAACGGTTAAGTGATGTTCGTAATTTGGCTTGTAATTACAACGAACAATGCCAAACCTTAGACCGTACGATGCCTTGATAAGAAAAATGAAACGTCTCGAGCCCGACACCCTGTCAAATACACACCGGACGCTGAAACGTGACGAAAGTAATTTCGACGTCTTATAGCTACGAAGGTTTATACTTTGTGATTAATTATTCTCAACGGATTTATATATATATTCTTCACTTGTAGGTACACGAGCTGTTACGAACGATTTTAATTATGAAATAAAAAAAATAATATATGTATATAACTCCGAGCCGGTAAAGCGCGATGATGAAATCTCGAGACCGAAATCCGACGCACCTTTGAAAACAGAAATAAATAATTACGATACCAAAAATCATGTCATAAATCTCATTTGGCTATATTTCCAACAAATAGAATAGAAATAGAATAGAATAGAAAGTAACTATTTTCGTATTCGAAACTCGCCGTGTGGTTTTTTGCTCCAAAATATATATACATATATACATACAGGCACCTAGACTATACGAATCATTCAAAGTACCTGATTGGTTATTCACGTTCGGGTACCGTACGTATTTGTGCACATATATATATATATATATATATATATATATATATATATATATATACACACGCATTGGACGAGAGTTTTAACGAAGTCATTCATGCCGTTGGGTCGCTGGAGGTCGGCCATTTTTCATCCTACTTTGATCGATAAGAATCGGGAATCAGCCAGTACAGGACTACGGCGATGCTCGTAATTACGATCACTTGTCCTCGGTCCACAAAGCCGGGAAAAGAATTCCAAAACGCGGATGGTGCAGAGCGAACGAGAAATTAACGACATTTAACGCGAAATTAGCTCTACGAAAAAGTGCTGAACGGTCCGAATGTGATTTACAGCAAGGAAGGTGATGATTTTTTTTTCTTCTTCTTCTTTTTCCCTCTCTTTTTACACGTTGAGTGCAAAAAGAATTCGTCTCGAATACGCCAGGTGATAGAAGTTTGTTAGGATACAATTTGAAGCTGTTTAAAAGTTCCGTTGTATAGTCGACGCCTTCAAAGAATAGGCGTACAGGATATAGGTGTGTATAAACGGTCGCTTCTTTGTGCAAACTCGCGTTTATTTCGAGACAAAATATAAAGGCATTAATTTCGCATGCAAATACTACCGGGGGTCGAGCTTTTCCACCGACTCAACCCTCCGATCCTTGACTCGAACTCCGCCTGGCGAATGTATGGGGCGGAAGAGAAGTGGGAGAAAGGTGGAAGGAGGGAAAAGGACCGAGGAGCTTGCAGGCGACTCGAGTCGAGCCGGCTTTCAAGGTATAATCAAGATGTTTGTTGATGTCGAGGGTGAAATAAACGCAAAAGCTAAAACGCGAGTGCAGAAGGAGGGAGGCGATTTCGAGAGTAAAGACAACGTTGAAAATATTGTACCAGCAGAAATACCAACCGTGAAGAATGTGCTACCTATCTACCAACAGATATATCGGTCCGCGAAAAAGACCGGCGAAAAAAGAAACCGACAAATCTCAATTGGCTAATTTCAGAGTGGGAAAATAGTACATTATGTACCAAGGGAATAAAGTCGCAGATTATTCCCGCCGCCGGTGGTCGAGAGCAAATAAGGAGCGAATCCGAACACTTGCGTCAAACTTATGTAACGATGTTTGTTATTCAAGTCATTCGATTCTTCGGTCTATAGACCGAATTCTACAGAAATGAGAACATTAAAAAGTGTGAAAATGAGACTAAACTCTCCATGCGGCGATAAAACAACACGGGTTCGAATGTAAATCCATAATAAATCCGAAAGACCTTAACGTATACCCAGTGTAAAAATACTTCTCTTATTTTCAGTTTTATTTATTTCTTCTCCTCCCGAAGAAGATGGCTACGTTGCCGCCGCTGTTGCACCGGACTGCCGATCTTGGACGGGGCCGTAAAGTGTCCAGTAATCGTTTCTGAAATATACACATCCTATATATATATACAATGCTCAACGGCAGATAAAACTCTCTGTGTATCCCCATTGCGATTTTCCTTGCACTTGGCAGATATCGGCTCGTACTACCGCCTCGCCCATTGTCGACTACAACTGCGTCCATGCGTTACGTTTGTTTTGACTTAACGGTTTATCGTAAAAACGCGTCTCTCCCGTCAATTCCCGTTGGCTTTTTCAATCCTTTTTCTCCCGTTTTCTCCTGCCGGTAAGAATTGTTGCGCGAATGAACATTTCCTCTCAATCTTCCATCTTCCATTCCCTGGTAGCACTGCGAAAGAAAGAATCAAGTACACAGAGAGAATACATAAATTTTGTTTTTCAACCCAGAAAAATATGGAGTGTCGTGTTTAACAGAGTTTGACGGTCGCTCGGGTTTGGCCTTCAACGTCAGCTGAAGCCGCCCCCAGGGTGGTGCCCGGTATTTGCTGAGGAATTTTTTTGAACCATCCAGGGACGCATATTGCCCCGGTAAGAGGGAAAGGGTTGACGTGTAACCCCGAATCGTGGGAGGAACGGCGGTACGGAGCGAGGGTGTAATATTGGTGAAAAATGGTAGACAATCATTTTTATTCCCCGCGATCCCTGGGTAGTTAAAAGCCAGACATTGCACCTGGGGGAATCTACTTCGCGGGTTGCGGGTTTGTATGCTAAGTAGGTAGCTGCTGCAGGGATATAAGTGTTATAATCCTCGCGAGACGACGACACCGACCGACACTCTGACTGCTGCCGGTGAGATGGTTCTCTTTAAAATTTCATGCACCATCAGATACCGCGATGACTTTGATACGCCCGGAGATATCGCGTCCCGTCTACTCTTTTTCTCTTTCACTCTTTGGTGTCGCGTTGCAACGGTGCTGGGATCGATGAAAATAGTTGGAATTCAGAACGCGTTGAATCAGTGCCCGCGCATTAACGAACCTGTAGTCGAAACGTACCGGCAGCTTTTCTCGCCGGCTTGATCGAAATTGCCGGAGTATTACAGAGATCAGCGAGTATCGAGTGTAAAGCCGTCATTTTGACATTTGTTGCACGAGTTTGCGAATGGTGTAAACTATAGCCTCTACAAAACAGAATCCGGTCAATCGCTTCCACTTTGGCCGCCATTTTCTAGCGAATCGAAATTTTGAGAAGTTTTAAACTCGCACTATTAGGTAGAAACATTGATGTTATATGATAAGCATATTACGATATTAATTACAAGCTGCTTGTAACATATTCGTTTATTAACATCAACGTTTCCACCTACTTATACTTGTTTAAAACATCCCAAAATTTTGGCGCGCAAGAAAATAGTGGCCCAGGTGAAAGCGATTGACCCAACTCTGTTTTGTAGGGATTTTAGTGTAAGCGAGACACTTTTAACGGTCGGTAGATTTCTCAGTTACGTAGAGAAGAGAAAGTGAGAAGGGTAGAATTGTGTAATACTAACTCTACCGTAGCTGGAGTTATAACAGAAATTAAACCCTTGAGATTAATTTAAGGCAGGAGTTTAACCGATTCCGGAAGGACCGGAGAAATGTAATATATTTAAACACCGAGGATATAATTGAATAAACGTTAATTCAAGATATTTGCGGTCGTGATGATGATGACGTTAAACCGTCTGTTATTGTCGGGTTACAGAGCTCCTCCCTTCTCTTCCACACAAACGCACATGCTCCGAGGCAAACCGCACACTACATAACCTGGTACTCTTCCGGTTTAGCAAAAGGTGCCGCACACCGATTTGTCCGTTGTTTACGCGAACGGCGAAGCAAATCGCAAAACGATCTGAGTTAGAAACGATCAATGCGATCGTAAAAAACATCGACGTCTCAAAAAACGCGTGCCCTTGCATACTGCCGGTCTTCCGTAAAAATTGTGTTGTGGCAAATCCCATAAATGGTACCTGCACTTGTCGCAATGTTTCACGGTAATGAAATTTGTCGAAAGAGAATGACGCGGACCGTTTTGATATTAACGATAGCGTTTCCCGCTCGTGCAAACTATCAGTTCGGGTTGTTTCATTGGCTCGTAAAGCGAGTTACGCCCCTCCTTGTCTTCGGAAGCGACGGCGTGCAATGTTGCAGGATTAAAGTCGCTACTTGCGTTCGTTCCAGGGACGGCGTTTCGCAGGTTCGCCGACATCGACGCGTATAAACGTTTACACAGCTTGCAGGTACAGACGACTTTGGCGAGGCGGGGTTGGGGTTGGGGGTAGGAAGGGCGGAGGGTTGTACCGGCGCTAGGTGTGCCCACCTACCGTGGTGGAACCGTGCTACTGCGGACATCAAAGCGAGATTGGCCGTGTAAACCTTCGTGCCTTGCCAAAGTCTTCTCGTCCGAAGCGCCGGGGTTGGCCAACAGGTCGTGGGCTGAGGGAAGGGCAAAAGGGACGGGCAGTGGCCGCAGGTCGACGTGGAAAAGATGGCGTTACACGACGCGGTGTTCGACGATGAAAAAACCTCGCGAGAGAGAGGAGCAAATAGGAAAAGTATTTTGGAACTACAACGGTGCAACGCTTTTGCCGTCAAACAAACTGGAACAGTAGAAGAAACCGACTCCGTGAGATTGAATTTCTTTCTTATTCCCGCCCTGCGAGCTGGGGTGTGTTAAGAGGGAAAAGAATACAACCTGCGAATGCCACGTCGCTGATCCTTGAGCTCACCCTGGTAATATAACCGAGACTCTGCTCGTCTTTGTCCCTCGTGAGTGAGTTCGTAGCGGTGAATTTTTTCTTCGTTCTCTCTTCGTTTTTACTCCTTGTGCTTCCAGGGAACGAGCACCAATTCGGGGTAAACAATTTGAATGCTTCCACGACCAAGCTCCTGTGTATGACGATGTCAAGCTTATACATGATGTACACCCGTCGAGAGTTTCCCTGCTGCTCCGAAAGCGACAAACTAGACACTTGAATTATGCATCGCCTACGAAGCGAGCACCGTGGCCGCTAATACCTGCCGGGCTTGGTCTAGCTTTGCTCCAGCTCTGTCTCTAGCTCTACCTCCGGCCTTACCCAGCTTCGCTAACGAGCAGAGGCCGTGCTCGGCGAAATGTTGAAACTGAAATTTATGGTTGAACTTTTTAATGAAATAAATTGCGTGGGAAAAATCGCTCTCTCGCCTCATGCAGCACGCCGTTGCAGACCGGAGGTGTTAAACCAATCCCAATCCTGCTGCTCCGTGGTTGGCTTTGGGAAAACAGAAGCCATTTATCCATGCCGTAGTGTTGTTCGTTCTTTCGTTTGCTCGCAGTGTGTAGCAGGGAAAAACGAGAAGTAGGAAATACTTGTCACACGGTTTCAGTAAGCGAAGGCTAAATTCTCCGAATGACGAATGAAAACCAACATCAAATCACGCTTGCCGTCGTTGCAGCACTCGATTGACGTGGAGGTATGAAATTCAGGAGCCATGTTCGTGAACCGCGTACCTGATGATAAACTCTTGCGACTCGGTCCGCTACCGATTTATGTTGTATTCGGCAAACTTTCCTACGGCCGATGACTCGACGTAGTTACGTATTAGCACGTGCAAAACGCGGCCTTTGGACGCGTACAATTTGCCGGCGGGGTGACATCATTGAACTTTCACGTTTGCCGTAAAAGGTATCGTGGGCTGCAGCGGCAACAACGACTTGCGGTTAAAGTGGACCAAATCGTTGAGGCAGTGTTCTACTCGTATAACCTGTGCGGACAGTGATGAGAATCGGAGTCGTTTTTGCTCAACCTGTATTCAGGATGAGTCGGGACTCGTTTGTCTGTTGTGTGATAACCACCAGGCACCGCTACAAAAATGAACTTTGTATTATCGCTGTAACGTGGACCGAACGGTTCCAGAAACAAAGACCCTTGCGTGTTGGAATTCGACATAACGACACGTCGCGACGCCGATCGTTACACGGACAAAAGGTTTATTCCACCATAGGAAGGACTTTTGGTACGAACCAAGCATCCTCGCTGCGTAATGCCTGCCGAAGTAACATCTGGCAGACACCTGTACGATGCGTGACGAGTATATCAAACGGATTGCGCAAGGCACGCGTTCATTTCTTTCTCATTTAGGAACCGATAATTCTCTCCCTCTCTCTCTTTATCTCTGTCTCTCCCGCGTGCTTACGGAACACGAAATTCCAAATAATAAAGGGTTCCTTTATCATCCCTCATCGGGGAGAACGATAACAAGTTGGCGAGGAATTAATGTCGTCGTCGAAACCGTCGGCCAGTTTTATCATTTCTGGTTCACGGTACCTACCTAGTCGTCATTTTCATGAGCTCACGTTACGAGATCGTATAACGCAAAATCTCCTTTGTTAATTGCTTGTAAAGGGATTGCGATATGAGCGTTAATAGACAGGTCATACCTCGCTTATCGCCCCGTCCATTCGGTAGTCTGTTTAATGCCTGCGGAGCGGAGAGAGAAATAAGAAGTAGAGACACGTAGCAGGTGTACAGGTGCATAATAATAATCAAAGAGTTATATTATTACTCGGCTCGTGATTTTAACTATTTTCACCGTAGCCGGAGCGTTGTTAAAACAATTAAAACTTTTGCCAAAGTAATTTACTCGTTACAGGCGATTTGAAACTTGAAAGTTGGGCCTTAATCATGAAAAGTTTCCCGTTTTGGGTGAGCAGGAGAGTAGAGAGGGGCTTCCGAGAACAATTAACCGCCGTTTTGCCTCCTTAATTAATAAGCTTGCAATCAATTTCTTGAAAATTCGCCACACCAAAAAGATTCGTGTATGCCTGTCAGCCGAGTTGGAAAAAGCAGAGCTTCTCTATCAGACGAGATACTCCCCCACACATCCTTTTTTCCAGTCCTTTTTCCCCGGCCAGAAAAACAAGGAGAAGGAATCCAGCTCACGTCTCCTCGGCACGAAAGAAAAATCCCGCTGGGATAAGGCGTTCGAAACTTGGATAACTTCTTCTTCGCCCTTTCTTCGCGACGAGCCGAAGACATTCGCCACCAAACAAGCTAGCTAGCCGCAAGCCTAGCTAGTAGCGAGCCTGAGAATTGATCGGTGTATGCAAGATACGTACTCGCATAGGATGTCACGTCAGCGAACGTGCGTCGAGTCGTCGTCGTCGTTGTCGTTGACGTTACGAGGATCGGCCGTGAACGCGTTTCTCCGTGTTTGTCTCTACGTGTGTGTATATAAATACTCGCATCTCTGTCTCTACGGCCGTGTGTTCCCTTCTCTCTCACACCCCCTTGCCTTCCCTCTCTCTCTTCTCCTTCTCCCTCACTCTATCTCTGTACCCCGTATCGCCCGGAGAGCGAACGGATGGCACTTCGCTCCTGTATGACATCCGTAATGTCTATCTATTCACTCCGACGAGTCGCGCTGCCGTTGACAGCGTATGAATTCCAAACTTGAATGTGTATTGTTGGGATTAAATTAATTTAAACGACATATGCGAGCCTCTCCGCCTCCCGACTCTCTGCATGTGTGCTCTGACGTTTCAGGTATATGGAATTGTTTTTTAAATCTACTTTTTTCCTTTGTTTTTCGAGATTAAACGCTTTTTATGCTAATTCCGAAAAATAATCGAAAGAGTAATACTTGTCAGAACGACACCCGAAACTTTGATCTCCTTCTATCTTTGCGCCAACTGAATAGGATTTGAATTAACTTAACGTGGAATGGGCAGTAAAACCATTGGAATCAATGCTACGGCATCGTTCTGTAACGTTTTTCCCACATGGAGGTGTTTAAGAATACATACCGAATTTTTAAAATCCAATTTCAGCTGAGAGTTTGAAAAAAAATCATCCGGCAAGCCGAAGGATCAAAATCTGTTAAGTTTCTTAGCCGACGATGGAAGCTCCGTTAATAACCATCTCCTATCCTGTCGGTGGTTTGCTTCTGCTCGCGTCTTTCTCAGCCTCTATTCATAGTCCATCTCCCCTTTCCTGACTGCGCTCTTTCACTCGTCCTCCCCGTGCGCTGGCTGTCCTCATCATCACCACCAGGACACTTCAGTGATCTGGTAATGGTCCGTATCACCAACGTTGCGCGAAGAATGACGTGTATTGACATCCACCTCCTCGTCTCCCCCCTCCCCCCCCCCCCCCTTCCCTACTTCTCGCTTTAGTTCCTCTTTCTCCATTTCGTCAACGAAAATGAAGCTGCTGGAAACGCCGAAGGAATACACGTTTCACCAACTAGCTTCGTCGTGAACTGTTTGGCTACGGCGATGAGTGGCTTCTTCACAGGTTCATTAAAAATGACGAGGAAGAACGAGAAGTCTGTAACTGCTTTAAGAGAAATTGGTAATATGTCTACTCTGTGCCTTGAGGATTGTTGGAAAAATTCAATCGAATCTTTCTTATTGTTCAGACGATGCTGGTCGGATAGCAAAAAAGCCTGAAGCTAGAGTGCGGAGTGCTTTTTGGCCCTTTCCTTCGATTTTCTCCACATATTTCTTGATACGACGAACAATAAGGGAACGGTAAAAACCCAGTAAAAATGTCTGCCTATGGTTGAACTCTTCTCCGCGCCTTCTTGGGGCAGAACACACACTTTTGTCCCTGAGTTTTTTCTGTTTTGACGCATCAATGCCTGTTGTTTGCACCAGCAACGACAGCTGACAGGCCGTACTTACACGGAACATCGCCAAGCGTCATCCCCGTCCGTCGTCTCATGTCACATCGTCGTCGTCGACGACGACGGTTTAACCAATAATGTCGAGAGTACCCGATGCTGCTGCCGCTGCTGTTGGTACTGTTGGTGCTGTTGCAACGTATACACACAGCCGCAGTGACGCTGTCTGGATCCATGTGGCATAATATTCCCGCTGCGTCCCACGTACGCACCGATGCACCCATGCCCACTCGGTCCCAGCATCCTTCTATAAATATCTAACCTAGACGCGGCTCTTACAACTACAGCAATCAGTTGCACCATGCCGAGATCCGTTCTCATTGTACATTTACAATTGCCAATATTCTCGCTTCCCTCTTTCCATTCCCATCTTCAATGGCTGGATAAGAACCTATGCTGCAGTATAGCTGCAATGAATCTTGTTCTGCAACTTCTTGTTGTTTGAGAAACTCCGGTTGGTCGTTACAGTGGCCGTTGTTGGGTAGGAACCGACATTTAACGGTAGAAAGATTTCTCTGAGACCAGAGAGTCTGGCTGAGGAAAAAAAAAAAGAACGGTAATTCTCGGGTTCTTTTTTACTACTGAAAGAAACTTCGATCTCGCGCCCGTTTACAACGCATTTGTAATCTATGATTCATTGCCTTATCAACTCTCTATCGGTAAATAAGACCAAAGTTTTTTCTTTCGTGCGTTTTATTTCGTCTCTTCGTACAGTTACGAGCAATAAACTCGTGATTTATCTTCCCTCGGTATTTCCTCCGAAAGTCCTTTTACAAAAACCGACCAAGTCTGCTAGATCCGTGGAAATCTGAGATAAGAAGATCCGATTGGTTCTCGGCGAACAACGAACACGTCGAAAACCATCAGCGTATTTTACATTCGCAGTACGAACGTGAATTGAGGATACGTGTATCGCCAGTGGGGTCAAGTAGTAACGAGGTGACGTCAGAATGCGGAGGAACAATCGCAATGGCCTATCTTGAAGCCGTCATCCCGAGTCGTACCACGAGGTTCTAACGAAGCTGTGCAGTAACCGTCACGTATCCCGTTATTGGTCTCAACTGAAGTTACGCGCAGGGATGTGCACGTGGTGGGGCTTGGCATCTGGCATCTGGCCTATACGTAGCGTAAGTCTCGTGCGTCTCGTAGCGCCGAGGTGGACGCATTCAGCCGACGTACCGAATTAGTCGTAACTCATTCAGTCTTGGCTCGTTAGCGTTGTTAACCCTGACCCCGAGCTATTCGCTCGTCGTCCTCGTCGTTGGTTTCAAGACGAGCGTCGCGAGTGTCTCCTCAGTGTTGAAGTTTTTTTTTTCTTACAAGGAACAAGAATCACTTTCGCGACGATGAGGAATGACAACGTTGCAGGGGCTGGGGAATATGAAAGGAGAGAGGAAAATGGAAACGAAAATCTGTGAAGATATACGCTTTTCCACACAGCGGCTTGAACGAACGATCGGTCTCCTCGTGCATGTAACACCTTTACGAAGGCACACGTACACACGGGGACACTGGATTTCAAATTCGACTTTGGAAAATAATAAATTTTCAATTTTATCGTCGCTCTCTTCAAAACTTTTCGGCTTCTCTTTAACGGTCTGGCTCAAAGCCATACCTACTTGCTCCCGGGGTACGACGTCCCCGTGTGGTTGGGAGTAGAGAGGTTATCATTCATTCTGTCCTCCTACTTCTCGCTCGCTATCTGAGAACCGAGAGAACGAGCAAACGAGCCAACGAGTTCCTGCCCTGTCTCTGTTAATGACAGTTGCTCAGAATTACTGCACAAGTTTTCATCCCTATTCAAGGAGATAACCTCCCGCGGTTTAAGATTATCCCAGCGTCAAGTGGTTTACGCTTCTGTTTTCTCTCCGCCGTTTCTTTCCTCCCTTTACCCTCAATGTCGTCGCTGTCTTTCCGCCCAACCCTTGCACAAACTCACCAGTCTCTCTCTCTCTCTCTCTCTCTCTCTCTTCATTCAAACCTCCGGAACACTCTTGGTTGGTTCGATGAAAGAGGGTACGTATACGAGTGGGAGTGCATGCATGTACCAGCTCTCGTAGTAAATAGTAAACAGTGAAACATCGCATGGAGGAGATACGAGCCGAGAAAGTGTGGGGGGGATGGGTGCAACCGGTGGCGTATGGAGAGTCGTCGTCGTTGGTTTTGTCTTTCGTTTGTCGTGAATGAAACAGAGCTGGGCTTTGTACGACGAAGAACCCGTACAACCCATACACTCGGCCACATCGTGCACAGAAGGCCTACTATCTTCCCGCGGTGTCGTGGCCAGTGCTTCTTCCTCTCTTTTTCACTCTCCACCATTTGCGCCCGCCATGCGTTAACGCGTTCCTTTCAACTTTTCCGTCCCCCGTTCGCCCGCATTCGAACAATTCAGCAGCACTTCTGGGAGTGAATGCCTTCGAGGGAAAACCATGCCCGCTACACCAGGACGTTGTATTCCTTCTCCTCGCGAAGAGATGACAATTACAGTCAGTCCTGGCTCTCTCATATCTGTTAATCTCTATTTTTATTTATTTTTTTTTTTTTTCTATTTCAACTTCTCTCCAGCTGTGCGGTCAGCTTTGATGATTTAGAAGAGCATTGTTCAGAAATCATCAAGTCGTTCCATTACCCAATGCTGGAGCGGGCGAAGCTGCGGGAGTAGCGAAGATAGATCGGGGATCATTCAGGCAAGGAAAGAACAAGAGTGGCTAGCCACCTTAACTCACGAACGGGATTCTTCCGTACGACTGTTGTCCGCATAGAACCACAAGCCTCGACGGGCCTCTTGGGGACCCAAACCATCCAATATCTGTGGGAACGTAGCAACAATCGACGGTGTACGATATGGGCAAAGTCACAATTCCTCGGACGGTTCCATCACCGGCAGAACAGCCATCGCCTAGCCTTCCGCTATGCGCCCTCGTACGTTTCTTTCTTTCTTTCACTTTTGTGAGGCAAGAAGTAGCGAGACCACGGATGCATCCCTCGGGGCTTCCGTTAGATAACACGAGCCATCGTTTTCTGTCGGGCTCGAGAATCCAGCGTTATTGGAAAGGGGCGGGAAACGGAGCTGGAAAGCCGTTATAATCGACGAAATGCGAGGCGAGGCTACACGGCCCGCCTAGCAGCCAGCTCCTAGCGACGGTGAATTTTTAAATTATTACGCAGTTTCAGGTTTAATGGCGCTAATAATAAAAAGACTATAGATATCCAGCGGCGTCGTCCCGCCTCCGGCTTCCATATATACCGGACCGAGAAACGCTGGAAACTTTAACCGCCTCGTGTTCGTCGCGGTGTAAACCTCCCGATTACTTACGACGACTTGTTCCGGGCCGAGTGAACCAGGAAGATAAGATATACTATTTTCACCTATTTTCTCTCCTCCGTCCTTTGTTGATCTTCCCTCGCTCTGCTAGCTCCGGTTCACCAAAATCCCACGTCGAATTTCACCCGCTAGGTGGACCTCGGACTGGCGCCACTACCGACTTAGCCCGAAGTTTAATTTAGACCCAGCCTTTCAGTCTGGCACCGTGCATTGGTTGCTTCGGCCAAACTGATCTTTGTCGGTGGTAAACTTTGTCAAAGGTCTTACGCTCGCTCGCTCGATCGGTGTCTCAGAGAGTCGTACGTCGACTCTAAGGCCAACACCCGCGGCAACAGGTGTAAGCGTATAGCCGGTATGTAGATACACGTATATATATATATATGTATGTATATATGTATATATATTACAGGCTACGTCATATCGAGCGAGACTCGAAATGTATGCAAGGCGGTTTATTCGGCGGGAAATTAAGCAGCGTGGATTTCCCGCGCATATGGGGAGGAAAAATTTCGTGGACGCGGCAAATGGGTACGGAGGGTTTAGTTAACAATGCCGCGCTACCATCATCCACCGTAAGGACGGTGTATATGAGGTTGAAATTTTCACAGTTCACAGCAAACGCCCAAGGAGAATTCCTCCCGGACTTCTCTGATGCTCGAAATTCAGCGAATCGTTGGGCTCCTTCCATCTCCTCTTAACCGAAATATCCTACCGCGGTACTCACATGCCGACGATGACGCTTCGAGTGTGAGAGGCTCTTTCTCAGCCATGAATTTTCACCCGCAGGCAACACGTGCGCCAAGATCCCCAGCTCCTCGCAGCCTTTGTGAGTTCCTTTGCGGAAAATTTTCCAGGTGGGGGGAGTGGGTGGCTAATATTTTTACTCTATTTATTTTTATCGAACCATCGGACTACAAGGGTGTAAACAGAATCATAGGAATAACAGTAATAATTTTTCAGTGACGGATACCGCATGTTTTTAAAAATTTGATCGATCGGTCGTTCTTTAAGCTGTCCTAACTTTGGAGCGCGTAAATCGTGATAGAAATGTAACGGTGAAAAATGCCCGCGGCAAACACAGCGCTGGGGGGACAAAAGGGAAAAACAGATAAAGAATTTCCGAGTAATGATCAAACTAAAAAATAAAATAAAAGTAAGAAAGTAATCCACTCTGGCCATTAGGCAAGGCCTAAAGTTTCCGGGTTAAACCTGGGGAACGAAGCTAACGACCTGATAACTGGTGATAATTTTATCGTTCTCGAAGGAAAAGAGGATCCGGGGTTTATAGTGCAGCAACGCCGACATAAACGGAAGCCAAGGAGAGTGCCGTTGCGTATAGCTGTACGGGTTGTATCAAATTAAGTAACTAATCGTGACGCATGAGGCCAGCTGGAAAGTTAAACCACTGTGCACCCAGTTTCTGTTCGCGAGGTAGCGGCTTGGGAGGTAAAACATTTCCGGAACGATAATCAGATTAATACATATTAAGGATGAGTTCATAGTTTCAGCCGTTGTGCGAGTGTTGCGTATTACGCCGCGTTCCTTATTCCCATTTAGACCCGTCGGCCCGTGCGTGTTTAATTAAAAGGTCTGAATGCCGTTGATTTTATTTTTTCATTTTCTTATGTAACGATTCACACCTCTATGGACTGAAAAGGTGTGCAAGGGCTGAACGGGTAGCTGCGGCACTGCGCGAACGAGTTCGAATAGGTGTGCGAGCAGAGCAAAGAAACACGTGAAATGCCTTAGAATAGTAGCAAAGTGTATTGGTATAAATAATATAATGCCGTGTACTGCACGGCGAGTAATAATAACTCGGTCCGAGGAAGGAGTTCGCGCGCCGCTAGAAGTTTGAAATTAATTATTTTCATTCCCGTTCCACTAACGAGCTCAAACTTCTATTTCCATATCGCAATTAGTCCTAATTAATGAGCTCGGATAAAAAATTAGCTCGGGCTATAGTCTATAAAACTTTTTTTTCCTCCCTTCCTTTAACGGCCGCGCGAATTATGGATCTCTGTCCGGTTGGTTGGGGAGGTTCTAGACACGATTGGCAGCATCGTCTCGGTGCGAAGCTAGGCGAACGAACACTCGTGAAAGTAACGGGCTTTACCCCCGAAACGACGCCGGAAGTGGATGAATACCAGCAATTATTTTTACCCCATCTGGAATATTCAACGCCCAGTGTGTCTGTCCCACCGCTCGGCTGTTTCCTTCGGCTCATCATTCGTATATTTACTCAGGACTCCACGGTGTCTATGCGCGATGCTTGTACCAAGAGTAGGTATGTACATACGATAAAGTATAACCAACTAAACAAACTGTACCGACGATAAGGTTATTGTTGAAATTTCTCTAACCATACAGATTATCATCGCATTGTATGGATACTCCTATATTTGCACGTAACGCAAACAACCAAGGGATGCCTGGTGCATGGCTCACCACATGTGGCATGGCATAATTATAGGTCCGGACGTATCTCGCGAGTCCATCGTCAAAACTACATCGCGCGTCCCTCTGAAAGAAATATAATGCAATTGGCGCCTGAATGGGGTGAGCATCTTGATTATTACAGGCTAGCGCTTTTTTTGTTTCTCCCTT
This sequence comes from Neodiprion pinetum, assembly GCF_021155775.2. Lineage (NCBI taxonomy): Eukaryota > Metazoa > Arthropoda > Insecta > Hymenoptera > Diprionidae > Neodiprion > Neodiprion pinetum. Next base: position 4,916,584 of record NC_060233.1, read on the forward strand.
TTTCTCTGTGATAATTCCTGACCACAGGGATGATGGAAAGCAGTTCCTGCTCTCTGTGAGATGAGAGAATTCACGTAGCGCTAAGCACACACACTTGTCAGATCAAGTTCTCTTCTTTTCTCCGGCTTAACATTGTGAAAGAAAGAACGTCGGTCCATTACCGCATCATCTCTCCGGTGTCAAGCCGTTCCGTGACTTAGATACCACATTAGGTGTCCACTTTACTTTGAGTGTCCAAAAGGTTGGCACGAATATGAAAGCGTCGAGTTCGAGGAATGCTTGGGGCCATAATGCGCGTAGATTTTTTGCCCATTTTTGTGAAGAAAAAAAAAAAAAAAACTGGCCATTCAGTGAATGTTTGTAGCAATGAAAAGTCTGACTGATTGTGGAGTAAATTCGTCCTTCCAATCTCGATGAAACGTCGCCGTTACAAAGAATTCCCGGCAACGAGGGAACGAGCAACAACTTTATGATATCAAATGAGGAACAGCAGAAACAGGAGAAGAGAAAATACATGCGATAAGTAGTAGAAACGGAGTGAAACAAAAAACCCCGTTTATATGCGAGAAAAAAAAGTACCTATGGAACGAGAAAAGACTAAAGGGAAGAAAGAAAACAGGGTTAAGAAAAATGAGGGAAATAAAGTCCCTCCATCACAGCCGGCCGGGGAAACGAGGTAAAAATAAAGCAGTTCTCGTTTACTCGTTAATATAGTTGCTGTTATCAGCGTGTTTCCCGCGACGATCACTCGGCTCCGGGTTGCGATTATAGTTGTGTTATATCTCTGAGGCAGCGAAGAGACAATCTCGTTCTTTCGCCCTCTTCCTCTCACTCGGCGAGTCCGCGGGATGACGAGACCGGAGCTTAGAGCACAAAGAATCCCACCCCCTTATTCGTCAGGGTAGAAAGAGGATGACGAGAGGGACTGACTTTAACCCTGGGAAAATCACAACGAGGAGAACAGTTAAGCGGGGGCAGCAGCAACTTTCCCGGCGACAAGACCGAGCCGCCCCCGCGTGGATGAGTCTCTCCCAGTCGACTAAACAAAGGGGGCAAAAGAAAAAAGATAGCCCCCTTCTCCCAGAAACTGCTCGTTCCTACAATCGTTTGTCATCGCTTCAGTCAATTGAGGCAATGTCTGGAAAACAATGGCGCCGACTACAACACTCGCCCAACAATTATTGCCCTTGGGTACACGCGGAGCTTACCAACAATCGCGATTCAGCCCTCGTCGTTTTGGTACGAGAAAATCCCGTTTCCTTCGCTCCGAGGTAAGCCCTCTTGCCTCGAGTAGTATTACGGACAGTGGTAGGGGAAAACCGTTCGAAGAAATGAATGAATATTTATCAATAAGCAGACTCAGACGCTGGGACCAAGATACATATTTCAGGGTCCTCGTCAAACGGCTCGTTGGAAATCGGATTTATTTCCAAAGCGTGCGAGTTATTGCTCGGCTTAACCTAGGGGATGGGTTTTACAGATTACCCCGTCCTCTTTGGGGGGTGGGGGACGTTCGATCGGGCTTTGACTTCGGCTGGCTGCACAGGGCAGAGTTGCTTCTGCTGCCGCCGCTGCTGCCTCGGCTGGCGGTGGCAGTGATGGTGGAAGTGAGGAGCAGGGTAAACAGCTATAATAGTAATTAATTAACGGGGAGTGCTTCGCTCGGAGGGTGAACGTATAATCTCATTTTGGTCGAAGCTCGAGTGGAGAGAAACGGCGAAGAGAGAAATGGAGGGGAGAGCAAAGCGGAGCAGAGATGAGACGCAGAGAATTCTGCACGGAAGGAGGCACGATGATAACTTTACACTCTCTCCGCGACGCTCAGCCGCTGCGAAGAACCCGTTACCAGCCTACGGCAACCAGTTCGCAGCCTACTCGAGTGGTACACTAACTTGGCTAACGCGCAGAGTTATGTCAACTTTGCTTTACATGTACGTTGGAGTTGAGTAATTTCTCGTTTATCTTCCGAGCGACTACACGGATATCCCGCACCTCGAGTACCGAGCACTTCCCTTCGCCCCGCGTTACTGTTTGCTTAGATTCCGTATGGAATGCCGCTCGTCTCGGTCCACGCGTTCTCCGCGCCTTCCACCATATCTCTGGCTCTTTTTACCCCGAGTATACGAGTACGAACGCTTCGCAGTCTCCGAAACCTTTTATCCTGTTCCCCTGGTAACTCTGAACCAGAAAATCACTCGCTGACACTAACCGACTTTGAATTTGCTTTTCAGACATGCTACGAGATGGAGAGGTACCTGAAGGACGAGCCTAAGCTACAGTCGTACAAAAAATTACCCACGGAGTTGGACACGGCGCCATGGAACCTCTTCAGAGCGCCCCCCATTTCGTGGACAGCGTCGACGGGGAACGCAAACGCGCAGTTCGACTCCCCGATTAAAATGGAGGTAAGAAACAGTAGCTCGAGCGGTACTAGGATTCTTGTTAGTACACCTTTGTTGGAAAACGAAACTTTGTACAAATGGATCATATCCTCGCGGCTTGTCGCAGGTCACAACGACATCCGACGACAGAGATCCCCTCGGTCTTAACGACATAAAGTTCAGCCCGGGTGACCACAACCATGATCGACACCTCGACTCGCTCTCGATGTCGTCGGCGAGTTCGGCCTGCTCCGCGCTCTCCTGGGACAGTTCGCCTTCGCTATCCTGCAGAGCACTGATCCTGAAAAAGGAGCCAAGCGAAGACCTCGAGGAGGATGAGGAGCAAGAGGTGTGCACGAACCGCCTTTCATTTCTCTCTTTGCCTGGTCGACAAGTAGTACTGGTAGTCCTCGGGAGCGAGTCAAAAGCTAACCACACACCCCCCTCTTCTTGTACCCTTTCAGGAGATCGAAGAGGAGGACGACAGCGGGTGCGAAGGCGAGGGCCAAATCCTGACGCCACCATCAAGTCCCGAGTCTGGTCAGGGTCACTCGAATTCGAGTCACTCTTCCAGCGGCAGTTCGATGCTGGACGTTCACCATCACCTAAATCTCCACGGTACCGGTGGCAGAAGTGCGATCGTCAGGGTGACGGCCAGCAGTCCACAGGGAGTGGCGAGGTGAGTTACAGCAACAAAAGCAATTCACGTCGGTATCGAGAGCCAATTGTCGCAGGCCGATCTCTGATCTTTTTCCTCTGTCATCCCAGACTGATATCCGTCGCGACGAACGGCTTTCCAACGGCGGTGGGTGCGCAGCACCAGCACGTCAGTGCGAATCCAGTCGCGGCGACGGTCGTCCAAAGGCATCACGCCCGGAGTCACGAGCACAGTCCACCTGACACGAAAAGGCGGATACACAAGTGCCAGTTTCCCGGCTGCAAGAAGGTCTACACGAAGAGTTCGCACCTCAAAGCTCACCAGAGAACGCACACGGGTGAGTCATTCGATACTTTCCATCAACGTGAGAGAGCATTTATCTGACTAAGGGAAGGGGGGGGGGCAAGACAAACTAACGCCCGTGTCGGACCCACATATTTAAGAACCTCGCGGTCTACTGATCGTTGTGCTTTCTTACGCCGGTAAAAAAAACTCGCCGACGCGTCTGCCCGTCATTATCTTAACGCGAGGTAGCATCCTACTTCGGATGCTGGGAAATCTCAAGTGGACTTTATGATGATCTCCAGATCTCGCTGCGCATCAGTCGCTTCGGACGTTAATACTAGTAAAGAAAAATTATCACTCAAATTAACTGGGCTCTATTGAACCATTCATCGTCGCAGTTGGTTCATTATCAATTTTTGTCGTGAGTTTAGGTTTCGGACAAACACAGTACGATGTCTTGATTCCGTAATTTGTCACCATCGCGGTACGCATGCAGTACCTGCATTGTAATAGTTCCTTGTTCGCTAGTTGGCGAGGTCGCATTAGCTACATGCGGACATGGGAATTTCACTATTTACGAGTTCGTAAACAAGGGCGGAGAAATGTTTGAGGGAACGAGGGTTGGGTTGGTGGTAGTTACGAGAAGAAGGGACATACTGTTGAAATCGGCACGAACCGTTGGGACCTGGAAGTTCGTTCGCTGGCACAACAAGACGGGGCTAGACCAAGTACTTTGAGAATCTGGGTAGTTTTCGGGGAAACCAGGTTGTAGAGAACAACGCGAGAAGACGCCGCGCTAGGACCGTATAACAATGCGCAATTAATCACCGAGGCTGAATTAGGGACCGTGGGAGAATTTCCCCTCTTCAACGGCCAAGATCTTGATACAGGAATCGGTCGTTGCGCCTCAGGCCTCACCCTAAACCCGATGTAAACTCTCGTCCCGTGTCCCAATCCTCGCGTGGATTACCGCGGTGAACTTTGTCAAAAATCACCTTGCACGCTCAGGCCTTTTAGGCAAACCGGTCTAGTTCATTTCGCGAGGTGAATGCCCTCGATTATCGTTCACAAATTTCATTTAAATTCCAGCAGAGCCACTTTTTCTTGTTTCGCGTTTCCGCCGGTTCCACGCTCCCAAATTAATCTCTGACAAGGAAAGTAGCTGAAGTGTACCTCACCGATTTTCTTCATTTCGTTATGTCCTTGACGCGCATTAATAAACATTAAATCCGTATTTTTACTCCCAGAGCATGTATTACTTATTTCTTGGAGGTGAATTTGAGGGATGGTTCTTACCCTTCGAACATCCGAATTGGCATGTAAAAAAATCCGTGTCCAATCCTTTTCGATGTAGATACTACAACGCAATCACAGAACTAATAAAATCTCTGAGGCACACCTCGGGTATTTTCCTTGCGGGGAAATTTCTCGAGAGTGATTGTGCACCCGTCTTTTCAAACCGCACGCAGGGTGACGAGGAATAGCAGCACCCTTTATACCCTTGGGTCGCAGGTTTCCCGGCGTACGTGTTTCGTTACGAAACTTTTACGGGGTTGGAAAGCACGGTTTATACGGGGAAAATACCTCTCGTGTCTGGCGATGATAAAGGATATTACACAGGTAGTTCTCACGTAGCTTATAACTCTTGGCTTGCATTCCGCCACCTTGCACAGGGGTAGGCTAGTCTGTATTCCATGCCGGGAGGACAAGAGAAAAAGACAAGGGATCGTCGACGTACCTGCGAAGCGTAATTAACGAACTCTCGCGTTTGTTAGTTTTCTAAAATTGTAGTTTACTTTTTTCCATTTCTTTTTCTTTTTCTGCACGATGAGGACAAACTTTCTCACACCTGCAGCAAAATGTAACCTGGTGCCTTTAAATGTGCGTGATACAGCGGCGTACGGTTTCAGTTCGTTATTACCTGAAGGTGGGTAGGTATACGCATACAGACTAGGCCGAGACATGATACTGCGGATGCTGCTGCTGCTGCATAAGTCGTGCGAGGTTGGTGGTCCGGGTATTGTGGCTTGTCTGGGATTACAGCTCGCGGATCGTTAAGCAGAACTGCTAACTACTGGATTATGCATGCTTCGCTCACTCGCAATTATCGCCGGAATATAGAGATATGAATTCGCGGTCGAATGGCCAAACATGCACATCAAGAATGCGACGCCTAGCGTTAATGTATCCGATGTTCAGATCGCCCTTGCGAGATAATTTCTACCACAACGAGGTAGCTCGAGTCTGCCGATCATTCGTTCGTTTGAAAAGTTGCGTTAGCGACTCGGAAGGAAGAATATCACTGGTGTTAAATCCCGTGTCGCATCCCGGGAGGAAGAACAGAGAACATCGGCATGGGGATGAGATTGAGGTTTGCGCGACCGCGTTTTCCGCCCCTTTTAGGTACCCTGGTGCAGACCCGATGCATCCACAGGGGGGTAAAGCCGGCCTGTGTAGGTACCAATGGCGGTTTTCTGAGCCGCGATAAATTTCTCCGGGTGTTGCGGTTTACGGGAAATTGCGAAACGCCCTTACATGCATGGCTTGCTGAATCTGGCTGCCGCTGCCGCGTTTCGGGCTTACAGTTGTCTGACTAAATTCCCATCGAATCGATGAAGAAAATTAACTCCGATTCGGTCCGGCTTCGAAAAGCTGTACGTAATTAAATTTCGCGTCTCGGAACCAGCCGGCAAAACATCGTTGCTCGTTTTCCGCAAGAAGAGAAAAGAGTCGACGGGTCATCATTGACGTTGACGAGCGCGTTCCACCCCCACCCACCCCCCAAACGAAATTATGACCTACATTGTAGGACACACATTCCCTTCGCTTCACGATCCCCTTGCCGCAGACGGAATCCTTGACTAGTCTTTTTTTTTCTTCATCCGGAGCGGCAGAGGGAAAATTCGAGGGGAGAAAGTGCAGAGGCAGGAGAAGGGGAACGCACCCCAACAAATCGATACGAAAACTGAGGTCCTCGCGGGAAAATATATGTATAGGAAAAGGAGTTTGTTTAGGGCCGAAAGGTATAACGCGTTCGGAGACTTTTGGAATTTCCGTGATCGACATACGCTCCTGGGATGATGATGGGAAACGTGAAACTACAGACTTGACACTTCGCGTCGATGAAAACAAGAAAACCTTCAAGTTTCTAATTCGTGGCTCGAGTCTCCTCGCCGAAAGTATCGTAGATAATCTCATGTAGAAAATATCGAACAAAACATTTGGCTGCAAAACAAATCATCTCTTAGTCATTTTTTCGAAAACAATTTTTTTTTTTATCGTACAGTTGAATGGAGTATATACCATAATATATTATGACGTGATTGACACGAGGTTGAAATAAATTTTTTTTACTTCTTCTCGCGAGTAGTTTAGAACAGTCTATATTTGTAACGTTTATTTTGTGCAAAATCTGTTGGAATTCACCGGAATACATGCTTCGTATGCTATAGATATATACGTACCTACTTTGTACAAAACGTAACTGAATTCCTGTTGGAACTCTGCTGGTGAAGGCGGTCGGCGACCGAGTGACTCCTTTTCTTTTATTCAATAGCCTCAGAACCTTTTACCAATTTGATATTTTTTTTTTTTTTTTTTTTTTATGTTCAGTCTCTTCTTTTTCTATCCTCGCCATGCTCATCTGTTCCATTCCCTTTTTATTTCATTTTATTTTTCTGTTTTTCTTCTGTCCCCTTTCTCTTTCCTCATGGGAAAATAGTAAACTCTCTCGCAATCCGGTGCAGCGGTCCCTGGACTAAACCTGTTCTCTTCTCTTCTCGTCAACTAATTTTCCGGCCTTCTGAAGTTACACCGCAGACTTCTAATCACCTTATTTTCCTCTCCTCTGAGCGGCGAAAGACTTCGGAAAATAATTTCCAAACACTGTAACGTGCTTTAAAAACGGCAAATTTAACTTTAAAAACACTGAACAGGCTTGGGAAAATCTTTACCGAATGTTGTTTATTCCTGATCTTAACTCCGATCTCTTCATCGATACGTATAGAAAGTATCTGAATCGTAATGGGAATAGAAGATGGGTGAAAAGAGTGGAGAAGAGGAGGGAGAAGTAGATGAAGAAAAAAAAATAAAAAAACAAAAAAAAAAAAAAAAACAACCTGCAGGTATAAAACTAGTCCTCTCATTGACCCCGTTTGCGGAATGCGTTTTGTCCGCGTTCCGATATCGACGGCCTTTAGAGCGCGCATTCCACATCGATAGGCTTCAATTTGCACTCATTAGGAATAGCTATACAATTAATTAGAGCAGACGTTAATTGATAGTGATTGATGATATTACGCCAAAGCCGATGAAGACGGCCTGAATAATAATCACAAAGGTGACGTCATATCTTCGGTGATGATGATGATGATAATGCAAAGTTCCAACGAGGCCGCAAGAAGAAGTTAGAGTAGGGAATTAGATAAAAATATTTTCACAAAACTCGAGAGCTTTATTTTGGAACAATAACGAGGGTGGTAATTGGCCGCGAGCCTTTCCGTCGTTGTGCATAGGGTGGAAAGTTTTAAGAGGGAGAAGTGAAGCCCTCCTCCCCACCTCGCGTTGTAGACACTTATTCTTAATTTTTAAACTCGGCTTACGCCGGAGGGCATCCCCCCCCCCCCCCCCCCCCCCCCCCCCCCGGGTAATTATAAAGATCTCGTTTTGGCATGCGGAGGAGGAAAACGCTTGTTTCCCCAACATATTAAACGCGCGCGTGTGTGCTTTCGTGTGTTGTACGCGATTCCGTGATAACGCAACTTCCACCGCCGCGTATTGCTTATCGCACTTCATACCCCGCCCCCGACCCCCAGTTAGGCAACAGCCAGTGGCGATGGGTTCGCCAACTGTGTTACACAAAGTCGTATTAAACAGCCCAGCTGCTGATGCCTGCCGCGTATTTCTCTAATTTTCCACCTCTCTGCCCCCGGGGGAGAACGAAATGAAAGTCAAAACCTCCCCTCCTCCTCTCTCTTCCTCTCCTAACCACGACCCTTATTCGTAGCGACGGAACTGCGATAACGATAATACCGCTAACACGCGTGCATCATTTTTCTTTTTCACCCTGTATTTATTCCGTTTCGTTTCACCGACGTCAAATCAATCCGGCCGTCATCCCGCCCCGTGTATACAAACCAATATGAACTTTCAGCTACCGGACGGTTATATAGGTCGCGTATACATGTCGCGGTGATAAAACCTCAGGCAAATTTGTTCATCACTCGATCTGTGCACCAGGGTTCGATCCATCAACGGTATTCAATGTCCATCAAATTTCCGCGCCTCCCTTTCCAGCGGAACAAAAAAGAAACAAGGCACAGAAAAAAAAAGGGGGATAGAGGGAAGAGAATCAACCTGATTTCTGTGACAAACTAACTGAACTGAAAATTATTTGAATAATGCTTGTATTTTCATTTGCGCTATGGTAAATTCATTCAAATCTGACAAATTTATTACCTTTTTAACTTTTTACTCCGTGGATCTGATTGTAAACCTTGTTTTGAGGATCGAGATGCGCGTTGATGCTAAAATTTTATTTCACTTGAGTTCAGTTGGGGAATTAAACCAGAAGCGAGCTTTCCACTCGGAACACAGTTAATACCTATATTTCTCCAGAGTCTTCAACAGTCGAAATCGTGCGCACGGTTTTCACGCTTCCGATGAAGTAATTAAATTAAAATTTTCACCGCGTTAAATGTCACTTCTGTTAGTCGTGTATTCGTATACATTCGTCGTATACGGTACATGTATGTTTCACGTATAGTCGAAACATGCGTGGTTTTCACCCTCGTCGTAGCCGCTCACGGTGCAATTAACAAATTAGTACGGTGAACGTGTGGAATGGAAAATTTAATTCACCACACATTGGTAAGCGAACGCTGTACGTACGCGGAGCATTATGTCGCGGTGTGATATAATGAAAGTATTAAGTTCTGCATAAATTCTCGTACGTGGTCCGCGACGCCATTTTGAATCGCGGAGGGGTTGAAATGGCGGAAGCGTTGGAACGGGGATGGGGATGGTCTTCTTTCGACTAGGACGGCAATTTTTCTTCTCCGCTACGGTCTCGAGAAAGGTTTAACCCGTATATTGCGATGGTGAGTTAGGACGTCTAGATATCAGGTGACTCGTGCCCGCAGGCGTGAAACCCCGTTTTTACATTTTATTAACCTTAACCGCGCGATACGTCAGCTTGGGTCACTTGGAATTCACAATTTTGTTTCACTTCTTCTTTCTCCAAGAAAGTTGAGTGGGTAGAAGTTTGAAAAAGTTGACATTTTTACGTGAAATATTGCAGGGACACTGAAATTCTATGTAAGTTATATAATCCGCAAGTGACGAAATCGCAGCTGCGAAAAAATGCTACGGAAAAATTAATTCGATATCTTGAGATAGGGATAAATAAAGGAGGAAATAAATTTTTTTCCCTATTCCTAATCTTGTTCTGAATTATAAAATACTTTTAAGAGAATGTTATGTAATAAATGTCGGTTATTTTGAATATGTTCAAAACGCAACAATAATGCAAAAAAATTTTAATCCTATAAATGAATTGCCACTTATGGCAGGAACACATATCTTGGAATTATTTTCGCATAGAACCAAAAAGTTTTTATTCAGCTGATTGCGGCATTAATGATGGTCAAAATAAGTGACATTTTACTCAGTCGGTAAAGACCGATTGTAGCATCCTCTTAAGTCAGTGTCTGGAGCACGTTGAACACAAGTCAGGCGTGAATAATTGCTGCGATACACATTCTGAGCGTACGGCAGTATTTCTCCTCGTCTGGAACGTCTCCTTAACTTACCGACCCGTTTTTCCGTTTTTTCAAACAACACCGTCCGCCCCACCCTGTCTTTAGGAGAGGTAAAAAAAAAAAGGGGGGGCACGTAGTTGACTTTCAGCTTCCGGAGGATGTTGTTGACTTCGTATATATGCGTCGCGGTGTCTCGCTTGGATTTGTCAGCGTCGCTTCTTCGCAGTCGAGAAAAGGGTTGAGAAAAAGAGGGGGAAACGAAACGAGGTGAAAATCGAAATTTAAAAACAATGAAACTAGCTGCCGACGACGTCGCGACTTCGTGAACGAGATGTATTAGGTGCCGCATAAATTCTTCCGTTTATGAGACCTCGACTCCCATACCTCGTCTCTTCTCTTCTCTTTCCTTCGCTTCGTTTCGTCTCGCCTTGCCTATTTTCTCCACTTGTATTGTCTCTCTGAAGAAACGCTGAGACGTGTAGTAAGCTGGGTTATACGCCGCACGACAGTCGCATGCGAAGCTATTTCTTCATTCGCTGAAGAATTTATTCATTTTCAACGTTTAACGAAGAGCTTCAGACCCGCGGTCTTTCATACCTCGCAAACCAACCCCGGCATAGGTATATATATATATATATATATATATATATATATATATATATATCACCAGACACTTGTTCCCGTCTCGAGCACAACGATCTTGCCTATTCTTCTTTTCGTTCTCCTCATCTTCCTATTCGTTCAACGAAACTGAAAATGTCCTGCACCTTGCGTCACGTAACTCAAGAAACTTGGTCTCGTTGCACTTTTTCCCGAATCTGTTTCTACTTTACCCTTATCTTCCGAAGGATATAAGCAAGAATTTAACAATCCGTGACAAAGTTGGCTGCAATATAACCCCTTTTTTTTACCCAGTTGTAAGTTATTCACCCCTGACCTCAGCGCGAAAGCTCATTCAAAAGTAAACCTTGGAACCGAGTTCAACGCATAGTGGTAGCTGCGAGTTCAGGATGAAAAGAAGAAGTAGAGTGCAGCAGGTCGAGGGTGGAAGAATAATCAGCAATAAGAAGCGTTCACAATCTCGAGCATTTGTAGAATATTGTAATGCATGCTAGCGGGTAGTGTATGGTGTGTATATTAATAATATAAAGGTCCCCATAAGTCCTGTTGCGTATGCATGGAACCTTAACATGAAACTTGAAGTCATACTGTATCACAAGTTATAGTACGTGTTAATCTCTTCTTTATTTCAATGTGGGACGTTGTACACGCATTTTAAAGATCGTTAGGTACAAATTTGGGTTCGGCAAAACGCAAAAAAAAAAAAAAAAACACAACGTCTGAAGCCACCAAACGAACGCATAGAAAGCATTTTTGTATTGTTTGACAGTTCCGATAAAGAGACCCTTTCTGACGAACTTTAAACTCACACGTTCAAACGTTAAAATATTAATTTTTTTTTTGTCGTTATTTTCGGCTAGTACCATACACTATTATATAAACCATTTGTCGTGTACATCAGGGACCGAGTTTAGGACAAGGTTCTTTCGATACCGAGTCTTTCCAAGATTGTAGTAAACCCCAGACTTCGAGTTTGAACCCCGAAGCGATAAGAAACGAAATGACCACGAGACGACGTCTGTCAGACGTTTCCTCCGCCACCAGAAACCATAAAATTGGTATCAATTTGAGTTTGTCTTGGGCGTTAAATCCCAGAATCGCGAAACGAAAGCTCAAACCTCGACGGATGGTCAGAGGATAGACTCGGGAGCATGACTGCAGGTCGGGTCGATAGCGACAGTGTCATCACCTATACATGTGCAGAGGCGGCATCCACCACAGATGCCATCCAACTCAACTCCCTCGGCTTGTTAAGCTCGGGTAACATCACGCCACAGGTGGTGACCCGGTGCATTGTCTCGCTCTTTTCCCTCCCTCACAGCCGCCGATGTCCCAGTCCCGGAGTAAATTGATTATTTACGCTTTAATAATCAGACCGCGAAGCTACGTCCTCGCATCTTGGGGTGAGTGGATGGTTGGGGAGGGGTAAAAAGCGTTTAATTTTCGGCCCGCGTCATGCCTCCGTCGTAGACCGATATACTGCAAGAACCGGTGTACTAAGGGTGGCTTCTGTTTTTTCCCTGTTTCAGGAGAGAAGCCCTACAAGTGCAGCTGGGAGGGTTGCGAGTGGCGATTCGCCCGCTCGGACGAGCTGACTCGCCATTACCGCAAACACACTGGTGCCAAGCCTTTCAAATGCCGGCATTGCGACCGCTGTTTTTCCCGCAGCGATCACCTGGCCCTTCACATGAAGAGACACGTTTAGAGGTCAGATACGACCCGGCGTACAAACCTCCTCCTCCTCCTCCTCCTCCTCCTCCTCCTCCTCCTCCCCCTCCTCCTCCTCCTCCTCCTCCCCCTCCTCCTCCTCCTCCTCCTCCTCCTCCTCCTCCTCCTCCTCCTCCTCCTCCTCCTCCTCCTCCTCCTCCTCCTTCTCCTCCTCCTCCTCCTTTTCCTCCTCATCGTACTCCTCCTATTCCCATTCCCATCGCGTGAAGAGGAAAATATCCCCACCACCGAACCAGGATGCAAATAAATTATTACACGTGTGGTACCACGAGGTAACAATCCGTCAAGTTTGTCACTCGACGGTTACTCCGCAGTGCTGCGATGTATCGAAAAAACGGAGAAAAAAACAAGAAAAAAAAAAAACGAAAAAAAAAAACGCCGTACAATTCTTTTTTCGCATCTCATCATCGTACTTGGATATTTCGTTCGTGGACGAAGAAGATTGAGACGAAAATTATTATCCGCGAAAGTGCGACGATGTTTTATGGACTTCTTATATAATATGTGTATAACAGTTACTGAGTATAACGCTGTGTATAGTTGTGTACGAACGCCTCTACGGCTGATAATTCGACTTTGTGTATTCGGTTTAGGTGTGAATCACGTTTGCTTTTTAATTTTTAATTTTTTTTTTTTTGTCATCAATTCGTATGCGTGTATGCGCGCGTGTGCGTGTGTGTGTTTGTGTGTGTGTGTGTATGAGCGAGACTTACTGTATGCGTGTGTGTATATATATATATATTACGTATATGTACATTTCTTTTCTTGTTTTTTACTAATCTTCTTTCACTCCATTTCGAATATATATATATATATATATATATATATATATATATATATATATACATATATTACATATATATATGTATTACAATAATTTAAAGAGAGAAAGAGAGAGAGAGAGAGAGAGAGAGAGAGAGAGGGTAATTTTACTTGTTTCGCGAGATTTGTAAAATCTATGAGTTGTTTGAATAATGTGATAAAATCCATAACGTTTATTTGATTTGCCATTTAACGGAAGGATGATATGACACTACGTATCTCTGTCCTCGTTGGACCGTACTAAAGTGGAATATACTAAAATTTGTAGCCTTCAAGAACGAACAGCTGAACAATAATGAATACAACGCAGAGAAGTGTGTGTGTGTGTGTTTGTGTGAGTTTGTACATATATATATATATATATATATATGTATGTATGTATGTATGTACATGGCTCACACCGTGTTGAGTGCTATATATACGATAATGACGGAAATATGATAACAGTATACATATAAAAGTATAAAACTGAATTTAAAAAATAAATATTAGAAAAGATTCGAGAGAACTGAAAAATTGGAAGTATACCCTTAGCTGGTAATTGAAGAGAGAGAGAAAGAGAGAGGGAGAGAAAGAGAGAGAAATAAACAAGAAATTCACATCACGCACTTATAGATACATACAGTACATACAACAAGTGTAGTTTATCATGCATTGAGTAACGGGTAAATATTAATATAATACCCAAGTTTTAACTGAAAGAATAGAAAAATATACATATATTTATATACATATACACACATATTGCAGATCTATGACGTATGTCTGTATATACATATATGTGTATATCAATCACTGCCAATATTAACTACGTTAAAATATCTTCGCTGTCACATCGAGAAATCTGGGATTCCTGCACAGAAGTTTATACCACGCATGATACGGACAATTATTCAGATCTTTGTATCTATATACAGATTATACTCTCATCGTTATTATCTATACCCACCTTCGCGGATATAGTTTCGTCTCTGATCCTTTCTTCGTTTGATTTTGAAAACGATATGAGGATTGAAAGTGAAAAAAAAAAAAGAAAAGATAATCAATTTTCGCACAGTATTCCTCCTTTCTTTTTAGTGATATGTATATGTATCATATATTATACAATAGGGCGATCAATGAACAACCAACACAACTCTCTTGACGACGATTCGTGCGAAATTCGTTGATAATTATCACGATTATAATGATGATAATAATATCGGTGCCAAATGCCATTTGCTTCGACTTAAATACGTATTATTTTCATTGCTTATTTATTTTTTTTCTTTTCGTTTCTCACTACTCACAATCACAATACCTAACGGGACAATCTCTTGAAACCTGAAAATCAACCGCGCATGCGCCAAATAATTAAATCTCATTGGTCGGCGAAATCTTCCCGCAGCGATATTCTGGTCTGCGATGCAGGCGGGCCAACCTACGCAAAATGTGGACGTTTCGAATTTTCAAAGAGCGTAAGCGTTGAATTCCGACCGATCTTTGAAGAATCAACTTTCCCACCCGATAACAAATGCTTCCCAAACCTTTCCGAGTCACTGCCTCAATTATTTGAGATTCTAACCTCGAAAATTCGTATAAACCACATCGCCGGCAGAAACAGTTTGACAGCTGAAACTCGGGTTGGCCAGCCTGCCCGAACAGCGGATAAAACTCGCGCACGCGCGGTTGATTTTCAAGTTTCAAGAGATTGTCCAGGTATGTGAAGCATCGTGTCTCACAGTTTTGATAGAATCTGTATAGCACATAACCACGTATAAAGAAAAAAAAAATAAAGAAAAAAATACACCACGCGACTTACGATTAATTACAAAACTCAACAGTGAATTACTACCCATTAGGTTATTACAAATGCTTTACAATCAGTGCAGTTTATAAATTTTAATAACAGGCTTCCACGCTTTTGCGGGCGTTGCAGTGAATACAAAAGTGTTCTAAAGGAATGTGAGTACGTATATTTATATGATGATATACTTTTGTCGTTTTTTTTTTTTTTTTTTTTTTAATTAGCTTCAGGCTTTTTCTGGTCTAATGAGTATGCATATATAACAGAAAAAAAGAGTAACGAAAAAATGAAAAGGAAAAGTATTGAGAAAAAAATTGAAAACAACATAATATATAACATTTATTCGCCCGACTGGTTTTGCTATTGATTTTTCTTCTGTACCATTGCAATTGATCGTAAATTTTATTTTCAATATCAATTGTCAAATTAATATTCAACGAGATATACTTTCATGTAGGGTACGAAATCTCAATTGTATCACCGACTTTGAAACAATGCCGTAGAAAACAAAAAAAAAAAAAAAACGGGTGACGGAAAAATACACACAAGTGAAAAAATAAAAATAAATAAATAACTATTGCAGGAACATGTATACATTGTAATGTAAACTGAAACAGCGAAAGAATGTGTGGTGGACTAAATGTATAATCCCAGAAATTGAACAAATAGGCGAAGATAAACGCAGAAATTGAATGCAATAGTAAGAGAAATGAGAGACGGAACACAGTGGGGCCAGTTTATATAATCACGTAGTTATTTCCTACTTCATGATATAATAAAATAGTGCGAGAAAGAGAGAGAGAGAGCGAGAGACAGAGAGAGAAAAAGAAAGAGAAAGAGAGAAAGATAGCGAGGGAGAGAGAGAGAGAGAGAGAGAGAGAGAGAGAGAGAGAGAGAGAGAGAGAGAGAGAGAGAGAGAGAATGAGAGAAAACAAATTTTTTCGAATAAAAATAGCAAAAGCAAAAAAAAAATAAAAAAGAACTGCGCGTATTAAAGTTAAATAAATTATTTGATATAATCGAGTTTCAAACACGCTCATCAGAACTAACCTTTCGAAAAGACTAACCCCCACCTTAAACAACACAAAGAAATAAATCAAGATAACGATATAAAAAGAAAATCATTAACAAAGACATGAAAGAAAAAAAAAAAAGGAAACTACAAACGAGGAAAAAATATTTGAAAAAAAGAATAAATGAATTATAAATAACAAAAAAAAAAAAAAAGGAATAAAGCGAAAGATAACTAAATTGTAAATGTTCAGTGGCCAAATAAATAATTTAATAATTGAACGCGTGGAACTGTAATATTATTATTATTAACAATATTATTATTAACATTATATTGTATAATTATTTTACATTGAACGAGCGAGCGATTAGGAATGAGAAATATAGACCAGAGGGTAAAGCGTAATAAAATTATATACGGTCTATGATGAGGTGGACATTGGGTGAAATTTCAATGAGTTTGTGTATTGTGCAATTTTTCTATGTCTCAGTACCCATATTATTATAATTATAATTTGTTACCATTGTTCACATATTATATATATTATATATATATATATATATTAATTATAATATTTACAATTCTATTATAGTAGGATGTAGTTAAGCACGCATCACATGATGATAAATAAGTTGCTATATTCTATGTATACGTTTCTTTTTTTTCTTTCTTTTATTCGATATCATGTATGCATTTAAATTGTAGTTATAAAATAACTATTACTATTATTATTATTATTATTATTATTATTATTATCGTTGTTGTTTTTACACGAGGTGTCGAAAAAAAAAAGAAAAAAAAAAGAAAAAAGCTTGCATTTTCGTTGAAGCCGTGTCGCTAGTTAATATATAAATTAATATATCTAAACATTCACGCATATGTACGTCTGTAATTTTAATTTTACTTCTCGCGTCGGTTATTATCAACATCGTTATTATGATCATTGTAATTATTAATAAGTAAGAAAGATAATTTAGGTAGTCATAATACAGGTTTAGATAGATGGATGATAGATAGATATGGTTATTGAGTATACACCCCGATTGGCAAGAAGGTATATTTAGTAAGAAACAAAAAAAAAAAAAAAAAAAAAACAACAAAAAAAAACAAAAAAAAAAAAAATTGAAAATAAAAAACACCTTAGAACCATACTGTAATATAGAATGAAATCTGTAAGTGTAAAAGGATATGCATACCAATATTAAATTGTATTATTGTGGTTTAAGGTATTTTCAGTCATGTTGTATAGTAATTGTATAATATAATATATAATGTAACTAAAAAGCGAGAGTGTGCGTGTTTATGTGTGTGTGTGTGTGTGTGCGTGTGTGTGTGTGTGTATGAAAGAAAAAGAGCAAAAGAGCGATTTATGGAACTGATTAAGGAACAACAAATGAAACTATTAAAATTTGTTCTATGCTAGAAGTTGTCCGTATATACATATGCATATATATATATATATATATATATAATATAAAATCGAGGAAAAGTTAGAAATTTTGCTTTTATAAATGCAAGTCAGGTACTAATAATTATTTAATACTTGTCGTCTACACGTCGAAGAAAGGGGAATGACGAAACCGTAAAGTATAAATTCCACTCGTACATACCTATATACAAATAACCTGCATTTGAAATAAAAATAAATTTCAATCGATGAGCGAACAAACGAAAGATTTCACCTCTCTCGATTTGGTGTGTTGAAAAATATCGTGTGAAAAATCTCAGCAACCGCCGCCGGCAGATGATATCCGCATTGCATTGAACGTAACGTACGTATGTACAAACATGCGTAACCATACGCCATTAAAATATGATATTAAATTTAAACTGTTCAACAGATTAAAGACGAATAATGAATTAATATACCTTTGCCCTTGAATAATAATAATAATATAAATAATAATAATAATAATAATAATAATATAAATAATAATGTATATGTTACGAAAAAAAGTATTAATTATTATAAATTTTTAATTATTAATTGAGTCAGTAATACAAGGTGTTCATAGTGAGAAAATTTGATATTTTTATAAATGTAAAAGTAATAATTATCATGTAACACGTTATAATATAAAAATGTATGTAGATACACCGGGACCGTTTTTTTGATTTTTCTTATGAGTTTTGCAAAGCTCATCTTCTGTCTTTTTTTTTTTCTCTCTTCTTTCTACCTCATCTCGATTTTCATCTTTCTTGAAATTTCATTCCACTTTGTACTCGCGTTTTCTTTCTCCCCTCAAACTTCTTGCATTTATTTACTTATTATTATTATTATTGTAGTTTGTGTTTTTTTTTTTCTTCCGATCACGCAGCACGACGAAACCTCGCTACGCTTCCGTTCACGCGAACTCCTTGTATTACCATGTATACCTACATACATATATACACACACACATACACACACACGCAGCCACACACACCTATGATGTAAATTGTCAGACGAAGAAATGCGAACTATTTTTCGAGCTGAATACGGGATTTGCAAAAGAAAAGACACGAAAGTCGGATAAAATTAATAGCATAGAAAATAACGATTGACAAATAAGTTGTACACAATATCGTATACATATGGTACCTATCATATTATATACCATATACCTAAAATATTGAAACGGAAATAGGTTGTAGGTACGCGTCGACACTGCGAGGTAAGATTTAACCGAAAAATAAACGTAAATTGTAAACGAATGAAGAATAAGATAAAGAAGAGGAAAATGTTTAAAACAATATACCTATATATTTTTAAAAAAGTGACCTTTGGCATTTAAAGACTTGTAAAAATCGTGCAACGAGTTAAGTAAAACAAAAAGTTAAATAAATAACAAATGAAGATTAAGAAACAAAAAAAAAAAAAGTAAAGTACATAGAACATTTATTTTTTTTTTTTTTCCGTTCTTCTCTCTCAATCTTACATAGGAAACAGAATAATATACCGCAATGAAAAATCTAAGAGAAACGATAAAGATAATTAATCGATCGATTATTTAAAAATTACTAATAATGATATCAGTAAGTATACCACAACCCCTCTCATCTCATCTTACATCTTATCTTTCCTTACTTTATCTTAAATTACGTCCCGCACAGCTCTTACGTATACGCGTTTCATTAACATTGCATACCGATCGGAACTATTTGAATAAACGAAAAACAAAGAAAAATGTTAATGGAAGATAATGAAACGAATCGCCGTTTTTCATACGTCTATCCAAGCGGAGCAAAGTATCAAATACGATTCTCGTAAGTATGACTTTCGATCGTTGTTATGAGAAATTATATTCCTCAAAGATCAATGTTTCATTGTAAGCATTGTATAGCTGGATCTTCCCCCCTCCCCCCCCCCCCCCCCCCCCCCCTATTTGTCAAAATTGTGAAGCAATTCGGGTCAGAATGCAGTGCGTGCTTTCAGGCCTAACGAATTCGTGAACGATCAATTCAACAAGGCTTTTCAAAAATCCAAAAATTAGTTAGAGAAATAGAAAAAAAAAGAAATAAAAATAAAAACGTACATCTACAATTCACAGATGAAGAATTAGAATCGAAAGATTTTACTATAAAATTGAAAAATAGAACACGTAAATCCTTCGATAAAACTTATCAATCTCAATCTTATTCTTCGAGTGGTTGGGGAATTTCCGAACGAAGTCGAAATATTATAGTAATCCATTCATGTAATAACAATTAACGCGTTTATAAAATTTTACACATTTCTCGTATACATATATTTATATAAATATATGTGTAAGTGTATGTTTAGTAGTACGTACACACACCCTTAAATAATAATAATAATAATAATAATAATAATAATAATAATAATAATAATAATAATAATAATAAGAACAACAGTAATAGGTATAATGTATATTTGTCGGTGGAAATTGTGGATAAATTGAAATGGAAAAAAGAAAAAAACAAAAAAATATTGAATAATGACGAAGAACAATTTTTATTGAAAGTATATAATATGTATAATAATAACGATAACAATAATAATAATAATAATAATAATAATAACAACAACAACAACAACAACAACAACAACATTAATAATAATATAATATTAGGAATAATTATAACAATAATTCAACAAAAAAACGAATCGAACGAACAGATAATGTTGATTTTTTTTCCTCGTTGTGTGCGTGAGTGTCAAATTGAGTATTATACATGATATAAATTATGAATACGATAGGAAGTTGAAGTCAGTCAGTCAGTCCGCATATATAGTATAACACTACGTCATCAAAACACTCGCCTCATCTGTAGTATAAGTGTTTGTATAGGATTTTATACAGGAATGCAACAGCGTTGCACAATGTACGTTCTATAATGAGCCAGGTTGCATAAATTATAAATCATGCATATATACATACTCTTATATATATGTATACATACACATATTCTATCTACGTTTAGTGAAAACTCTTGCTGTTCTCCTCGTCGCGTGGATATACTTTTAAATATTATACCTACGTTGCGTATTGTGTAGAGAAACGTTGAGAAGAGAGGATATAATATAACCATTCAATATTGCGATGAAACGAATAAATAATTGGAGGGAAGAAATGCGAATTTGTAAAAAAAAAGACGAAAGGATACTTTTCCAGAATTCTGTATACTCTGATATGATTAATTAATTTTCTCAAAATATCTCTTGTTATACATTTGAAATTTGTCTGAATTTTTTGTCTATAATATTTAATTCATTTTGGACAAAAAAAAAAAAAAAACAAACTAATAAAATTCAACGACAGTTATCATCACGCGAACACTTCTCCGTAAAATATAAGGGAAAACGAGGCGAGAGAGAGAGAGAGAGAGAGAGAGAGAGAGAGAGAGAGAGAGAGAGAGAGAGAGAGAGAGAGAGAGAGAGAGGAGAGAGGAGAGAGAGAGAGAGAGAGAGAGAGAGAGAGAGAGAGAGAGAGAGAGAGAGAGAGAGAGAGAGAGAGAGAGAGAGAGAGAGAGAGAGATTTTCATTACTTTCGAATTAATAGCTAATTCATCGTTCGTCAAAAGACGGTGACTGAAGTCGCCGAGTCTCCGGATGATTAATTGAAATCTAATTGCGCTGGTTGAACCTTGTAGTACCGGCGTGCATAATTGAAAGAAAACCTTCGCGAGAAAATGAAACACCGCCTGGAATAACGTCACAAAAAAAAAAGAAAAAAAAAACAGCACCGTCTTATCGTAATCCAGGGAATTGCCTCGTTTCATTTTTTTCGGTTCCCTTTCTCGTACCATTTCTTTTCTTTTTTTTTTATTCTTCTTTTTTCATTGTTGTCGAACCTTCGGCGCCTTATTTTTTGTATCAAAGAAAATAAAATAAAAATTTTTAAATCCGCTCTGCACCAGACGATAACTGTACGTTCGATTTCGCAGTCTATCTGAATTATTTATATTCTTTCCTTCTTCGCGTCCCTCTCTGGTATCGTTCAGACAGTCGCAATGAATTTTTTATCACCAAGGATATTGCCAATATCTATTTCGAGATGTGACGTTGTAGACACGCCAGCTTCTCGCGAACTTATAATTGCCTGTTACGCTTTTTCTTTACGCACGACGCGACTTCACGTTGAAAATTTCATTCCAAGGAATGGCTTTTGCTATTCCGGTTAGCGGAATTTTGAGAAAACGGCAGGTTTAAAACGATCGCGTAAACTGTGTTGTCGTAAGACTACGATCGTCACCGTGAACAGCGCTTCGTTGGCATTCATTCTACGTTTGATTTGGAATCCATATGTGTAAATATATATATAATATATATATATATATATATATATACCTACATGTTATCTAAGTCGAACTTGATTGAGACGCGGTTCGTAACAACGATAATAAAACTGAAGCGTTTAATAAAGAAGCAGACTAAGCGAATTGAAAAAGATTACATGTACCATCATTCGCATGATTGTATTAACAAGGCAATTATCAATATTATACTGCCTGTAAAATCACCTCATGCCCCCGAAGTAAAATAAAAATTGATACGCCCAAATGCTTATAAAAATATTTAATCCGCAAAAGAGAAAGTGAAAGGAAAAAGAAAGACTGCATACTGACGGTTCGTTAAGAGAGACGCTGTGGATGTATCGAAGATGTGCGCGTGTCGAAAAAAAATTTTTCTCCATTTGTAGCTCGTTTCTTTTTTTTTTTTTTTTTGTTCATCATTTCTTAAAGCACACACACACATATATATATATAAAATATGTATATGTACAAAATTGTAAATGGAAATCACGTGTAATGGCAAAAATGCCGAAAGGTGGAGGAAAAATCGAATGAAATGAGTAGAATAGAGAGCAAAGAGAAGCGAATTGTGTTTTCGAAATAAATAATAGATAAGCGAGGGGAGAAAAAAGAAATTACTTGTTATTAGAATGATAATGAAAAAAAAAAAAAAAAAAGAATCAAACTTACGTGTAAAAAGAGATTTGCGCATGGTGATCAGATTTGCATATACCTTATAGGTGTGATGATGTTCGGATATACGAATGAATGTTTTTATATAAATAATTAAATATAGATCATTGATTGATTATTAATTACCATCGTATTGTTTTAATTGTACAAAAAGAAATTATTAAATAATAATAATAGTAATAGCAATGGAGTAAATTTAAACGTATATATATATATATATATATATATATATATATATATATATATATATATATATATATATACATAATATATATATATAGCTTGTAACAATTTAATTGTATTAATATTATTATATATGATTATTACTATTATTATTATTATTATTATTGTTATTATTATTATTATTATATGATTATTAAGCATATAAATGGAAATTATTAATTGTGAATACGACGATGATCATGACGATGATCATGATCACAATGATAATAATGTTCTTCCGCACTCTTTTGCGATTAATCTTTTCGATGTGCGTGATAATTATATCTGTACGTGAGAACTGAAGTAAAGAGTCGCTGGCTATCAAAGCACGCGATCGATTATAATGAATGGGTTTCGTCGTATATCGTGTCATATGTATGTACGAACAAACACGCATACACGCATCTGTATAATTATATATATATATATATATATATATATTATATCTCTACGTATTAAACGTATGTTCAATTTTCTGTATGATTTATTGGAAGAAAAAAATAACCAAAAATTAAATCACTTTCTTGTTCTTCGTTACATGATCGTTTTTCTTTTTACCGACGAATGCTTTCTACTCTCTTGAACCTACGTAAACGTTTACATAGATACAAAACAACGAAGAAAAACTATTGCGAGATAACTTCTACGTGTAATTTGTTGTTTGTATAATGACGGCAAAAGAAAACTATTTATAAAAGAAATTTTTAAATGTAGAATTGACCCAATGACGTATAACTATAAAAGCAACAGCGCGTGAAACGTCATTCAGTTTTTATATGATATGTATACATTATATTATACTTTGATTGCCAGCACTGTTAACTATGTTAATTAACGTTATTAGGAGCTACATGTTATATACGTATACATGTATATATATATATATATATATATATATATATATATATATATATGTATATATATATGTATATGTATGTATGTATGTATGTATGTATGTATGTATGTATGTATTTATGTATGTATGTACATTGGATAGAATTTGTTGAAGACGCTCGCTTTCTTTGGCACTTCTGACGAGCTGGGTTTTGGACGTTGTGTACATAAATGTATACAAGATCTTGTTTCGTTTTTTATTTTTTTTTTTTATTTTTGTTCCTAGATTATTTAATTTCTTGTTTACCTTTCGATTCGTTATAATATCAAATCGTTTGTTACTCACGCTCTGGATGTATATAGTAGAAATTTTTCAAATATGATATTACATACGTATAGGCAAAATTAAAAACTAGTTCGTTGAATTGATTCAGGGGTGAAATATGAGAGAAGATATAAATGAAATTAGTCTATGTAGAAAATGAAATTAGAATGAAATGTGCGGATGCAGAAAAGCATAGAAAGATAGTTGAAAAATAAAATTTAGTGGAAAATAAAAGAGAGAATACAACATTTTCAAATGTTTAGGGAAACGGGTAAATGATAGAAAAAGTGCCAGCCCAGCGTCAGAATCGCCGATAAAACAAACATTATAAACAATATAAACAATACATGCATACATGTGTGTGTGTATATATATATATATATATATATATGTATATATATATATATATATATATATATATATATATATATATATATATATACTATATATTTCATATTTAAGTGCAGAAATAATTTTTGTGATTATAATTCATATTATAGGTGGTATATAAATTAATTAAGTTTTAAGTGAGTGCTTGCGGCGGTGTAAATGATTGCGCGTACGCGCGGACATATAAAAGCTTAAGCTTAAATATTATTATAACACTTACGAAACGCTTTCGGTGTGATTGTGACGAGGAGTTGTACGACGTCTTGAGTTATACGCGCCCCCTCCCCATCACATTTCATTTCGTGCTTGGAACACGTTAAACTCCAACGAACGAAACGTTGTAGAAAAGTGGGGGGAAAAGAAAAAGGAAGAAAAAAAAACAAAACTATTCAAGTAGTTCACGTGTCATTCTTATATATGTATATATATTGCAATATATTATTTGCATATATATATATATTGTCTACATTGATATAAATAATTTACATGAGGATAAGTGTGCGAGATTACGGAGAAGATAGCAAGTGAGAGATCGAAATTTCAAAAGAAAAGAAAAGAAAAAAACAAAAAAAACCTAGAAAAACCTAGAAAAAATGTAAGAATGAATGAGGGAGCGAAAGATAGATAGATTAATCTATAGATAGATAGGTAGATAGGTAGATAGATAGATAGCGAGTCGTTTAAGAATTCAGAGACGTTGCGTTTGAAGAAAGGCGATCGCTTTCGTCTTACAACTCGTCGTCGAATCGCTCACGGTGATTTCGCAAAAAATTTCCATAGTTATACATCAGGGGGCACATGCAGATGCGGGGCGAGCGGATCAATTATCATCTCCGAAACTCTACTCGGGCACGTATAAAGCATGATGGCATGGATAGGGTATGTTGTACCTTTTGGGTATACAACGTTAACAAACACATGCGTGAGATACGGAGCTTGCGGATGATGTATTAAGTGCATGGGTGCGTGATTGATCGCGTGTTATATGAGGAAAAAAAGAGTCGCGTGCATTAATACACGAATGCTTAAATGTACATTACCTCCCTGAACTTGAGTAAAGAAAAATGAAGAAAAATAAATGAAAAAAAAAAAAATAAATAAAAAAAACAAGAAAAAATATGTCGTTACTCTTTGATTCATTTGTTTAATAAAAGCGGCGCGCGAAGCACACCCCCTCATCGTGAGATACCTGCACCGGGCAAAGAATGTCTAATAAAGAGCAGAAAAAGAAAAAACGAACGGAAAAGTAAGAAGAGAGCGAAAGTGATTGTGAGAGAGACAGAGAGAGAGAGAGAGAGAGAGAGAGAGAGAGAGAGAGAACAAGATAAGAGTGTTGAATATAAAATAAGCAAGGAGAACATATAGGTATATATACATATATATATTTATATATACGGAAGAGCACCTTGATATGAATATATATATATGTATATCTTCTTCAAACTACTTTATTTTATTGTTAATTGTTACCTCTTTTCGTTTCCCTTTTATTTTATGTATAGAATATATATTGTTTTGTATCCATTTCTCGGTTTTCTTTTCTTCATAATAGTCATAACTACATTATAACATATTATATGTGTGCAGCATATTTTAAATATCGTTATTTTTTAGGAGAATTACCCATATGAATTATGAGTAAAAAGTAAAACGGGGAAAAAAAAAGAGATTGAAAAAAAGTAAGGTAAGAACAAAACGAGAAATATATATATATATATATATATATATATAAATATATATATATTTATTTTCTAAGATATAATATATTATGTATATTTAAATTATAATAATGCACAAAATTGTAATTATATGTATGTATAATTATTATCTTCTTCTACACATTCGCGTATATAAGGATGAACTGGGAACGCGTATATGAAATAGGGGTGCAAAATTTTACCAATCGGTGACGTGGGGGCTGAAAAGGTGATCGGGGGGGGGGGGGGGGGGAGAGCTAGCCGCCGCTGTAACCTCATCTTTCACGAATAGCTTGTATTTCTGCTCAGTGCAAAATAAACGTACGTTCCTGTTGAAAAACATCTTATATTCGCCGTCTTAAACATTTTTTCCCTATTATTCCTTGTATGTTTCTTTCTTTCGTCAAGCCTCTACGTAATCTCTTTACATCCTAAATCCATTCCCATAGGAATATGTGTCGTAGGAGTAAATGTTTCCAGTTGAATTCTCGGGCTTCCATCTTTCCCTACTATTGAAATCGATACCAAATTATTCTTGCCATTCTACAGTTTGGTTTGAAACAATGTTCGATAGTTTATCAGCCGTGGAATTGATTCTACGGCAAATATAAAATCTCAAGCGTCTCACCGGCGGCCATATTGATTTCATCTTAGCGTCAATTACTCGTATGTGGAATGGGTTCACAGCTTGACACAGTTGAGCTCTCGAAACATGTTAAAAACTGTTTTTCTTTTTTTTTTAAATGAGCCTCAGATTCCGCATAGGACGGAAAATTTCAGCGTGGTAAACGTTGAGATAAAGTTTATTATTTCAGAGGGTAGCGCGGAATGTACGTCTTCGAGTGAAAATAAATTTTGAATAAATTTGAATTACGACCCCGCTAGAGCTGGAGGGAGAGATTTCCGTTACGCTATACGTGGGATATCCATGTTTCTGTAATTTTCGCAGCAATCTCCGCTGCGCAGTTGGTACGTATAATGTATACACGCTTCTTGTGCAAGTTCCGCCGCGTGAATGGAATAAAAAGAAAGAATATGTATGCCACGAATTCCGTTAGCCCATTTTTCAGCATCATGCCATGAATGTATGAATAGTATTCAAAAATAACAAAGACAAATGACGCGCGACCACCGCGGCACCCTGTCACCAATTTTATTTCAACATATACGCCGGGATACCATTTTCCCAGAGATATACACGTACGGGTGGAATTGTGAGAAACCAGTGATAATTGAATCGCAGTCTCAGGCAACGCACTATTGGTTGAATTTTTGTTGCAAAATTGCAGTTCCCTCGACGAGCTTTCTTGTCAAGTGATATTATTTTCTGTCCTTGCCTTATCTAACCTATTTTAAAACTATGGAAAATTTTGCCAATCTTCGTCCGGCTAAATCGTAGAAAAAACCATGAGGCTTAAGTTCGGTGCGCGTAGAAATCACTCGCTTTTTATTTGCACAAGACACGCATTGGCGTACCCTGAGTTGCATACCTCCAGGCGCCTGTTCGACTACCCAACTCTCATCGAGTGATATAGATATGGATCTATCTCTGAGTCTGAGTAAATGTTAATCTGTTCAACAGCTCGATGCGGCTTATTTTGGTAAGTTTATTATCTATCTCAAAACAAGAGTTTCTCGTTTGTCGTTATTCATTTTAATAAATTTTTATGCATTATTGTTTGGATATGAAAACGAGAGAAGCCGGAATTTCCATCAAAAACGACAAAAAATCCTTAAATAGAGCAATATATCATCAAGCCAGAAATTCGCAATGACAAGGTAAGTGCAGTTCAATTCGCAATGAAGATTCTCGAATCTTGAATCAACCACAGAATCGCTTAGCAAATGAACGAAAAATGTTATCCACGAATATTTAGCAATTTGCAAAGGGCATTTCTTTACTCAAAATCGACTCGGATAATTAATATTCCGTGAAAATTAGTAACAAACTGATATAATCGGTAAGTATTTTCGGATGCCGAATAATTACCTTCCTCTTTTGCGTACCGTCAGGTGTCGGTGATGCACGCATTGGCGGGTCGTTCACCCCCCGAGGACAATTGTCACGAAATAGGGGAAACGTATGATACATGCAAGCACTGCAAGCACATGTGCAGGGCGTCCTTTGTGCAAATATACGAACGCCGAGTTTCAGGGAGAGCATTGAATTGAAAATAGTTTAGCGATGCAGCCGGAGTCGTACGCGCGCGTACATTCGCAAGCGTATTGACACATGGCTATATTTACCTACATGCATAATACGAGATTTGCATGGTGTACTCTACATTGGGAATCTGTACAGTGTTCGTTGCACAGATGCCGACGACAAGTTCAGTCTCGGCGCTTCTCCTATGCAGCGCCTGCGGCAAACGTAACTTGCCTTTAGCTTGCGGCCTGAAGAGACGCGATATTTCGCAACAGGGTATCAATTTTTCAAGATTTATTCATACTTTGAATACGAATGACGAATAATATCGCGTTAGGCGATTCTCAATAGCTTTACTTTCTAACTGTAATTCAGACTTTTACGATATCCGACGAATTGATGGTAAATTATATCGTTTATTGGCGCGAAATGCGGCTGTAATGCTATGTAGATTTATCATCGGGAAACGGGCATAAATTTTGTATCAACCAATAAAACTATACCTAAGTAATAAAAGGGAAAAGGGGTTGACATTTTTATCGGAATACAATATATAATGCCGCTATGTTATTGCGAGCGTAAAATTTTCATCAAACGAATAGACATCGGTGTCGCGGTTTTATTTAATTTCTGTTAACCCTTTGTCGGCGTTACGCAGTCGGGTGTATACACCTATATACCATCTATATACCCATCCACGTGTCCGCGCATTAAATTCCCACAATATATTAATTCGTACATCCCCAACGGTACAGATGTGACAATATAGAAGCATCCGTGGTATGTGATACACACACACACACACACACACCTACAGTTATTACGCACGTATTACACCGTGTTTTATTGCACGCGAGTTCTTCCCTAAACTATATAAACCTTGTTTGATAGTCAACCAAGGACATTCTCGGTGTTTTTTCCTCGTAAAAAACATTTTACGAGAAATTATAACTCGCTTCCTTTTCTCTCCGCGGACAGTATACAGGTATGTATAATACACGCGTACATTTAAAGACGGAAGCCTCCTACCTCTTCACCCCGCCCGAGATAAGAAATAAATAAATAAATCCATCTTGGATACGGAGAATAAAATCACTCGGAGTTCTTTATCCGATGCACCCGTACCTATATCTCACCACACAGTAGCCGATACGCGGTCGTCGCATCGTCAAACCGAGCTGAGCAGACGACGGAAAAAGGAAGTAAAAATGGCGGTCGTCGAGCCACCTGGAAACTTATTTCTGTCACAAAATCGTTTCTATCACCTCAAAGTCGCCGGGCGCTACATCTGGAGAAACGTAACGATGGCAGGAATAGTTTGGTCGTAATTTCCCCAACGTCGAAAATGTAGAAACCGAGAATTCAGCAGGCGGAATTCACTACACCCACATCGTCTGTGGTTCCATTCTTAATCCTTGCGTTTCCACGCTCGACTTGGTGCCTGCATCGGGCGGCGTGGCGCGAGGGTTAGAGAGGGTGAGGGTTTCCTCCACCTGGCGCTTTAGAATCGGTATACGGAAACTGGGGAGTGAGGCTTAACGAAACAGTGAACTGCACTACATGCGGAAACGGTATATTCCCAACGACTTAAGAGGCGGGACACGCGGCCCAGACTATCACAGTGCGGTTCTACATGGACCCCGGAAGAGAAGCCTGGAAGAAATTCCTCCTGAACCTTCCTCCGCAAATTGGGTACAGTGGCAGTTTCAGCTCTACCAAGAATTACCGTTCAGCTATGCACGATTCAGCTTGGTACCTATAAAAGCTGAGCAACCTGGTCCTTTTCCTTCCGCTTCTCCCGATCTCTGCATCCAAATCTACGCGAAAATACGCGTCAAGATTTCTCCGGGCTTAACGCCGGTTAAGAAGCTGTGGCGTAATCCGGTACCGTAGTAAAGCAAGCTGACCCAGTAAGTCAGACGCCAACTGTTCTTGAACGGACGGTGGGTTCGTATATAGCGACGCCGGTCTTGGGTAGCACTAAAACCTTTAAACGGCTTCCTTCCTGCGACCAGACAGAGCTGAGAGCTTCGCTTCCTTCTTGGCTGGCTAAGTAAGTCGGCCTGGGTTTAATCCCGCATTCCTCCAGCCTACACATCGCACCGCGGAGAAGCTAAAACCAAAGAACTCTAAGTACGCTTTCTAGACAACGCACTCAGGGGATCCGTATACGTACCCTACCCTCCACCCTGGTTCAGAAAAATTGAGACGACGGTCTTTGCCCGTTACTTCTTGCCCCGCAGCTTCATTTCTCGGCTCGGCGTGTTTTACCATCCGAATCCCCCGAGTCTTTGGGTTTCGCAACGCGCTGGAGGGCGAGTAAGTTTGCTGATATAAAATGATACAGGAATGATTCGAAAATTCATTATGGCGCGATATTTCATTCGTTCTACCTCCGAGGCGGGTATATTATATGAGCAGGATTATCGAAACGTAGGAGGCATATCAATGTCCTCACGCGGCAGACACCCGAGTTCCTGCGGGAAACGGGCGGTGGTGAAGAATTTCCGATTTATGCGCGGCGGAAGGCGAAACGCCGGAAAATTTCCAAGTCCTCGTCGGATCGTAGGGCGCACGTACACAAGTCGAGAATCCGCACTCAAATGTCTCGCAGGAATTTAATTCAACCGTCCTCGGATCACCCGGAGAGTTTCTCGGTATTTGATACTCGATATTTTTCCGAGCGAGTTGTAGGTCGACACCAGCCGCCGTGAAACTCGCATCTGTTCAAACCTCTCGGCCGGAATATAAAGCAGAGATTCTCAAATCCTAGATCAATATCGTCGGAGAGATCCTTTTCCGAAAAAAATTGTCAGAAAGGCGAGGCACGTCGCCTGAGGCGGAAAAAAAATCGACGTTCCGAAAAGGAAAGCCCATAAGCACGGAGAATGAAAAACTCCCTCTCAATACTACGAGAAATCAACAAATAGCAAAAACAAATTCGTTACGCGCGTCAATTTCGCGTCGACTCGTTTTATCCTGTCCCCGGGGTGACGAGCAAAAACATAGCCGTGGGGAGCGGAAAGGGCGCGTATAACCGGGTTGGGGACGAAGGGGGAATCAACTCCCGGCGAAACTAATGGACGTCTTCTCATCCGCAATCTTGTTATTTGGTCACCCATAATCTAATGCCGGCACGTCCCATTTGTTCCCAGCAGACACCCTCCACTCGGCGCGGCGCTACACGCTGGATCATATCGAAAGTAGCGACGCCGGCAGCATCAGAGTCCACCCTGCGCACCGAGGGACTCGCAGGAAACGCCAGCGTTAATCATGGACGGATACATCCGTCGACCCGGGACGAAATCTGATAAAATCGATCCGATCGACTCGTCTTATTTTCGAGCAAGTGTCAATCGTCTATCAAGGCTGGCTGATCCGGATCTGATCGAGACCGCGAACACGGATCCCAAATGTCCGCGCGGGTCCCTCGTTGTGTTAGCAATTTTCCTTCTCTATTTCGTTTTTTTTTTCTATTTTCTTCTTCTTCTTTCGTCCCTTCTCACGCACCTTTCGCCGCGGGACATTCGATGAAATCGGCGGGGGAAGGGGGGAACGGCGGATAAGTTTTCGGTCCAAACGAAGTCCGTGAAAACAAAAGGGAAAAAAGATGAGTAAGTAAAAGAACCAACCAAGAGTCTCGTTCGGCAACAGCGTATCGGAACTCTTCAGCCCTCCCCCCCCCCCCCCCTCCCCCCGTCCCTTCTCGCGAAAATTACCACCTAGATACAGAAAGAGAAGAAGAGAGGAGGAAAAATGAGCTCGCGTGACTTAGAAAGTCTCGCGGATTCAAAGGGTCTCCCGGCGATGGGTACGCGGGTGGATAAAACTCTCGATATAGCGTCTGCAGATTAGGTCTCGAGGTGTGCGTACAAAGTTTACCGAGTAAAAGAGCGGAATAGTGAAAAAGAAATCGTGGACCCTCTCTCCTTGATCGAATCCTCCTCCCGTATCCGTTATTTCGCAATTCTCTGTAGTTGGCATCAGGCTCCGTTTTGCGCAAGGACGAATCTGCAACCGGCAGAGGTTCCTGATGCCGGGGCCCCCTAATCAGGGACTCGGAGTAATCACTCTTCGCTCTTTGGCTAGCTACGGAGAAGATCGGGAACGTAGATCGGGATGCGGGCGAGCGCCTCAACGAACCCGGATCACAATAGCGTCTGATCAGTTGGTCCTGACAGGGTGTACGCTGGGGGAGAAGAAGTTGGCCAGGAGGATCCGTGTGTGCGCTTGGCGCACAGCGGAAACTTTATCTCGGCGAGATTTTTCCGCCGAAGAAACTGGGGACCCGGAAATGGGGAGGGGCGGGGCGTCTTGCGGATATCGACTGGTTCTTGTCCGCCTTATCCGAGCTCCCGAGAAACTTGTTATAAAGTATTTAGTAACCGGGATGTGAGCGGCCCGTCTCGTCTCGGCTGGTCTCGCGGCATTTTCGACGGTCCGAGACGTTAAACAATCGGGAGAAAAAGCGAGCAGCCCGTCTTCCGGCCGGGGACCGACGCTCACGGTCCTCAGGTGAATAATTTAACGGCGAAAAGACGCAGACGCATGCCGCGGGGATGAAGAGCGCTCACCCTGCGGGTCGAAACGTGTGAAACTTTCCTGAGGGTAGCATGTGCCGCTCAGGCCACCGTCCCTTGATATAATTCCCGTAGAGAGACGCGAGTCGTGCCCTTCCATAATGCAGCGCTGGCGGTTGCCTCGCATAAAAAATCCAACACACTGCTCCCTAGACGAATAGAATATTCAGACGTATGGCTCCGAGAGAAAATGAATGCAGCGCCAAAAGGCGGACTAAGTTTCGTTCGCCTTATGGAGGTCCGGCCTTCTTCTTCTTATTCTTCCTGGTCTGTTTTTTCGCTGCATTATTTACGCGTTCAAACGATCCTTGTCCCGACGGAATCATTTTTTAACTTATAATTTTTCCGCCGTTTGCGGAAAGTTGCTTACATCAACGCTTCTCTTGTTCTTCTTCTTCTTCTTCTTCTTCTTATTGTTTTTCTTCCACATATCCTCAAAGAACCGCGTCGAATAGCGCTATACGTGGCGCATGCACGTGTACAGAGAGAGTTTTGAAAATTTATGAACCCCGGCGAGAGAGTGAGGGAAAAACGCCCGCCGTGCGAACCGGAAAAGGCAATTTTGCTAATTTGAATCCGGGATAAGGATTGGGGGATTCGGCTGTTTAATGTCTCGGAAAGATCGGACAAATGAAGCGAAATTTATGTCGGAGCTGAGGATGCAGGCTTTGTTTAGTTTCAGTGAAAACAGCTCGCACCGCGATTAGCGGATCCCAGTGCCTACGGACTGGCGAATTTCTACGACGTTCCGCATGCTCAACTCTTCGCTAAATCGAATCACGCGGCGAACTGCAGCGCGGTTTAAATAGTAGCTATACGACAATATGCACTTGACCAGAAAACCAGACGGAAGATATTGAATTATAAACAAGAGCGCGATGCTCGGTATCGGGAATTTCGCGAAGCACGGTCAGTTTCGTTCACTCATTGCGATTGAAGGACGTCAGCGATAATTCTATCGCGACAAATTTCGTTGATTATTTACTTCTTCGATGGAGGTTCATCCAAGTGCATCGAGGGCGTGGAAAGCTCGCAAGCACAGGTACGATCATGCACGGGGTATACGTGGAACGTTGCGTTGCAAGGACGAGAAGAAGAAGAGGTGCAAGCTCAGATTGGCTTTGCATAGTTTCGTGTGTCAGGAGTTGAGTTATAATTACCTCAGCGCTCGTAATACGAGCGTTGTAGCACCGGCAAGACGACAGGATAATAAATTAATGCCGTACATCGTGTGAGAGGGTAACAGGAGCTCAGACAACCCACCAGCTCCAGGAGTATCGCTGACAGGGACTCGAGCTTCGGGGAAGGAGCAGGACACACGGCTGGAATTCATGAAGTTTGAGGAAAAGGAACGATTCGTGGACGCCGGAGGACAAGGACGGGCGAAAATACCACTAGCGCTTTTGGAGCGGTGGGAATTCATCACGGGCACAATAAACTCGGTAGGCTTGAGCTTCGGGCTCGAAGCTCGAATCGTCGAGTAGATCGTTAGCTCGAAAGACACGAGGAACCCTGCCGGTCCCGAGATGGATGAGATAAGATGAAAAACGAGGGTTGAGACGTATGGGGGCGTCGATGGGGGTGATGCTGGTGAAAGGAAGGAAGAAAGGAAGGAAGGAAGGAAGGAAGGAAGGAAGGAAAAGTAGACGCGTGTATTGATTACCACTGCCAGGGGCAGGCTAGCTAGAAGAAATCTCCCGTACAGCTTTCCCCGCTCTCTCTCTCTCTCTCTCTCCCCCACGCTCTCCATCTCCTCATCTTTCTATTGCGAGAAAATACCAATTCGTCAAAGATTCCCGGTTCAAAACTGCGCGTCTCTATACCTACCGGCTATTGGATCAAATTCACAGAAATGATGGCTGATACGTACTTGGCTAACGCCTCGACGGATGTAACTTGAATCGCACTTCGGCCAATTTTCATGATGCGCGATTCAACGTGTGACGCAACGAATTCTCGAAATAATGGGGGAAGATCGAGCGTTGGGAAAGTCCGTTTCTGGGTATTGGAACATGACCGCGGCACAGAATCGAGGAAGCAATTCTCTGTTCCGTCCGAGCTTCGACACACGGTCTATATTTACGGCCTCGGTAAACGACACTCGCACCTACGGTTAAAGATCTTTATAGCCTCCGGGAGAGGTCAGAGTGAGCCAAACTCCTTGGGTCAGCAAATTATGTGAACGGAAAGGCAAACTTTGGGGGAAAGGGGCGAGGGAGTTTCGAGGGTGTCGAAGAGTTTCGAAAAAGGAGTTGGGAAGGGTTGTAGGTACCGATGAACAGAGTACTTCTTGCTAACGTCGTGCGGGTACAACGCAACATGTAACAAAACTCCTGCAACGTCCTGCGATGTAGAATATTAATTCCAGCCTGATGCCGAGCGAGCTTTGACTCGTTTTTCTTTTCACCCCGAGTAGCTGGTGTGGCAAAGAAGGGTGGAAGAGCAGAATCCAGGCTCGAGATCCGACCGAGCTTCTCCGAAACGGTGAATCATTTTCAACCTCTTCGGCAAGAGGGAATTATCTTTCACTCAAGAGTTTCGGTAGGAATTTTTCGTTCGAACTACGGGCCGCTGCTGCCTCTGCCTCCGCACGCTTAGGCAGTTACCGCCACGTGCGGCTCGAGCCGAGGGTGCTGCTGAGTTTTCTTGCAATACCAAGGAGAAAAACAAAGTTGGAAATAGCGTCGGCTGTGGATGGCGGAGGGTTGAGGGGGAGGGGGATAGGGAGGGTTTCCAGAGAGGTGAATGCGCCAGCCAAGTTTCTCTCGGTAATAATAATAAATATAATCATAATCATAATAATGAATTTCTTAATTAAAGAAATAGAGGCAAACTGCCTTCCGTGTGCCAAACCCTTAAAACATTATACAGCAACAGGCCGAAGCGCTACATGCTGCGAATTTCATCCCGAGATGTAATTTATTGGTGCACCTCCAACCCGCAGAGAAACTTCCTTATACCACCTTGAACAGCTGTACGTTGGCTACGGAATTCGATGGCAAAATTTTCGCCGTTTTAAAAGTAAAATAATAAACATACGAAAAGTAAAAAATTCTTTCGACACTGCCTTCAGAACCGTACGTTGTTGAAATTCAACTCGTATTCGGCTATCATTTCCGTTTCGTGTGTTCAGCTCAACGCACATCTATTCAGAGTATTTTATTCCACCAAACGGTTTTTGAGTCGGAAAATTTTCCGCCAAAGCCACCGATGCTTCCCCTTGTATTTTACGCACACTCTTGACGAGATGTCACGGGCAATGGTTAACCAAAGAATCGCAAAAATACCGGCGTAGCTCGTATCGACAGATTCGTCAATGCGTTAGCAATTCTGACTGCTGGCTCACAGTGACGTCACGAGTAGTTATTGTGCACACGACCATCCCTGCACCGAGAGCTTCGTGCTTGATTATTCAAATTGAATACCTCGCCGGCTCTTTGTTTCGTTGCATCTATTTTTTCATTGCTTTCACCGGCTGCACGCGGGAGCGATGAGAGGAGAAAATTTCTTTGAACTGTAAAAAGTTTATCAAAGTTGATTGATCTCGTTGCAGACTGAAAAAATATCCCAGATCATATCAACTCTGCTAATTTACCGTGGACCTGTTATCCGACCTGACCGTGTGGGCCTTCTACCCTCGCGATAAATTAGTTATCCATTTTGCGGTGTAAGATTATCCTGTAAGGGTAAAGGTTTACGTATAACTCCCAGGTAAAATAATCCCGGCCAGCAGGGTTGCTAATTTTCGGGGTTATTGTGTGAGAATTAGCGCTCCGCCCTAACTTTAATTAATAAACCTTGTATGATACCAACCATCCTCTATCCTGCCACCTTGCAGGTCGACCTGCCGTTCATAATGGCTAATATATTGTTACCGGCGTAGCTGGGGTTCCGTTCGCATCAATCGTTAAAATTAACTCAAACGACGACGCTGCAGGGCGAGACGTTTCTCGAATCGCCTGCCAGGGTTTCTCATACTTTGATTAAAATTAAACACCGCGGCGGGAAAGCTTTTCTGTAAGTTAAAATTGAACCGCAAGCTTGGCGAAGCGAAATATCGCGAGGTTATCAAAGGAGCTTTCGAGTCGAAAACCCAATTCGAAACGTCAGACGCCGTGTGAGATTCCGAGAGATCGTCCGGCGGGCCGTATTGGCGTTTCGGTTGTTTTCTCCAAACGTTTCGCATCCGGTATAGACGGGAAATTGAATTTCTACCACACACCTCGGTGACGAAAGTCCTATACTCGAGGCTGTTGCTTTTATTTGAGACGCTGAAAAGAAAGAAACCTACGGAAGTGAACGCAAGTACGATTCAGAGAAACTGTACAACCGTTTCCAGGTACCTTTTTGCTCTTTCGCAAATAATCTCGCGTCCCGTTTAGTAGCAGAAATTTTGCATATCGCACGAAGCTGAGCGAGGCTCCTCGTAATTTCCAACTTTGGGTAAACTAATTTTGCACGAAAGGAACGTGCAACATAATTCACGTATGTTTAGTATCCCGAAGTTTCGATGTTGTACAAAACAGGAAGTGCACCACGGCCTCGACAGCGGCTGCATCCACGGAGGTCAGATACCAGAGCTTGCAGTTCGGTATGCGCCGTAAAATTTTCTGGACTCCGGTTAAGCTGTCCGCTTCAAGCATGCAGCCTCCACCTTTCGAACGGAATATATCCGAGGTCCTGGAAAATCCTGGCAACGTGTCCCAGATTTTCCGCAGCAACGGTGATTCGAGAGAATTGAGTAATTCGAAATTTTGAAAATCGAGACGACCGGTGATTATTCGATATCGTTTCACTTGTGTAACCTGCACGTTTATGGACGGGGTGGACTTATACTGTGCGTCGAATAATTTATGGAAGTGAAAAGTTGCGCGAATCCGATGCTCTTGCGGAAAGTATAAACTATCGGGAGTCGCATAATTTAGGGGAGAGACCTTCGGCCCACCCTTGCCGGGCGCACTACTAAGCTTGACTTGGTTTCCACCCCCTTCGGTACCCACTTCCGTGCCTCGGTCTAGTTTATATGCTCTCGAGGTTGTTTTAATTGGTTCGGCAGTGTTCAGTGTCAGTGTCAGCGTCACGAAGCCGCTGTGCCACTGACGATGACAAATAGCGCGGCTTCCTTCAGTCCACTTTGAAACTCTGAAGTTTAAGAAAAAAGGATACGCTATTTTTTTTTTTGTTTTTTCTTGTTTCTAGACCCCCAGAAGTTTCCCCTTCGAAATAAATTACAATCGGCTACCTACGTCCTATGGTTTAGAAAAAAAATGGTCGGAGAATTCCTGACTCCAGGCTACACATTTCAGCTACGAAGATGGTAGGGAAAACGAGGACGAACCGAGGTATGGACGTTTGCCAAATTCACAATTCTTCAAATTGTCCAAACGTTTTTCTAGTCATTGATATACGATTCTGTTGAACGAGTGTGCTCCTGCATTTACAGGAATTTCAGGAAATTCCTGGGTATGTTAGTTGATTTTTTTCTCATGTAGGAAAAATTGAAAAAACTTAGAGGTTTTAGGTATGCATTTCAGTAAATTTGCCTCGGTAGATCTTCATTTAAATGTAGCAGAATGATGCAGTAAATATAGAATGATATAGTAATATAAAAAAAATCTGCAAATCGATGTTTGGGCCGTAAATGCCCCCTTGATGTAACAAGAACAGAGAGGCAGCCTGCAGCTCGTAGGGGTGGCCGAAGAAAGACCCTTTGATCGGAGTTGTTCACAAACCTGGACGTGTCCCTCAGGCTAATATTCTGCTCTATTGGTTGTCCAAGATGGCCAATTTGTTCCCCAATTCTTTTTCTCCTCCTTCTCTGTTACCCGTAAGAATTTCTTTCTTCTTACCCTGCAACGCGTATGTCCCGAAATGCAGCATTCTGCTAACCGGAATATCATATTTGATGCCGAGAATATTCAATGCATCGGGATTGTAAAGAGTTTTTATTTCACAGCGTACGAACTCCTTGAAACAAGGCTTAATTCGATCACAGAAGATGAATTCTTACGAGGATTGTCTGCTATTTGCAACACTTTTTACTGATCAATTAATTGTGGAAAGTTTCCCACTGAATTTCACTCGGACCGGCGATCAAGGGGTTAAATTTTTACCCCACTAAGCGAGGAGCCATCCATGTTATCATAGTAAAACTAACGTAATATGTCGAACACATAACCCCCTATGGGATAGCTAACCTAATTATCCTCAGGCAATTTACTTTTCCGATGTTTGACGAAATTAAGTTACCCTGCGGCAAGTGGTTGTACGAGTCTGTAAAGCATGGGGAATGCGCGCATCGATGTGTAGAGAAGAGAATGTGTGCGCCGGAGCGAGTCGGCCGAGCATGGAGAGGCTTTCGTTGTATAGTTTCAATATATCCACTGACGCATCATTAGCTGGTATCAAGAGAACGAAGAAATTGTATGAATGTAGGAAGGGGGAAGATGGAAGAATTCGTTGCAAATGAAACGGAGCTTTGAAGGGATCGCTCCAAGGCAAACGAGGTTCGCGGGGAAAGACAAGACGGATCAACTTCAGCTTTGAAAATTCTGCATCACCCTGTTACTACCTAATTGTCTAAGTTGCGCTACAATATGAGCACAACTTGCATTGCATAATAAGAACAAGACTGATACTGTAGACGTGATCAGTGAAGCTCGAGAGCCGGATTTGCTGTCTTGGGATTTACATGCATTCACCTTTTCATGATATGGAAAATGGAATTGAACACTGCGAATATAATGTTGCTTGGCAACTTAATGAAGCCATAAAACTACGAGCTCAGTTGCGCGATGATGGAATTTAACAGCGAGTGTCAAATGAATGAACGGCAAGCGCGGGATTGATTTTTTGAACCGAAATTGATTGACATTGACGCAATTTCAGTTAGCGTGTACTGTGTAAGACTTATGGCACGTGCCGAGTGAGTCCGAGATATTGTCCCGAATGATTGCAGCCGACGCTTGCAATAAGCCTGGACAGAAAGTATGAAAGATTTTAAAATCAATATATAATTCTGGGAGAAACAAACGCGCAACTTAAACCTACTGAACAGTTGATCAAAAGTAACTGCCCATCAACGATTGCGTGCAATCTAAATTGGCTGCGAAGAGCGATTCAAAGTCACAGTGAAAAAACATTGACTCCGTGTTTACTAAGATGTTGGTCTCACGCTGTTCTGGATACCTTTTTTGCAATCCCGAGGGTTCAATTGGTCTGGAGAGGCTGGTACGAATCGATACCGAGACAAAAGATTTTTGGCGCAAAAAAAAGTAAGGCCCTTTGGATTTTTGGTAAAAATTTTGGTGAATTTCGAAGATGGTAAAATCAATTCTTTAAGGGGGAGGGGGGTAAGGGTTTGCACTTTCAAAAATTCGAATTTTTTTTTGTCATATATTATTGTTGAACATTTCAAGAATATATTCCCAAAATTTTCAGTCCATCTGAGCGAAACTCTTGAAGTTATTGTCTAGTTGGACTCCTGCCCTTTAACACTATAGCTCTGAGAGCAGGTATACAGCTCATTCACTTCTATATTTCTGGTCCATTATCCTGTTTCGAGAATGTTTTATTTGGTGAAGATAGGTAAGTAAAGCCATAAAGACATATTTTATATTTGTATGCATACTATACACTGTACAATATTTTGAAACGAGAGACGAGCGTCAGTTTGTCGTTATACGTTCGATCGTGCGCTTGTGATTTTTTCTCAAAACCACTTTTTAAAAGTCCGTGTTCACTGCCGTTTGAGAAATACTGACCGATTCATTTCAAACTTGGTACACATTTTCTACATGTGAAATACCTCCCCCCAATGTTAAGTTGAAAATTTTTTTTTTTCACTAAAGTGGTTTTCCACCCACAATGTGACGGAATTTTTCGTAGAAATTAGCAGTTTACACTTTAGATGGCCGCCAAAGATTTTGAAATGGGAAAAAAATAATCATAAGACGTTGAGGGAAGGATTTGATGATACTTTGACTAAATTTTGATGTTTTTTGATTTCAGATAAGTTCCGACCGAGATATGGTCAACAAATTGTTCTTTTTTTTTGAGACGTTCTGGGGCCAGCTCTGTCACCGGCTTGTTTTTCAATATTTCCGAATAAAAAAATTACACAATATTGTTAGAAGTATACTTAATGATGTACGAAAGGTTTGAATAAATTTTCTCAATCCATACTTTGAAAAAAATTCCCAAAACAAGTGTTTTTTTTTACGCCGAAACCCTTACCCCCCTTGATGTACTGTATCGACGTAATTTTTAGACGTAAGTCAATTCCACGCAGTGCCGATCCGCTGCAATCAACGGATCGGAAGTTACAGCCGAAAAACGAGAACCTGTGTTTTCGAAATTTTTCAGCAGGTGCTTTTTCCTTCGTAACTTCTCTCCTGTTGATCCCACGCTGTTTTCGCTGCGTTTTCTGAGTTCCTGGGGGTCCAATTAGTCAGGGAAGGGTCATTTAATTCAAATCTGAGACCAAAAGTTTTTTGCCCATAAAAAAAGTAAGGCTAACCCCTTTGTGTTTTTGGCGAAAATTTTCGCGATTTTGAAAAGTGCTGGAAGAAATTCTTTCGTGCACTTTTCCGACGTAATTTTCCGAGAGAAATCGAATAAGCGCAGTCCGAATACGCTGCGAGCAACGGATCAAAAGTTAGAGCCAAAAACCAAGAACCTGTGATTTCCACATTTTTTGACTGGTGCTTTTTCCGTCGTCATTTCTCTGCTGTTGGTCCTACGCTGCTTTTGCTGCGTTTTCTGAGTTGCTGGGGGTCCAATTAGTCAGGAAAGGGTCATTTAAATCGAATCTAAGACCAAAAGTTTTTTGCCCAAAAAAAAGTAAGGCTAACCCTTTGCATTTTTGGCGAAAATTTTCGCGATTTTGAAAAGTGCTGGAATAAATTCTTTCATGCACCATTCCGACGTAATTTTGCGAGAGAAATCGATTGGGCGCAGTCCCAATACGCTGCGATCAACGCATCAAAAGTTACAGCCGAAAAACGAGAACCTGTGTTTTCGACATTTTTCAGCAGGTGCTTTTTCCTTCGTAACTTCTCTCCTGTTGATCCCACGCTGTTTTCGCTGCGTTTTCTGAGTTCCCGGGGGTCCAATTAGTCCGGAGAGGGTCATTTGAATCAAATCGGGGACCAAAAATTTTTCGGCTAAAAAAAAAGCAAGGCTAACCCCTTTGCATTTTTGGCGAAAATTTTCGCGATTTTGAAAAGTGCTGGAATAAATTCTTTCATGCACCATTCCGACGTAATTTTGCGAGAGAAATCGATTGGGCGCAGTTCCAATACGCTGCGATCAACGCATCAAAAGTTACAGCCGAAAAACGAGAACCTGTGTTTTCGACATTTTTCAGCAGGTGCTTTTTCCTTCGTAACTTCTCTCCTGTTGATCCCACGCTGTTTTCGCTGCGTTTTCTGAGTTTCTGGGGGTCTGATCGATCAGACAACGGTCATTTGAATCAAATCGGGGACCAAAAATTTTTCGGCTAAAAAAAAAGCAAGGCTAACCCCTTTGCATTTTTGGCGAAAGTTTTCGCGACTTTGAAAAGTGCTGGAATAAATTCTTTCATGCACCATTCCGACGTAATTTTGCGAGAGAAATCGACTGGGCGCAGTCCCAATACGCTGCGATCAACGCATCAAAAGTTACAGCCGAAAAACGAGAACCTGTGTTTTCGACATTTTTCAGCAGGTGCTTTTTCCTTCGTAACTTCTCTCCTGTTGATCCCACGCTGTTTTCGCTGCGTTTTCTGAGTTCCTGGGGGTTCGATTAGTCCGGAGAGGGTCATTTGAATCAATTCGGGGACCAAAAATTTTTCGGCTAAAAAAAAAGCAAGGCTAACCCCTTTGCATTTTTGGCGAAAATTTTCGCGATTTTGAAAAGTGCTGGAATAAATTCTTTCATGCACCATTCCGACGTAATTTTGCGAGAGAAATCGACTGGGCGCAGTCCCAACACGCTGCGCTCAACGCATCAAAAGTTACAGCCGAAAAACGAGAACCTGTGTTTTCGACATTTTTCAGCAGGTGCTTTTTCCTTCGTAACTTCTCTCCTGTTGATCCCACGCTGTTTTCGCTGCGTTTTCTGAGTTCCTGGGGGTCCAATTGGTCCGGAGAGGGTCATTTGAATCAAATCGGGGACCAAAAATTTTTCGGCTAAAAAAAAAGCAAGGCTAACCCCTTTGCATTTTTGGCAAAAGTTTTCGCGACTTTGAAGAGTGCTGGAATAAATTCTTTCATGCACCATTCCGACGTAATTTTGCGAGAGAAATCGATTGGACGCAGTCCCAATACGCTGCGATCAACGCATCAAAAGTTACAGCCGAAAAACGAGAACCTGTGTTTTCGACATTTTTCAGCAGGTGCTTTTTCCTTCGTAACTTCTCTCCTGTTGATCCCACGCTGTTTTCGCTGCGTTTTCTGAGTTCCTGGGGGTCTGATCGATCAGACAACGGTCATTTGAATCAAATCGGGGACCAAAAATTTTTCGGCTAAAAAAAAAGCAAGGCTAACCCCTTTGCATTTTTGGCGAAAGTTTTCGCGACTTTGAAAAGTGCTGGA
This sequence comes from Neodiprion pinetum, assembly GCF_021155775.2. Taxonomy (NCBI): domain Eukaryota; kingdom Metazoa; phylum Arthropoda; class Insecta; order Hymenoptera; family Diprionidae; genus Neodiprion; species Neodiprion pinetum. The sequence continues at coordinate 4,959,832 of NC_060233.1, forward strand.
ATAAATTCTTTCATGCACCATTCCGACGTAATTTTGCGAGAGAAATCGACTGGGCGCAGTCCCAACACGCTGCGCTCAACGCATCAAAAGTTACAGCCGAAAAACGAGAACCTGTGTTTTCGACATTTTTCAGCAGGTGCTTTTTCCTTCGTAACTTCTCTCCTGTTGATCCCACGCTGTTTTCGCTGCGTTTTCTGAGTTCCTGGGGGTCCAATTGGTCCGGAGAGGGTCATTTGAATCAAATCGGGGACCAAAAATTTTTCGGCTAAAAAAAAAGCAAGGCTAACCCCTTTGCATTTTTGGCAAAAGTTTTCGCGACTTTGAAGAGTGCTGGAATAAATTCTTTCATGCACCATTCCGACGTAATTTTGCGAGAGAAATCGATTGGACGCAGTCCCAATACGCTGCGATCAACGCATCAAAAGTTACAGCCGAAAAACGAGAACCTGTGTTTTCGACATTTTTCAGCAGGTGCTTTTTCCTTCGTAACTTCTCTCCTGTTGATCCCACGCTGTTTTCGCTGCGTTTTCTGAGTTCCTGGGGGTCTGATCGATCAGACAACGGTCATTTGAATCAAATCGGGGACCAAAAATTTTTCGGCTAAAAAAAAAGCAAGGCTAACCCCTTTGCATTTTTGGCGAAAGTTTTCGCGACTTTGAAAAGTGCTGGAATAAATTCTTTCATGCACCATTCCGACGTAATTTTGCGAGAGAAATCGACTGGGCGCAGTCCCAATACGCTGCGATCAACGCATCAAAAGTTACAGCCGAAAAACGAGAACCTGTGTTTTCGACATTTTTCAGCAGGTGCTTTTTCCTTCGTAACTTCTCTCCTGTTGATCCCACGCTGTTTTCGCTGCGTTTTCTGAGTTCCTGGGGGTTCGATTAGTCCGGAGAGGGTCATTTGAATCAAATCGGGGACCAAAAATTTTTCGGCTAAAAAAAAAGCAAGGCTAACCCCTTTGCATTTTTGGCGAAAATTTTCGCGATTTTGAAAAGTGCTGGAATAAATTCTTTCATGCACCATTCCAACGTAATTTTGCGAGAGAAATCGATTGGGCGCAGTTCCAATACGCTGCGATCAACGCATCAAAAGTTACAGCCGAAAAACGAGAACCTGTGTTTTCGACATTTTTCAGCAGGTGCTTTTTCCTTCGTAACTTCTCTCCTGTTGATCCCACGCTGTTTTCGCTGCGTTTTCTGAGTTCCTGGGGGTTCGATTAGTCCGGAGAGGGTCATTTGAATCAATTCGGGGACCAAAAATTTTTCGGCTAAAAAAAAAGCAAGGCTAACCCCTTTGCATTTTTGGCGAAAATTTTCGCGATTTTGAAAAGTGCTGGAATAAATTCTTTCATGCACCATTCCGACGTAATTTTGCGAGAGAAATCGACTGGGCGCAGTCCCAACACGCTGCGCTCAACGCATCAAAAGTTACAGCCGAAAAACGAGAACCTGTGTTTTCGACATTTTTCAGCAGGTGCTTTTTCCTTCGTAACTTCTCTCCTGTTGATCCCACGCTGTTTTCGCTGCGTTTTCTGAGTTCCTGGGGGTTCGATTAGTCCGGAGAGGGTCATTTGAATCAAATCGGGGACCAAAAATTTTTCGGCTAAAAAAAAAGCAAGGCTAACCCCTTTGCATTTTTGGCGAAAATTTTCGCGATTTTGAAAAGTGCTGGAATAAATTCTTTCATGCACCATTCCAACGTAATTTTGCGAGAGAAATCGATTGGGCGCAGTTCCAATACGCTGCGATCAACGCATCAAAAGTTACAGCCGAAAAACGAGAACCTGTGTTTTCGACATTTTTCAGCAGGTGCTTTTTCCTTCGTAACTTCTCTCCTGTTGATCCCACGCTGTTTTCGCTGCGTTTTCTGAGTTCCTGGGGGTTCGATTAGTCCGGAGAGGGTCATTTGAATCAATTCGGGGACCAAAAATTTTTCGGCTAAAAAAAAAGCAAGGCTAACCCCTTTGCATTTTTGGCGAAAGTTTTCGCGACTTTGAAGAGTGCTGGAATAAATTCTTTCATGCACCATTCCGACGTAATTTTGCGAGAGAAATCGATTGGACGCAGTCCCAATACGCTGCGATCAACGCATCAAAAGTTACAGCCGAAAAACGAGAACCTGTGTTTTCGACATTTTTCAGCAGGTGCTTTTTCCTTCGTAACTTCTCTCCTGTTGATCCCACGCTGTTTTCGCTGCGTTTTCTGAGTTCCTGGGGGTTCGATTAGTCCGGAGAGGGTCATTTGAATCAATTCGGGGACCAAAAATTTTTCGGCTAAAAAAAAAGCAAGGCTAACCCCTTTGCATTTTTGGCGAAAGTTTTCGCGACTTTGAAGAGTGCTGGAATAAATTCTTTCATGCACCATTCCGACGTAATTTTGCGAGAGAAATCGATTGGACGCAGTCCCAATACGCTGCGATCAACGCATCAAAAGTTACAGCCGAAAAACGAGAACCTGTGTTTTCGACATTTTTCAGCAGGTGCTTTTTCCTTCGTAACTTCTCTCCTGTTGATCCCACGCTGTTTTCGCTGCGTTTTCTGAGTTCCTGGGGGTCTGATCGATCAGACAACGGTCATTTGAATCAAATCGGGGACCAAAAATTTTTCGGCTAAAAAAAAAGCAAGGCTAACCCCTTTGCATTTTTGGCGAAAGTTTTCGCGACTTTGAAAAGTGCTGGAATAAATTCTTTCATGCACCATTCCGACGTAATTTTGCGAGAGAAATAGACTGGGCGCAGTCCCAATACGCTGCGATCAACGCATCAAAAGTTACAGCCGAAAAACGAGAACCTGTGTTTTCGACATTTTTCAGCAGGTGCTTTTTCCTTCGTAACTTCTCTCCTGTTGATCCCACGCTGTTTTCGCTGCGTTTTCTGAGTTCCTGGGGGTTCGATTAGTCCGGAGAGGGTCATTTGAATCAAATCGGGGACCAAAAATTTTTCGGCTAAAAAAAAAGCAAGGCTAACCCCTTTGCATTTTTGGCGAAAATTTTCGCGATTTTGAAAAGTGCTGGAATAAATTCTTTCATGCACCATTCCAACGTAATTTTGCGAGAGAAATCGATTGGGCGCAGTTCCAATACGCTGCGATCAACGCATCAAAAGTTACAGCCGAAAAACGAGAACCTGTGTTTTCGACATTTTTCAGCAGGTGCTTTTTCCTTCGTAACTTCTCTCCTGTTGATCCCACGCTGTTTTCGCTGCGTTTTCTGAGTTCCTGGGGGTCTGATCGATCAGACAACGGTCATTTGAATCAAATCGGGGACCAAAAATTTTTCGGCTAAAAAAAAAGCAAGGCTAACCCCTTTGCATTTTTGGCGAAAGTTTTCGCGACTTTGAAAAGTGCTGGAATAAATTCTTTCATGCACCATTCCGACGTAATTTTGCGAGAGAAATCGACTGGGCGCAGTCCCAATACGCTGCGATCAACGCATCAAAAGTTACAGCCGAAAAACGAGAACCTGTGTTTTCGACATTTTTCAGCAGGTGCTTTTTCCTTCGTAACTTCTCTCCTGTTGATCCCACGCTGTTTTCGCTGCGTTTTCTGAGTTCCTGGGGGTTCGATTAGTCCGGAGAGGGTCATTTGAATCAAATCGGGGACCAAAAATTTTTCGGCTAAAAAAAAAGCAAGGCTAACCCCTTTGCATTTTTGGCGAAAATTTTCGCGATTTTGAAAAGTGCTGGAATAAATTCTTTCATGCACCATTCCGACGTAATTTTGCGAGAGAAATCGATTGGGCGCAGTTCCAATACGCTGCGATCAACGCATCAATAGTTACAGCCGACAAACGAGAACCTGTGTTTTATGATGTAATTTTTCCGAAATCAATTCATTGCCCACAGTCCGAATACGCTGCGAGCAACGGATCACAAGTTGTAGCGGAAGAATGAGGAAATTATGAAGTCTTTCTAAAAATGTCGTTTCATCTTTGTTTGACATGTTCAGGATCCACTTTCGAGTGTCCGATCCCACTCTCAAAATCGTAAAAATCAGAACTTAATATTCACCACGTGCACATCGGATCGAAAGTCACGGCTAAAATATATGAAATGGTTCACACGTTCTGGAAAAGGTAAAGGTGGAAAATCACCAATTCACAACTCAAAATTACAATTTATTCAATATGCCTTAGTCCTAGTACAAGTGTTGGGGTGTCAGTGTCGAGTAACTTAACAAGTTGATGAGTAAAATTAAGGTTAAATGTAGAAAGCAGTGCAAAATTATCATCTAACAGTACATATCTAAGGAATATAATTAAGGTATGAGGTAATAGTTGCGCACTATATATCGGCATCAGAATATGAAAATTACTCCATGAGTTGTTCATGATCATATTTTCAACACCCACCTCAAGTCTTGCAACACACCTCTGTCAGTAGACGATGTACGATGCATCATAATGTATGGTCTTCCTGTCTAACCTGTATTCAAATGAATAAAAAATCAATTAATGCTCTATTTCCTTTTTATTTCATCAAGTGCTGGTCGTTTGCTGTTCTTGATCTCTTTTCCGCACTTCTGAGGGTCTAATTAGTCTGGAAAGGACCGTACAAATAGATTCCGAGGCGAAAAATTTTTTTTCCCAAAGCTTGTAAGCCTTCAGATTTTTGGTAAACAGAACAATTTTGGCTAAGAACAACGTAATAAAAGTTACGGTCGAGTAACACGAAATTTCTTTCTATTATCTTGTTATCTTCTCAGCTGCTGGTTCCTCGATTCTCTGATTGCCATTTTTGCAATTCTTGGGGTCGACATAATTCAGAAAAGGTTTGACCATCGAAAGCTAGTCTCAACGCAAATTTTTTATTTCGCTCACCGAGTTTCCAGAATCACACAAAACGGCTCGTAATGCAGAGAAGGGTATTTTACGAGGTATCATCGAGGCCGCATACATCAGAGGCGAGGTCGATGAGAAGCAGAGGTGAATAAGGTGGCAGGAATAATTCCCCTCAGTTTCAGGGTGCTTAACGTAGATGTCAAGTTTTCAGTTTGCATTTACATTTTCGCGTTATAGGAGCGACAATAGAATTTGCATTTTCACAACACTTCTGCATGCGGCTTAAAACGAGCTGAAACAAACCCCAGAATACCGGAATGCCCGTCCCCTCGTTGCGGGTATTACAGTTCGCTCTTATACGCGGAGCATATAGCGGTGCTTACGTGCGACGAAGAGATGATGCAGAGCGAAAACATATTTGCTCAACCCAACCTCATCTCAGACGACGCCGACGACGCCTTATTGCGAACACTTTCATGTCTCATTACGACGCGCTTCTGCCTGAAAGAGCTTTTCGTACCCAAAGTACCTCGGTGGTAGAATTAAATCTTGTATAAAATATCGAACGAAGAAATTGAATTTACACCAGGGGAGGGGGACAAATCTTCTCAACCTTCGCATAATGGTACACTTGTTCATGTAAGCCGAGTAAATTAATGTAGACTAATTTTCTTCGCTTCTTTTTTTCCACACAGGATTCTTCTTCGACAAGAATAATTGGCCCACCGCTTATTCGCAACATGTACACGCAGATGAAATTGTCAAGATTGCGATGTGTGTTAATAATAAATAGAAAAGAACATGGGAATTTTGTAATACACTTTATTGATTATACAGTATAAGGTAAACGATTTGTGACCCTAAAAATAGTGTACCAATAAAATGTCTGTAGTAATAATTTTACACACCGCGTTCATTGATTCGTGTAATTCATTTACTATAATTAGACACCATTACGAAAATACAGTTTTCAAATTACGATCGAGACTCTCGGCGGATATATCCCGACTGAATCTTTATACCCAACTAATCAAGTGTTTTTTCTCTCGACAAAAGGGAGGAGCGGTTTCGGCCCGAGATCTGTTGGTTTTCGGATTAAGCGAAGGGTTAAAACCGGGCGAGCTCGTTAACGAAGAGAACACACAGTAGGCAAGAAACTGAGATAAATTCATCCTTTCGGCCTAGGTCAGTCCGCCGCTAATGCGTTAGCTGTATATCCTCCGCCTCGCACTAGGTATCGCCGCGTTTCATCCCCCATGGCCTATGGGCCTAATCTGATTGCGTCGGTAAGAAAGGTGGGCGAACGCTTTGCGATACACGAACACACTTGCAGGACGCGTGTATACCTCTCCCGGAATTTTCCCTGCCATGTTCAGAACGCGAGTTGGCCTGTCCCGGAAGGCACGAGGATTATGCTTCCCTAGATTAGGGTGAGCTTTGTAGATGCCTGACGCTCCGGGGCGAAACAGTCGGGCCCGTTTTCCCGGGCTGAGATTGCTCTTCGGGCCAAATGTCAAACGGAGATTTAAAGAACCTTCTGACAGTTAGTCAAATTATCTCGCGGTATGAAAATAGGAAGCCCGTGATCAGGTTGGCGATATCGAGAAATGAAATTTGGCTTTATTCGCGTTCAAGTTCGCAAATTTGTTGATGTTGGAAACGCCCTTACCGACAGGGTAATCTTTTAAGTACATACCCACAACAGTTAGACACAGAGATATTATGCTAACTTGTGCTTTGTATGTTCCATTTTGTATAGTTTATGGTTTTTTTTGGTATGTCGGAGCGTTCCTTATGTTTTTTTAAAGCCACGCTGAGCTTCTTCGTAATGATTAACAAAAAAAAATTTACGTTAAGGAGGTTACAACTAGCATTTACAGTGATCTTTAGTTTTTGTTTTTCGGATACTCCGTTTGGCTGAATACACGGTTATCGTTTTTAACGCTGCTTTTTGCACGCCACGACTTCAGAGGCCATAGCAGCCTCAATTTTCACGTTACGAAACGATTTTTTTCTCCAAATTAAAGTTGAAATTGCGTACTTCCAAACCCAATTTGTTTAATTTTTTTCTTCGCCTACTCCCGACCCGTGCAACTTTTGGAAATCGTGAACGTTATACAAAGCTCGTTAGTTAGAAGCCCCCTTAAAAGAATACGTCAGAGTTTCTTTTCTGCTACCAACCTCTCCGACAGTTCGTACCGCGTATTAGAAATTACTGAACGACGTCCTTTTGGCTGCAAACTTTATACGGCTGCATATTTCCACGAGATAGCGATCGAGTGGCTGTGGCGAATTTAATTAATTCAACGTCGAGACTTTGGGCACGGCCCACTGTTGTGTACAAACCATCTTAATTACGTACCAGCTAGTTGGCAGTTGACCGACCGTCCCGTTGTAACCGTAGTTGTTGAGCAGACGTAGTCGCGGGGTATTCAATTGCATCAGAATCACTGTTAATTAGTTCTCTAGTGCCTTACCACTCAGCTCCCGGTCCTTCGCTCGCAGAAGTCCGCATCAATTTTGTCCGCTTAGCGAGAGTACCTGCCGAGAGGCTCGAGTGTTGGTCCGCCTGTATTCTTCTTTTCGATCTTCCATATTTTCCTCTCGGCGTATCAGACCAGCTGCAGTACGCGAGCCTCGGAATAACGTAGGGAGTTTTACAAGGTGGGTAAAAAAATTTGTCTCAAGCTTTGCGAACCCGAGCCATCTTTCTCCCTGAGAAATCGCCTCCCGTGTCTGTCACGAGCCCCCATCCCCCGCAACGACTTCTAACTCGAGGTCCTTTGCATCGTAATTGGATGTTCTCAGTCTTAAACTTTTCCTGCGCTTTGAAGAAGAAGAAGAAGCAGAAAAAGTCGAGGGAAGAGAAAAAGAAAACCAGGTAGAAGAAAAAGAAAACGAAGGAGACGGAAAAAGGAGAAGCAAGCCGGAAGACGGATATGAAGATCAAGGGAGGTAGACAGCGAAAACCGGCAGGGATGGGAGCTTTGGGACTTTTTCTCAGCTCCTCTCTCCGCGCTTTGACAAGCCTTTCATATTTGTCCCGTTTGGGGTACGAGAATGGTTGGATTGGGATCGATCAGAAATTAATCGTGACATTGTCGAAACGAGGATGCTGGTACGTGAAACTGACCAGCTAAGCGGGACAAAAGGTTGCCATTTAAATTTCGAGGAGAAGAGTTAAAAAAAAAAAACGTCTCTCCTGACGTGCATCCAATTTCGGCTCCTTCGAGCCAGGACGATAATCCGTAAGTGCACGGCGCGCCTCGTACACGCCTCCTGTCCGCCCTCCTAGTCGTCCTTGGTACCGGCACACTGCTCCAACCCACTCTGCCCGCTTGTCCAAGTACATCGTGAAAGCAGCGTGCCCGTGTCATCTGCTTAGAGTGCATGTATTTTACGAGCTAACCCGGGAGTCCTGGCGAGGCTTCCGCTCCTTGCATAATGGCAGACGTATCTACGCCGCAGGAGGCGACTAGGTGCCTCGAAAAAGTGGTGTTCCGTTTCTTCTGCGAATATCTTAGAGACGAACGTCCTGGAATTGAAATCGCAGACAAAACATAAACTACAATGTGGGAAGACAGTTTGAAAATGTACATGACATTTCGGTCCTTGGTATTGGTCCTCCTCAGGACTTGTATTTATTTATTTAAGCATCTGCAGCAAAAAACTAAAGAGAAGGTAAAGAAAGGAAGCATGGAATTGACCCTGTACAAATTCAAATCATTACCGGTGAAGATTCAAATTTTTACGCTTCACGCGTCACCAATAAATATTAATATTTGCATTGCATATTTGACACACAAAGGAGAAGTCTAGTCATGCTCATAAACTGAAGAAAGAGAGTCGGAAATAGTAGGGCCGAATCGTCGACAAACAATCGATGTTTCTTTGATCGACCCGCATTTCCAAGATCTCCTTCCACGTATAAACTTTCGGGTCAAGAGGATTCTTTACACGAAGTAACAACAATCATAGCGACGAAAGCTTGCGGGATGTGAATCGATCATGCGACGATACGACCTGCAGCTTGTCCCGTTTCTCGGGGCTGCCTCATGTACCGGTACAATCTCTAATGGATCCTGCATTAGGGGTGAAAAGCGTAGGGCAGGCACTCAAGCCGCGAAAATTTACGAGGATCGAGCAAAGACTCGGAGCAGTTCCGATCGAGTGACGGCGGGTTCGAGAACGTGCGTGTAGAATTTCCTTAATATGTATTTTATGGGACGGAATATCTCGGGGACTCGGAGCCCAGGGTCCCCTTTTCCGGAGGCTGAAAATACTCGGAGGGTAGTTCATTAACCTGCTGTGGAAGAGGGCGGCCGTGTCGAGACATTAAACGCATTACGCCCCGCGATAAATGCACGCGGTGTATCACCGACGCGGTTTCCCTCATTTCAGGACCGTTCTTCCATCACGGTTTCTTCGATCTCACGTGTGCGCGAGGAGAATAATTACTTTGGGATTAAGGGCGCGGAGGGGGGAATGACGGCGGTTTTTAATTGAAACTTCTCGGCGGAAAGAAAGTCGGAAGTTGGTTCGGTTCTTCGAGCCTCGCCAACGATCGCTTGAGTCTCCCGATGTAAAAGATTGCGGACCTGATCGATATTTACCCACTTCGAAGATTTTCCGACGTATTATATGGACGCGATTATACAGATCGAGTCTGGGAATTAATTACCTTCTTAATTATACCCGCAAAGCTCGTTGCCGGGGTCAAAAATTATTATCGAGATGGGGAAACGATTCGTCGTGGAAAAATTCTCGAGTAGAAAAATTCGATCCGTACGCGGTGTAATTAATTGCTTTCGTCGGATAATCCTGCAACTTGGTGAAATTAATCTCGCACATTCTCGAATCGAAGTTTTCCCCCAGTTTGCAAAACCCCTTCGGCTCACGCCATCGACCCACCTAACCCTCGAATTCATTTCTTTACGGAATTACTTTAGGAACTATTTTGAACGTGATCGAGAAATTTTAGATTGCCAATCTGCGGATCGATTCGAATTCAAAGACACTCTGAAGACGCTACCCAAGAGCCGCGATCTGTGTCAAAAAACTAGAAACGGTGATTGGATACAGGCGCAAAGTCTCGAGACTCGAATATTTTTTTCGACATTTTTCAATATCTGCCTCAATCGAGAGATAACTCTTTCATGCATACATTTTTCCTAACATTAGATTTACTTGAAATTTTGCACACATGGACTTTTAAGGTCACTGATTATGAATCGAAACATGGCGTACTAACGAAAACAAGAAAAAGAAATTATTTTTTCTGTGTGCATTAAGTTTGTCTACACAATATTGGCATTCGGATTTTCATAGTAGACTAGCAGAAAATGCTTTTTTCGTGGAAAAGCACGAATTTCGACCATTTGTTTATACGTGCTATTTTTCCAATAAGTGAATTATATATTTTATTTTACATTGGGAAATATTTCAGGGGCTACGTGGATTCAAAAAACCTCGGTAGTTGTTGGCAAAAAAGTAGTTTAATAAATAAAAAGCTACAAAAGCTGCGTCCCGGCGTGAATTAAAGGGCCTAATTGAATCTGTCAAAAAGCCTCCAAGGAGAACGGAAGATTGCAAGTTCTTTTCACGCGCAGCTGGTGAAAGAGCAGGGCGAATAGCTGGCAGAGAAACAGAAACCAAGACGTAGAAGAGCAGCCTCGAGGCTCCGGCTCCGGTGAGGATTAAAATCCCAGGGTCTCTGTATGCATTACGGTGCTTCGCCACGTATGAAATATCGCTGCGCCGTATCTCGGTTGCACCCTGGGACTCGGGTGGTTGGAATAGGGACTCTGGGTTGGGGGGGTCGGAGTTCAGAGTCGTCTCTGCGGAACGCAGATACCTGTTCGCATGCACAATAGAGTACCTCGGTGCAATTCGTGCAAACGTTGGATAAAACTTGTCCGACTGAAATCGAGCGCACGTTCGTCACTCGCGTGCAAAGATAAAATTCAAAATGAAACACGAAACGGATAAGAAATTGCTAAATTTGCTTCTCTACTTCACTCGTTATTTCAGCGACTAGGCGCCACCGGAAGTTTGGGGTTCGAGCCGAAGGGCTTTAAGTGAGCATCGATCTTAGATCGGGTTGGAGATAACACCACTTCCGGTAATGACACTGCCCTGCGAAACAAATCGTAACTGAGGGGAAATTGGTGCTTTTTATAGTTCCAAGAACTACAATAGAAAATAAAGATACGTTACTACCGGGTACGTATCTAGGTGTGATTAAATGATCGCGCAACGACTCGTGGAGATAAGAGTAATACGAAGCTTTTATTTTCGATCTGAAAAATTGATAACGCAATTATTTTCCACGGGAAAACAAGGCGGCCCTGCCATCCGGCATTTGGCGATTTGTTTACCGTGAAAAGCCTGCCATTCGTTGCCGAATTCAGTGAAGCGTTAGTTGTTTCCTTATCAATTATATCAGACAACCTTCTTCCTGTTCCCTGCACACAACCCAAGTGGATATCAAATGTCAGGACGAGTTAGTACCCGTAATTTGAACCGAAACTGGCACAGCAAATAACGCTGTGATATTGGTCAGTAGTGGAGAGTATCGATTTGGTAAATCAACCTTTCCAGCCACTTAATTCGAGGAAAACAAACGCGACTGTAGTCGTTACGCGCGATAACGGGTACATAATTAAACAGTATAAGTCTGATTATCACGAACCGATGATCGGGGCTTATCGCTCCTATGGTTAACTACTTTGCGGGCAGGAAGCAGAGGACGGTGATTAGTTCTCAGGATTAAAGCGCAGAGTGCGACGATGAAGCGGCCTTAAGGGTAACGCCAAACAATAATAATATTTGAGGAAATTGTCAGGTATAAATTTAAGTATTATGCAAAAAATTATTACCAACAAATATTAAAAAATGACGATACTCGAGCCAGTCTCGCGCGACATGTTGAATTCTGCGACACGTAGTGTATTTCGTGCAAAGAATCTGAAAGAAAATAAAAATTATACAACCTATATGCTTATAGCTAGTGAAATACGTAGGGGATTATCGATAAGTTAATTTAAACGTTGTTTATTAACGAATGATTGTCTTTTTTTGTCGAAAATTCAAGGTCTTTTATTTGGATACTCGGAAATCACACAAAAATCGGTATTTATAAGATCCTTAATACATTTCACCGGCAGTAAACATGTAGATTAAGTAACTTTTGTTTTTTCTTCCAGATTCAAACTTGCATCAGTTACACCGCGTGCTTAAATACATACCTTCCTTGGCTTAGCTTCCTTAAACATTATTGTATATACCTTGTTACCTTCTATTCCACCCGAAAAAAATAAACAAAAATGTTAATAAACGTGCTTTTTTAGGTCTTTACAGTGGAATTTCCGCTTCAGAGAGCCTCGAATCGACTCACAAAGTGTCGTTGGCTTTTCTCAACGATTTGTCTTCACCGCCGCGAACGAAAAAAATTCCTCCGCTTTCCTATTCTCTTAATAAGATTTTTCCAGAGCGTTCGGTGCACTCTTGCAGACGCATTACACCGCATAGCTGCAAGGACTGCGGAGGGGTTTTGTTATTTGTGCAAAAAGCGAGAATAAAAATGGACCCGAGGGAGCTGCAGGGTATAATGCATGGTGTTTCCGAGCCGTTACGTACACCCCGCGACGTAGAATTGCCCCTGCGTATTTGTGCGCACATATCCATGATATCCATATACGTGTATCGTCGACGACGGTCCAGCGGCGGTGGCGGCTGGGAAGGTTTCTAATCAGCTTACCTCGGTAGCTCACACCTTTTGTACTCGAGATTCGCCCCGGTGCCTGCCTTCGGATTAAACCATTGTTGCTTGTTATTATATCGCGAAATATGGACAGCCTCGACTGAAATACAGGCAACAATACCATACTCGTCCGGTTGCACGAAGATAAAGTCTACCCTGGGACAACCTTCCCCCACGCGAACGCGGCACATCGACCTTTGCACATTCCGGCACACACCCAATTTCGGTTATGGTATTATACTCGGACATAACGCGATACGCGGCCTCTCGACCAAAAGCAACAGCTCTGACCTTTCGCTCCTATCGATGTTATTTGCACTCGCGAAATTTTGCTTATTACGATTTAAAACGGTATTGACCCGACGATTTTTCACAACCGGGTCGAAATGACCCCATAGTATGTTCAACGTAAATTCTAAATCAATAACATCCGAAATAATCTGATTTGATCCAAGACAAATAACGAAGTATCGTACAAATCGTTAATCCATTATTTTCCCAAATATTCAACTTCCTTCGCTCAAATAAATACGTACGTTTTTTCATCGCTTAGTATATTCATATTTTTTTTTTTTTTTCATTTTTTAAACATCTGAGTTTTAAAAGTTACTCAATCAATTTTTGGCGCGAAATATTGAGAATTCAGTGAGTTATGATTTTTTGAGTAGATGGATCCATTTTCCGATATTTAGTTGTTTTGCGAATGGTGTTTTTTTTTTTTTCTTTGTTTCTTCATACTCGAAATTTCATTTCGCTGAAGATCTGGGGTCGCCAATGACCCCGTTGTTATATACAGTAGATGTGCAGCACGAGGGTTAAAAGGAAGATGCAGATTGTTCGGTTCTCCCGATTACGAAACTTGAATGCAACTACAGAGATATTATAATTTTGCTTCAAGTGAACCATGTTTCTGCAAAACCGTTGTTCTTTTTTTTTTTTTTCATCGTGCACTTCTCAATCGATTCAAAGATTATCGTTCATTTTCTCCACCTTATTTTGCGAGTCTTGATTTCGACTCAAATATTACATCTGCGGTAGAATTACCGGGTATAGATCCTTTGAGCGCAAACCTCGCTCGATTTGAACCAACTTGGAATAGAACTTTGAATACGGTTCGGGTGGCTGGCGGTTCCTGCAACCAAATTTCGTATAATTTGGGTCAATGAGGCGGACAAATTCGCACCATTGCTTTACCCCGTTCTCCGTTCTCCACGTACGTCGAGGCCTAACAAACAGAGCTATCCCGGAACGTCGGGAGTTTCGGATCGGTGTATATACATATATGTATATATATATATATGTTGCGTAATTATCGTAATACCGTTGCAAAAGGGGAAAAATCGTGAAATTCTATCGAGTATTTCTCCAGCCTGACGTCCTTTATTTGTTTTTCAATTTCTCGTAGGTCACGCGTAGACGGGAGAGAAGACTCGACAAATCGTAATCGTCCACCTTCACGGTCCGAAAAGGGAGTGAAGAAGAAAATAAAATGAAAAAAAAACGAGAGAACCGATGCGATCGGGCCGACGTGTCGAGACAATTTGTCCGTTTCGATGTGTGACAAATGATCGGAAATCGGGTGGAAAACCGTTCGGCACTGTACAACCATTTCTCGAGACAAAGGTCAGCCGGCTCGTGCAGGCTTAAAAATAATTGGGAAACGCTTCGATTTTCGGGGAAACATAACACGAGCGTATAGTTTTCGCTGACGCAGAATCACCGCCTGTTCCTATAGATCACCGGGGGCGAATTCCGCCACCCCACCGTTAGACTGACTCTGACGCGGGAGGATAAAAGGCGTATACCGGCATCGGTATCGGAACCAGTGACCTCCCGTGGGATATTCCCGAAATCGAATTTAACGCTGAGATACACTCTGAGCCGAGCGACGCTTCATGTGTATCCCGCACCTTAGTCGCCCGGTGTAATTTTCCCCGGAGTAAACACCGTCGGTAATTTATAGCCGCCTTGTATACATGGACGGAGCGAATTGATTGAAAATTATGACCCAGGGGTGAGAAACGGGAGCAAATGCCAAGCGGAGGGGATGGAAAAAATTTATCACCTCAAATTTCAAAACGTTCCTTAACCCTTTCAGTCACAGTGGGACGCGTCCCACCTTAAAAATTCCCATGTCCCAGACTTATCACCGTTCGTTTACGACTTGAAATGATCTTTGTTACTTCGTATACTATTCAAACCCCCCCCCCCAGGTAACTCAAGTTTCGGTCAGAATCGTCGAAGATTTATAGTTTTTTCGATTCTACATCCGCCATCTTGGATTCAGAAATCATCAAACTCTGACTTCAGATTCATGATCAGCGACCTCGTAAGCCCCCGAAGAACAAAATTCAGACTAAAATATTGAATTGAAAAATGTGTGACTGAAAGGTTTCACTGGCCACCAAATCTCAGATTTGTATAAACCGTCGTTTAGACCTCCGTTACTCCAAAAGCTCATTAGGTTTCGGTCAGCTCTTCGAATCTATTTCGTAGTCTGGACTAATACTCATTTCAAGCATGCAGTTTGACTCTATAAACGTTATTTATCAGTAATCAGAACATAAAACACACCGTTAATCAAGCACGTCATCTTTGATCTGGCTGCTGTAATTCGTTTCTTCAGTTACGCGAGGAGAGCCAATTAGCGATGAGACTCTGACCCGAGGGTAATTATTTTGGGTCGTTTGCGGTGAATGCGATCCATCGTGAGGAGAGAGTACACAACCATGTCACCCTAATTGTTCTTTGTGCAATTGCCGCAACGGTCCCGAACACCCGATGTCTGATCAAGTTAACACGATTGGACGGCGGTAATACGAGGTTGATTAGCGAGGCGGTTTGTCGCGTGGTGAAGCTTGCAGTTCGGTCGAAAGAACCGTAGAACGTCGAATCTGATTGGATAAAATGAATCTCGCGTTTTGGAGTCTGACAAATACCTGAACCCTCTTTTCTGCATTTTACAAATTCCTCGGCGAGGTTCGAAGCGCTGAGTTCTCGTTGGTGCACTGATTGCTAGAAAAATTTCATTTGTTACAGTAACTAGAAAAATTGAGTAAAACGGGTAAAGTTAAAAAAACTGTTTGAATATTGTTGGAATTACGAAGAACGAGGTACGCTTAAACATTTTGCGCCATTGTCGATCCTTTTTCGGTTATTGCAACGCAAAATCACTTTCTGAGGTTTGTCTCTACTTTTTTAGTTAAACAAGGCTTTAACGTCAATTTATTCTTGCACAAGCGTTAAATTTTCGCAACAGTTGCAAGAAAATATAGCAACAGCGATCGTAATGAGAAAGAATAGTAACGGATACCAGACTTTCCGGTAACGGCTAGAAAACTAATTTTCATTTTCTACCTAGAACTATATTTTTCGATTGTGATAAAAAATAAAAATAGTTACGAACCGAGCGGTAACCGGAACTAAAAATTTCTCTCAGTGTGGCGAAATATCGCTGACCCGTTCCGCGGACGTTTCTTTGTCGGGAGAGTGCACTCTCGAAAATGGAAGAAGAGTCTGTACGTCAACCGTAACGAAGTGATGATCAACGGGAACGAAGTGCCACGGGATTAACGGGCCTTGGACGGTATTTGAATATTTTAATCAATCCATGTTGCAGCGTGCGCCTGTACGAGTATCGAGGTATATAATTAACCGGATAGGTACTACGTAACGCAAATTATGATAATCACCGTTACATCGTGTATTTCGTTAAGGAGCAGCGTCGTCGGAGTAGACGGAGGGATGAAATATGCAAGGGGAGGGCGGCCTGGCGCAAGTGAGATAGGGTGACGGTAGGGGCACGTCAGAATATGGTGCGAGAATGGAGAGGAGATTGAAGGGGCGAGATAGCCGACGTTCCATTACTTACTCGGAAGTTTCCCGTGAAAGTTTACGGTGGTAATTAATGAGGTTATTACAACTCGCAAACAATTTTATTGCCCCCGAAGGACCATCAACACTCCAGCACCCTGTAGCCCTCTATACAGTGCCCGTCTCCCTGTCCGTCCGGCAATTAGTTTTCCAGCCCTTCGAACGTCCGTTGCGATTAAGAAATCTCGACCCGGGTTAATCCTCCGGCCTGCCAGCCGCCGATTAACGATTCGCGTATCAACCGTACGTGCCTGATCGGGGGAAAACAAAGAGCTTGAATGAGGAATTGGAGATGATGAAAACCTGACCTTGGTACGAAGTTTGCGGACGAACCATTCGGCCGTGATCGATGAAAATGTTCACCCGAGCTTTTTTGGGCAAAGGACAATACCGATCGATTTGAATAGAACTTGGAAAATTCTTGGGTCACAAAGATTTCGTACTATTTTTACCGTAAATCTTCAAGAAGTACATCAACGGTACCTGATTCCTTCTCCTTCCCAGATGCGTGAGTTCGCAAAGTTCCGTATCTTCTGTTCGGAACTTCACCCTCGATTCCGTTCACCGCTGATATCTAGTCCCGGGGATGAGAGGCGGGGGTTTTCTTATTTAGAACTGAAAACAGGCGGGTGATACAAACGACTCATTAGTATATCGAAACCGAGGTAGGAAACTTTGATGGAGGGAAAAGGTGGGAGGGTGTCAAATTATATCCCTGATAGTGCAAAACGTCCTCGTCCCTCTCTTGGCTCCTGCGTTCTTCGGTGTATTTTATCGTATACCAACCGCTTGTAACAAGATTTTCGCGGGAGTGCTATTGTTGTGTGAAAATTTCACTCCGTATTGCGACTCTGCAACCAGCGGGAGAAAGGCGGGGGATGGTGGTCGGAAATCCAATCGCAATAGAGTTAAGTGTTCGGGAGTAAAACGCAGCGCGACCTCGATTACCGACGGAGAATTTGTCGGGGAAACAACCCCCGTCCCTAGCAGCTATAGAAACGATTGTTCCGGAGCCAGTTCCTCGAGGAATTTTGCGCAAAACATTACGCAAGACCGCAAGTAACCGCATTCCCTTCTACCGAGAGAGGAAACGCAAGCTCGGTTGTTAGAGGAAAAAGCTCCGGGACCGTGAATCTGCCAAATTCGAGCTACGTCCGTCTGATTGGCCGTGAGAACCGCCGACGCTGAATTACCGCGCTCCTCGAGTTTCTGGCCGCAGACTCTGGCAAGTCCATTTCCGGTCTTCACGGCGTCGTGGCCACGAGGTAAAAGCGCTCTACCCAATGCGGAAGCGGCTATATGTGTATGACCCGGATGGAAAGTTGCAGATAAATTTTCGGCCCCTCAGCAAACGGAAAGCAAGTTACAAAAGTTGGGTCTTCTTAAGCCTGTGGAGCATACATTTTTACATAAGGGTTCTCGTCGAGGTCGCTGATTTTAAAAATGCGGTCAGATCTGAGAAATTTTCAAACATCAAAATGTCGGATCTTGTACGAGCGAACAGAATCAATTTTTATATTTTTATCCCGTCATGTTGGGACCGCCATCTTGAATTTTAAAATGCTGACGTTGGATTTATTTTTAGCGCCATCAAAAATGAGAAAAATTTCATTTGTTACAGTAACTAGAAAAATTGAGTGAAACAGGTATCGTTAAAAAAAACTGTTGGAATATTGTTGGAATTACGAAAAACGAGGTACGCCTAACCATTTTGCGCTATCGTCTATCCTTTTTTGGTTATTGCAACGCAAAATCAGTTTCTGAGGTTTACTCCACTTTTTTAGTCAAACAAGGCTTCAACGTCAATTTATTCTTACACAAGCATTAAATTTTCGCAACATTTGCAAGAAAATATAGCAACAGTGATTGTAATGAGAAAGAATAGTAACGGATACTAGACTTTCCGGCAACAGTTAGAAAACTAATTTTCATATTCTACCTAGAACTATATTTTTCGATTCTGGTAAAAAATGAAAATAGGTAATAGGACTGAGCGGTAGCCGGAACTACAAAATTTCTCTCAGTGTATGATCAGCGAGTTCCACTTTTCTAGTCCTCAAAACCTTCCCACAATTACATTTATTCTACAAAAACAGGCATTTCCAACACTTTGTTTATTTACAGCGCTCACAATATTCACGGAATCATCGTAATCCGTTTTAAAATGTCAACATTGACATTTTAGAAGTTCAATAACGCAAAAAAAAAAAAAAAAAATTACCGTGACATCTCAAAGATTGAATATAAATTTTGAAAAAGGAGTCTCATATACGAAACGCTGTGCCGCAAGGGATTAACAGTTTCTACTGTTAATTTTTGAGCTGAGACCGCAGAAGCACTTCGCTATGAGATAAGATACCGCGGTTGCTATATTTTTTCAATAGCGAAGACAACGATTGATTGCATAAACGATCAGAAGGCATGCAAATCACGTTACTGAGATCTTCGTCGATAACAATCGGCTGATAAGATTAATTTCGTTCGATTCCAAATACCAAAATCGAGTATTCGGTCCGGTGTCTGATTACGTTATTACGGTACAGCGCGCTACAAAAGCGAGAGCTATCTCTCCAGGCTTCGGACGGCAAGTGACATGATTCGATTTCACTGAGATACCTCGAAGACCCTCTCTGCTAAATTAAGGAATGTTTCCAGCGTTTGTAAGATCAGATTGATCCTGAAGTTGTTAGAATTTCCGTAGGCACTCTGCTCGCCGGTGAAAACTTATAATTGAGAAAATGATTTTCTGTAAAAGCTTAAGGCAAAGTACTTTCATCCGTACGAATTTAGCGAGTATTTTTTCGGCTGCCGACGATGTGCAGCATTGTTACATAATTACTGCCTCGCTGATAGGAATTCTATTTTCAACGGCTACTGTTCAGATTAGATTAGATTGCATGTATGCGAATTATATAGATATCGGGGATCTCCGCTTACGCAAATGTTTACCGCCATTACGTGATTTTCAGTATCGAAAGCAAGTTGCCAAATTCAACAATTAATTATCAGATGGTTATGTTAATACTTGAAGGATTTATAGGAGTTCCTTTTTAATGCAGATTACATTGATCGACGATGTTTTTTTCGGCTTCAAAGCGTGCCACTGATAAAACAGAGCCGCGAGATTAAACCCGATGTACTTGAAACCGTAAACACAGAGATTTCCTCTGTGGTCACAGGAAGGGTTAATTTCTATCAGAATTGATCGATATCTCTGCGATATAAAGTTCTCAGTGATATCTCTTGCTCGAACGTCCATTTTTATCAAAAGTAGAAAGTCCGCGGCGAGAGAGTCGCAGAGAATTAGGATCTATTCTTTACACATCGGTAACTTATCTCCTCGCAAAGCAGCGTTCAAACTTGTAACAATCAACTTTTCAATAATGTATTTTATATTCTAATAAAAGCAGCGGTGTAAAATTTTGAGAATCGAGAACGCGGTTACGTCTTATTAAACTACAACAATTTTAATCACAGACCTCAGCGGAGCGAAGGAGAGAACCCTTTACTTTCCTTTTAAAAGTTAGCGCCACCTGGTCGAACATCCCGTCTTCTTATTTATCGGGCAAAAAGCCCATTCGCGACACGCGGTGTTCTCCGCTTTTCGTCCGAACCTCGAAACCGTTTCCACCCCCGCCCCGTATCGGCGAAACTTTTCAAATTGTTTCGGCAACCGATCTTTGAAAGGGAGAAAAAATAAAATAAAATAACAAAAGTCTAAAAATATTTATTTCCCTGTCCCGGTCCCCCCCGAGCTTAATATCCCCCCTCCCCATCATAATTTGTTCCGTTTTTCCGTATTTTCTTCCCACTCCGGAGATGGAACAGAGCGATTTCTTGCGTGGCAACACCGTCTTATCGCGACCGGAATCTATCGGTCAAAGATCAGGCCGTCCGTCTTTCTCCTCGATCGTGGTAAGAAACTCCGCCCGTGGTTTTCCCAATCACGTCCAAGTCGAATAACCCTCTTCGGCTGCCCGCCGCGGAATCGAGGAGGGAAAATCGCAATCGAATATGTATCGAGCCCGGAGAGTTTGAATCGTTCCTTGATTCCGTGACTAATCTACCGTAGTACAAAGCCGGGGGCATGCGGAAACTTTGTCAATGACGCTGTTGCCAGGCTGAGGAAGGAGATTTCGGAGTAGCGATCAAAGCCTTCACGTCCAGCAACGTCTTGGGTATCAGTAATCTGATCACCGCTCGGCCTTCGGCTTCCATGGAAACTTTTTGGGTAATCATCGGCGAAGGACTTCAAGGATACGCCCACCACTCCTCGCCCGGCCCTCGAGTCAATAGCTGCTCTTCACCAGAAGAAACTCATCAGCTCTGCCTCTTTTTTATCTTCGTCTCGTTTTTGCTTCCATATACTTTTCCCGAAAAAGATTAACGGCCCGTGAATTTCTAACCTTGCACGTGAACTTGCTTGACTTTATAGTTAGATAAGCAGGATTTTTCCTCAAAGAGACGGAAATTACACCGCGTCAAATTTTTCAGCTGATTCGTAAATTTTTATTCCGTACTTTAAGCTAGCTTCTGTGCTGCTTGAGTGAACGTCGGTTCTCAGTTTCTAAAACGAAACACCGCAGTGTTGAGTGCTGCGGATTTAGATCAGACATGTTGTTAAATAATAAAAATCCGTGCGGTTAAGTGCATAGCTATGATTTATCGCAAAGAAGTCAAGTGTACTGATATGAGAAAGTAAGACTTGGTCAACTGCGGAGTCCGATTGTTCCGTCACTCTGACACAATTGCCCAGATATTATCAGTTATTCACCTTATCTTATAGATAAAAATAGCTGAAATGCGACGTTCACCGTGAAAAGCATTAGGTTATTTTTAATATCGCAATCCGAGCATCGATAATCACTGAATGCGAATTGTCCAGCTAATTGCAAGGTTAAATGATTTTAAAACCGAAGGTCGATTATTATACAAGCTTTGAAAATTATTCATCGAGCATTTTGACTCTTGGCTCGGAATAAATTTCCATCAACAAAAAACTGGCATTCATAATTTCTCCTCAAATCTATTTGCCAAAGTTTGAACGTGACATAAATCATCGCAGCGAGTGAGTTGCAAACGACGATATGACTGAAAGAGAAAATCCATATCCAGTATGAAAAGCAGGTTGCATGAACGTAAATTTTCAACACCAACGAAGCGCTATTATTGTTCGGTGTTGGAAATGAAAAGCGTTCTCAAATGTACCATCGTATGCAAGTTAACGACGTTTTTCCGTTTTCTTAATGACAGTCCATTGCATGGCAGTTTCACTAGGAAAGGCAACAAAAATAATCTCCCAAATACTAATGACTGCTTTGCATGCAGCTCAATTCACGAATGCTCCAACTTCACGAGCGGCATATGGTGCAAGATCTGCGATATTTATGCCGTCGCGCGTGGGAATATTATAATATTTTCCAAACGGTACATCAACGCAGTTCAATCTTCACGTTAACTGGGTTCCCCTGCCCAGTTTTCAACTCTAATCTGAAAAAACAATCCACAATTCAAACAAAGAGGTTGAAAAAAGTTTGGTCTTCAGGCTAAAGAAGGCATAATAATTGACGCAGGCTTTGCAATATACTGACTATAATCGTCACAATTTTTAGATTATTTACACTGTTCGAGGAAGAGATGGTTGAAGAAATGTTACGATCCTGAACACTGAGAGAAATTTTTAGTTCCGGTTACCGCTCCGTTCTTAACTATTTTCATTTTTACCCATGCTTGTGCAAGAATAAATTGACGTTAAAGCCTTGTTTAAGTAAAAAAGTAGAGTAAATCGAATAAACTGATTTTGCGTTGCAATTACCAAAAAGGATCGACAATAACGGAATATGGTTACGCGTACCTAGTTTTTCGTAATTCCAACAATATTCAAACAGTTTTTTTAACGATACCTGTTTTACTCAATTTTTATAGTTACTATAACAAATGAAATTTTTCTCAGTGAAACATTCTGTAGTCACCGTACCCGTTTTTATCGCGAACTATATTGAGATTACAGTTGTTCTCACTGTACTTTGACTGTATTCGTTGTGAAAATAGTTGTTTTAGTCAGAAAATATTTAATGACCATCTGGTCACGGTGAAAATAATTTCATTGGTTATAGTTGCTATAAAATTCAAGTTAAATGCGTATCGTTACAAAAATTGTTCAGATATGGTTCGAATCACAAGAAACTACGGTAAAAGTAACTATTTTGTGCGATCAAAGTTGCCAGTACTACATTTTCTGATAATTGAAACGTGAAAATCAGTTTGTTTGATTTACTATATTTTTTCTGTCAAATAAGGCGACACGAATTTACCGTTGCTTCCACATCAAATTATCACAATAAATAGCAGGAGTAACCATAATGAAACGAATAGTAACAGATACTAGATTTTCTGGATACAGCTACAAATCTAATTTTCATTTAGTACCCAGAATGTTTTTCCGTTACAATAAAAACGTAAATAGTTAAGAACTTTGCAGCAACTGCAGCTTGAAATTTCTCTTAATGTATTATTTTGCATATTAGAGAGAACCGTATATATTTTTTTTACTATATGACAGAAAAAATACCTATGCTTCGAAGTACCGGTGGCCGAAAAGTTACATTGCAAAAAGTTCCCAGAGAGGATAGCGGGTTTATATACCACGAAATTGTTTACTTTTATCAAGATGAAAGCTGGCTTATCGGATAAGATTTCAATTAATTCTCGTTGGTCTTATCTTGCTGTTGGTATCTACTCGACAATTGATTTTTTCTGGAAATCTGTATATCTTTCTTCGCTTGTGACACTACCAAAGGATTTATCTGGAACAATCTGAAGTGGGGATTTTCGTTTCATTGCATAATGCGCAATCTTGCAACCTTCAATTTGTCGCTGCGTAGGTTCTGCAAGTTTACATAATTATGCTGTAAGCTCGATTTTCACAAAGAGCCTGACTTCACGTCGCTGTTCTTGGCATAACGAAACACAAAATTTGGCATTAAATTTGTTAGACAAACGAAATTGATGAAAGGAAACACGTTGATCGATCGTCCTGTAAAGAGAAAAAGGAAATGTTGCAATCTTTGAGTAACGAATTGATGAAAAAATTGAAATAACATTAGTTTGCAAAAAAAATCTCACTTTGAAGAAACAGAAAACATAACCCAAGAAACTCTGACGATTATTCACATTCTCGATTACACCCAAACGACGAAATTCATTTGATGCATATCAAATTCGAAATCCTTCGCCCAAAAGTTATGAATACGATGCATTCGTTAGATCGGATGCCTGGCCATGAAATTCGGCGACTACAACTTGAGTGTAGCTAAGCTCATTCGTGGTAAGAAGAGTTCGTTTTCCCATTCCCGCAGGAATCAATGGATCCCTGACATCCAGAAATCACACTTCTCTCCACCTTTCGACTTTCCATCGATCCAGATGAGCGGAATATTGGTGAGATTGGGCATGGTGATAATCTCCATGGTTGTTGCCAGCGTTTTGGTCTATCGATTGAATTATTCGTCCCGCGAATCAAACGGCAGAGTTTGGAACGGGGTGGAGGCCCAGAATGAGAGTTCACTGAACGAAGACCTCTGCGACATCCTGGGGTTCATACCGCTGGATGAGGTGAACGATATTCTGGAATGCTTCGTGAAATACGACAAGCAAATCGGCGACGTGACCGTCGGCTACATAAACGATCATTGGATGTACATCGCCCGAGAATTCAAACGGATGCCGGAATTTAAGAGGGCTGTAAGTTTCCTCGAGAATAACGGTCTGGACGTGGAGTATTGGCGCAACAAAATCGTGCAATTCTGGACGAACATTCCCACGTACGTCAATAACGACACGTCCCTGGCCTGCGGCGGTCTTTCAACGATGATGAACAAAGTCGTGAGAATCATCCCCCAGGCTGAGATGCACGAATTTCTCTGCCAGAAATTACGATACTCGTCTAGCTTCAGAGCGTTTTTGGAAATGTTGCGTTCACCGAACTTCGAGGAACTCTGCGACGCGATTGAGAGCAGCAAGGTGTTGCAACGGCACTACTTCTGGGCAAACGACGACGGCATCGAAGTCATCTTTGCTGTGGAATTGCTCAAGAACTTGTACATGTATTTGGCGTACGAACTGGAATGAGAAGCTACGTGAAATATTTAGTTAAATTATATCAAGGAATAGCTGCAAACATGACCGAATTTCTAACACAAGGTGAACATCAAAACTGAATTTTCTGGACTCTGTGAATGTAATGATAATCAGTTCACTCGTAGCATTGATA
Source organism: Neodiprion pinetum (assembly GCF_021155775.2). Lineage (NCBI taxonomy): Eukaryota > Metazoa > Arthropoda > Insecta > Hymenoptera > Diprionidae > Neodiprion > Neodiprion pinetum. Next base: position 4,984,517 of record NC_060233.1, read on the forward strand.
TTTTTAATAGATTTAACAGGCTCAATTCGACCCTTGAACACTGCAAGCGTTACAGTATCTAATGATAATTTCAGAAACTCTGATTATCGGTGCAACCCTCCCCCCTTCGAAGCGTTGGAGACCTCCCACACGGCTGATTTTAATCTAATCGACGTTCTTGTTGATTTTATTTCTCTTGAGCGGTCTTCTTATCTTCAGTGAGATGCAAAATTTCGGTATATAAGCGACCGCCGGATTCACATCCTCATCATACAACTGTTTTCGCAGTCTCCAGAAAAGGTGAGTAGATATTTCAATAACTCTCAAGTATACCAATTGCTCTGTGCATAACAGCAATCCCATAATCGCCCAAATATCGAGTGCCAAAGTATTTTTCTACAGATGAAGCTGACCATTGTATTCCTTGCTATCCTCGGCGTCTCAACCGCCGCAGTCTTGCCTGCTGCTAAGACTTTGGACCGCTCCACCAGGAGCCTCAGCGATGACTGGGCTGAGTTTAGTGAGTTGATGCCCTGGGATGAGATCGTTGAAATTGTAACCCAGTACGTCGCTGAAGACGCAGAGGTCCAGTCCGTCATCGCGTACCTTCATTCCGACGAATTCAAGGCGCTTGTTGAAGCAGTCATTAGTAATTCCGAATACATCGCGTTCCTGGACTACCTTGATGCTGCTGGACTCGACATTTACACCTACATTAACATCTGGCGTAATTGGCTAGGACTCAACACGTCCAGGGTATTGAGAACCCGTTTCGCATCCAGCCGCATCACTGGAGGAGTAGCTGGACTCATCGCTGATATCAGGGCCATCCTTCCCACCGACGAAATCAAAGCTCTGTATTACAACAAACTTGAAACTTCTGAAGATTTTGCGAAACTGATTGCTCATCTCGGCTCTGACGAGGCCCAGGAACTTTACGCTGCACTTAAGGCTAACGAAGAGTACCAACACATCCGCGCGGCTCTGGTAGCGTATGGACTCGACATGGACAGTTTTGTCGACTTCCTGAAGTCTATTGTTGGTCTCGCCTAAGTACACGTTACGACTTGCTTTCTATTACTCACGTTGTTGTAATCCGTTCTCAAGGACGTGTCGTCCTGGATGACCTGTTCGTACGACTTGACAACATGTATGTACTCGTGAGATCAAGATTGCAATAAACGTATTTTCGCCAATATATTCCAGCCGTCGATTATTCAAGTACCCTTCCCTTATCCACTGAACATTACGATCAGCAGAGAAAAAAAAAAAACGTTCGATCTACGTACGTCAGAGTAATTATACGGACAGCATCTTTTTTAATTAAAAATTACAAGGATGTCTGTAAGCATTACTCATTGGTATGTTTAAGTTACATGCGCGGATGTTTCTTCAAACTTTTCAAATACCGTAATCGAAATAATTTACGCTTCAAAAAACTGCTGTCCGTATGATCACCGTTGCGCATTTAAATCGAACAGATTTTTACCCGAGTGTTATCCCATTGAACAGCTTGGGGCTACCGCCTCCTCAAATTTCAGTAATAAATAATCGACGACGATATCTTATGCTTGGGACTTACTATCACCGCCGGGAATCTATTTCAAACACCCGAACTCAACCTCTACAGCTCTTTCGCGAACCTTGTCTGCAGATTTCTGTTGCCTCAATAGTAGCACCCTTGGAATCTGAAACAAGTTTTGCATTAGTCAATGTAAACACGGCGTAGCGAAGTTAAGTGAAATTATTAGAGAAAATGACGTAGCGTCTCTAACGTCGAAGCTCGAACACAAATTCAGCGCTCCGAAGCAAACGGTTCGGAGATATGACTTCAAAAACGTGTGATTGGAGATTCGCAGCCTTATATATGCGAGATCATTGATCGATAACAAAATCCGCAAATTAAATATCTGTCAATCTACTTTGTCTAATCTTACTTTTAGCAGGTGCAGTCTAACCGACATTCTGGAAATTGCGTAATCTTTCGTCGGCAACAGCTTACTGAAAATTTTCTATGGATTAAAAAAAATGTTAACAGAAGGGACAAATATTGCTTAACTAAACTGGCAGTAGATATTTTTCTTCTCTGAGCTCTACGTAGAATTTGCATGGATTTTCAAATAATTTTCATTACATGTATAGGTCGATCCACTAACTTTTTTCAAATTTGTCGAGTAAAAGTTTTGATCTGACTGCAATTTTAATATGCCATAATAAAAAAAAAACGTTCATTAATTATATCATATTTCCCAGTCGAACCTCGTTGTCCTGATTTTTAGTACTTTTTGTTGTTGAAACAAATATGACCTTCTGTATTTTTTGTATGACAACGACTGATATTTCCGAATACAAATTCCATCACGAGGTGGATTTTCAAGAACTGCGAAAACTCACGTTCTTATGATATTTTCAATTCCATATATGCGATAGACCAAAAAATGAATTGCTTGTATTTTTGGAGGTGGAAAATTTTATATTTTGAAGTATATTTCGAAATTTTTAGTTTCGGATAAAAATGGGAACCTAATTGAATCAGTATAAATATTCCTGGAATCTCAAATCTTCTGAATGTATGAAAGAGAAAGTGTTGACTTTTTAAAATTTTGTTGTGTCCAAACATCGACATTTTAGAGTATATTCTGAAATTTTTAGAGCTGGATTAACTGGATGCTAATTAATGATGAACCAGAACACTAATTTTCCAGGGATACAGAAAATATTCAAAAAATTCCATATCAACTTTGATTGAATCATAATACCATTTTTGTCTCACTCTGAAAACTTCAGGATATATTACACAATATGGATTTTTTCAGACAAAGAAAGAATTTATTTTCTTGTTATACAAGACGAAAATGTGAATAAAACGTTTCTTGACAGTTTTTAAGGATCTACATGAGAAAGTGTTTTGCATCGGATGTATCAGCCTTTTGTACGTGAAAAACTAATTAATTGGTATTTTTTAGCAATGACAAGAAGTGCTAAAAATTCAGAGACACGGGCTTAATTCGAAACCGTGATAAAATTGATTACCGTGTTTCGCGTGCACAGTGAGGCCTAAATTCGAGGATTTTCGTATCGTAATTTACACATAGCCAAACAAATCATAGCTAGATCGAAACTTTCACCGTAAATACCTGGCCGAAAGTCGGTAAATCGGCCCGTATACCTTATTCGTAACAGCAATAAGATATTGTGGGTGAATGCAGACAAGCGAATATGCACATATGAACATAAATAAAAAGCAATTCTAACGTTCAGTAAATTTTTCCCCAAAAGCAGTAGAATATAAACTCGTTGAGTATAATTTATTTAGTTGCAACACATTTTTTTTTTCATCAAAATTTATACATTCCATTTTTATCCACTCGATCAAACTTATGAATTTTTTATTTCAATCGAATTTGATAAACCCGCGTGGAATAGTTTCGCCGTGAAGTTTGTGCCCGGTTCACGAATAGTTTCCCCTCATACAGTCACTAGGTCTGATTCTTCTGTCTTGACCAATTACTGCAATTTAAGAAAAGTAGACAAATACCTACCATGGATAGGCATAAAAATTTCCATATTCGACACCTTTGTGGCGGAATATCTTCACAATACAATCCAGATCCGATTCTTTTTAACGGACGTCTGATCTGCATAGGCTTAGAAATTTTTTAAATTGTCCGTTATTCGCCTCGATTTTATTACCGATTTTACGTAACGATTGTTAAGCTTTGAAAAATTTGAAATAATCGCAAGACCACCTGGTCAGAACACCTGCCGGTTATCTAGAATTACGTCTAAAAAATATAAGATACTATTTCCTTTACGAAACACCTGCAGCACCAATTTTAATCTAATCACTATTTTTTGGTGATCTGATTTTACATCAAGTGGGTTCCGTTATCTGTGGTATCGCATGAAACTGTGGTATATAAAGGCAAGACGAATCGATTAATTCATTCTGAACCGGTCTACCCACTCTCAGGACAAGGTGAGTACTCCATTAAATCTCGATCGCTTTAACGATCCCTCTAAGAATATTAATTGCCTGCAATTTTTTGTACCCCGTACTGACCATTGACGTCAATAATTCTGCGCAGATGAAGCTTTCAATTCTGTTCCTCGCTTTTGTCGGTGTGGCTACCGCCGCATCTCTGCCAGCATCCAAGGTACTGAACCGTTCCACTCGGGACCTCAGCGATGACTTCCAGGACTTTCTTGCCCTGATCCCCGCCGATGAGGTACTTGCGATCGTAATCGAGTACTTGGCCGGTGACGAGGAAGTTCAGAATGTAGTGGAATACATACAAAGCGATGAATTCGCGAACTTGATCCTTGCCGTCGATGCCATCCCCGAATACATCGCTTTCCTGGACTACCTTAATGGTGCCGGACTCGACGTTTACACCTACGTCAATCTCCTCCACAGTTGGTTGGGACTCGACGAGCTCGAGGTACCGAGCACCCGTCTGGTATCCAGCCGCATCACTGGAGGAGTAGCTGGACTCCTCGCCGATATCATAGCTGTTCTTCCCACCGACGAAATCAAAGCACTGTATTACGAAAAACTTGAGTCTTCTGAAGATTTTGCCGCACTGGTTAGTCTTCTCGGCTCTGAGGAGGCCCAGACAGTTTACGCTGCACTTAAGGCTAACGAAGAGTACCAACACATCCGCGAGACTCTGGAAGAGTATGGACTTGACATCGACGCCATTATCGGACTCTTGAAGACAATTGTTGGTCTCGCCTAAGTGCTCGTTACAACATGCTTTCTATTGCAAAACTCGAAGAAATGGTTGTCAATGTCGATGAAATCTCCACCTTCTTCAGATCTTCAGTTGATGCTGCATAAATCTTTGACTTGAAGGTCTTCCGTAATGCTTCGGTTATTATTATACCAACGATTATTCCGAAGCGATGTTTCATCATACTGTAAACCAGTTCCTTAAAACGCTCTTGTAACCTACAGTTTCGAATCTATAATAAAGCGTCTTGATTAACATATCCTCTGAATGAATTTTTCAATCTACCCAAATTCCAATCTGAGCCCAGCATCATCCTTCCGTCCATACATCGACACTAGAACAGAAAAAACAAAAATGTAATTCACCGAAGCTGAAGCCGATGAATTGCCTTGAACATTCTTTTCCTCCTTGTCTCGTATCTCTTTCAATCCATGCGCTATATTTTTACACCGTAAAACGCGTCCTTCGTGATAGTTAGCGAGAAGCAGAAGAGCAAGATATCGCAGTGAAAATAAATGTCTGACTAGACGCTGCCCTTTACCACTCGCGAGATGAGTAAGGGCGAGTGGTTGTTGGTACTTCTGGCCTATCCTCGGAGCGCTGCAGGATGGGAATTAATTCTGCTCAAGGAGATATCCAAGGGTCTATGAGTGAAGACGGACTGGATGGGGGGGGGGGGGGGGGGGGGAGCGGGGGTCGAGAGCGAGAGCAAGCAGCTCGTGGTGTCTGCGGCAAACAATTCCAATTAACTTGCTGGAATTGAAATGGGATTCGGCCGACGTTGGCGGTGGTATTGTATACGCAGTTGCTCGGCGTTCCGTGAGCTTGCCGCTTCTCTCGGCGTTTTCTTTAATTCTCTCTTCTGCATTTTTCTGATATCTCGGCCCCTTCTTTCGCCCTGCGTATACCTATAATCAACCGAATTCGTGACTTTGGCTTGCCAATATCGCGAATTTCTGCCGCCCGAGCTCAGACTCGGTGCTCCGTTCGGTGCAAAGACGAAGACTTGGGCGAGTTACACCTGCGGCTAAATGATCGCTACTTCTCGGGCTTGGTTTGTCAAATTCAATTTCTTTGTGCGGGAATGAATGGCCCGCTGAACAACCATTATTCCAGACATAATACCCATCGCGTAGATAGGGGAGCACCGGCAATACCAACCATAAAGGACAGCCAGACGGGCAGACGAGCTTATACAATGCTGCTCGGTGGCTGAAGCTGCTCAGATATTGAAGACGCCCGAAAGCGACGTGTACCAATGTCAATGTGTACCCAACGTCTAGCCTTACTCTCTACATTATTAAATATTTCCTTCCTTCCTACCTTCCTTCCTTTCGTTGCCACCCTCCTTCTGGCCTCGGTTCCTTACATGCGCCGGAAGTTCCTCAGGGAATTTGATTATTCTCAAACTTGGAACATCTCCGGTTCGACTCACTTTTTCACCGTATAGGTATTTTCCCGACGAGATAAGTTTGACCAGCAGTCGACTGGTGTCTCCGTGAAATGGACTTGGACACCATGTGGTTGTGACTTCTTGAAAACCCGAGTCAGATTACTTTGTGCACCTGTCACATCTGCCCAACGAAATACTCGCAGATATATATGCTTTCACTGCATCGGGAATAATTCAACGTTTCAACTTCGTCCGTGTAACTCTGCCGAAGTTTCAGCCTCTCACTCGAGACGCGGGTCTAACGTACGTGCTGTGAGTAGTTCGATCCGTTTAAGACGGCTTAAAAGTCGAATTTCGAATTCCGGTCTGTAGTTTACGACGCCGATCGTGAAATGGTTCGATTGAGATTGGAACAATCTGTACAAGGTCATCGTTTCGCTCTTTCTTTCATCACCAGATGGCAACCATCATCCGGCGCCGATAGAGGATCGTAATCGCTAGAAATCGACCGTTGTATAAGGATATGGGGCTTGGAGGCAAACCGAATGGTTCAAGCTTCTGGCGGAACTTGAAAAGTTTAAGCCCAGTTTCCGGTTGATTATAACATTCCGGTGTCTGCAACGTGGGGGATGGAATTAAGTGAAGTGGCACACGACATGCAGCTGGGACCATCATCAACGGTTGCGGAGAATGTGGTGCGGCAATCTGGGACACGTTTAGTGCATCGCGCGTCGCCAACCGCCCGGCAATTCCGCTCTTACGACAGGCTACCGCAAGCTCCTTCCAGACTTAACACGAGCCGAGTGTTAATGCGAGTTTAATTAGGCTTAATTGCAGTTAATTAAACACAAACGTAGCGTATTACAGGCCCGGTTGCGTTTGTCACTTGTTGTGTTCAACGGTTTATGCTAATTTTAATCACACTCCATCCCTCATCTCTCTCCCTTCTCCAAAGTCTTATTCCAATTTACGATAATTGTCTTACACCGTTGGGAAACTTTGGCCGCGGAGAAAACTTTTAACAATTCTTATAGGCACTCGGGACTCCCAACTCGTTTCGCTCTTTCATTACGTCCACTTTGAACATCTTCAGTGCGCGAGATCTCAATCTCTCAGAATGGTTTTAATCCTCAAAACTTGGGCTGATAAGAATTTAATCTTACCTTCAGGATGCGTTCGGACGTAACTTGCTGCACGTAATATGCACAACATTGTAGCCACTTATTCACACGGGCATTTTACTCTTGCCTATGAAAAACGAATTGAGTGTGGCATTGGCAACGGTTGAAAAAATTATCCACGATGTTGTTTCACCGAGTATTTTTATACGGATTCCGTTTGCGGGTTATCCGATTGCCGAAATTCTGGCTCACCCACGTTACGCGTGTTTTTTCCAGTAATTGCATCCACCTGACTGACTGAGTCGATCCAATATTTCCCGGTACCAGCTGCTCGCGTGTCGGTATCGCGTTTCAAGCTTAGTTTTTCGCGTTCACTTTTGACGTAAGTTTCTGCCTGCTGTGACAAAACCTGTTGAAATTCCTAAAACCGCACATCCTCTCCGCGACTAAGCTATGACTGTGTTTACGAATGAAGCGGCAGAACAACGATCGAGTGGCTAAAACGAAGAATCTACATCGAAACGAACGGCAATTAACCCAACACTTGTCGATGCTGGAAAGCGGCGAATATATTTTTACTCTCACAGGACTCGCACAAGTAATTCTGCACGCAGTTACGCGGGTAGAGTTATACCGCGAGTTGAGATGAGCGACGGAATTAACCCGGAGTTCTCGGGTGTACTCGGCATTCGGTAAGTGTCATTAGAATGCGACGAGGAGGTTTGCAATCAGCCGACGGTCCGGGTGGCCCGTCGAGAATTAGAAGGACCCTTGGCAACTCGGTGTGACCCGAAGACCGGTTCAATTGGTACCCAAGACACGTCGGTGTTTAACGAGATTACGACGTTTACCGGCAGGATGCAAGCGAGCTGATCAGGCTGCAGCGTAAAATTAGGGCGTCCCGGTTCCAAATTACCGGCACTGCATATCCGGCTCCGAGTCGGCAGCGGTTTTTGTTTTCCGCAAAACGATCCCGCGTGCGCGATATTTTTTGCAATCAAGTTGTAAGTCGGGTCCGGATCCCCGCTGCAGAAGGGCGCGTCGAGCCGCTGCGCGGTGGTTGAACGTGTTTTACGGAGCTTTTCCTTCCTCCAATCGAGCCGCCGGAGCTTTGCTTGCAATTTATCAAGCACCACCACCCAGCTAGAGCATTTTCCCCTTTTTTCGCCCGCCCTCTTTCATCCCCCTCTTCACCCCCCGTCTTTTTTACCACCGTCCTGTTTTTCACGGTTCTCTCCTCCTCACCCCCCATCCCCTAGTACGCAGGGTCCGGCCTGGTCCGCACGGCGTGACACTTCCGTCAGGGCTATAATCCCGTTGACAAATGATGCCGCCCTGCAACGCCGCCCCGCGACGATCTCCTCGGGAGGAATGACTACGCAGGGAAGCCGGGACAAGGTTCAAAATTGGCAAGGCTAGCGTAAAAACAGGATATTAGAGTGCCGCGAGGGCTGTACACCGTGCACGCGGTCTGCCTAAAAAAGATACAATTTACCAGGGAGAAAATTTCCCGAGATAAAAGGACCTAGGCATAACAATAACAATAATAATAACAACAACAACAGCATAGAGACGAGCGGAAATGTACAACCTCTCGAGAAGGGCGAAAAGTTCATCGCGCGCTCGTCCGCTCTTCGCGTAGGTGTAATTTATTCCATTGCGAAAATATGCTGAAGACTCATTCCCGCCGTGCCAGCATCACTATTATACTTGGGGCGACGAGGATGTTCCGGCAATGTCAAACAGTAATAGCCGCTCTAATGAAGCCATCAATTACATATCTCTCTCCCTTCGCCGCAAGGATTTCACCCCTCCTGAAAAGACGAATGAATTTTTCACGTGCCCTCGCGAATGAGTATTGGAATGCGGTAACGGAAACCGCCTTTGGAATATCAGACCTTGACGATCCGATCAGGGAACGCTTGCAGCCCGAAGCGATTATCATTTTCGCAAACGAGTCGGAAACAGCTGGACCGATTTTACTAAACATTTTGTGAGTAGTTTGCCAAATGAGCCCCAATCGGTGGCCCAGATCCCGTCTGAAGCAATTCATCCGTTGTCGAATCAGTTCTTCAACGATTCTAAACTTGTTTTCCTTCCACCGCAGGCGCGAGGTTGGAAAATACCGAGGATCACCGAAATTCACGAAGTCGTGAGCGCGCCTTAACGCAAAGGTGGAGTCCTTGCCTTCTGACTACGTCAACGGTAGGGCCATTAGCATCCTCCCTGGACATGATCGATCACTGACATCGCCTGCCAAAACGCGAGAGTCGTTACGAAACCCCGAAGGTGCGTACTTTCGGTGAGATTTTCGCCGAGTCTTCGAAAGACGGCAGCCGAGGGCTCTCTGATGAGGTTCCGGAGGATTTTCACGGATTTTCTGGATTTTTCTCCCACTTGCAAGACTGCGATACATGCCGATGTGCTCTGGTAGCGGTTCGGAAAGACTTTCCGCGGCTCTTCAGTCACCCCCTTAATGGAAGTTAGCCGGAGCTTTCATGTCGGGATGATAATTACAAGGGTAAAAGGGTGTAATGTAATAACAGCGTGACGCGAGCTGATGGAAGAAATTTTTACCTTGCAATTGCCTTTTCTAAAAATCACACCAACTTCCGCTGAGGGTCTGCAGTTTCCCCGGCTCTTTACTATTATATTTTCCAACAAAGTCGTAAAAGATGATAATATGGTTAAACTTGCGAGGAAAGATTGCCTTCCGCTGCTGAGCCACGGGTGTGATGAAGAAGCCGAGGGGCTAGCAAGAAAGACCTCCTTTTTTCAACCACGTTATCTGCAAGCTTCTCGTACAATAGATGTTACAGGTACTCGGATGCTTCAGAGTCTGCGGCTACGAGCTATATAAACGGAAATTTCCAGCTTTTACCACAGCGTCACTCAGTTTGGAATATTTTAAGCCAAGGTCCGTTTTGACCCCGCCAAGGACGGAGGGAACCTGCGAACGGATGAAAAAATAGGGGATGTAAAACTATCCGCCAACATCGGCCGTCAACCATCGACACGGAGTTTACATCGCCCGTATAATTCCCGATAAACCCACTTTGCTCCTTCGGGCTAGTGCACCCGGTATCGATAGCAGCGTAAAATATACTACCCGTAAACTCCTGCGCGTCGATTTGACTGCCGGGCACCGATACCCGCTCATTCCGAATCGACTGACGGGACATTTATACGTATCTAAAAGCAAGCGGAACGTCTGAGAAGTAAAAAATCTTCCGAGTACCGAAACAACATCACAATAGAAATACGAGAACAACTTGGGTGTTGCCAGTCTCTGTAGTGAAATCAGGAAAGAACCCCAAGTACTTCGATCTATTAGCGAGTAGATTTTAGGTCGATGTCTCAGATTAGCTTTATAATTTTTGTACGAAAGTACGTGGCGAAAAACGTAGTCGCAATTTTTTTCAGAATTTTTCAACTCAGTGTGTCTGAGGTGTGATTTAAGCACTGGAAAAACAAACCCACTTTCTAAAATCTGCAACAATTCGGAAAAGCTCGTTGTAATATGAACCGACAAATATCTATTCAGAGAGATATTATAATAATCTTTTATGTTTATTCTTACGTCAAAAATACAACCCAATAATAATAATCGTACCGTTAAATAAATGAAATGTGTTTTTTTGCCGACACAATCAATTTTGCATCTCAACTACTGATTGATAACAGCTCGTTCAATGTTATTAACTTATCGAATTTGGAACATTTTTTTCCTTCCGCCACTTGCAGCTCAGTTTCATGTTTTACAGAATTGAGGACTTAATGGGATCGAGTCAATTGATCGGTTAACTTCGACCATATCATCGTACTTGTATAAATGCATTACTCTGCAGGGTTCACACGTTGCGAATCTAAATTTTTGATTGTCTCATCATGTAGTCAATTTTGCATTGCATAGATGCGTTTCATTAATTTCTTTTTGATTCATGCCTCAATTGCCATTGATTGCGGACCGAATTGCAAACTATTGTTGATCTTGCCGTTATGTTTTGAAATGTAAGCTAGCCCCCACCATAAAAAAAATAGGACTTCGAGTAGGGTTTAAAATTCGTTGACAAAAAAAGTTTAGAAGCTTGTAATTAGCTCGTAATTTCTATTTGAATTTTTTTTCGAAAACATCTATTTTCGATTCTTGGTTATTCCCACTAACTGGTTCGGGTTCCGAATTATTTCCCGTTGTATCCTGTAGAGTGAAGAAGTAGAAGAAGAAGAAGAGAAAGAGAAAAATGTGCTTACATTATCTCTGATGATAATAATGGTAAGCAAAAAATGGATAAAGCTAATTAATAACTTCACCAATTTCGATTAAACTTAAACATTGAGGTATGTGAGATAAAATCATTTCAACGACATTCTTAACCCAAACAGGCTTACGTTCAAGTGTATGTCAAGAGGATCTTATCAGACAACGAGTTATAGGCCCAAAATACTATTTACAAATATGAATCTTCCTTGTTGGTCAAGATTCCCTACGAATGGAAAGAACCAATGAGGACGTTTGTTAAAAACTGAAAACGAAAGAACGAACTCTAAGAAAAACCTTGCAGATTTATAATCCTAACCAATTTATAATCATCTAATTAAAATTTGAAAGAGAACAGATAAAATGCAGTTCAGCCTTTTAATCTTTGCATAGAAATTATCGCTGTCAATACACTCATTTTAAATCATTCAAAGTGCAAAGTGCGTAATCAAAACGAACTCAAGTTATTGAATTCCAAGTTTTGTCTTTTGTCTAAACAACATCATTTCTTTCTTTTTGATAATAACGTTTGCTGCTGTTACTTCGATTCAATTACTATTTGTCCGCAATCTTTTTTGTTCTTTCGTGCGATAACATTAATGACGTGAAAAATTTTATTCCGTAAAGAAGAGATCAATTTTGTCAACATTCAAGGGAGGAAAATTGGTTATTCATCCAAGGTAAATCGTGTTCAGGGATTTGTCTTGGAACTTGGCGTTAAATTATTTTGCGAGTTGTTTTTTACTTCGAATAAGCAACGTTTTAATTCGATTCGTCGCACTTCTGTACGCAGTAAAACCATCCGCCAACATCGGCCGTCATCCATCGACACGGAGTTTACACCGCCCGTATAATTCCCGATAAACCCACTTTACTCCTTCGGGCTAGTGCACTCGGTATCGGTAGCAGCGTTGAATGCACTTTGTACCCGTAAACTCCTGCGCGTCGATATGACTGCCGGAGCATTTATACGTATAATAGCGGATAAGCCCTGAGAATGCTCGGCAGTTCGCTAGCTGTTCGAGTTTCGGAAAATCGTGTTCGAAACGCGACATCGAGTTGGGTAATCCGGTAAGAAAACGTCGCAACGACTATTTTTCGTTTCCTCTTATCGAAGATGTACGTAATAACCGTCTACAGTATTTACAGTTTTCGTACCAAGACTTGTAGCCACGTACAACGGAGCAAATTTCAATTTTTTTGATCCCTGATTTGATTTCAGACTTTAATTTTTGAAGTAGTTACCCCCTGAAGGTGAAAATAAGGGTGAGTCGGGGTAAATTTTTAGTCTTATCGATAATTGATTTGCTATGATAATACAAAAACCCTCGAGTAACAAGTTTAAACAGACTTATTTTACTTCTCGACGTTTTTATACAAGGGTGCTGAAGCCCAGTCGTAATTACCGGTATTTGAAGCCGCCATTTTGAATCTCTTATACTAAATTTCTTAATTCTGCTTTTAAATTTGGATTCAGTGATCCCCGAAACGGAAGTGAAAAAATTTTCGTCCAAATCTATGGAGAAATATCAGAATTATTAAAAAATGTACGTATACGATCCATTGCCAGTTTAGGCACTTTCTTTCTGTACATGTATGATCCATCGCCAGCTAACCGATTAATCAGGAAGTGGAGAATTAAAGCTTGGTCATTTCGCAAATCTACAAATGCAGCTGCTTTGCCACGGCCGGGAGGCAGTGACGAATTATGGTAAAACAGTGTAGGTACCCATTCCCTTCGGTAATTAGCATGAAGTATTAGAAATATAAGAGGCAATCTTGAGCGCCATTTTTCAACATAATCTGCTCCCCGTGCGCTTCGTACCGTTTACATTCAAAAAGGCTGCAGCGATGCTGTCGAAAATTTATTTCCCCTTTCATTCTTCCCATTTTAACCGTGAACGATCGCATCTACTCGACGAGAATTCCCCTCAGCTTTCGCAGTCTCTAATTATACAAGACAAATGTCGTGAAAATTACCCATTCGAAAGTTGCAAAATACCGAATAAGCAATTCGGTAAGTCGGGAGGCACGTGGGAAATCAGTCTTAGAATTTGAGCGACGCAATTCGCACACCTGGTCGACGATTAAATCGGTATATTCGCGATTCTATTCAAAGTTTGATGTTATCTAATCGCAAAAACTTGTCGACACTGCCGTCCGCGTCGTGTAGTCAAGAGAAACATGATTATGAAAATATCTTTACGATTATTTTTAACAATTGATTGTTGCGATTCTCGGAAATTTTCTCTCAATTTATACACGACTCTCGGCGTACGGCGAGAAAAGTTTCCTCGTCAATTTGACAGGAGTCTCAAACTTTCCACTGCACACTTTATTATTCCTGTTTTGTGAAACGAAACAATACGCGCAACGAGTATGTGTCCCTGGAAAAATGGCACGTTAACGAAGACCCGCATGTTCGACTCGTCAAATGCGACTATTCAATTCCGTTGTTGTGCAAATGAATAGCATCCGACTAATATTCACCTCACTAGTTTAATTATGTTTCTATCCAAAATAAAAAAAAAATAAAAAAAATTAGCACATCGAACACAAGGAGGAAGGAAGCGGTAACAGACAACGAATTAAAGGAGATCGCTGAAAACCCCTGATTGAACGTCTGGAGAAAGTTCACCATCCACGTGTTTCCAGATTCGAAAACCGGTAGGCGACTAAGAAGAAAGTACAACAATGTCTTGGTGTTGGAAACAAAGCGGACTTATCAAATAGTTCAATTCTACTGTTCTTGGGGTAATCGAGTTCTGCATTTCCACCGAACAAAGAAGCTGGATGCGTCGAGGCTTGGACAACTGGCTGCAGAGTGGAACAAGCACAACCCACCATAGTCATCGATGTAAATCCATGCAGTCGGTATCTGCAGGTCTCACTCTTAGATCGACGAGGACTAACACTCTAAATTGGCGAACAATGCGCCATCTGTGATTTACTTCGTGTGAATCTATTTTTCAGACTCGCAGTTTCCGACGACTGCAGGGATCCTTTAATTTCATTACGGTGTGTCGGCTAAAGAACCGGAGGGAGACATTGTCTCCTGTAAATCGCATTGTTCGGTGGATGTACGAAATTACTCGAGTCGATAATCAGCTTAGGAACGCGACGCCTACGGATTCTCTACATTCCTCATCGTGAATACGTAACTCCGTTTGCTTGCGAATTTTTGCTACAAAATTTAGAATGCGCTCGCGGCAGGGGTAAAAATATAAGTAGAGCCGTTGTTTCTCTTTCGTCATCTCAGACCTCGATGCTTTTGAAAACTGCCCTGACGAGCAGGAGTTCGAAGTAACGCGTAGAAGATGACTGAGAAGTTTTTAAAACAATCCTGAGCAATTGTGGTAGGGTACAAAAATGCGGAAGAGCAAAAAGACTACGGGACGAAATCCCGAAAGTCAAACTACAGAACGGTTGAAAACGTAGAAGGATCATAAATGCGATAAGATGACTTGTAGATAAACAAAAATTGAGAACGCAAAAATGTATGAATAAAACTATACCGAAATTTTTTTTTTTTTTTTTTTAATAATGGACATGACTGCGAAAGGCAAAATATTGAATTGCGAAAATACCGAAGAGTCAAAAAGCTCACTTTTCAAATGTCAGACTCGTGCCTTCGTCGATAATCTAAGAATCCGAATTTATCAATAACGGCTGACCAATGACTCGAAAGGTCGAAATCCCGAAACCCGCTAAAGACAGAATTGCCAAAATGTCGAAAGGTTGAATGTCTTCGGATTTTCAAATATTCTCTGCAACGCCACACGCATCCGATAGCCGGTGTCTAGTGCCATCTAGCCTAAGTCGGCACAACTCTGAGAATTGTATCGCGACCTTTCGGCTTTCTGGCCCTTCTGCATTTAGCCGGGCGTAATTTTGCTCCTTCCGAACTTTGATTGTCGACAGCTAATTTTTTCGGTTTTGCGCTTTCAATTTTTAAATTCGGAGCTTTCATTTTTCGGTATTTTCTACATTTTGTGCTTCGGTTATTTTGAACCCCGACTGTACTGAAAATACTTTTTCGAATAAGAAAGAGTGTTCGGTTAAACGGACTTTCAGGAAAGCAGTTGTTCCACTGGGTGATTTATCAAGAATCCCAGCTTCGGTACGCTGATCATTCCTCGTTTTAAAATTCGTATCTCGAAAATTTCGGGTTTTCAACCAGTCAACTTTTGTTTAATACAAGGGTTTGGCTCGGATGAATCGTTTAAAGGACCAAACTGAGTCTGCGGGATGAAAATATATATTTGAAAGTTAATTATAATAAAAGAGGTAAGATAGGAAAAGTAATTGAAATCGGACGAATAATCGTGGTGTTGTAACGTGAGTAGATCGGTATTGGAAGAATCTGAAAAGTAAAGAAACAGTGTTAATTCGTTGTTGATTGAGGAGGTTTGTCCAGAGATGTAGGCACAAGTTAGTTATTTTCAAAGATGAATATACAACATATCCAGACTTAAAGGAAGCAGTACATATAATGCGATCCATGATTGTAAACGAACGAGTCGTTTAAATAAAATAGCGCGAACTAGGCGCTGTGGACAAGATTGCACGAACTGGGTGCCTTAAAATAGAGTCCACGAAATAGCGTAAATTTATACATACAGAAATTTATTAGTTTAATCATAATAAAAGAAAACATATAACTGTGAGGTTACTAAACAACTTTTTGTTCTTTATAGATTTTGACCCCCACCCGCAATTATTGAAACCAATAGATCAGCGATACTCAAAAAAATGGTAGCGCTTCAGGTTGCAAAATACCATAGCTCATCCTCTGAAGAGAACCAACTCCACGTGCAGAGGCATGTATTTAATCTATACGCGTTCTTCCGTCAGCTCAAAGGTTGTTTAAGGGATCGCCGGTGAGTCGAGCTTAATTGGGTAAATGGCCGGAGGGATGACCGTCGTGTAAATACAAAGACTGCGGGGGACTTGACATCCGGTAAAACCCTCCAGATAGCCATCGCATTTTCTGCAACCAAAAAGTCTAACCTGCTACATCCTTTCCTTCCGAAATTGCAGGGGAAAATTCTGATCCAAAACTGAGAAAAATTTCGTTTGTTGTAGTAACTAGAAAAATTGAATAAAACAGGTATCGATAAAAAAAACTGTTTGAATATTGTTGGAATTACAAAAAACGAGGTATGCCTAACCATTTTGCGCTATTGTCGATCCTTTTTTGGTTATTGCAACGAAGAATCAGTTTCTGAGGTTTACTCTACTTTTTTAGTTGAACCAGGCTTTAACGTCAATTTATTCTTGCACAAGCGTTAAATTTTCGCAACATTTGCACGAAAATCTAGCAACAGTGATCGTAATGATAAAGAATAGGAACGGATACTAGACTTTCCGGTAACGGCTGGAAAACTAATTTTCATTTTCTACCTCTAACTATATTTTTCGATTGTGGTAAAATATGAAAATAGCTAAGAACTGAGCGGTAACCGGAACTAAAAAATTCTCTCACTGACGGTGAAATTCGCCCACGATTCGAGTTCGTTTTCAATAGTGAAAATCGGGATTTACGATTAGCACGAATATTACTGAGCAGCTTTCAAGCGGCGTAACTGTGATACACAAACTGCGAATTTATCCACAGATGCCCTCGACTTCGTTGGTTACAGGCCTACAACTCCATAATTACCCCATCGTACCTGCGTTTACAGTGGTTCTCAGGACTGGCTCGTAGGCTCAACCGACCGAAACACTGTGTCAACAGGTTTGCATTAATTAAATTCACCTATGACTAATTATATAAGTGGTCCTAGTGTGTCAACGTAAATTATTCACCCTTATTTTCAAAGATTTACGGTTCTGGATAATGTAAGAATTTAAAGTATCAGCGGAATTCCGTTCCTCTTTTTTAACATGCAGCCTCCTCTTTTTTTGTGCTTGTTTCTTTTTTTTTCTCCTTTCTTTTTTTTTTTTTTAACGGAACATTTCTCGCCCAACGAACCGCGGCGAAACTTCCTGAAACGTTCCTGAAATATTTTCCAGTCCACTCTCGGATGTCTGAATACAAGAAAAAGGGGGAAAAAAAAAATAATCCACGGTTGTTATTCTTGCTTCACGCGTCATCAAATCGGACGCGAAAAGTTTTGGCAACTTTTCTCGCTCAAAGGACGTGACTCGGCGTACAATCGACCACAAAAGAATTGATACAACGTTCAGCGGTATAAAGGATAGAAATGAATTGTTTCAGAATTCGCATAACGGCAGGAGGCTTATAAATATTTTTGCAATTTGAAAGAAAAAATTATTGTTATTAATTGTTGAACATATAAATCGAGTCAATTGGCCCGTTTGAAAGAAATCGTTTCTGAAGTGTTGAATATTTGAAAATATCGCGGCGAAAACAGGAGAGAAAAACACTCGATAAAAAATTACCATTATTAATCAACCCGCGGTAGAGAAATCGCATGCAACGAACGATCACGTCGCGTGTTCAGAACAATTTCTCCGCATTCCCTTCTCCTACTACAAATTTCGTTCAATTAATAATTATTCCAGTGTGCAAATATAACGCGTGGGCGCCCATTAACACGAGAATTCGGTAATAATTGAACGAAATTTGCATAACCCGTACCTATATTGATTGATAAATTCCGGACGATAATTTATATTCGGAGCTGGATATGCCGTAGCTTTGATATTGCTCGCGAGTTGGAAATTCGTACCCATATTACACAAGGGCAAATAGTTACAGGTTGTAATAAGGGTGGGAAAATATTTGAGCGATATTCGTAGTCGAAGCTTGATGATTTCTAAAAAAAAAAAAAAAAAAACAAACACAGCACGCCGTAATGGTAAAAAAAAATTTCGCTTAATATTCTGGCTATCGCAAAGAATAACAAAAAAAAAAAAAAAAATTAAAATTAAAATTAACAAATAAAAACATTCGGTTGGAATCGCGTTAGCGATACCTAATCATTTATCCGATCAAATAACTCGGTCGTTAAAAATGCAGGCGTTAACTATTTTACGAAACACTTGACTCTCTCACTCGTGATTTAATTATATCCTACAGACTCCGTATAAGCGAGAAAAATTTTCAGCATTGCAGAAGAGAAAAAATTAACGAAAGAGGCGAGAGGGGGGGGGGGGGGGAGAATAAAAAAGAACGACTCTACGGTCGAATATACATATTACGTGTATACGTATGTGCCTACGTGGTTGGGCCGCGTCGGATGGTGCTGTACATTAAAATTCACATTTTCTACCGGGAAAAGCCCGCAGTGGCTCATCAACATTCCCTCCGCGTAGTTTCGGCCCGGCGAAACACTTGCAACCCCGGCTACACGAGGGCTCGCGGTTCTCATGCACCACTGACGCTAGTTGGCTCGACGTTTGAATAGGATGTAGAACTGAAACTACCTAACCCCGTAACTAAACCAACTGCAATGCAACTCCAACTTCTCTAACGTTTGAAAAACAAGACAATTACCCGCCCGTCAACCCCGTTTCTACCCCGGAAACAACCGCACGCAACGCCAAGCACAGAACGCTCAAGAAATAAAACGAAAAACATCGCACTTTGATTTTTGTTTCCGATTTTATTTTATTTTCTTTTTTTTTTTTTTTTTTTCTTCCATCTTATTATTCGTTCGGATTTTGTTTTGAAAAGACAATTTTTCGCACGTTACGAATTGTCGTAACAATTTTGAAAGACGGTAGGGGAAAGTTTGTCAAGTTTTCCAACCGGATGTAAACACGTGTGTATACGTATATTATACACTGGGACAATCCCTTGATACTTGAAAATCAGCCGCGCATGCGTCAAATAATTCAATCTCGTTGGTCGGTAAAATCTTCCCGCAGCGACATTCTTGTCCGCGATGCAGGTGGGCCGACATACGCAAAATGTGTACGTTTGAATATTCAACAAGCATAAGCGTTAAATTCCGGCCGTTCTTTGAAGAATCAACTTTCCGACCCGATAACAAATGCTTTCCAAACCTTTCCGAGTCACTGCCTCAATTATTCGAGATTCTAACCTCGAAAATTCGTATCAACCACATCGCCGGCAGAAGCAGTTTGACAGATGAAACTCGGGATGGCCAGCCTGCCCGAACAGCCGATAAAACTCGCGCATGCGCAGTTCATTTCCAAGTTTCAAGAGATCGTCCCGGTATTCGGGTTCGTTTATATTCGTGACTTCCGTTCCATTCGGCGTGTACACCGAGTTTGGATATTTTTAGAAATATAAAAAGAGATTGCATAGCTGATTTATGTAAATACGAAAGTATTCGAGTAAACGAGTCGGGCGCGTTTTATAAGCTCCCTCGGATGTATCTGCAGGGGTGCTTCGCAGTCGAGGGTAGCCGGTAGATTCGGCCTCGAGATCCCGGTTCGTACCTTCGGGTAAATATTTTCCCACGTTGTCACTCACCTTAGGATTCCACGGTAGTTCATCGTGTTTTGCCCCGGGTTGTTGCAAGTTTAACTTGGAAAATTTTCGCCGGAAAAGGAGTAGGCGCAAGGAATGGAGCGACTGCTGAACCTCTTAACTTCCATTCGCGAGTTATGACGGGTGAACAAACCACCCCTTTTCCTCCCATCGCTTTCCTCGATTCCTTCGTCAAGGCCGTTCACTACCGCCTGTATAAATACAAAATAACCTACGGACAAGCAGTTGCTGCTAATTTTACGAATTTACATACACAGGTACACGAATTACGGAGGTGGTTTCAATTTGGATGCAGTGCAGTGTGCACTAACAATAAGATGCGAAATTCGATATTTCGAGGTTCATCCTGCAATTTTTTGATTATTAGATGAAAGTCGGATGATAATTAAAACGGTATAAATATTTTAGGAATGTAGAATATATTTAGAATATCCAAGATCTTTGAAACATTTATTAATACCGATCTACTTATGATCCTATTTTCGTCCCAATACGTAAATTTTGGGACACGTAATGTCTGCTTGATCGCATAATTTTTGGTTCATAGCGTATACCGGACTGCTAATATCGAAAAAAAGGAGGGTAATTTTTTTTGTCAGTTCCTAATGTGAAGTGACGAATAAAAATTCGAAGACAAAGGCTTAATTCGAAAATCTGATAAAATTGATCAACATGTTTCTAGAAAACGGTAAAGCCTAAATACCTAAGAATTTAAGATGCTTAACCTTTACAGTGAACCATGGTTTTCGGTATACGCAAAGTGAAACATGGGGTCTTTCTTACATTTATTTTGGCAATTTAAAACGCTCCGAAAATTCTGCATGATTCAGGCAAGTTTTTCGAGGCTCTCAGTTGAAGATCCGATAATCCCTAAGTTTTTTTTCGCAGAGGGGAGAAAGCCGCGCTAATTTTTGTTTACAAAATATACACATAACAGTAAATCACGCGAGCACGAAAGAACCCACGTTTCACTTTAAAGGTTAAATACAGAAGGCAGATCAGTTTTTGTAACGATATCTGTTCTGCTGAATTTTTCTAGTTACTGTAACAAATGAAATTTTTCTCAGTGTTAAACTTCCCCGGATTTCCATTCTCCGCGATGAATGATATCGAGTGGGGATTGTCGGAGTCGTCCGGGGCCTGTATTGATATTTTGGAAGCAGGTACGCGGGGCTGTAAGAAGGGTCGATGCACTTGACTCAAGAGCTAGTTTGGCGAGGGTGGTTTGAGGGCTGGGGTCGTCGTCGGTGGTATTGCCAACGGTGCTCCGTGAGTTCCTGGTGTGAGTAACCAGAGCGTTACCGTGCCTTACAATTTCTCGAAAAGCGGTTCTCACCACGAGAGGTGCTCCCGCATCCCGAAGAACAATATTGATCATTCGCCGATTCACCGAAGGATCAACGTCGTCCCGATGAGAGTTTCGCCTCGCGTTGAAGCGTCCTCAAATTGTATTTATAAATCTCCTTGGGCGCACGCGTGCGGGGGGAGAAAATATCACAGACGTTTTACAGATAAGCGTCGTCTGTTCACGTCACATCGTTTCAGAAGCTCGATAATCGCACGGCGACGCGTATGTCGGATCGAAAGAACCGTTTCTGGACATCCCGTCCACGGATATATTTAAGAAAGCTGTTTTCTCTGCCCTCGACGCAGCCAAGTGCAGTCCGAATTTCATCTCGGAGTTTTCCGAACACCTGCAAGCAGCGTATGGTCTGCAGTACCGTCGACGGAAGCACTTCGGTCCCTGTTTTATGCCGAGGAAAACAAGACGCGGAAAACCGTTTGGCTCGCGAGGGGTCGATGTGCACCTTCAAAGCTGCAAGGTATTAGGTACGTGACGAGAGTCACGCCGATGCGATGCGCCGATAGCTGGCTAGATAGGGGAGATTGAGAAACCGAAAAGAACTCCATCCCGACGAGAAGGGTGCAGCCAACTGAGAGCGACGATTCTATCCGCGCTGACAAGATACTGCCAAGTTTCATCCGGTGAAAAGTTTTGAATATTCAATACGACTGCGAGGTAGTGGAGTGCTGCAGTTATACGCGCTATATACCCACTCGCTTATTTTCTTTCCCCGGTAGGTACTCGCTCTTCTTCCTCTTCTTAATCTTTTCTTTTTTTGATTTTTCTTTATTTTTTTTTTTTTTTGTTTTTGTTTTTCTCCTATTTGCGACACGGGTGCATTTCAAGCACTGCCTAGTCTGCGAAGTCTCGGTACACCTTATACTGCAGGGACTCCCCCGGCTCATCTCAAGCGAGACTGGAATGGGCGAATGAAGAAAACTCCGACGCCTCCGTTTCGCGCAGCTCGAAGAGCGCTCGGTTCGGGATATTTCCGATAACGCCTGACTACCGTGGTATAATGTTTGTACTGGAAATTGCCGGATGTTTGACGATATTCCGATTCAAACACCCCCGACTTCCGAGTGGAAAATTTTCCACGCGTTCTTCCAGCACCGTCGGCGAAAGCGCGAAGAGCTTGCGATGTCGTTCACCGCGTAGTTTGAGTTCCAGGAGTATCGAATACGGCAGATATAATTGCCTCTGTGAAATCGTCGTCTCAAGTGTCGATGAATTCAGAGACGGACGGATAATTCGGCTCCCTTGTTATTTGATTTTCCGAAGGTCGCAGGCGCCGAAAGGTCGAAGGTAACGAGAGGAATTCACTCGCAGTTTCTCATCTACGTCGCAGACATCGAGTACGAAATTATCATCCAATTGGCGGGGCAATATTGACCCCATTGAGATATCAACACTTTCGGATGTGGGATCATCAAACTATCCCGCACTGTCCGCTTCCTTACACTCAAATAGTTCCCAGCCACTGGCAGTTCTGCAGTAACCCGAAACCTTCGCCTTTTTCCGAAATTAATTCCCCTCCACGCCGTATAAGATACAACCTTTTAACGTCGATGGGTATACGACACTTCGGGTGTCTGTCGCTCCCAGGCCAACCATTCGCGGCTTCGCTTTCTACCCGAAAACACCATTACCACGATTCGCGGAATAAGTCGCAGCGACAAACTTGAAGGCACGCTCCGGTGAATAAATCAATTCAAGCTTGGTACTTACGGTAACGTTCATTAATGAGTTCCCGGTACCTCGTTAGTTTTTTTTTTTTTTTTATTGGAATCAAAATT
Source organism: Neodiprion pinetum (assembly GCF_021155775.2). Taxonomy (NCBI): domain Eukaryota; kingdom Metazoa; phylum Arthropoda; class Insecta; order Hymenoptera; family Diprionidae; genus Neodiprion; species Neodiprion pinetum. The sequence goes on from NC_060233.1 coordinate 5,007,567, forward strand.
GGCACGAGTTTCCTTTCAAGCAAATTTTATACGCCAATGATCAGCGACGCGATTGATCGGAAAAGCAAACGATACGTTGATCATAAACACGTAAAATTTCTATGGAACGAAATCTCGTATTCGTTTTTGATTCCGAGATAATAGTGAGCCATTGGGAAATCGATAATGAACATCGTTATACGTACATATCTATAGTAGTATTCATTAATGCCTTGACCTTACGGCTAACTTCCTTATCGCCAGTCATTGTCACCTAATTCGTATAGGATTAAACTCTCGTCTTGTTTCGGACCCATAACAAGTTAGCTGGAAGCTTGAGGCAATAATGAATATTAATATAATCTATAATATTAATTATATACCGTACCTACCTTCAAACAATTCCATTATCGAGTCTGCATCGTCAAAGAGATCCGTGAAACTTGACAATAATGATCACCACTGGTAGTAGATACAGATGTTAGCCACTGTTAATGCTATTTTCTCTCACTGTCGACGATTTGTGCAAATCACTTTCTATCTACAACGGAGGATAAAATATATGGCTTCCTTTCTCTGGCTGAACGGTTGGGATGTGCGTTGTTAATAGCAATCGGCGTATCGCCATGGAGTTTGAGCGTGTTGATCGGAAGAGAAGGACATGCACGCGGAGTGGATCCTGGGCAATTCCCGTAAAATGTAATGGACTATCTGGAAGTGGCGGTTCCTTAAGCAAATCGAATCGCTTCGAATCGAATTCAGGGAATGCATCGCCACGGCGTGACCTGGAAGGTCGAACGGACCGGATTGGGGGATGGATAGATTCTCGTTTTTGCGCTTCTCACCTCCCTCATTTCTCTCCGTTCATCTCCTCGCCCCTCAATAACGCTACACACACCAGAGATAGCGGCCATTCTCAGCCCGGCTTCGATCCTTTGAAAGGATTGCCCGGTTATCTGCTCTACAATGGTTCGGGTTCATGCATAAATACGGCATAACAATAAACGGAGGTGAGGATAGCTCGAGGGACACTGACTGTATCATACGGGAGGCCTTCCTTGTACAGCCTCTCTTTTCGACAGGAGAATCAGAAACCAATGCGAGATTCGTTTCTATGAATGATGTATTGTACCGACTCCTTTCCACCTCCGCCGAATTTGATCTATGGTTCGCGGTTGAAGGGTGCTCGACGCGCCTTCGATTTTGAATAACCATTTTTCTTCGTGGATGTCGGTGAGGGTTTGCATTCTTCGCCTCATTTTCGCCCAGATATTGCGATTTTCTTTCTCTGCTTCAATCTCGTCCTTCTCGCCTTGTTGAAACGATTCAAATCGCTGGTCCGTCCGATGATGCATGGGTTCGTACTTCGATGTAAATCGTTCCTCGGGCGCGTGGTGAAAATATAGGCTGACTAAAAAATCTTTTCATGGTTTGTAATCACGCGGCGTAAAATCGTGACCGCGAATTTGTATCAGAGAGGAGAAACGCGGCGTGAAAAAACATTTCGTCGGCTTAATTTTCACCGTTTCGCGGTGGGTATAATAAACGGGGAACGAGGATGATAGCTTGTGGTTGCTACTCGGTGTGTATAAGGAAAGCGTTAATTAAGTATAAACTTGGCGACAACTCGGGAAGGTGGGGGACGTGGGAAGAAAGAGAGGGGAGTTAGAGAATTATGGTTGATGTACTCGGAATTTATACCGCAAACGAGACAAACTCGGCGACGACTCGACGTGGATTCCTTGGTAAAACGTTGAACCCATTATCCGGCTCCGTTCTGGGTTTAGTGATTCAAATGGCTTCTACACGAATGTAGGAATTAGAGCTGAAGGAACCCGTAGCTTATTGTTAGTTTGACACCGCGAGTCGTGTTCCTGCCGTTGATACACTACAACCGAAGAGAATTCTCCTGGAATTTGGATCAAGAATATATCGGCATCGCACGATTTTCAGCGGCTTAATCAACGTCTCGGTTCTGCGAAATGGGCCATTAATTAAACCGCGAGATCCGGGCGGCTCATTCTCTTGACATGAGCGCGAAAATAGACAATTCCGGGACGCGAACGAGAAAGGCTTTTGCCTCTCTTTGCCCGTGCAAAAACCGTATGATCCAATACATGAGGGGTTGAGTATGCAAGAGGTGTAAATCGGTTTGACCTAATTTTTCAGGACAAAGAAATTTGCATTTGAGATTACTAGCAATTCTGGTGTTGCATTCCAGGAAAATTAGATTATTTTCCGTTGTACTAATAGTTCGGAATTACTGTTGCTTAAATAATAAAATTGTATTGAAACCGAAATGAATCATCACGGTACTAAATGATTCATATTACTTCCATTTTTAACCCCTGATATCACGTCGCTCGTCGATGACACTTCGCTTTTCGAGATTATAAAAATAAAGGGGCGGAGTTGAAGTTTTGATCAAAGAAAAATCGAAGTGGTGAAATTCAACCAAGTCAGATATTCACGGAACTGAAAATCTTCGATCAATCGTAATTTCGATGTTTCGTCGACGTTTGATTACTTTACTTCAATTTTTTCCAAGAATCAAATTCGGAATTTGGTCCTTTCGCAACTTTCCAAATTCGGAATTTCAACCCCGCCCCAAAATAAGAAAATGAGAATGACGAAGCAAAGGAAAAATGGGTGAAAATTTATAACGCTGAAAAAGTGCGATCCACGAGTAGTTCGTAGCTTCCATATTCTTCCTGGAAGTCAGAGAGCCGCGGGTTGCCGGGACGGCTGGAAGAACCCCCTTGGTCGAGAATGCATTGCAGGGTATCTGTGCACTCAAAATTATTTATTTACGAAAAACAGGGTGCACGGTGGAAGGGCGGAAAGTGAGTCTGGGCATTAGCGTGATTGCGCACCGTGCAGAGCGCTCTCCGGCTCTTTTCTGCAACGTACCTGCCCCATAAACTATGCATCGTCCACCACGTGCTGCACTTTTCGTTCACCTTGCCGCTTTTGCCTTTTAAGACGCGAAATACACGCGCGACGTTTCCGGGACAGCGTGTGGGGTAAATTTCCGAGCGTGTGCTCGCGCCCTCAAAACTGAAGGGGGAAAATTCTTGGCTACCCGGAATGTAGATTAAAGCTTTCCGGCTCTTACAGGTGGTGCGGTCCTCGCACCATCGCTCCCCGGGCTTCGTATTAACGATGTCTGAAGTAGCGAAAGGGCTCCAGGAGCGCCTCTCATGTAAAGTAATTAACTGCCGCCATCCGTCGACAAATACCCACCCCCCTCCACACCCCATAACCCCAGCCACTCGCCTCGGCCGAACCCGATCTCGCACCCCCGGCCCTCTTCGCTCGACTGACCGCGTCCTCTTTCTCTTCGTGTGGGAAATACAATATGTATGAATCTATTTTACAGGGCTCTACTTCTCGTCTCGATTAGGTACGCAATATTGTCGAATAAATTTCGAGCTATGGGAATAGGGAAATATTTTGGCGGTGGTTTCTTTCCTTCGACGTTGAAAACACTGGGAATCAAAACAAAACATGATAAATACTAGACCGTTAATTATTGTGATTGAGACGGTATAAACGGAATGCCTAAATCGTCGTTTGCAACATCGGTGAAAAATTTATGCTCCCCGAGATACATTTGTACACAACGTGACTCGAATCGGGATATTCACCCCCTGATTTTGAAAAATCGAACGAGCGAAGGCTTCGGCTGTTCTCGATGAAACGCAATTTCCTTAAAACATTTGTAGAGGCGGTTTGTGCATCATGAAGGTAATAAACAACGATTATTTCTCAGGTTTTCGGAAGGGGACATCGAATTAAAAGTGATGCGAGTAATAAATCGGCGAACGTCATAGCCTTCGAAGAGCTGCAGCCATTTCGGAAAGGAATGAGGGAGGGAGATGGGCTTAATTGAAGATGAATTGCTACAGCTTGACTTTTCGATGCGAAAGTCGAGCTTGTCCCCTCTTTGGTTTTACGCACACGGAAGGCTGGCGAGTAGATAGGTTGGTTAGGTACGTGTTGTCTCAGCCAGTAATTTCCCCCGTGGCAGGAACGGGACACAGCCACCCTCGGCTTTTCCGCTTCGCGGAAAATGGCGTTGGCACAGCCACCTACCACCCCTTAACGTTCGCAGGCTGGCTGGCGAAAGTGGAAGAAAAATTGATCGAGAATATCGAAAAAGCCGAGGGAACAGATCGCGAGGATACGACGGTAATTGGATTCTGAAGCTAGGAAATTTTTTAATTTCAAGCTAGACAGCAATTTATCTTAAGCATCTTAATTATTTTTGTTGAGAATTAGATGGCCATTTTATGGTCAGATTTTTGGCGAGACTCGGTGCCTTTGCGGCTATAAGCCCTTCGTATTTGGCTCAAAGAAGAAGGAAACGAATCGTCGGAAAGTGAAAGAAAATTTATCCAAGAGGAACAAGCGAGCAAACCTGAAAACCGATTCAGATTTTCTGTACCGTGGTTTCTGCCTGTTGGATATTTGCCGAATGAAATGATGGATTGGAAAAGAATTAAACAAAGAGATTAAATGTCCACGTGAAAATTTATATAATTCGCATGAATGTAATACGTACGTGAAATGCGAGCAGCCGTATCATGTGATCACGATACTATTACAACGAAAAATGCAAAATATACGGCATATATGCAAATTTATCATGATTTGATTTTTCGTTGAAGTTACTCTCCGTTACCAACAATTTATCCCCTGTAAAATAATATATAATCTATGAGGTAGCACGAATGACTAAATAAAATATTTATACCTATACGGGTAAATGTTTGTGCATGCGACTGAGTTTGAGCTATTATCACAATTGAGCTATCGATTTTATATCTTCATCGTGCATTATACGTAAATTCCTTAACGAACACTCACGATAAAACATTCATAGTATTATTAGTACCAATATATGCATCGAGTATAAAATATGATAGATTATACATGTATGGAATACGTAAAAGTATGTAACATAATTTTCGCCTCTCGCATGTAAGTTGATTTGACACATCATAGTGACGACGTCTTTTTCCACAGCTATCTAGCCATAAGCTTTATTCAAAAAACGATATCAACTCGCCCGCATGACCTTTCTAAGTTTGAACGCTGTACAAGTGTATCTATACGGCGAATTCTATTCAGCCTCCAATTAATTTTAATTCTTCCCATGGATTTATCGTATCGTAGGTGTAGAAAATCATATATTCTCCTACGTTTGCCGACGAACGATGAATTTGAGCAGCTTTTCTGAGAAATACTGTCAAAGGCACACGATCCCTTCACGCATAATGACAACATTATGTTTCAGCAGAATTGGCACTGAATTCACAGTTTTGCCATATACATAGGTACACAAAATTTAACGGCCCAACACTTCCGTTAATCAGCGTTTACCGAGTTATCTGTTATCTGTGAAGTCGAATCTCCTAATTGGAATGGAAATATAAATCATCCAGTTACGGAATGGCACTAAAAATGATTTTAAAAAAAAGAAAAGGATTCCAGAAGATCCGAAAGTTATTTCTGATTATAAAATCCTAACACAGACTTTTGCTCGCTTCATATTTTACGATCGATGTTCATACGTAAAAGTGCTGTACATTTGACTCTGATTAAGCCTCACAATTGAAGTGTCCGGTGGTTGATCAAAACTTGTTGAAAAATTTTTACAAACCTAATAATACTGGTTTTTCATTTATAGAAAATAGCTAGTGCGCTAGCAGCGTCAGCTATAATATGCAAATAAAAATACAAAGACAAAAATTTACCATGACGTTTTGTATGAAGATCCTCCAGAGACGTAGATGTTGTACCTGGTGGCTTATCACAAGAAACATCGCGTACAGGAAAATTGCGAAGTATATTAACGTGATCGTGACAGGTTTGCACCGCACGCCAAGCTTTTTCCATACCTCCACTGCTGCAATAAATTAGAAACGAACGTTAATTCACCCGCGCTTTTGACCGTACTGTCGTACTATGTAGGTGACCGTCAAGCCTACATGATCGAACGCATCTACAGTCTCAGGTATTTGTTAACGAAAAACTTAGTATCGAAGCGGAACTGAATTTTGATTTTCATCCTCGCAATCATACCAGAAGAGGTTTGCAATAAATGAATATTGCAAAAATGGTTATAGAGTCAATTGCTTGAAATTGAGTCACTGGCAGTAAAACCTGTCGGCGTTCGGTTACACGATAGAAAGAAATCGGTCGTTCCGTTCGTCCACTAGGATACTGATGCGTTGACGAAAAAGCGAGGTAAATTATGATTATAGAAGAGTGACTAAACGATCGTCGCTTGCAAGGAGAGAATGTAAAATCCATAGTACACCCATAAGTGATTTACCTATACGTATACCTAATCACGTTCAAAGAAGCTTTAGCGAAACGACATGACGAGTCGTTGTCGATATCGCCGAAGCAGATTTTGAAGCAGTCTAAGAAGGCGTCGCAACAGATACAACAGTCCAACGCAATGCAGCAGACGTCAGTTGTACTTGTGTCAGCATTATTCTGTACTACGTAAACCGTCTGCGGCGGAGGAACCTGGTTCTGCTGGTACTGATTCTGCACTGGATAGTACTGGTCGCTGGCACCTGACAGCGTCGGATAGATCGTACCCTGGTTCGTCGGGGGCGAATAGCGGGGGCTGACCACGGATTCGGGGGCAACTCCCGCGGGGGCCTTTGGGTACGGGGCCTCTGAGAGGGCCTCGAAAGTGGGAGCTCCGTTGGTAGGGTACTGCCTGACCATTGACGGTGGAAGAGGTGCCGGGGTGATTTAGCCAGGCTTGGGAATCCTGCGTTACGACTGAGCTGTAAGGCGGCGGTTCCATGCTGGGTACTCCCGGATTGTACTGACCAAATTGGAGCAGGGGAGCCAAAGGGTTCGCCTGACTATCGTGATCCGACGTCGCGCCTACGTGTCCCTGCTGGAAGCGGCGGAGGATAATTCGTGTTTGTAACGTCAGGTGAAAGAGTCTTTCAAGATTCTGCCGGAGCTGTAATAATTTCGCTCACCTCTGTGGTCCTCAAGGCCTCTGTCTCTTTGCTGGACGCCATAGTGGTGCCGTTGAACCTTGACGGATCCATCATTGAATGCTGGGTGTGTGCAGGCGAATTATCTGCCACTGACGAGGGTGCAACAGGTGGTCAGGAAAATTGACAACCGATCAAGTTGCTTGGCTACGAGTTGTTAACTGAAAATATACGTTCATCAAAAACCGCAGCGTTGAGTCGAATGGATTGTTATGATGAATGGATTGAATTGAGTAACACGAAAGACGGAAGCCTACGTGAAATCTAAGTACGACCGACCGGCGCAAACGTACGAATGATATCGCATCTCGTATATGCTCCCGGAATACGAGATAAGTACGCGCGAAGCTCGAGCTGCTGTGGATAAAAGTCAAAGGGCTATGCGTCGGTGCCAACGTACTTATGTATGCATCGCTTATCTACACAAACAGTGTTGTTTTCCATCAAGAAGTCGAATAGGAAGGCAGAAAGAAGAGGACGGCGGGAGACGTAGTGAGGTAAAGAGACTGTAAAAGCGTAAAGGAAATTATCTAAGTTCCCCACAAAATTTCTGTAGAGTGAGGTACAAATTCAGTTGATGATGCCAAGGTGTTGCAGTGCAAGATTTAATTGGTAAACCAAAAACAGAAGAAATTTACCAATGGCAAATTTCAAATTCACCTTACCCTCACGACACGTTTTCATCAATCGGCTACAGTTACACCCCGATTAGAATGTATTTCGGATCAGCATTTCACAAATTGCAACGCATCAGTGTTATCACGTCAATCTTCATATCCGCGTTAAAGGGCTAATACGGAATCAAAATAAGAAAAAATCAATCCAGAATTTTCAGCGAGAATTAACGGACACTGTGCAACACTAAAAAAACGAACGATTATCTCCGTGAGACTAATCAGACCAGGCCTCACTAGGTCCGCTGTCGGAAAATTGCGTATCAACGCATAAGGACCATGTGCTCTGGCCGTCCGAACGAAACGTACAAGCAGTCTTGGATCAACCGGATCAATCGGCTCAATTGGCACGCGCATGCTCCGATTAGTTTTACTGTTATAACTCCAGACTTCTGGCGCCTAAAACTGACGCCATTGCCAGCCGACTTCCTTGCCTGGATCTCTGCTCTCTTCGGGCCGCCAAAAGCGTCTGTCTGGTAGGTTGTGGTCAGATTTATAGGAAGACTTGATATCATTGCGCTCTTTTGCGGTTATCAGCTCTTCGTATTCGGAACAATAGGTGAAAACGAATCGTCAAAAGGTGATAAAAAATTAATACAAGATGGCGCGAACATACCTGAAGATCGAATTAGTTTTTTTATTTACAGTAGTTTTCACCTGTTGGATGGTCGCCAAACGAAAAGATGGATTCCTGTCAACAAGAAAATGAAGAAAGAATTAAACAATAAAATTATTCAAAAGGCATATATGCAAATTCAACACGATATGATTATTCATTGAAGTCACTTTCCATTATCTACAATCTTTCTCCTGTAACGTGATATGTATTCTGTGATGTAGAATTTATGAGTAACTACAATATTTATTATTCATACCTACATAGGTAAACGCTTCTGGATTGTGACGGAGTTTCGACCCATCATCACAATTAACCTATCAGCTCAACAATATCGACATATATACGTAGCTAGACGCTGATACGTTAACGGAATATCGAGGTAGCTTATAATTATCCAAGATGATCGAATAATTGGCATTTACAAGGAGAGTGAAAGGCCCCCGGTATATACATGAGTAATTTAGCTGTATACCTAATCACAATTAAGGAGAGACTCCGGTGAAATTTTGATTATAGGTTTAAAATTGTCGTATAAGAAAATCCTTCCACCAATTTTCATATTATGGTAGTATAAGCTTTGAACGAAAAATTTCGACCTCCAACGATGAAAGTGAATGCGCAAGGAATTCTTGGTAGCGGCAGGCTCAATCTCCTTCGGGAGGTTCCTTGCGCATAAATTGTCATCGCTGGAGGTTGACATTTTTTTTCAAAGTCTATACCGCCATAATTTAAAAACTGGTGGAAGGATTTCCCTTCACGAAGTTTTTTAATCAGTTCAGAATTCAAATATTTTTTTCTGGAAAAACCAAAAACAAATGTACAAGGTTCGGGTGATCATGCCATGGTATCGAAATGGAAAATAATTTAAGTCTATTGAATTCAAACGTGCGGTATCCTCTACAGTGACCGTCACAAAGTGTGTGCATCTTGACGCACAGCTATCATTGTGCCCGAACCTTATTCGTGAAAAGTTAGGTAGTTGGTCGCGTGAGTTTATCATCACTCCTTTATGGAGACGAGGATCGAAGAATACGTTGATTGGCAAACCGATCTCCTCTGGCGCGTTTCTCGTGCACTCGAAAACTTGCGAAAGCTCGGTGAAGCGAAAACTACCCTTGGGCAATTGCAATCACGGCTCGACGCGTTAACTTTAAATTGACTGAAGTTCCAAGGCATGCGCCAGAGAATCAATCAAATCAGAATCAAAGCAAACTTGGTGATCAACTCGATGCTATACAAAAAACTCTTGTATTTCGCGAAAATCTATTATGAACCGTGCGAAGAACAATACATGAATGGGAAGTAGGCGCGATGCTCTAACGACTCGAATCGCTCGAGCCTGCGTTGGAACCAATTGCTCCAATCGCTGCAGCATTCCAATTATCCGCGACTATTACAGGAGAATCAAAACGGCTACCGCGCATCGAATTGCCACTTTCTCGGGACATTATTCAGATTCGTAGTCTCTCCACGACCTCTTTACGTCAATAGTTGGCGAAAATCCGCACCTTTTGGAAGTGGAAAAATACAAACAGACTTCTGGGCGATTCTCATCTCGCGACACTTTTACGCGATTGCTCGCTCGCGTTCCGAATAAATGTTCCTCGACAATTAAGAGCAATACTTTATGGGAATACAGCAATAATTTTTTAGCTCTTGGTGCGTTTTAAGTTCTCGACAGTTCCGTGGATCATCGGAATCGCGTCAACGTGCACGTGGCACAGGTAAGCAACCACGTAGCTCAGTCTGAACCTATCAAACAATCCGTAGTTTTTCTCACCGTAGTTCAAGTGATCGCCTGTAATCTGGAAACTGGAGAAACAATCATCGACCGTGAAATATTCGATCAAATATCCAAAAGCTCCTTCATCGCGGAATCGCTAGTGCAGCAATTGCGTTTACAGCGACACCAGGCGACGATACCAATTATCAGCGCCAGAGCTCAACAATCGGCAGTGATTCGTGACATCGAGATATTACAATTGCAATATAAAATATGATGGAATAATAAAATTGGATAGAAGCGCTCGTCATCCACAACTCACATCGTTCCTACCATCGTTTCGACTGCTCGTCGACGACTGACATCGTCTTCGAAAACTCAGTTTCGATGAACCTGAAACTAGCAGCCAAAGTTAGCAGCCTAACGGGACAAACTTTTTGGAAAACACAACATACAATTCAGTTTTATCCTCATAATTGTATAATACGGTAATGCATGGTCTCGTTAGGGTTCCATACCTCGATTTTGGCGTGAGTCGTCAAGTCGTTTATGATGAAGGTAAGCAATAGCCACTTGCAAGTAACATCATTGTCGTCTAAACGTATGTGAACAACATCCTATTAGGAGCGAAGGACGTTCATTAAATTCGCGAAAAATGAGTGACCTCAATTAATTGCTCAAAGTGGGCAGCTTCCAACACTCAAAGTTGATTTCATTCCACCCGGAAGCTCTTGTTGATATTTCTCAAAACAAACAAGAAACCGCGATGTATCTAAATACTGATAACAGTCCATTTTACGGACTCACGGTACCGCGTGGAGACCATCCATCGATGGTTTTCCCTCAAGTTTATCAAACTTGAAGCAATTTCACGACAGTCATTGGACAAGCTACAGTAACGTTCGAACAATTCACGACTGTCCTAATGCAAGTAGAAGCAACGCGGAACTCTCGACTTGTTTGCCTAATCTCGGAGAATCCAAGAGATCCGAGTGCTTTGACTCCAGATTTCCTTGTCGGCTCGGCTCTAAACACAATCCTCGAGCCGTCTCTCGCAGACTTAGCGTTTCAACGTCTGTCGCATTAGCAACACTTGCGCTAAATGCTGAGACATTTTTGGAAACGCTGGGGCACGAAGTATCTCCAGTTCTACCAGAACCTCTGGAAATGGCAGTTGCAGCATTTATTGTGGCACAATGGCAGATGCGGATCCATTGTCCTCGTGAAGAACGAAAATCCACCTCCATTTATGTCGCCTCTCGTAAAATTTATAGAAGTGTATCCGGGAACCAACGGTCTTATTTGGGTTGTGACCGTTAAAACAAACTCTTCAGTGCTCACAAAACCGATTGTTAAATTGTGTGTACTCCCACTGGTCTCTCAAAAATAGTAACTCTAAGAATTCAATCGCGAATGGCGGGAGGCAAATTTTAATTTGGCGTGGTGAAGTCGTGACTGTTTGAGTTAAACTATCGTCTCGAACTCGTTATATTTTCATTTCATTCGCTAAAATCATATCTGTGTATAATCTATGTATTCACTCGATTTATCGAGCCAGTAATTGTACTGATCTCTCGCGTTACAGTTCCTATTGCTTTCTTAAACGAAGTTTGTCGAATTATTGTGTCAATAATTATCAGCTATCATTGATTACCGTCCCGCTGACTCACGCCAGTCATTTATCGCTGATTCGTAGTTCCCACGTCGATCCGCTATTATCAACTATCTCTCTAAACACACTTATATGTAACACATACACAAAATCTGAGCAATCATGTCGTCTATCAGGATAATATTTAATTACTATAAAGAATGCAAAACACATTAATGTAAATTTATCATGTTTTGATTATTCAGTGAAGTAACTCTCCATTACCTACAATCTATCCGCTATAACTTAATATGTATTCTATGAAGTAGAATGTATGAGTTAAATGTATGGGTACAATATTTATACCTGTATAGGTAGGGATATTCTGTAATGTGACTGAGTTTCGGCCCATGATCGCAAGATATAAATTTAAAATCTTCATCCCATATTATACGTAGATTCCTTAACATACGCTCACGGTAAAACAATAATAATATTAGTAGTGTTAATATATGCATCGGGTAAAGTATATGATAGATTATACATGTATAGAATATTTAAAAGTATGTAATAATGTAATATAGTTTTCCCCTTTCGCATGTACGTTAATTTGACATATCATAGTGACGACGTCTTTTTCCACAGTCATGTAGCCATAAGCTTTAATGGTAAACGATTGTAGCTAATTGTGGTTCTTAAAAAAAAAAAAAAAAATAATTCCGGTCATGTCATACCAGATACTGCAGAATAATGAACTGCCCGAATAAAGCTTCTAAGTTTAAACGCGGTACAAGAGTATTTATACGGTTAATTCTATTCAGTCTCAAATCAATTTTAAATCTTCTCATGGATTTGTCGTGTTGTAGGTACAGACAATCACATATTCACCTACGTTAGCGGTCAAGGGATAAATTTGAGCAGCTTTGCTGCGAAATACTTTCAAAGGCACACAATTCCGTCGCGCATATTGGCAACGTTATGTTTCCGCAGAATTGGCACTGAATTCACAGTTTTGTCATATACATATGCACACAAAATTTAACGGCCCAACATTTCCGTTAATCAGAGTTTACCAAGTTCATCAAGTCTTCTTCGAAGCGTTGACCGGGGTTAAAGTATCTTCTTGATATCTTCTAGTCATCTGTGAAATCAAATCTTCTAATATAATGGAAATATAAATGATCCAGTTACGGAATGGCACTATAAATTATTTCAAAAAGAAGAAAAGGATTCTAGAAGATCCGAAAGTTATTTCTGATTATAAAATCCTAACACAGACTTTTGTTCGCTTTATATTCTAAAATGGATGTTCATATGTAAAAGTGCTGTACATTTGGCTTCGATTAGGCCTCGCAATTGAAGTGTTCGGTGGTTGATCAAGGCTTTTTGTACAATTTTTACAAACCGAATAATATTCCACTTTCAGTCATAAATGATGGCATGTGTGCTAGCAGCGTGGGCTGAAATGTGCAAATGAAGAAACGAAGAGAAAAATTTGCCATTACATTTTGTATGAAGATCTTACAGAAACGTAGATGTTGTACCTGTATCTAAAATATATTACAACGCGCAGTGTTCATCATAGGAGGTTTCTCGCAATAAAAAACGGGCATACGAAGACTGTGAAACATATTAACTTGATCGTGACGGATTCGCACCACACGCCAAGCTGTTTCCGTATCACTACCGCTGCAATAAATTACAAACGAACATTAATTTACCCGCGCTTTAGACCATACTATTGTACCATATAAGAATCCGCAAAGCTTACACGCTTGAACCAATCTACAGAGTAACGTATTTAATAACGAAAAAGTTAGAATCGAAGCGGAACTGAATTTTGATTTTCATCGTTGCAATTCAGAAACGATTCGCAATAAATGGTTATTGCAAAAATGGTTACTAATTGAATTGCTTGAAACTGATTAGCCGGCTGTAAAACCTGTCGGCATTCGGTTACATGATCGAAAAAAATCGGTCATTTCTTTCGTCCACTAAAATGCTAATACGTTGACGGAAAAATGAGGTAGATTATGATTATCGACGAGTGACTATACATTCGTCGTTTGTGAGGAGAGTGGAAAATCCCCAGTAGACGCATTAGTGGTTTCGCTGCTACACCTAACGACATTTAAGGAAGCTAAGCCGAATATATTAAATATAATATGTATTACTAGTCGGTCGAAATGCAGATTTTGAGGCACTCGCATAAGCAGTAGCAACTGGCCAAACAACAGGCCAGCATAGCGCAGTCGTCATCAGTTGTACTTGCGTCAGCGTTCTTCTGTACTACGTAAACCGTCTGCGGCGGAGGCACCTGGTTCTGCTGGTAAGGATTCTGTACCGGATAGTACTGGCCGCCGGCACCTGACTGCGTCGGATAGATCATCCCCTGGTTATTCAGGGGTTCGTACCCCGCGGGCTGGTATCCCGACGTCGCTGACTTCGGTTCCGTCGTCAGGGGGTTCGTAAAGCCGATTTGTCCCCCAGTCGTCGTGATGGGCGTCGGCATCGGCATCGCGGCTACGGGATACGGCGCTTGGCTGGCGGGTCCAGGCGTGAACGTTGGCTGACTGGTGATCCCGGATACCGCTGGATAGGGTGAGCTGACCACGGGGGCTGTTGGGTACGGGGCCTTCGAGGGGACCTCGAAAGCGGGAGCTCCGTCGGTAGGGTAGGGTGCCGGACCGGTGGGATACGGAGCCTGACCATTGACGTTGGAAAAGGTGCCAGGGTGGTTATGCCAGGCTTGGGAATCCTGAGTCACGACTGAGCTGTAAGGCGGCGGTTCCATGCTGGGTACTCCCGGATTGTGCTGACCAAATTGGAGCAGGGAAGCCGAAGGATTCGTCTGGCTATCGTGGCCCGACGTGTCGCCTACGTGTCTCTGCTGGAAGCGGCGAAGGATAATTCGTGTTTGTAACGTCAGATGAAAGAGTCTTTCAAGATTCTGCCGGAGCTGTAATAATTTCGCTCACCTCTGTAGTCCTCAAGGCCTCTGTCTCTTTGCTGGACGCCATAGTGGTGCCGTTGAACCTTGACGGATCCATCATTGAATGCTGGGTGTGTGCAGGCGAATTATCTGCCACTGACGAGGGTGCAACAGGTGGTCAGGAAAATTGACAACCGATCAAGTTGCTTGGCTACGAGTTGTTAACTGAAAATATACGTTCATCAAAAACCGCAACGTTGAATCGAATGGATTGTTATGATGAATGGATTGAATTGAGTAACACGAAAGACGGAAGCCTACGTGAAATCTAAGTACGACCGACCGGCGCAAACGTACGAATGATATCGCATCTCGTATATGCTCCCGGAATACGAGATAAGTACGCGCGAAGCTCGAGCTGCTGTGGATAAAAGTCAAAGGGCTATGCGTCGGTGTCAACGTACTTATGTATGCATCGCTTATCTACACAAACAGTGTTGTTTTCCATCAAGAAGTCGAATAGGAAGGCAGAAAGAAGAGGACGGTGGGAGACGGAGTGAGGTAAAGAGACTGTAAAAGCGTAAAGGAAATTATCTAAATTCCCCACAAAATTTCTGTAAAGTGAGGTACAAATTTAGTTGATGATGCCAAGGTGTTGCAGTGCAAGATTTAATTGGTAAACCGAAGACAGAAGAAATTTACCAATGGCAAATTTCACATTCACTTCACCCTCACGACACGTTTTATCAATCGGCTACAGTTACACCTCGATTGGAATGTATTTCGGATCAACTTTTCACTAACTGCAAAGCGCCAGCGTTATCACGTCAACCTCTATCTCCGAGTTGGAAGGCTAACACGGAAAAAAATAAGAAAATATCAAACCACTATTATCGATGAAAGATAACGGACATTGTGCAGCACTAAAAAGAAACCACGGATTGTTCCTGTGAGAGTAATTAGGCCAGGCCTCACTAGCTCCGCGGTCGAGAAATTGCGTATCAACGCATATACACCACGTAATCGGGCACGCGCATGCGCCGAATAGTTATACTGTTATAACCACAGACTTCTGGCGCCCGAAAAGAGACGCCATTCCAAGCCGACTCCCTTGCCTATCTCTCCGCTTTCTTCCGCCCGCCTCACCGTTTGTCGAGTAAGTCGCGGTAGGTCGAGCTACGAGCGATCTTACAACTCGAGAATCGCGTTGTTTTCCCAAATTCCGCGTACATCCCACGCGCGGGATGTTCGGAATATCCACCACGTACCTTTCGGCCGGTTTGCTTTCTCGCCAAGGCATTCGGCGCGGATGTCCCGAGCCCGAAATGCACCGAACGACCACCTTCGCCACCGACAAAAATAACACTACGCCTCTTCCTAGGCCGAACGCGCGCTGCAGACTTACGATAAATGCCTTCCTAGACCGACTGCACGGCCCGCATAAAGAGTAGGGGAAATGGGACGCTCGTTTCGTCGATCGCAGTGCCGAAGCCGCCGAGGGCACCGAAGGCATTTACGTTTTTCCTGCTGCTTTTCGGGGGGAAGGGACTTGTTTTCATCCACCGAGGAGTGAGTCACCCACTGTATTACGGCCCTGCGCTTATGCCTACCGTCGGGCATCCCGGAATCCGAGAAAAGTATACTTTTCCCAAGTTTGTTCGTCCAGCGTGTTATTCCGAAAAAGTCTTCACGATCGTCGTTAATCAAAATGCTGCAGCCTTCAATGATGTCACGTTTTCGATGCCCAGTGCCACGAGATATTAATGACATTAATATTGTAATCAAATTGATGCTACTGAAGAGTATTTGATACATTTTAAACATTCACATCTTAAATTAATACAATAAATATCTTTACCTACCGTTATAAATAGTCAACATAGTATTTGTAGCTGTGGTGTACTTTGTCTGTGCAATAATATTTCATACCATTTTGTCGAATATTCGTTACTCAGCTTTTCGATAACGAGCCGAAAAATATTTGTAGTCCGGTAAACGACTCTCAGATAATTGCAAGGCCGGTTATACATTGCAGTGGAATAAAACTCGTCAATTATAACGATGACTTTACTTTGGGATAGAGCGTTCTCGAATTTTCTAACACATGTGAGATAAGCTTTCCCTCTATTTTTAAATGTCGTTCGATAATTAGAAACAGAAAAATCTGCAGCTATTCTCCAACGCCCGGTAGACGTAGATATGTCGGAAGATGGCTGGCTTTCAAATTCATATTATGCAAAGCCAATTTTTTTCATACTCTGTAAAATACGTAAATTTAAATTCGTAAAGTTTTTCTTTAGGTCAGGGCTTTTGAGAAGGGCCCCGAAGAAGGGTGCTCCGTCGGTAGGGTAGGGCGCCGGGATGGTGAAATACAGGGGCTGACTATTGCTGCCAAAAAACGAGCTGGGGTGATTTTTCCAAGCTTGGGTATCCTCGACTACGACCGACAAGCTGTAAGTCCATGTTCGGATTATACGAAATAGTAGAGAGAAGGTGAACCAAAGAGTTCAACTTGTATGAAGAAATCCAGAAATATAAAATGGGGCTCAATTCATGACGAGGACAGATGAATTTCGTTGAATGGAATTTAAAAAAAAATAAGAATCTATACTTGTACTGTCTGACTCGAACCTAAAACTAATACTACCAGAGATTTGGCCAGAATACAAGAGGATTACGTTGGAGTGAATTACACGAGGTAATGTCAAGTTTCAAAAAATCGTCAACTTTCAACAAATCGGAGCATTTAAGTTCCTAAGCTTATTATCTTGAAGTGCTTGTCGTTAAATACCACAGCAAACAGTCCCTGCACGAAAATAAGTGTTTCCGAGTTTTACGATCAACGTTCTATATGTAATGTAAAGAACGGAATTCCAGTACTGGATTTAAGGTTTGGAAACAGCGAGGTGTGAGTTTCGAATCATGATACTCTATACCTTTAAATTCAGAATTTACTGAAATGCCGTTATCTGAGTGCATAAGTTCAGTTACTACAACGAAAATACAGACTAGGTTGGGTAATGATAATAAACTAAATAGCATGAAAACATTGTGGATTATCTACTGTTATCGAAATAAACAAACGTAAATTGAAGGGGGCGGTCACTCTGTTGGGACTGGATAAGTCTGATTACTGATGCTTCGTCGATGACTAATACATCGTGCAGCTCGACAGGTCATCGCCCTTGATTACCGTCATTATAAGCACTCAGCTCGAGTGACAGTTGTCTCACACAATTCGTGTATTCTGTTGGGTGTCAAGTGTAGAAACGGAAATCCTTGGAACAATGAGTTACTCAATTCATTTTTGTGATCCGACTTTTATATATCGTTTTACTAGGACAGCTTATGTAATCAATCTTGACATCAAATGTCGCTAATCAATTTATTACTTTAATAACTCAAATAAAATACACTTCAATAGCTGACCAATAATCCTGTACACTATTTATGAAATTATTTTTACTTTCATATCAATTCATATGTTCTAAGGAATTCGTTACTAAAATATTTTTCTTTACAGTATTTTTAAATCCCTTCATTAACGCTAATCTGTCTTTGTAACAAAAATCCCGGAAAATAGTGTCAGCGCAAATTTTAGCTCCTTATTTTGTTGTACCAACCTAATGAAATATTATGGTAACTTTTAGTATTTCCTCTGGTTACATAGCAATCGATGCAGTGAATTTTACTATTCACTACTTGTATCAGATGAAACAATGCGACAATGTGAAACAGTGAGTTGGATGAAAATATGCGATTCCGGTGGATAATCTTCACCTCATTGTATTCGGAAGAAGAAAAGTCATATTTGAGAGAGAAAAAAAGTGTAACAAGTTGTTGAATGGTATAAAGTCCTTCAAAATTTGTGATAACTGATAAGTGAAAATCAATAAAAGTACACACATGTCTAATTGGGATATAATTTCACGCTGATAAAAATTAACACGAAAGACCACTTTTGACGTGCCCGTGTACCTATCAAACATAGGTTTTGTTCAATTTAACTTTTGACCGCAAAATAGTAATAATATTAAATATTCGCCGATTGTTATTGCGACCGCAGCAGCCTTCCTCCGTGAACGTTGTTGGCCTGCAAAGTGAGAAGCATGAAAAGCGCGCTGAGTGCTTTCAAGGTGATTTTCAGACAATTTTGGGATACGCGATATATAGGCCAAGGGCCATGGGAACGCCGATGCGCGCGCCTGTCGCTTTTCCCCCCTAGAACTTACCCTCTGCACGTTTTCTCCTGCGAAAGCCATGATATTGCCAATATGACGTAAGCATGTTAAAGCCTCCCGTATACGCGCTATCGCAGCTTAATCAATGAAAAAGCTTTTGCGCAGCTAATACCTTTTTCTCTCAGTGGTCCCTTACCGTGAAAACATTCAACCCCGAGGATGCAGCGAAGAACTCGCGAATATTTTCCCGCACAATTGCCAATTTATCTCACGGTATGACAGTCACCACATTCCGCGCGATTTACTCATCCGGAATACTTTGAATACCGGTAACCACCTACAGGGTTGTTGAGTTTTCACAAGATACTTCAATTTAATATCCAACATTCATCAGAGAAGTCAATCCGTCTTGTTGTAATATGACGATAAAAAGCACTGTCAGTTTTGTAAAAACTGAATTTTTGAACCCTTTATTTTTCACTGATGATTCATACTTATTATGGGGATACAAAGTGGGCAGTATTATCTTTGTAGTATGGAATATTGAGTACTAGATCATATAAATTACAACCATGTCCAAGTCGAACATAAATAACAATATATTTATGAAAATTGAAGCTACCTTCTTATTTTCACGATCGAACTGCGTATCTGGGCAGGAAGCAGCTTGCCTCGATGATTTCGCGATTATTGGTTCAACATCATTATTAGTTTCCACCATTTCTCAGTCACAGTGAAGCGAAATATTGTTTGTCAACAGTTTTACTCATGGTGATCACTTCACATCTTCTGTCGCGGATGTCAAATCACTAAAACCCAAATACGCCGTACATCATTAACGATGAAAAGAAAAACCCCCCCAAATACGAACATGAATTTGGTTAGAGAGTAAATAACTTTGTTGGCACAATATTCATTTCACGTGGCATGTCAATATTTCCAAACACGTCCCGAATTCAAGGAGCATTCTTCTATCAGAGTTCAGTATTTATCGTTTTACAAAATGGTGCAATCGCCACAATCAGCATCATTTCCGCAACAATCATCACCGCAACAACCGTCACCGCAACAATCATCTCCGCAACAATCATCCCCGCAACAATCGTCACCGCAACAACCGTCACCGCAACAATTATCTCCACAACAATCATCCCCGCAACAACAATCCCCGCAACAATGATCTTTGCAGCAACCATCCTCGTAAGAGTTTCCACCGCCATGATATACGACGTGATGACAAGAGGGATCAGGAACCATGATCGGTAAACACTCGAATGCTTTCGGTTTATTGGGTTGGTTCTTCTTGGCTGCTTCGTCGTCAGTAGACTCGATTATGACCACATGCGGATTGGCCGATGGCGGTTCTCCCAACGCGAGGAGTGCCTCCTTGAATCCTGTCGTTGAGGTTTGCGGTTGCACGGTTATGGGAGCTGTGGGATCGACTTGGGGCTGCAATGTCTCAACCGACGGGATTCCCGGGACAGGTTGATTTTCAAGCAGGGTAGATGGTCCGATCTGATTTCTCCCCGCGATTTCATCTTGAGTCATGACCGCGCTGTAAGAAGGTGGATCCATGTCGTGGTGATCCACTGGGTTCAACAACTGCCGCGAAGGAGCAGAAGGACCAGACGACACGTTGCTGAGCTCTGAAGGATTGCCGCGTTCCTCGCTGGAGGGTAAGGATAACTGGAATCAACCCATCGACGATTACGCATTACATTCGGAATTCAGATGTTCGGATAATTTTTGACTCACCATGTCTTTCCACGACACTGCTGTGCTCGCGGTCGGCTTTGAAGGATTCATAGCCAGCGATGTGGTTGGTGGTGCAACAGGTGAAAATCACGATCGACGAATGCAGGCAAGCTTATTCATCTTTACCCATCAGCTGAAATGGAAAATAACACACATGCTTTCTCATTGTATGTGTAAAATTGGGGTTGTTATACAAAAGTCCCCAATTTTCACAAGTTTCGTGTCGATTCTTGGGGTTTCTGACGACGGTAAAAAACTGGGCAAATTAATTCAAACCATGTATAATACCGTGATTCTATAGGCAAAATGAAAAAAGAACAGTCATCAATTTTAAAGTCAATCATCCGTATTTGAATTCAAAAAATTACAGCATCGCTCATATTTCTCTTCAGCTTTTGAATTAACAGAAAATCGCTTCGCTGATTCAAAGAGGACAAAATTCGAGACGCTACGTTAGCAAAAACATCAGATCGAAGTTTCTAAAATTCTATGAACTTCTCGATATTAGAATTTTTGAGTTTTTTTTTTCATGAACGGACCAAGAAATGACATGAAATTATTTCACCGCGGTTTTACCAAAATTACACTAGGCAAATTCACTCTGGTATCACCACAAATAAGTTTTTTTGAAAATAAAATATTTCCGCATTATTTAATTTCAGTAGGTTTCAAGTGTAATTTTAGTTACAAGTGCTCTTTACACCTTTTCGATTTCAGTATTATTCTATTGATATAGTCGAAAATTTTTATTACACTGATTTTTCGGTAGGACTTTGGTACCCTTTTAATGCAATTACAGTGAAAATACAGTATAAAAAATTCTTAACTATACCATGAAATCTAAGTAAAATATAACTGTAACTTCAGTTCAATTTCAGTGGGACAAAATTCGCCAGAGTAACAAGCATAAAATGACACTTCTTACTCAAAATCACGTCAAACAGACCGACACCTAGGTAGATCTTCTATAAATATTAATTGTTCGTATAACATTCAACAAAGTAAAGAGACGAAATGAACAAATAAAGTGCGTCGGAGATTCGTCCGAAAAAGACTGAATACCTACGCTCAGGCCGCGAAGAACTGGGTAGCTGATTTTTGGAAGGGAATGCGCTTGGTGTTTTGCTCGACATGCTATGTATTCCCAAACTGCACACTACCGACCTCTCACCATTACGGTGGTTTTAGTCGAACAGTAACTAGTAAGACAAGGAGAGCGAATGGGCAAAGCCATTGGGACGATAGATGAAACGAAGTTCGTCAGGTTGCCAGATTGCCTTGCAGCGTTGCCAAGTATCTCACTATAGTCTGTGACTGACAACTCCTGCGACAATGATGATCGCACTTTACAAGAGTGTGATCGAATATAGGTACCAAAAAAAGTATTTAAACAATCAGGCGAAATTACTGAACATTGACTAATTTTAAGACGGGATCTCGTCAGATTTGACGGATCATTCGATTGTCACATCACAATCCGGGATCTTTAAGTGTACTTGACGATTGCGTGGCTCATTACTGATCACGTCTTAGTATAATCTTCCAATTATTCAACGTGGGACTTGAAAAATAACGATTGTCCGTATGTTGATAACGGCGATATTCACACAGGTGAATACTTCGTTCATTTACACAGGCTATTAACAGGCTATTAGTAGCTTATATATATATATGAGCATTGTTGCCGTTAGTTTCCGTTCACGCGAAGGATCGAAAGTATCAGGTAGAACCGTAACCGCTGTAACGGTAAGACATGCTTTGGTATAAGTATATAAGAACCCTGATATAAACCAGGTACGAATGGTCAACGCGTTTGTGTGATTGGGAAAATTTGGCAATACATGGATCTGACAACGCAGCTACCACAATCGCTGTAATAAAGTTCTTTTACTTAGGGATTTAAGAGCTGGCTAAATTATATTGACTGACACCGCTTATAGTTAGTCGGCATTTTGAACACAAAGTGACGTTGGTAACAGCACTGTACCCGTTATCTCAATTTGTTATCTGGGGAACAAAGTGTAGCTCGGCTTCGAGAGTTCTTACATTACATACAAACACACTAAGAACCTATCAGCTTCGTAGGTACATACATCAATTCCATATCCTTTCCAAGCATGTGATGTTTTTTTTCTAGTATAAATTTGTCTGCATTAACTTTGACTGAGGAACACGTATCTGCGACTACAGGTGATGACTGAAGTCGCGAAAAAATGCGGATAGGGGGTGAGGGTTGAAGACATGGGGTACGGATATCCCGTGGTGGAGAGCGTGTTGTCAACTTTTCCATGTCTACCATAAATTGTCTGGATGAGACCCCATGCGTTCCCATGAAGTGCATGCAGCCACGTACCGTAATGAACATCAGATGCGGTAACGAATACACACTAGCGATTCCGTGGAAAGTACGTGTCGTGGACGAAATGCGTGGTATTGAGCAACTATCACTTTCTATCACTACACTACACACTACACTACACTACACACTACACACTATCACTACACAAGGGCTCCATTCGCTTATGATGGCGTCGTGTGTCCGCCTCAGTGGATCCAGTGCTGATTTTAGGTTCCTGCGTTGTCGACGCTGCTATGGGCTTCCAATGAAAATGAATCGGTCATCAGGGAAGAAAACCGTTTTCTCCGTGTTCTTCGTTTAGGAACAACTGGTTATGGGGGTTCCACGTAAGCCGGCGTTCGGCTTTACGTATCTTCTGTCAACATTGAAAGTAGTCCCACGAGATTAAGGAACACATCTTATCAAAGTCACAGGCATCGATAGCGCGATGAAACACAATGAAAGTAATTTGAACCCAATAAAAAACTTCTTTTAATATCGACTTTTTACTTATAATATATAGCAGAGAATAGGACCCAACTTCATTAAATGGTGACTCTTTGTCAGAGTCTAGAAGTCTTCATAGCTAAAAAATAGTGCAATCCCCTGCCCAACAATTGCATCCTCTTCTCACTTCTAAGAATTACACCACTGCGATAAAATCTCGAGCATTTTTTCCTCTGTTCAATTATCTCTAGTACTTTATCAACGATATTAAAATAACACCGTGACAAGTATTTTTCGATTTAAAGTCAACAGAGTGCCAATTAATAACCGCAAAGAATACAAGATTCTTTTCATTGTCACGAGCAAGTGGGTCCTGTAATTATGAATTGACACCATTTAAAAATTAGCCCGATCTAGTATGTAGGAAGATGTCCGTTTAACCGTAGCCGCAAATTTTGGCAATTCTGCATTACCTTATTTCAGTTGCCTTTGATTATTCTAACGTAAGCATTGGTCTTTCTCTTAATATCTCTCTTTGCCTTGCGATATCTCTTGTACCTGTATTGTTTCTTATCTTGTGTGGTCACTTCACCGTCGGAAAGGAGTATGGGTGACTTGTTGACGAATCAACATTCTCAATCGTTACCATAAAAAGCTCAACTGAATTACATACTCGTAATAACTACTTGGTACAGTATAATTTACGCTACAGCAAATTACGAAACAATATCCAATCTTGAGAAGTCGGTCTTGATCAAGGTAACGGGTCTTCCCGAAGTTAGCCGTCGCAGCAATCTCCCGAGGGGCAGTCTATCTCTGAACAGCACTTGTGGAAAAGAAAATAGTAGAGGATTTCACATAAGTACTGGTAACAACAACCTCGACAAGTTTCATCGTCGTCTCTTGGACTGGAACTCTCAGGCGCAAAGGTAGCTCCTCGGATCTGTCTGTTCGGATTTGAAACTAACTGACCGATCTCGTTACGTCGACGACTGTCGGCTGATTTATTTTCGATGAGCTCGATCAGGTCTTGACGTAAATCTCGAATATTCGTGCTTTGTATTCAGAACAGTTTGCACACCAACTGCTTCGGTAAAAATCAACCTGAGCTGCGAGAGGGTGGATTCAAAACTCTGTCCACTGGTTCCGAAGCATTGGTCTGCAAATGTGGAGCAATAGAAACTGACGATCGTTAAGTAAGGTCTGCAGGATCATATAGTGAAGATTTTTTGATTACAACGTAAAAACCCCTAAATTCAGCATTTCACTCGATACCTGCGTAAGCTCGGAGGGCTCAGAGACTTTGGGAAGCGGTTCTGTTCTGGCGGTTGGCTTTGAAGGATTCATAGCTTACAGCGTGGCTGTCGATGCAACAGGTGGAAAGGACAATCAAAGGCTGAAAAACTTGTTCGGCTACACGTTGACTACAAAAATTCAAACACTTGTACCTTCATTGTGTCTCTCGGTTTCGTGAGAACAAACCCGATATCGGGTCATTGAGACCGTATAAGATATCGATGATACATTGAAATGGAATGGCGTTAAGGAAACATTATTAATCAAGTAAAAACGATCAAGAATTGAGCAAATCTGGTGATACTGGATCTGACAAAGTCAGTATGAAAATCTCAACGATTCGTTCCCATTGCTATTCGAACTGTCGAAATGGGTAGAAGGATCACTTATATTTACAAATTGATCTCCAGCATAGAAAGCTTGTTCGTGATCTATCCGTTATCTGTCGTTTAGCCGTCACTGTACGGTTAGATAATGCGTAGCGCAGTCTTGGGCAGTTTCCAACTACCACAACTCTATACACGGCAGTGATTATTGCGTAACAGTACTTTGCAGCTGCGCCGACGTTGAACATCGTGAAACGTGACGCAGAGTTGAATATTTTTGTCGACTTACAATTAACAGAAACCCAGACCTTCCTCAACTCAACGATCTCAACGCTATGACGTGTCATTCCTACGAGACACTAGACGCTGTCCTTGACTATATTAATACAACAGCAGCCACTCCTATCTGACGAACGGACATTCATGAATGGTTAATGAAATGCGGTCACCGATCAGAGCCGTTATCGGAAACTGGGTAAACTGCGCATTGCCGAGGATCCGCAACCGCAAGGAAACATTTATTTATTGCAAGGCTGAAACCTGGCCCATAAGGCCCATTAAATAATGTTCGAAAACCTTGATTCGATTCGATTGTAGATATGAAAGTCGGTTCTGTATTCCTACGTATATACATATATATGAGGAAACTAAAGTGGCAGAGTAGATTTTATCAACGCTAATTCGAGCATGTATAAAAAATGTCAGTTTTTCTGAAAGGATATCGCCATCGATTTTCTGAGCTTTTTCAAAACTCTTGAATTCTGAAATTCAAGGTCCTACAGTCCTTTCCTCCGAACGGCAAATGGCGATTAGAACAATAACGTGGAGATTCTTTGGCGACCATTATAACTTTCCTGCGATGTGATGATTCAGCGACGCCGCTCAGCGAGCTTCTCATTGTGCTTCTCAGCCTCCCATTATTACCTCCGGGGGAAGTCTTGATATTGCCAAAATGACGCGGCATGTTAAAGGTTCCCGAGTATTACATGCGATATCGCGGGTTAATCAATGAAAAAGATTTTGCGCAGAAAATGTGCGCCTTGCAGTTATTCCGTCTTAAATGTTATCTCCGTCGAACGTTGATCCGCCAACTCGCGTCTTATTCCGTATTGTCTCAAGCGGCTAATTGGCTGATTGGAATAAACGGAGATCTCGCAGAGTATTTTGCGACTAGTTTTCCTTGAAATCGAACGATTTTTTTAAGGAGTTTGTCAATTTCGGTGTACGAAAAAATGGCTATATAGTCCAACAAACGAGTATGAAAGGTAGTATCATTTTTAGTATAAATCCGGAAACTCGATCTAAGGGTAATTCATTATTAAAAAAAAAACGGTTCAACCGTTCAATTCGCAATCTAATAACCTTATGAAAAAATTTCTCAAACACAAGTTGTTGGGGACAAAAAAAAAAAACACTCATTTTCGTATTTTCCAAAATAAGGGAAAAAGAACTAAAATCCATCAAAATAGCGGAGCGAAAACCTGAAAGGTTTAAGTAATAAAAAAAAGAGTATTAAAATCGTATACAGGAGACAGACATATCTTGACTGAAGAAAAATTCAGTTTAACAATCAGTTTTCATTCGCCTTTTTCTCTATTATTTTTGAAGATACGAAGGTGAAAATGGAATGCTTTGCGATTTTTTTTTTTTTTTTTCAACAACAACTTTTGTTTGACATATTTTTTGACAAAGTCATTAAGTTCCGAGTTGAACGGTTTAACCCTTTTTTTTTGTACAACGATCGCGGGGGTTTATTGGAAAATTATTATCACCATTTGATTCAGCGTCATCGAATCACCCTTATATTGAGTTTGCGGATTCGTACCAAAAAAGTACCACCTTTCGATTTTACACGACCGACCCGAACGTCGATCGTTGCACCTTGCATCTCGAAGCATTTCCTCCGTAGTTACCCGGCATCACACTCTTTCTTCTTCCGCGTTCTCCTTATTTCGGGGGCTGTCTCACTCCCTGCTCGTTTCGAGGCTCCTATCTCTTAAACTCGGTCTCAGAGCAAGAGCAGCCATACTTTACGCGAAGTGCGGCAGTAAAAATGTGTTACTACCGACCGCAGCGGAATTGCCTGGAACGAGAGGTGGCGGTGCATCGAATGAAATCCCGCGAATAGAGCCGTTTCAAATCCTCAACTATCCTTCGCTCCTTCGTCCTCTCTTTCCCCGGCTTCCGCGTATTCCCTAGGCTGCCTTTTTCGTTTTTATTTCTCTCTCTCTCTCTCTCTCTCTCCCTCTGTCTCTCTTTTTCTTTTCTTTTCAACCCGGATAGTGCCCGGTTTCCACCGCTCGTTACACCGAACAGTAACTACCCAGCAACCCTCCGTAAATTGTTGAAAATGTGGCGATTGTTTCGTTCCTCGAAACTCGATTCCGGACCAAATATCCCCGATTGCTTTTCCCGCACATGGTAGCAGCTTGCGCGACAAGAATTTCTTCCGCAAGCTTTTAAAACCTAAATAAATGCACGGCCTTCATCGCCTGTATCGATTAAAAATTTCTCCCGATCCAATCTCTTTCCTCCTATTTTTTATCCGACGGTTTGCTTCGAACAACAAAAGCCACCGACTTTATTTCACCCTGCTGCTCGGCTCGGGATTCGACGGACCACCCGGCCAACGGAGAACAAAGAAAAGGAAACAACCCTAGCTGTCACTACTCCTTTACGGGCGAGGGTTAATTTCTGTGTGGTGCAGGGAACACCGCGATCCATGGTGAAAGAGAGACGAAAGACTTTGTGCCGCGTTAAAAAATTTCAACGGGTAAAATTCAGCACGAAACAATCAATTTTTGGTTTATTTTCACCATTTTTGATCCGTCGCTCTTTTTTCGAGCACCGACGACTTTCCTCCCCCATCTTGAAGGTATAAAGCCTCGTCACGGAGGATTAGCTCGAGCTTCCCGTGTCCCACCTTTTCCATATTTTTTTCTTACCTTTAACGTCTTCTTACCCCCTTTTATTCAATCTAGGTCCTAATCTATTATTATATACCGACGTGTATATAGCGTTCCTTAACTAAAATGATATCTAGGTTCGGAGAAACATCTTACCTTGTACAAACATTATTTTCCGCATCGACCGGAAGTTCGTCTTCTCGTGTTTTCAGATCCGCTTCATCTTCCGCAACTCGATTCCCGTTGTTTTTACCCTCAACCCGATTTAATCTGCTTACGTTTCGTTCAATTCGACCACCGAAGCAACGATACTATTTTATTTCTATGCTAGGAAATTCTTATCTTTTTCCTAGAAGACGAGGGAGAATAAATTCAATCGAACAGCTGTCTATATGTACCAAAAAATTGTAATTACGAACGCTACAGATCAATATATTACATCTCTTTCTAGCACCTACGTCAGAAGGGAAATTTGATTGACAATATTTGCGTCGCGATATCTTACATTCAACGCCTTGAAGGGATTCGAGTGATATTAGATTTTGAGTCGTTCGCCAAGGACTCGTCAAAGCGAGTGTCTTACTAATTTGAATTAATTTCCTGCTACTTTGAAGAGAGGATCGCGTCCTTAATGGAAAGTAGCTCTTAATTTTAGAACGATATTAATTGGCTGGAATTCAAAGAGGTGTAAATTTTCGTGTATATTGTGTAATTTATTATACGTATGAATAAGCATTTGCTAATTCATTTCAGAAGAATAAAATGTAAATTTTTAAATATATATATATATGTAATATTTATAAATAATATAATATATATATGTATCAAAATCAACACGGAATAAAATTTCATTTCATTTATTCAAATTGGATACTACGTGCACGTAAAATATTCAGTCAACTCGACGGAATCACGTGCGATCTTACGCTCAAAGTTCACGTAAATAGCTTTCGTCGATTTTCGTCATCGTATTTTTTTGTCCTTCGCGGTCACATGGTTCACAATTTTTTGCGGACTGTCATCGTTGAAAATAGAGCAATATGTGAATATCAGAGGCATTCAGGAATAGAGCGTATTAGTTAGTCGCGGAAGCAACGAGCTAAATTTAAAATCGTTCGTATAAATTTTCTCGTTATTACCATAAAACTTCCCCCGCAACAGATACGGGAAAATTAAATAAGAACAAGGAAAGGAATCAGCGAAAAAGTATTTTTCTTGCGATGGTTGAAGAAGATACGGAGGGGAAATTCAAGAAGTATATATGTAGCAGAGACACAATTTAACTTGTGGCCGATCAAGATCGAGCCAGAGATAATCTAATCTACAATCGACCCCTCCGTCTTGGCGAGTTACATTGATTTTTTACGACGTCGTAAAAACAGGGAAATGAGCACCGTCGGCTGAAACGAACTCTTTAGTAAATCGACTAAATTGAACTCCGCCTATTTTTCTGTTTTGTTTTTCTTTCATTATACATCGCATAACTACACAGTTTCAGCTGTTGATTTTCTCTCTTGTTCCGGAAAATTCAGAAACCTTTGGAAAATAACATCGGCGTTTCACTTCTTCGAACAAATTATACGAGTTTCGTTAGGAATTAAGTTAGGTAACGAATTGAATATGGGGGCGTCCATTGATTGCGCGATCTTAGAATGGGGGGAAGAAGGGTTCGGAAAAATCTCACCAAATCTCATTTAAAGGGAGGGGGGATGGTCGTTACTGCAACAGATAGAAAATATTAAATATAAACAATATCGAATAAATTTAATCATTTAAAAACTACAGGGTCAATCTCACCGCGGAGAGACAGGGGGGGGGGGGTCAAATTTTAAAAAGACACACACCTCACGCAATTAATGGACGCCCCTTATCTGTAAAATTTTGCATTTACCAAGATTTTCGGGAAGTCGGAAAAAAAGCCTTCATTTTCCGTTCTCGAGATGAGTCGAAGGGGAACTAGAAAGACTTAGGGAGCTATCGACGATTAAACGAGAGGCGGCAACCGCCCGGTAAATGGATCAGAAAAATGCGGTGAAGGAAGAGAACGAACATGAAAGCTGAATTGGAATTAGTACTTTAGTGCGAGGTCATAAGCTGAGGTACCGACGAAACGGTCGGTGAAGGAGGAAACATTTGTTCGTATTTATTCAGTGTTTCAGATTCAAGCACGTTTATCTCGTTGAATTTTGCTCCGCTTTGTATATATATATATATATATATATATATACACACATACACACACACACATCGTATCTCTCTGTCACTCGCGTCATGCACCGTAAATACGTTACAATTTTACCGCGTTTTATACGCGCGAATAAATCTGTTCGCATAAATTCGAATCCGAATGAACTGGTATTTACAATTTAACGCCCCCGCCCTCGGAATTTAATTACAGGATGATTATATACCTGTCGTTACTACTGTCATCAGTGACCGCAGGGAAAATCACTAAAGAGAAATCGATACTTGTAATTTTTTTTTAAATTTCCAGAAAATCAGTTACCAGATTTTGATTGTGTTAGTGAATTGATCTGTCGAAATATTGTTTCAAAATTTATTTTATGGTTTTACTTGTACTTTGACTGCTTTGTTTGTACTTCTTATCGTCACCGTCATTAATCTACAACACAAGTGTCTACTGTGTAAGAATATATATAGGCCTGGAAAATATATATACATCTGTTTATCACACGCAAGTATCTAAGTACGCACGTGTATAATTACATCCCTATCTTGTGTACTCGAAACATAGATATATGTAGGTATATTTATAACGATATGTATAAGATACAGAAGGCATTGGCGGCATTTATGTCTTTCAATACACATGTCGAATCTATTCGTAATATAAAGATTATCGATGAAAAAAACCTCGTGTGATGGTGTGTATAGTAAAATTCTGAACGATGTTTAAATAACTCGCTGTCTAAAAATATAAAATACATACAGCAAAAAAAAAATCTTCAATCCGTCACGCTGCACTTCATTTCGTATTCAATGAAAGAATATTTATAATTTTTTTTGTTTTTTTGGAAGATTTGAATAACTATTTGTGAAACAAAACTGTTAACATACGGAAATTTAAGAAACATTCGTCAATACTCATATTCAATAGGTTTGATGTAAGTTCAAGACTGATTCCAGCCTGACTCTATTTTGCGCGACCGATATGCCAAAGTTTGTATTACCGGTCTACGTTGCGTCTGAACATTCCCAGGTATCGAAACCACGTACTTGATAACGAATACGCCGTTTATATCGTCCAAACTTAGGCAGCAGGCTACTTGGCTCAAGTAGTTGTAAGCGATACTTGAACTAACCGAGCTAATCATCACGGTATGCAGGACTTCGCGAATCACCGAGGCAACGGCGTAACCACGAAACCGTCGAGAGCTTACGATACATTTCCTGTGATCAATTAGTACCCCAGACTATCGCAAGCGCGGTTGTGAATCGGCGAATTATAAACTGCCTGCGATTTTCTATTCCGTTAAACTGTTATACAGATTCTCGCGAAGAACCATCTGCACTGCACAAGTACCGCAACATGCGTTAAGTATTAATGGTTAATCGGTGTACATCGTGACGTGTAACGAACAGACGGAGACACTTGACCGGCACGTTATTTTCTCAACACAAAGTAAGCATCACTCCTTAAAGTCACAAATCTGACAGCCGATGACTAAGTTGTATACCTCTTCACATGCCCCTGCAGACGTTTGTTCATGGTGTTCCGTTTGAAGAGAGAGTGACCGAATCTGTGGTCCGCGTCGTAAACGGTTGGACGACTGTCCAAGTTTTTCAACTGAGGCAATTGCTTAACGAAACTGATTGCGGCCCTGTTCAAAGCCTCAAAATCGTAGTCACGATTTGGCAGCACCGAAGTTATCGAACGCTTGTACCGGTTCCCACCAGAATTCCACATTATGGGATCCTCGAACTCTCGCCGAAAAAGATCGTAGTCGTTGAAATTGCCACGATCGCCAAGTTCCACTTGTATTTGCCTGCGCAGTACTTTGTGCGCCCTCTTCTGCTGCAGTTGTCTCTCCTGAGTCCTTTGATGCATCCTCGAACCGACACCGATCATGATGAATATTGCTCCTATCGCTGCCAAGACCGTCAAGTACCGAGATCCTGGTCAATTTGAAAAATTGTCATCAGAATCAGGTCGAACAGTACCTATCATCTCAATAAGCCACTGATACCATCAACCCTAATTGTATGATTGTATTCCAGTCTAAGGGAACAAGCGAGTTCATCCCAGTGCTAAAGTCTAAAAAAGAACAGTACAAACTCCAGATGCAAAACAACAACAATTACTTTTGCTCCTTGAATTGGTGGCTTGGGAAGAAGCCACGATCGTCCGATTTGGAGTAATTACATGGACTACCGGAGGTTCGTTCACGATGGGAGCGTAAGTCGTTGAGGCGTAAGGGGTAATGTTGAATCCAGGTTGTGACATCGGTTTTCCATTCTCCATCGGCACCTGGTTAACGGGGTTGTAGTACGATGTGGTGTCCTGCTGCACCGGCACCGTCGTGGGATAGGGTGCAGGTTGACTGGATTCCATCAGTACCGGGACGTATGTCCCCTGGGACTGCGAGGCCATGAGACTGGAGTACGAAGGTGGCGGTGAATCAGGTTCCGGCGCGCTTGGTTCCGGTTTGTCCGGCATGACTGCTGAAAAAATTCAGATGAGCGTGACGTCGTGCAACAGCTTGGTGTGAAAGTGAACACTGGTACATGGACAGCTGTCTTTCCTACGGTGTCGCGATTCCGATCCGCGAAACGGTGCTTCTTCTCTCCTCCGGTGGCCGGGATCAACTGCGCGCTATTTCTCGTCGACTAGGCGAGACTCGTGCGAGTAAAATAAAATCCTTTCAGCACCGCGTGATTCAACTTGAAGCGTGTTATTCTGGCGCGACTTTTTGGTATCCAATAGCGTGAAGAGACCGCGATTGTACGCGGCGAGGGAAACAGATTCGCAGCCAGTTTATCGCCGGTCTTTTTGCTGTAACCAGCGTCTTGTGCATGACCTTGTGAATTATTGAACGAGTCATGGATATACATGGGAATCTGAATAAATGACGCAAGCTGA
Organism: Neodiprion pinetum; assembly: GCF_021155775.2. Lineage (NCBI taxonomy): Eukaryota > Metazoa > Arthropoda > Insecta > Hymenoptera > Diprionidae > Neodiprion > Neodiprion pinetum. Next base: position 5,040,466 of record NC_060233.1, read on the forward strand.
GAGACCCGCTTGGCTCTTCACACACTGACCTGATCGATCCCTTTTATCAGCTGTGACGGTGGTATCACTGTCAGCAACGTATTTGCCCGTCAAAGAACCCCCGGTACTGAGAGATATTCATTACGTGGACACCAACGTGTCGCACACTTTTCGTCTCGATTGACCTGAACTTGGTCCCAGAATACACTGACTTTCACAGGCTTTATGCGCAGCTCTCGATCCCGATTGCTATTTTAACGTTTTGCTACAAGGCCACACACATGACTGGTCCATACTCAGTTCACGATAAGTCGATTGGCGCTAGAACAAGCTGATACCTTGTGTGTTTGTAAAACGTGTGACGGAATTAACAAATAAGAAATAATTCGGGCTCCTCACTGTTCTCGCAATCCCAGGTTCTTCCAAGACGCAATTCGGCATTGAAACTCCAATGTTTTTCAGACCATACACGGAATTCTGATAGCCTTCAAGTTTTTTTTACTTTATTTTTGTTGTGTTCGTGGGCCTGTTTATCCTCAGCTAGAAATCGCCAGGTACAATTTATTCCAGTACGTGTTCGATTGACGTCAACGGAATACCGCAATCCAGTGACTATATCAGATCAAAATAAAAACCACAAGCTTTTGGAGCTTCGCTGTTGGTCGTATGTCTAGCTATTTGAATGAGTCCGTAAAATTTGCGTAATTCCCGCGAGTTCTGTGGACCAAGACGACTGATTTATTCAACGAATCGATAGCACTTCACCACACCTCAGAGTCGTGAACAAAATAACCGGACATCGAACGGAGTGAATCGATATGCGAGATAATTTGGTTGGCTAGAATGCCCTTGAACATGTCGTTCATACAAAGCATTCATTATGGAAGATGTTCACACCTTACATGCGTAAAACAAACCCCGAAACGACTGGTACCCGAAATATAACTTTCAATTTCCCCTTAAAATAATAATTCTGTTTTTTAGGTATTTAGGTATGTTGAATTAAAATATAGCGCTATGTTTTCTCAGCACATCGACATTTTTTTCTTCTACGATAGTATTCAAGACCAAGAACTCTCCGACTTTTGCTATAACGTACTCACCACTTCCGTTGACGGTTGAGATTTCGGGAATTCAATGGTCAACCCACACAACACACACCACCACAATCTTATCACTAACGAACAGGAAGTTCACTCCGTTCACGCCGAGCACTCTTCTAACTACCTATACAGATGGTAAATTTGATGTGCCTAAAACCAACTACAACCAATCCTCAGAGTGGGAGTTGCAGACTTGCCAATGATTCCCATTGGCTGTATGACGCGCTTCGGAGCGTATCGCGACTACGCGCGAAATCCGGATTCGGTGATTAGGGAACGTTTATAAACGACGTGGTTCGTTTAGGATGGATGGGGGAGGGGGGCAAAAAGTTACTTAAGGACCACCTGAGGGGGAGGGAGGGGTAATAAGAGGAGGCTACGTAGCTCTTAAATTCCTTAAGGGATCACATACCACTGAAATTTTCGAAAAGTTGTTTTTTTTTATAGATTTTTATTCCTGTTACTTTTGCGAAATTTTCAGAAAAAAAAAGAAAAATACTAACTGTCGCGTCCCTCTCGACGGCTGTGTTTCGTATTTCTTTCGTTCGCAAAACTTGGGTTTCTTAGAAGACGGTTTTTCTCAAACTGGCGGCACTTCCGCACTTAAAATTTGTAAGGATTTGGTGAATTTACATTCAGTACGTCATACTGAACCCATACATAAAAAAAAAAATATAACTGCTAACATTAGGGAAAAGACGATTGTCGTGACGATTGTCGTGATCACAATAATAATAACGACAAACCAATCTGAAATTATACAATCACTGGATTAATAGGCAATTATTTATAACTTTGAAGAATTTTAGTGATGCAACTATACAATAAGAGTCCCAAACTAATTGAAAACATGCATAAACAACGATGTTATATTTACTTGCTATAATCGATCGACTAGTGTTTTGCCCAATTTGATCACGAGTCACTTCACAGGGTAACACCGTCTGACCAATCGTCACGCCGGTGTCTAAATTCCCGTAGTTACGTCCGGTGTTTGCGGGATTATTGGCAACATATCGGTTTGCTTCTTCCGGCGGATTAACTGAACCTAACATCCTGGGGTAGGGTCAAGGATCGTTGGGCTGTGAGATGGGCGGTTGCATCGACATCTGTGTTGGCATTGGTATTGGCACTGGCGTTGACATTGGCATTGGCATTGACATTGACATTGACATTAGCGTTGGTACAATCATATTTGACGACACGTTTGGGTACTCTGAATTTACAGGGTTCAATGCAGTGGCAGGTCTCACTTCCGTTGCAAAAGCGTATTGACGGTGAGGCAAGCCGTTAATTGCATCCTCGTATGAAGGTGGTGGAGTATTTGGCTTCATGCCAACCGTTGTTTTGGAAAAATCCATGTGAGGACACTCTCTAAAATGTAATAGACGAGGTTTTCAGACCAGCACTAATACTATGATTGACTCGCAACTATGATAAGGATAATTCTGCGAACAGCCATTAATTTTCCATTCTCGTGTGGAAAGCATTTGTTGAAATATGTTGTTTTTTTTCGTATCACACTTTTAAACCACTTTTTAACTTAGATGATGCAGAGTGCCAGACTTTCAACGACTTTCGAGTCTACCGATAATGCCAGATCGTATGACAAAAATTATTAAATAAGGTCTGGTTGACGACACATCTGTAATCACTTATACCGAAATAAAATGCGAGTATCAAATGCTAATCAATTCCCTGTCAAACGAGTGACTATTTTCGACACTGGTAATAAGTGAAAATTCATGTAAAACGAGGAAAAACAACTTAAACTATGGGTACATACATGCCGTCCTATCTGACCAACGATCTAACTTCCGAGAATGAAACGTAAGTAATGGTTACTGCGTTTACAACCATTAATTGCACAAGACAATTGTGACTCAATACTAAGCAGCTTGATGATAAACGACTTTTGATCTTAAATTGCAAAATGTGTCTGTGACTCGGGAATCACCATTTCGACGAAAATAATAGTGTGAAAACGAAAACATGCTTACTTACAATTAGGTTTCACAAGCGTAAACGCAACTGCGTAAGCGTCCTGCGTCGACAAAATGCTGGGACGAACTGCTAAGTTAGAATCAAAGGATAGTTTCTAGGATAGAGGCGGTCGCCATTCTAATTGGCCAAACAAAACCTTAAGAAACACCGTCAGAGGGCAGCCGCCACGCGTACGTTACATTGGATCCCTACCTAAGCAAGATTCCAGCGACAATGGGGTTCCCTTTGCCTATGAGGTAACGGGATTGTTTGTCAGTGCTGCAGGAAAAGGGCGTCTCAACACACGCTGATAGTATTGATTGATAGACAACGGGGATGTCAGTGCATCACACTCTAAAAGTCATGTCGAAATATCGTTCGTCATTTAAGGAGGCAGCACACATCCTGGTGTCACGTCGCCATTCCTTTCGCTATGTGCGAATGGCTATCCGATCTGCTTTGGTTTCTCCGTCTAATCCAGCAGCCAGCTGAGATACTCAAAATGTATGCGGTTTCACATTCGTTGAATTGATAAGCAGCATATATGAATCGTCACTCCAACTTTTTACTAGATCGAGCCTCTTGGCTTCGACCTCAGCTTGCGAATATTTCTTGGATTCACTCTTTGCGTGTTCGACAACTTCAATTTACAATTATACACGATATTGATGGATCCGGAGATTGGTTAATGATTCTACGAAAGTGAGATTCACTTTCTACGAAACTGTGTCACATTTTTTTATCTGGAAGCTTGAAAGACACTGTTCGGTTCTTATCTAATCTTCCTGGTATATGGGAGAAATGTACACCGCTTGTAAATTACTTTCACACTGATTTGACTCTGATTATTTCCATCGTTCTTGCTAGACGTCGTGTGTATCTACCTCTAATGGGGTTAAGATGAAGAGAATTTTTCTAACGTACATTGTCAATTTCTTTACACAATAATACAGTTTTAAACAAGCAATGCTTATTGATATTCACCATCATCTGATATTAAAAAACCAAACAGCTGTGTACTCTGTGAAATCACAAAAGCTCTGCCTGTGTGAAAAACTGCGGCCGCAAACTGTAATCTCACTATTTCTTCCTACTTAGCACGAGTAACAATAATTCACTTCATATACAGTACAATAATATTCTGTATAGTACAGGTTTACAAAACAACTTCATATCTCCTAACAAGATATTATTTCAATGAAACGTACATAAAATAAGTTGTAGAGTGCGAAAAAATAATTGATTCGAGGAATATCACCGCGTATCAAGTATTTTGATTACTTCTCCACGTTCTTCGAAATCATTTACATCACGTTGCAACAGTGAAACATTTTCGTTGTTACGTCATCTCATCCGTCATGAACATAGCACGAATAAGATCCTAGTAACGCAATTTCGTGACAAGTTCACAAAGAATCTGCATGCGAACTTATCAAATTGATAAAAAACGTTCAATACAATTATGAAAAATACACTGAAACAGAAGCAACTCACTCCCTTCTATTTGTTTAATAATTTAACAAGATTATTGACAATTTATACAGAATTATATTTTATTTTGAATTGCTTCTACTCGACGCGGCCTGGGTCAAGTGCTGTCGAGGCTCAGACAATTTTATTATGTTATGTTGGGCGCCAGTTAATTATCAAAATTAACGAAAACGAAATAACGGCTAAGCTCAGTAGGCTAACAAATAACAATAAATAGTTACAATTATAGACTCTATTCGCAAGGGAGTTCATTTGGGGACCCAAGGAAGGGAGAATCTAAATTTACAAGAGTATAGAAAGAAAGAATTGGATAGAATATACAATTTTATTTGTACTCACAAATTGTTGTCGAAATCCGACTCTCAGAACTGTTCGAAGAATACGACGCTGGTCGTCAATAATTTTCACAGAGACACTGTTATTTATAATTTCGGTTACAAATGAGCAATATAATCAGAACGCGAACAGCGTCAAGCGACAAAGATTGACGAAATGGATTGACGCAACAGTCAAATTACAAAACTGTGTACTATGTACGAGGGTTGACACAAGAGTGGTTGTGCCGGCTCGTACCGCACGTGGCTTGGGTCGATAATTCGCTCGACAATTTCAAGCCTGCGCACTAGCCTAAATTTGAACGTCTGTACCCTATTCGTCTCGAGTTAATACGGCGTAGCGGCGCGTAATATTTGAATGATTTTAAGTGACTCGGAAGCTATTTATTAATTATGGATAACCTTATAATTAGGGATTTCGATTCTGTCGCTGAGTTGGATACGATTATTCTATGTTCCTGTTACAACACTATCAATAAAATAAGTTCACACAACAAAAAACTTTGGATCTATGACAGTAAGGAATGTAGTCGAAAAAATGGAACACTACAGACGATCAACTGTCTCAATATCAATGATAGTAAAATTACTCATAAACGTGACGTAGCCAATGACCTCGACCAATTAAACATATCGACTCTTGAGGTCCTTCAAGAGTTAGACTGAGGATGCAGGATTCATTGGAACGTGATGGTCATGATAAAATGATTCTTAGTCACCGTCTGGAAAAAGGGATTAACCAATTTCTGCCAATCCCATAATACAGTGTCGAAAAGGTTGTCAAGGTGACATCACTTACTCAATCTAACAAAAATCCATGTCCGTCACGGCGGCAATACAAAATGTAAAATAACTTCACTTTTATAAACTCATAAAAATACATCCGATTATCCACGCAACATCGTATTTTACATTCATTGAACTATCTGTCTAAAAACGGTGTTGGCGGACAGGAAAAGGGAATTTTTAATAAGCTAATCCAAACTAGAAACCCCGAACACCTTCAAGGTATCATTTTTATATAAAGTAAAAAAATTGTTATTGGATTTTTAGGGGCATATTTAAGCTATGAAAAATTGTTCAAAGTTTGAACTGCTAATTGCAGATGGAATTAGAAAAATGGTCAAGTACCTCCCAAATCCGAACGCCTACAGGCTATAGCCCTACAAGCCCAAGCCTAAAGACGGTGTTGACGAATTCCCCTTATCATGACTGATATGGCAATTAGAACTCCACACATGACTAAGCCAATCGCGAAGGCACAGCACACTGAAAAACAAATTTTCAACGATTAAGTTCGGATTTCATGTATACCTTTTTCAGATATGCAAAACGAATTTCACGAGGATTATTAATTTACGTGTTGGTTTGTAGTCAGAGGTTTGCTGGTCCTGTGTAAAAACATGGACAGTTTGATCTCTGAAGGACGACTCAAGGCTGACGTCTGTCACACGAGTAGCCACTGCAGGATTGTAATCAGTGCCTGAGCGATTATGACCGTGGTCAGTGGTCCTGAACGTCTCGGCAATCCCGTAACTGGTGGTTGTGCTTTCCCTGGGTTCATGGTCGTCGAAGTGCGACTCGTAGGTGATTCGGGACTCTGGCATCGGCATCGGCATCGGCATGGAAGTAGGCATGGACATTGGCATTGGTACCGGCATCGGTATCGGCATCCGTTGAAACGTCTCTGTGTGATCCATCGTCACGGGATATGGTGCAGAGGCTGAAGGCTGCTGGATTCCGAAACCATATCGGTGTGACCGTTCATCAACAACGGTGGAGTACGAGGGTGGCGGAGTGATTGGCTCCTCGCCGGTGTTTTTTTTTGGTTGGTTCATCTGACGAGCTCTGAAAATCGAATGAAATTGGTTATGGTCATCATGCTCCGTACGCAGCGTTCGACAAACGGATCGTGAGAGTATCAAAACAGGATGAAGGATCAAGGAAGCACAACGCGATAAAACCACCGGATTATTGAGAATACGAATGACTTGGAGTGCAAAGCTTGACACCGGTTGCCCAGACGCAGGCGCTTCGTACTAAAGCATAACGGTGAAAAAGTATCAGCCAAATCCGTTCGGTACGCGATAGCGCTGAATACCGTGCACGGTTTAGGTACAATGTGACCCGTTCGCAAAGATCCGATGCGCAGAAAAACTAGAATAGTTGATTTATTGCCAAATGGATGAACAACGACAACGCACAAACTTCGCTTGTCACCCGACGAAGATTCGATAGTCCCTTTGCTAGTTTTTCCTGTTTTTTTTTTTTTTATTCTCACTGGATTGGAAAGGACGGTGTAAATGTGAACACACCTCGACCTCTCGAGCAGTCGCGTCCAACGACAACGAAGCGTTGGGAAGGACTGCGTCACTTCTGAATGCGGCGCCTAAGCGCACCAGACATGGAATCGCATTCTAGACAAGCTCAAGGTCGGTCGACACGCGATCCAGACGACGTCTAAGGCTTTACGTCGAATCGGTTCAACCTACGAGAATCATCGCTGCGATCCGAGTTAGTTTAAACGCGTGACATCATCGCCGTCATGCGCGGTTTGGGATACAAGAACCTCATCATGCGTTACGTCACGGCATCACATGATTCGTTGCGAAATAATTAAACTCCGTTCGTCATTGTTACACTCTGCGTCAATGGATGGACACTCACAATGTACTGTCACACTCACTGCATTAACTGCGCCCCGCAGCTATTACACGATGACGTTTGCGGTGAGATTCTTTCAACACATCATCGATCTTGCCGTGTTTTTAACTACCAATTTCAGCAATATAGATCAACGGTTGATCGGAAAGCATTGTATTTGACATGGTAGTCCACCAGTTCTATTGAAGCACAAGCAGTCCTTCATTTCTCGAAGTAAATATCATACGTTCAACGATGACAACTTGACTCCAATTCAGCGTGTCAAGTAATGACAATACACAAATAGAACGACAAGTACAATTAACAAATTCGTCGACGTGGATAGCACTGATATCGCGACAGTGTTTCCATAACTGAGCCTGCGCACTGTGTTTCTCACAGAATGGTGGGGTCGAAGGCGTGAGAAGAGCAAAGGAGTGTAAAACACACTAAACAGACGCTGACCGCAGAAACCAGCAAGACCCATGGTATGCGATAAGACCGTGCCTCGGAAGTAACAATGCGATTATGAGAGCGATAGCATATAATATGCAACGAGACCTGCATCATACCGGAAGTGGGCGGGGGGCGAATTGCGAAAGATCCACAGATCACAAGATCGTCTGCAAAAAAAAAAATAAAAAAAATGTGCGAAATGTTTTTTTCCCACGAATTAAAAAGGCAATAGATCCCGTCTTTTCGGTTTTTAGCTCTTGATTCATAAAATTTATCGCGTTTGTTTTATGGCTTTTGGAATTTCCAGACGGGTGATCGATCAGAAACGAATGGACAAAAATGAATTAGTCTGGTAAAAGTTAGAACAATATTCAAACGGTTGATTGAAAGCGAACAATAAGGTATTGTTGACAAGATTACCAATAACGATCAAATGCTCAGAAAAGTTAAAATAAATTAACGGTGTAAAATTTCAAGAGCAATTATGTTATAATGGAAAATTCCCAATGTCCCTGATGACAGCATTAAAAATTTTCCCAAACATTCTTCGAGGTGGAGAGAAATCCCCTTCAAAACGCAATTAATGTCGTATGAAGAAAATGAAAAAAAAAAAGTAAAGAAAACGAAAGAGATTTGCGAAACAATGCTTGCTTAATAAGTTATCACTGATTCTGGAATGAAACCGAATGAAATTAACAGAATGAAATGGAATTTTGAAAAATGTGAGTCGGTACGTAACACGGTGGTGGTGAGCTTGTGATGGAGAAACTCTTCAATACATATTCATGGGGCAATAAGCCGACTGCTGATCATCCGGGGAAGGTGGAACAACAAGGGAAGAATGAAAAGCAGGGTGAAATAAGGGGCGCGTAGATCCCGTTAGCCAGAAGAATCCCCGAACCCTTTAGCGTCGTTTTCTCGCCACACTCGAAGTTCTTCTCCCGTTTATCTGCGCGGCCACGTTTCCTTCGTTGTAACATTAATCAACCCCTGTGCAGCAGTGGCGATATTATACGGATTTCCCACCCTTGAACCGACCGTGATTCCGGCGCCCCTGAGCACTCGGCGATAGGTGGAAAAATTCCGATTTCCGAGTGTTCAAAAACGCGTCACCGTAACTCACCTAGCGCCTTTTGATTGGCCTCGTAAAACTCGCGCCACCCTAACTTCCCGGATTTTCCACCCTGCACTGCAATCAGCCGAAAGTTTTGCACCTCGTAAATCGCAGCGTGAATTTCTCGGTGTTGAATTATGACGCGTTGACGGGCGAGTGTCAAATGTGGATGGTGGTTATTCCGTCTCTCTATTTACGGGCATCCAGTTTTCCCAATGTCAAATGGTCCGCGGCGCCGTTTTCCCATAGAGATTACACCCCTCGCCAACACTTGCTGTGCTTTTATCTCAGCGAGAATGTGAATCGGGCGCATTTCCGCTGCGCTAAGAATCTAAGATCCATCTCCACAAAATACGCGGGCATAAATTAACGCGCGGAGTAAAAAGAGAAAAAAAAAAAGGGGGGGGGGGGGACGAAGACGGTTGTTGCGAAAGAATTAGGTGAACAAGATCCACGATTTCGCCCATCGAACGGTTATAAACGGATAACGCAGCGCGTCGTTCGGATTCTTTGAGCCGGATTATCTCATCTCGTCATCTGACCGATTGGCTCTGGAAAATATCTGTTTGGTAAGCTCTCGCAAGGGGGGGGGGAGGGGAAAGCGCGAGCTAGAGGTAGAAAATTTACGGGGAAAAAAGTGTGCGTGTGTGTGTGTGTGAAGGCGACGACGAAACTTCGGATAAACCCGTCGTCGTCAGGACTCGCGGAAGGGTTTCTTTCTTGATAAAATCCTCGGTTCCCTTCGTTCCACCCCCTCCGTTTCACCCACCACCCGCCACGCATCATCTTTTCACCACAGAAATCAGCAATTTCTGCCGGCGACGTGGTTCAGCAGATAATTTCCGCCGGTCTGATATACCGCAAAACGAATATACACGCACGTTATTTACTCTCCGGAGGAAATATGACACGGAAAAAAGAAAGTTTGAATGAATTTTTTCCCCCCACAGTTGTTGCAGGGAAGATACTTTCGAGCCGTTCGGATCATCTCGAGCAGAAATTTTCTGATTGCAGATAATATTCGAGAGTCAATTTTTCAGAATGCAATCTAACAAAGGCAATTCAGACATTGTCCATGATTTTTTCTCCAAGCGATTAGTGAGGGATTAATTCTATGCCGCTCGAAACAGTCCTGAATCCGAGAGGAAAAAAGAAACTCAGCCACTTGTCGACCAAGGTGAGGAAAGGGTGGAGTGGGTCAGAAACTGCGATAACCTGGACCACTTCTAAAAGCTTTCAAGTGACAGTTTTAAGTCCACTCGACATATTTATGGGACCAAGGGTTGGCCTCTGGGGTGGCGATTCGAAATGGCAAGCCCAACTTCCCGGCACTTTAGATATACCTGTATATATGTATAGGTATATAAAGCACAGAGCAGAGACTAATGCGAGCGTAAATCAAGCCGCGTCTCAGGTTGTCGTATGAAAAATTCACCGAGAAACCAGGACGCGTTTAAGCCGCTTTCAAAGGCGGCCCATGTTTCGCGTACTTTTTCGCTCCAGTTCCTGGGGGTCACGACCCCATCATTAGCCAGAAACCCGTCGGCCAGCAGTCGTTATAAGACGTTCCACGTCGTGGCTGTTGGAGAATTCCTGATGCACGGAGTACACTGAGAAAATTTTCATTTCTTACAGTAACTAAAAAAATTCAGTAAAACAGGTGTCGTTGAAAATACTGTTTGAATATTGTTGGAATTACGAAAAACATTTTGCGCTATCGTCGATCCTTTTTTGGTTATTGCAACACAAGATCAGTTTCTGAGGTTTACTCTACTTTTTCAGTTAAACAAGGCTTTAACGTCAATTTATTCTTGGACAAGCGTTAAATTTTCGCAACAGTTGCTGGAAAATATAGCAACAGCGATCGTAATGAGAAAGAATAGTAACGGATACCAGACTTTCCGGTAACGGCTATAAAACTAATTTTCATTTTCTACCTAGAACTATATTTTTCGATTGTGGTAAAAAATGAAAATAGTTAAGAACCGAGCGGTAACTGGAACTAAAAATTTCTCTCAGTGTAGAATCGACCCACCATCTTATAAGCCTTCCATGAATTGCATATTTGCGTATATTACACTACGATTTCAGTGAAACTGAACGGATAGGCACGACTTTCCTCGCGTCGAAGTCAACGGTCGATGGCGCGACGCTGCAGGGCGGAATCGTTAAGGCGTCGATAAAATTGCACGGATTGATGGTTGACCGTTAAAAGAACATTTATTCCCTCGTCAACCGATCCCCGCAGCCAGCTTGGGCTGAATCGTTAGCCGCTTGCAGATTTGGACTGTGCAATGTCCTTCTTGGGCCTGGGGTTTGAACACCGGGGAAACAGGACGTTGCCCCTTTTACGGTGGAAGGTATATCGGGCGAAGAGGTGGGCGGATTGCACCCCCACATCGGGATTCGACGAACGTCTGATGTACGTCAGCAAATTTCTCACGTTCTGCCGACTCGTGCGGGCCGTCCTGATCCAAGCCGGGATTTTTTCCCGACTCTCTGTTTCCTCTGTGGCAGTATTCCTCCCTCCCCCAATTCGCTCGATCACGTCCGATCGAACGCGGGAATTCCGATAATCGTCGTAGACTTCGGTCATCGTCGTCGCGAACTACAGGCTTGTTATTATTTTCTGAGTGAAAAAATTGCCCCCGGTTAAAGATCTTGGCAATATATAATAATCCATAATAACGGAAACAATACAAAGGTAACACGAATCGCGGGATGTAATCGTCCGGCGTCGATTTGTTCCCTGCAGCTGTTAAATGACTTGTTTATGTCCGATAACCGGTACCGACGTCTGTAAGAACCTACCTGTCTCTAATATCGTGATATAGTATTATTCCTCCTTTATATATCTATCATAAATATAAATTGTCACCACCGTCTCTGAAGTAACGGCCTCCCGGGTAAGTTATGATAGAAAAAGCGAAACTCTAACAGATATTATATACCTCGATATTATATACCTATAAAGAGAGAGAAAAATCGTCTAAGGGTCAATTCTCAGCCTGCCTGTATGATCGAGGTTCGCAAAATCCAAGTTCAGACAAAAAAAAAAAAAAAGAAGCACTTCACCGTTCCTTCTCGATCACCGGTACCCCAATTATTATTATTATTATTGTAGTTATTATTATTATTATTATTATTATTGTGTAAACGCGTGAGGCACAAGGTCGAGGTTGCAGAAGGTCTGAATTATGGAGCTTCAAAGACGCCCGTAGGCAACTGATAGACTCGCTGTCCTCGCGCCCCCTTTCTGGACCAATATATTTGCGACGCAAACACGGCAAGCATCTGTCAGCCTCCCCGGTCTCATCCAATAGGACGCGATGTGAATATCAAACACCCTCCACCCATTCGGTTTTCACCCCCCCCCCCCCCCCCGCCCCAGGTTCGCCTGTGCGAACCGAATACCGAATATTACATCTGCATCTGATCAATAACCAAAGAGATATTTTTCCGTCTTACGAATCGATCAGCGCTACTTGTCGCCTTCCAATCGAATATCAAGAGTCCCGAACATAGGTAGAAGAATTCTCTTTTCACATTTTTTCTTTTTCTCTTTTCTCCTCCCTACTTTCCATCGGGCTTTCTTTTCTCTCCACGAACACTGGCGCATTTAAAATTCATTCTCTAGTTTCGCTTTTATCTTTGAACATGGTTTTTCGTAATGGTACGATATTAACATCAAACGATGATAAATTCGAAACCGAACCGCAAACGGCCGATCTCTGATAAACGAGTGCTCGCTACACGGGTGCTCATTCGGTTTTAAAACTTTCTCATCTTTTTGGGACACGAATCTCTTCACCTCCTCGTTGGTTGCGGCAGGTGAAGAGAGGGGTCGAAGTTTTAATTAGTTTAGGAATGTCGAGGAGGTAGTAAGTATCTAGGGTATATGTATAGGCAGGTATAGGTGGTACAGGGAAAGAAACCGCCTGACATTGACGATGACAAACAACAGTTTGGTCGAGGGTTTTGCGCCTGCCTAGCCGCAAGATCGGGTCCTCTTGTATTACGCGGTGAAAGGGTGAAGTGCGCTTCGAGCTTGGTCCCCCCCACCCCCTGGTTCGTGTGTCCTAGCGATACGGTGATGAGGGAGAAGGGCATTTTCCCTGCGGGTCGATTCACCCCCGCAAGCACCAAAAGCACCTATCCAACGATCTACCTTACCGACCGGATGATTGGCTTGTAATGTCATCGGAAAAAAATGTTGGCCCAGAAACACTTCTGAGCAATCATGGGAATAATTCGCGGATGAGAATTATCGAGTATTTTGGTTTGAATTTGTGGGTATAGTTTGAACTTGAGGATTACGAAGTTGTTTCTAATATTGAAAATTTCAAGTGTTCCAGTTTGTGCAGTGCAAGGAATTGTAAATTTGCGAGTAACGTTGAGACAATTTTTGAGGCACAGAGATTTTCGGCCGGGAAAAGAACTTGAGGGATGTCGGGGACAAATGTTAATTCCCGGTATTTTAAGAGGATAAGGATAAGGATAAGGTATGGAAAAAAAAGCCGTTAACCAAACGTCAAGAGTCTTGTCGTGCGGGGAGGTGGGCGGGCAAGGCAAACTGAGCGAAGCAGAAAATTACACGATATCTAAAGCCCGAATTCGGGGTTTCTCCCCGGAAAAAAGTAGGATGTCATGAATACGAAATTAGGCCCGATGCCTCGCGGCGACAACCGCGCGCCGCACGGATCGGCGAGATCGTCCAACTTGCAGGAATATCTTCTCCGAGCTTCTTATTCCTTCTTCTTGCTCTTCCGCTTCGCGCCCTAGCCCTAGTTATCTCAAAGTTCTCCGACACGGCCGTAGAATTTTATGCGGTACAGACCACACTCCACCTACCCCGCAACCCAATCCCTGAAAGTTCAACTTTTCGTTACGGAAGTTTCGGCCGTAATCACCAGACGAGAGGAGATCTGAATCTGAATTAAGCTGTCGGGATATTGTCTTCGCCACAACGGCCACTTACCTCTCTCCCTTTTCCAACACGCCACGGAAACAACAAACAGCGGATCGACTTCCGGATCAATTTTGAACCATAAGTGTTGTCAACTTTGAAACGAATGATCCAACTTTTACCTTCAATCTCCTGCTCTCCAATTATATAGTCGATCCCACTTCATACCCGAGTCCATGGTATTGGAATCCCGCAAGGAGTTCAGATGCTCTGCCATTTTCTGAACCCAGAAACTGGTCCAATCATTCAATTCACGATTCAACTTGTACCTTGAATCTCTAGCTGTCCGTTTAATCTCAATCGCACTTTGTACCCAAGTCCATGGTCTTGGAATCCCACAACGAGTTCAAATATCGTACTTTTTTCTGAATCCAGAAACTAGTCCAACCGTCTGATTCAGACTTGCTTACTTCAACCTCCACCCACCGTCAAAACAATGAAGAGCATACTGACCTTTGAATCAATTTCTACGACTCACGAGTGTAGTCGACTTTGAAACGACCGTTCCGACTGGTACCTTTCATACTCGTTACCGAACGGTGAATAACAGACTCAACACCCAAGTCCACTGTCTCGGAATCCAGACACCGCGCCTTTTTCGTAACCACAAACTAGTCCAACCAACCGTTTAATTCGTCCCTGCAGACCAAAACCTGGGGTTATAGATCTAAGGTAAGTGGGAAATCTAAACTGTCGAGAGACGAACTGCAGTTCGAACAGTAAATCTCAGCGTGCTGCAGATATTGCCAAGGCGAGTAAAACGACAGTCGAAGTTGGAACGGTGTTGACGTACGAGCGTAATAGTTCCTACGGGCCCGCGGGGTTGATAAATCGACGCTGGTAGCGGGCGCCAAGCTACGATCAGGAAACTGGAGTCGGAGCCGTTCGAATCGGTTTCAAACGGTCCCCGGTGGCACGGATGGTCACAGCTGGTTCGCGATGAATTTTGATGGACCCTGCAAGTGGTCGAAGCACAGTCGCTCGACACGTAACGACGCTCAAGAGAATCAGCTCTTGGTCTTTCCTTTCTTCCGATTTCTCGAAATACCTGCACCATGCGTGGGAGGGATGATCTGGAACTTGTCCTCGTCTAGCCTCTCGAACGTAATTGGTTCTTGTCCGCGGTCTCTTCGGGCTGATCCTCGATCCTTCGTTAGGTAAATTGACCCTTCGAAGCGACTCCTCTATCCTCGAATCGAAAGTCCGCCACCCGATCGGAGCATTGTAAGAAAAATGCTCTGTGGACTTCGGCGGATTATAATTTCGTGTCAATCCAAAGCTATTTCACGGCAATCCGATACGTCGCGTCGTGAGATTGAAGTTGTTTTCGTCTGACGGATCGTGTGTTGCCTCGGAATTAAAAGGACCCTAACCGTGGAGCAATTTCTTTTTGCTTTAATTAGTCAGCGAGGTTGTTCGCTGCAGGATGTGGAAAATAACGAAGGTTGCATTCAGCCGTGATACCCGCTGGGTGAATGTATTAAAACCGATATTTCATAAGCGGGGAGACGCGGAGCCGAGCGAAGGAGGATACCTACACCTTATACCTACGATACCCGGACCGTAAACCGCGTCGAAGCAGTAAAAAGTTGGCAGCATCATTCCGACCCCCCCCCCCCCCCCCCGCCCTGTTTTTTTTATACCCCAACTAATAATATTTACTATTCAAACTTTTCTCATATTATACCTTACCCAACGTTTGCGGGGTAGGTGTAATAAACTTTAATATACGCCGGACGAAAAATGGACAGAATTTCGCCGTTTTATCACGCGTTTTAGCTGCATCTCCTCTCCGTTAATCCGTCGAAGATGTCTTTTTCAATTTTTTTTTTTTATTTTCAATAACTTACAGACACCTCGATGCTCGATTCGTGCAGGTATAACAGCTGATGAGTCGTCGGGCTCGGTCAGTTGAAACTTGTTAAATCTCTTCCCGGGAAACTAACAATGAATTAATTACCCAGGCAGAGGATCTAGCGTGAATAGAACGGATCAGATTCATTAGACTAGACACCCGGGATCCCGACGGTTTCGCGCGTGGTCTTGCTTACCGCCGACGGATATCACCACCCCGGCATCTTGGGGCACCATGCATGTCGCGAAAACTATATCAATGCTTTCACCCGCTCCGTTTAAACTCCTCAAACTCAAACTCATCGCTGTGCCAACACCCGGCTCTATTCTATCCGTGTAACACGCCTGCATTATACAACAACCCCTTTCTACCTTTCTCCCATTTATTAAACTGAGTGAAATTTTTAATTCCGGTTACCGCTCAGTCCTTTAACTATTTTCATTTTTTACCAGAATCGAAAAATATAGTTCTAGGTAGAAAATGAAAATTAGTTTTCCAGCCGTTACCGGAAAGTCTAGTATCCGTTACTACTCTTCATCATTACGATCACCGTTGCTACATTTTCTTGCAACTGTTGCGAAAATTTAACGCTTGTGCAAGGATGAATTGACGTTAAAGCCTTGTTCAACTAAAAAAGTAGAGTAAACCTCAGAAACTGATTTTGCGTTACAACAACCAAAAAAGGATCGACAATAGCGCAAAATGGTTAGGCGTACCTCGTTTATCTTAATTCCAACAATATTCAAACAGTTTTTTTAACGACATCTGTTTTACTCAATTTTTCTAGTTACTGTAACAAATGAAATTTTTCTCAGTATACTCGCAAGGCGCGGGAGCGACTCTTCTTGATTCCTCGTTCGCATCTCCCTCTTTTGATTACCTTATTCATCTCCTAATTATTTTATACAACTGTATTTTTCTACCTGGATAAATCGATTGCTGTGAACTTGTGAAACACGGTTGATCCCCCCCCCCATTGGAATTAGGAACGCATCCTACGGACGATTGGGGACAAGAGTGTTTTATGGGGATGTCCGGCCGAAGCGTGGATGCTGGACGTACAGGGTTTCGGGATTTGGAGGAAATTTTCAGGAGAAACGAGGTTTTCCAGAAAGACTGACTAATGCGAGGGGACTTCGAGTGACTGGCAGTGAGTGGCAGCTCGCTTAGTCTTTGTCCTCGGACTGCGGCACTGATACCCATCCATCCGAGTGTATATATCTCTTCTACCTTTTCGTCCTCCGCCCACGGTGACTATTCTTTAAGGGCAATCTACCGTGTTCCTCGTTTTTTTTTTTTTTCAACTTAGAACGCCCGCGTTTCCAAAGAGAAGCTGAAATTGATGCTTTGTACTCTTAAATTGCACGGGAAGCTTCTTTTATCAAGAAATGTGTAAGAAGATCGCACTTGGCTGCTCTTAGAGGAAAACCTCTCGCAAAGTTTCGCTCACTCCGTTGTTTTCATGATACATCTCAGAAACAACTGCAAGTTTAACGTATAGAATCTTTAATCCTGGAGACGTTTCGTCACTCTCAATAAATAACACAGGTCAGCACGGATTTTCAGTCTGGGTTCTAGATGTCGAAAAACAGTTTTATTAGATAAAGCTTGTTTTTGTAGAAACCAGAACGATATTTTGGATTTTAAAAAAAATTGCCTATTGTCGCAAACATTTATTGTAAATAACAACTAAACAAAGTTTAGTTTTGCATTTGTATCACATTTATTCGCAAATAATAATTTATAATAAACTATAAATGTAAAAGAATTGCTAAACAAGGTTTAAAAATGAATATTTTCCCTACTTTTTCTATTTTCGCATGGACTTTCTCGTATCAAACCCCAAACGCGATCTCCCATTATGCTATCATTACACTGGCCGTGATAACGGTAATAACGATAAAATTCTTCACATCTCGGTGAAAACGTTTCCCTTTCCACTTGAACAGGCACCCATATCAGCAATCAACCAAAAACTACAAGACTTATTTATCAACGTAAAAACGACGAAAACAAACTTTGCAACTAATAAATAAAAGTTTTGGTTATTACTCGATGCATAGAATCGAAATTTATCCATCCGAATAGAAACTTTGAAAGAAATGTTTTCTTTTTTTTTCTTCTTGTTAACCTGTGCAATCTTTTCTCGAAATTGATATCACCAGCGTTCGCTGCGCACGGAGAATATGCCACTTTGTCAGAACAGTAAGACCATCCGCTTAGAACCATGATCCAGCCCCGTCACTGTTTCGACTTTCATTTCCGCTGTTTAAATATGTCCAAGCCGTTGAGGTGCGACGATTTCGTCGTATTCGCCGCGTTACCATAGCCGGAAACGAGTGCGGAACAGAGGGTTTAGTCAGACAACGAGCACAGAGAGTAATACGCAGACATTGGCCAGGGTAATTTGGCGTAGCTGCGCCCGTCCGCCCGTCTCACTCGCTGTTCGCGAGTAGTTACCGTAAAAGTTCACGTCGCCATTAGGGTGTTTTTGCCAGGACGAAAATAGTCCCCGCGGTAAGAACTGCCGACGAGTTGACTGAGCCGCGGGGGGGGGGCTTCGAGCATGAGGAAACAACAATATTCGCGATACAAGTACAGGTATACAAGTGTGCATAAAATTCCGCTCCCCCCGATGTTTGTATTTTTTACCAATGATATTACGGCCCGGTAGTTTGTTGCGGTTTGAGCTTGCGCACGCTTACGTCAAGCTCGCCGTTTTCCCTCTGCCCGACGTTTTTCGTTTAGCGCCATCCTCCGGTACTTGCAAGTTTATGGAGTGATTTGACTATTTTATTAATACCAGTCAGACCCTTGTCAAATCTGCGACACCGCCCGAGGACGCAAAAAAATTGACAAACTTTTCCCGGGTCCTAAGTAGGGGCGGCACTCTTGACTCGCTTGATAAATTGTCAGCTTCCAGCGGGACTCGCCCCCCCCCCCCCCCCCCCCCAACTGCCGGGGGACTCATCGCTAACTTGAAATTTTTAACCCTCCTTATACCTATACGCGATCTCTCTCTCTCTCTCTCTCTGCTAACTCTGAGAAGGCTGTAATGAAACGACGCGTATACGCAAGTTTAACAGAGTTTACCGCACCTTATATAAAGGGTCAAAATGGTCTCGATGTTTTTCAAATATCAACGCCGTCCTTCCGGGATTGCGGGAATTTTTTGAACCGCTATTCGTTAGAGGTACGGAGGACTATCGACGTGTATAAAATGTGTCCTTAAAATAGATTACAATTAAGATGGCGTTGCTGGGGCGAAAGTTTCACATTTAAAAGACAGCGCCGATCAGAGTGAAACTTGATTGTTGATTACCTTTTTGGTCGACACTTTTTCAGTTGATAATCCATATGGGATACTTCTCCTTATCTTTACTCTCCGTTAACCGGTCGAAGAAACTTTAACAGATATCGGTTTTTTGATTCTCAAGCTCAATCTCAGTCGCTCCGGATTACACCGTAGGTCTGGAAAATAATATTTGATTTCAGTTTTGTGGGATGTTTTTGGTAAGTGTCATATTTTCGAGTGTGCTGAATCGAAAAATCACTTCCATTTCCCTCCACCACATACAGTATTTGTGCAAAATACAAGGTGTTTGGATGAAAAAAAGCATAATAATAATGAAAAAACTACCAATTTATTACAACGAACTGAACAATATTTCTTATAAAATTAAATAAACGATTTCTTGATGAAATTTACTTGATATTCCGTGTTCATTCTTTTTCTCTATCAAACCTTTTCTTCTTCTCTTTTATACTTCTCCGAACACGCTTCCGCATTCCATTTTCTCTTTTCCTGTTTGTATTTATTCTTCAGTCTCACTCTAATCCATATCAAATGAACATAAGAAATAACTTTTGCACAGGATTTTCAGAATCAAGAAAAGGACACCAGATTTCGAGTGAAACGGGAATTTCACTCTAAACGAAACTACAAACACGAGTTCAAAAAAAAAAATAAATAAATAAACCCAACGTGATGGAATCTTTTGAGTATTTTTCCCGGTTTCAGTGAGTAAAAATCTATAAGAAACAGTATAAAAAACCAGTGTAATTTTTTTCGTCGCAGACCCGTGGATTATCGATTTTTTGTAAAAGTCAATCTCTACCGGGCGTAAAAATAGTTGCGTGACTCCGATCGCTGAAAATGCTTTCTCGGAAGCTTTCAGTGCGCATTAGGTACACCGAGGAGGATATTGCAGCTTGTAAATAAGGGGGGAGGCGAAGAACGGAGCCAGACAAGGGTCGCGTACTCTGCAACGATAAATCCGAATTTACACAGCGTACCTCTGCGTTGTATACGTATAAGCTGTATACATGTATAAGAAACGGTAAGTATAGAAGATAAAAAATCGCTGCTCTGCGCTACGCCGCTCCTGCTGCAGGCTAAAAACCTGTAGTGAGAGCTGTTTGCTGGTGCAGCTTGTGTGCATCAGCGCTGCAGTAACGACCGCTCGCTATTTCAGCATTAGGAACCTGTATCTACCTCCTCCTTTTCCGGGCCTCACTCTTCGGCTCTGATAAGCTCGGTATAAACTGAGCTTTCGGTATAAAGATTGATCTTTATTCCATTCTCGACCAGTCTGCGTTTAATTTTTCATGCGTGTCGATGGAAACCGTTTTTATTTTTTTTTCTCTCTTTCTTTTTTCCGTCTTCTACGTATTTTGAGAACGACACAGGTTTGATTCTTATTAACATATATTCGGAAAAGCTGGAATATTGGTAGAAATTTTGACGGAAATATAAATTGCATTATAAATCACTGCTTCTACGATTATATTAACTATCGCGTAAAGAGAAGGTGAGCAAATGTATAATAATTTGCAATAAACGTTTATTTTTTTATCACGCTTCCTTTCCATTACAGAATCCATTGTTATTCGCAGACTAAATCCGTCGCTCTATAATAGTACGTATGTGTTGTTATACGAAAAAAGTAAGGTGCGAATAATAAAACATTCGAAGAAATGTAAAAGTGAGCATATTTTTTTTTCTCCCTTGATTTTCTCATTCTTATTCTACCTTTTCCGAGATATAAAAATAAAATATAAATTCCTTCTCGTTGGGCAGGTGGCTTTGTATAAATTGTTAAAAAAAAAAAAAAAAAGAAATTCGTATATTCGCCAAGTGGGCGATAAACTCGTGCTTATTGTAAGCCGCTGTAGGCTACCTGTGGAAAAAGTGTCTCGTTTAGAAATGAAATAAGAAAAGAATAAAAAAAAAAAGGTGAAGGAAAGGAAGTGGAAGTGAAAGTGGAATAAAATAAAAATTTTCGTCACTACCACCGCAAGCCGAGCTGGGTTCTACGTATTCTGGGGTATATTGTGTATATATATATGTATGTATAATATGTATAAAGGGGAGAGGACGAGACGTATACATTCTAAAAATGCTTATCCTCTCCCGGTCTCATAATAACCTCTCAAAATTCATGCGACAAAATTTCCCTCCAAAACGCCTCATCCTCGTGTATTTTCACCCTCCCCTTTAAGCCCTCGGATCTTTGCCGGTATTTTCCAGCATCACTGCAGCGGATTCACCGTCAACAGTGATGAAGTAAGAACAAGACGAGCACTACTCCGCACCTTCTGCCGTACGGAAATTACCACACTGCTTACTTTTGATATTCAAATGTCATCGAGTTTAATATGCGACTCGACATCTCGAGGCAATCAAACTTGAGCGAGTGGCGTCTGGTTTTAAGTCGCGTACGAAGAGGCGCAGCTTCACTACCGCCTTTACCCCCTCCTTCGTATTTTAATCCCAACAAGACGGAGAGAGAGAGAGAGAGAGGGAGGGAAAGAAAAACGGGAACAGCTGGGAATCGATGGAGATTCAATTAAAAATCCTCTCGGACCGAAGCGACGGTAAGAGGTTGAAAAAAGAAAAGGAATTCCGTAAAAAAGATGTGAAAGAAGAAGAAGAAGAAGAAGAAGAAGACACGGAGAGAGCCGCGTAGCTCTGCCAAATTTCTTGATTTGATTTCTAATTAAATTTAATTAAATGAATTTTAGCCCCAGCACTCGTCCTAACCGAGCGAGGCTGCATTTAAATGCTAATAGAAAGATTCTTCCGGTACTTCCGAGTGGAATTCGTACACCTAACTAAGTCCTCGTGATCCCGTCTCGTCTCCTGTTCACCAGCCGGCGATCTCTTACACGATTATAAACTCAAACTTGACTCTGCGGCAAAGTTCTAATTTGCGCGTGATTTCAAACACGGTCGATTAATTATCATCCGAACTTTCGACGTATATAATTAATTCAAACAGCTTATAATACTTATTGTTTACCGGTTAATTATAGTATTTTTATTATTGGACAGTATAAAAATCAAAACAGAGATCCACAATGGATTTTATTGTATATAATATTTCTTTCAACTTGAAGCAATATGTGTTACGTGAGATTGTACAAACAATCACCCGATCATTCGTTCATTCATTCCGTACATAGAGTATTGATCCAAAAGATGTGTCACGTTGAAAATTGTAAATTTAAACGATCAGATTATCAATAGAATTGTCTCGCTGTTCTTTCTTTACTTATTTATAAATAATCTCTCTTGAATTTTTATAGGTTTCGTGGAAATTTTGTTTCTTTGATGTTTAAAATGGTTTTCTCAAAAATGACTTAACTTTTGATAACCCCTACCGAAGATCTGTCGATGTTATTAATAGCGATACGTTCGTTGAAAGCGTATATTAACGTTCTTTCATTCTCTGAGATGTCTTACAAGATTTACCGTATACTGTTCAAAATTCGGTATAGCACCGAAAATATTCTATAAAAGTCCACGCTATTGTGGTATTCATTTTAAGACCAGTCAGTGTAAAGAATCGAACGATTTAAACTGGTGATATTTAATTTTAAACTAAACGGTATGGATTTTTATCCGCACCGTGAATTTTCTGACTGTTCACAACTTTACACTGAACTAGTGACTATTTAACAAATCTCTTCGTTTAAATGTTTTATGCGAGAAAGGTACTATATTTACTACCAAAGTCAAATTGTTCGAAAATATAGAAGACAGTTATAAGAGACGAAAATTCGGCACGTTGTGCTCTGAAGAGAGCTTTTTAGAGAGAGAGAGCTTGTTTCCGAGACGACAAATGTAAAAGTTAATTACAACCGAGAGGATACTTTTTTCGATTTCCGGTGGAGATATTTAAATCGTTACAAAATATAGATCCATTTGATTTCCGTGTGTGTGTATGAGTGAAATGACTGAAAAGAAAAAAAGCCTCACCTCGGTGTTGGAATGTTTTCAACCGCGCTGTGTCCCGAAGCTAATCCCCCTGGTGAATATAAGGACGAGAATTATTTTCAGTCTCTAATTAGTGCGTGGCTGACAGCGTCTGACAGCTTAAACAATGCCGTTTATAACAAACTGATTTCCCGCGTTATACCCGACCAGGTTTTTGTCTCGCGCCCGGGATTAAGGAAATTAGCGAAAAGCTCCCCGGGTAATTGGGACGATTGAATGAAACGAGAAGAGCGTGACACGCGCGGAGCTTGCGGTTTAATACCGTTGAGAATTAAAAAGGAGGCATTTAAATCGGCGCTAAATATATGCGATCCCGGTTGATCACGCCGAAGGATAGACGCGTCGCATTATGCAGCCCGAAACTAGTATAATAATCTTACGGGTTCGCTAATTTATCGTCAAACATCCGCGTCCCGCATGTTTACGCCTCGGTCACGATTTTATCATTGATAATAAAGCGTGTTATTGATTGCCCGCGAGTCCGAAGCCCCTTTAAATTATACACGTATAACCGTGCATAATATACGTACGTAACTACACACACACACACAGACACACGATCAGGATCCTGCTGGAATAACGTAAATTATTAATGGCCTTGCAGCGGCACGCCGACTCGAATTACGACGCTTAAATTTCATTGTTTGCCTACCACCGACTATCATTCCCCGTGCATTAATTCACGGCTCACGCTAGATATCCGCCATACATGTATATATATATATATATATGTGTGTGTGTATATAGATATGTATACATATCTCGTGCGTTACCCGCCGGCACGACTATCGCATTGTTTTATTCCCGGTGTGTAATGAACAAACAGACTGATTTCTCTCGCTCGAAATTATTCCCGCCAGCATTAATCTGAGCGCAGATGTAAAATTGGTGGTAAAAAAGCTTGAAACGTTTCGTACAATCAGCCAAAATGTCGAAAAGAAATACATTTTAAGGGAAAAAACATTCCAGATAAATGAAACTCGATTTTTCAGGCTCTCGAATTACTCTTCTCGTGGAATTCAGAACTGTCAGATTTTTTTTTAATTCGTTACTTCTTCTCGATTAGATTTTTCAACTAGCTTTCATTTACCGCGATCGCTTTTACGTACAATGGCGACGTATAAGATAAATGCAGAATACCGTTTCCGGAAGCGTATTATGCATTATATACAATATACATATATATATATATATATATGTGTGTGTGTGTGTGTGTGTGTGTATGTATAGATAAACGCAGGGTGCAACGCCCCCGATATTGCATTTAATTTATTTTACGACGAGACTACGCCGGGTTCTAAATGGGTTTTGTTATGATGCCACATCCCGACGGTTAAGGTGCATATGGGATAAAGATGCCGTAGGGTATACATATGTACGTATAAATAACGTGCGTGGTGGAAACGGAACCGGAAGTCGAGTCGTCCGAGCTCCGCGAGTTCGCGATTACGATTTCGACCTCTTATCGAAGTGCCTGTAATAGCTAAAGCATTGGATTGTTAAGGTGCACGAGTACCTACGAACAAAAGAAAAGCATATTTGGAAAACATGAACAACGAAAAAATAAAAACAGCGTGGGAACGGGACGAGGTTGAAATTCCGAATGTCAAATGTACGGAGAGCGCCGAATTCTGAATTTTTTGGTGGCGAAACTTAAAGTAAAGAAATCAATCAATCAATTTCGAATGGTCCCAAACCCGACGCTCAAAGTTTCGAAAGTGCGAAAATGATAAACATTAAAAATCCGAAACATCGAAATTCCGAATGATCGAAGATTTTCAGTTACGTGAATTTCTGTCTTCGCGAAACTTCACCTCTTTGATATTTCTTTTTTTTTCTGATTTTTCACACCCCCTCGTTGAGTAAACTACGCTGTGTGATTATATTTTAATATTCGTAATTTCACTCCATCGAATCTTCATTTTTCGGAATTTTCCTCTGTCGGAAGTTTACTTTCCGAAACTTTGCTCAATCGTAACTTGAACGTTCTAATTCTTGTATTTCGGAACTTTGAGCCGTCGGTTTTCCGACCATTCGAAACTTTGTTGTTTCTTCAAAGTTTGATTTCTTCACTTTAACTTTCGCCATCAACCAACTCGGACTTGGGCGCTTTCGGAGCTTTTCAAATTTGGAACTTCAACCCCGCACCGTGGAAACAGACAGAATTTTTCAAGCACCATACAGGACTCGTCGACTCCGTCCAGTAACCGGAAGCTCCGCCGTGGACGAACAAAATAATAACGAGGAAGAGCGTAAGAGTCCTTTCGGAGTCGAAAGCTCGAGTGGTTATTCTTCGGGCAGCGGTCACCGCGACACGTATGCCGACTTTCCTCCACAGGGTGTGTATAAAGCTCGTCTAGAGTGCCCCGAGATCCCAGTTATTTCCGTCCTCGTCACTATGCAAGCTCTCGATTTCCGGTCCGTCGGAGAATTCGCCTGCGAGCCGCGAATTTTCGTCACTCCTAGACGGCTGCATGCATATCCTCCCTACCCCCCCCCCCCCCCCCCCCCCCCAAGCCTCGTGGATTCCGCTCGCGTTTCTGCATCGGGCAATTCCTGTCGTTGAGCAGAATTTCCGCACGGCTTGCGACGGCTTTTTGAATGCATTTGGATCCTCGAGATGATCACTGAAGCCTGCATCTTGTCCGCACCGCAATCTAAACTTCGCAAAGTCGATGGCCGACTGCTCGGACCTTGATCAGTTCCGTGCAGACTGCGCTTAACGTTAATTCCATCGTTTCGGAAGTTCCAAGACTCCCGAAGTTTGTAATCGTCGCGTGGCGGAAAAATCAAGTTGCAATTCCGAAGGCGGTGTAAATTTTTTCGAAATCTTTCAACCGAGTAAACATCGATTACTGTTATTATTTTTCGGTTATAGAATCCGCAACTAATTCTGGTACGATCCGATTGCCGACATTGAGTTGCAAAGTTTTAATTCAATTGTCACAAATCTGACTGAAAAAATATTCCTGACAAAATTCAAAATTCACACAGTGATCGGAATCGAGGTGTAATTTACAATAAACTTTTCACCATGAAAATTCACGTTCTATTTTTGGAGTGAGAAAATTGAACAGCATCCGTTTCGTACAACGATAATTTAATTTTTTAACATAACGCCTCGAGCGTTCGAAGTAATTGTTTAATTGTATCTTCAGTATTATATAAGCGAGGCAAAAACCAAGTCGGAGAAAAAGCCGCGGCAATGTCGTTGGGGGGGGGGGGGGAGGGGCGGGTTGGTTGTGTAAGTCGTGGGGATGCAGAGCAATATATCAGAGTCGGTGGGATTTAAGAGTCGCGAAAAAGACAAGATGACAAACCGCGGTAATAAGAATGGGAATAAAAATAAGAATAAGAAGGGGATATAAGGAGACCGAGGTGAGGGGGAAAAAAACCGAGAGGCACGGTTGTTAGACTCTTCGCGCATTGCGTAATGAATGTAAAATAAAAAATGCCCCGCATTTATTCTGTAAATTGCTCGTAACTTGGCTCCGTTTTTCATAACTTCAAGTCTGATTAATGCCCCCTCATCGCTCCTCCTCCCCCCCCCCCCCCCCCCACTCGCCGACCCAACTCTTGTTCAAATACAATATTTCATGTATCAAGGTCACCCCTTCTCTCTCTCTCTGTCTGGACGATTAAATCCTTGATGGAAAAGTTTTTAAACCGATTCGCCTCCTTTTCTCAGCTCGGCTCGTGAACCAACCAAATGTCGAACTTGACCTCATCTCAAGCGTAAACAGAGACTTGTAAAAAATGACGAATAGCGCCTTTTCTCGGCAATCGAGTCTCGTCCTCCTTACTCGAACAGTCCCAGAGTTGCGAATTTCGCATAAAAGCTCGCGGATTCGTTTGCGTTTGGCCAAATTTCGCGCTAGGGGCACGTGGCGAGAAGGTCGTTAAATAATTTATTCGACGTAAAAGCTTGTCCCGTGAAAGGAAGAAGAAGGCGGGGGCGATGTCATCGGCCTCCAATCTTAGTGAAAATGATTTCCCCGGAGACAGGACGGCGTGTCTTACATTACCCCGCTCCCTCCCCCTCTCCTCTCCTCCTTCACCCCCCCTCACCTAGGTCCCTCGGAAAGTCCTCGCCTCTTCGTTTAGGACTGCCTTTCCCCTAAATTCGTGCGGAATATAAATGCCGAAAATTAGTGTTACTTTTTCCTCTCTTTCCTTCTCTCTCTCTCTCTCTCTCTCTCTCTCTCTCTCCGATTTATTCCGCCCTCCGGCACGCCGGCCTCGTAAACTACATAATCAGGAATCAGAGATTAGACCCTCTCGCAGCAGCTAACTCGACCCATAAATTAAATTCACAGCCAGGATGTAAACCAGGCTGGAAGAAAAAACTACGAGGTCTGATGAGGGAGGCTGGACGGTGATGTGAAAAATCTGGAAAAATAATCGGAATCGGAATCGGGATCTGGAAATGATTCTGTGGCTTCGGTGGCTGCTCGGCGATCCAAGGAGAAAGTGCAGAAGTACGGAGAAGGAGGAGATCGGAGGTAGTTGTAAATTAGTTTTCGGGCGTTGTTTCGTTGATAAATGAGCTCGTTAAGGAGAAAACGTGCTGCCGACGTGATTATTTAGCAGTGTGACATCATCTATTATATATGTACACGATCCGTCCCCCCCTCCGAACATTTGTCTCCTGGCCTTACTTACCGCGACTCCTCCTTCGTCTCGTTTTCGGTTAAAAGCTCGCGTCGCTGCCACGCGATATCTAAATTGCAAATTTTGTTTTCAAATCTCGATCGCACGGTTCAGGATAAGAAACCTGTAGTCCTGTACCCACAAATAGTCGTCCGCCGCCGTAACGCTTTCGGACAGATTTTCCCGTGATTGGTAAAATTTGAAAAAAATTTCATCCACCCCCGGACGTACGTCTTCGATTGTTTTAAAGCTCGAGCTTTCCTCCTACCGTTTCGACGGTTAAAGCTACGCTCCCTACGTGGAAACGCCGCAGGCCGTGGAGGAAGAATGCATTAATCAAACAACAACTCTCCAAAGTTTTCCCTTTTGGAAAGTCGTTTTGTGTTTTTGCGACCGTCGAGTCAGCCGCTTGACAAAGGTCAGACTGATATTAATCAAATAGTCTAATGTCGAGCACCGGCTCTCCGAACCCGCGTTCATCCAGCTCTCGCAAAAAGACACTCTCCGTGATCATCGCTCAATGTATCGACGAACCGCTTTTAGACCTCACCGCATGTGATATTTTGGAAAAACTGGAAGAAGAAGTGGCCGTCAACCTACCGACGCGCCCGTCATTCCTCGGCCCACTTATTTCCTCTCTTCTTGAAAGATTAAGGACTTCTCTTTGATCGTGAAAGCCAGTCAGGGTTTTCCCGGAACTCGATGCAGTTTGATGGATCGGATATTTCCGAGTTTAAAGAGCTCAAGAGAGAGAGAGAGAGAGTGAGTGGCTAAGGGCCAATGGCGGCTGTCCTCCCTCGGTTCACGATTTTGTATTTTTTCTTTCTATTTTTTTCCTCCTTTCTTTCGCTAGCGTGAAGCGGACTTCTGGGTCTGATTTGTTCCAGGTTTACGAGGGCTTTATATTTTCGCGTAAAAAGTTCGGTTAACGATCACTGCAATAGTACAACGTTGAACCTTCGAAACGGCGTGACCACTTGCAAGGGAAGTGCGTGAAATGCACGTCATCGATTTTCTTAATTCCGCGACATGTTGTACTGCGTTAAAAAACATGATACACAAATTTTTTTTACGAGCCAATTCGGTTAAAAAGGTAAGAATCGACGCTAAAATCGACCCCAAGAATCGATTTTTCTGAACGATCCCACGATGAAGACGTAGAATTGTTCTAGGAATTCGATTATTGGACATTATTCACCGACAACACAGCGTGTAGCGTTTTTATTCTTTCGGGATAGGTTTCAAGGGTGGTTTCACCTCTTAAACGGCCGGATTGGCACCTGAAAAAAACTTCGCGTCTGATGTTTTTCGATGCGCTACGACGTATCGCAAAACGAAGAAAATCGGCGAGGTACATCTCGGGTATCTACTTTCCTTGGCGAGTCCTTGACGAGGTTAATTCATTCGTTATCCAGTCTTTTCCATAACTCCCGAGGATCTTTGCTGCGCACTGTTATTTCGTCGGGCATAATTTTTCAGACGAGAATTACGTGTCCTCGTTAAGCTCCCCCAGCGACGCTAACTGATCGAGTGCTTTCCTTTCCCTTCCTCTCCCTTTCTTCCCTTAAATTCCATCCTTCTTTTTTGAAGAGGGATTTTTGCGGTACCTACACCATCTCTGCCGATTCGTTTTCACCGTTATACCGAATGGGGAACACAGCCTAGCTTCCGCATCCGGCCGCCATTCACTGGAGGTAGAAACACGCCGAAGGTCAGTTAGAAAATTCGGTTTGACAAAGGGACCGAGGCCCTTCACCCGAGTCGCATTATGAGCCCCCAAATGGTTCCTCGAGGATCAAACTCCGTTGCTTTAGACACGAGAGACGTGACCCAATCTTGCAGGCAGTGATCGCCCGGAGTTTCGAACAAAACTCCAGTCCACACCTGACGCCATTAATCCGTCAGCGTCGTTTTTTATGTTCCTTCCAGTTTGGCAAATGGTATTGTAGAAAGGGTCTCCTCGCTCCTCTCCGTCAATCACGAGCTTCAATTTATTCCCGCATCGGAATGAGCCACGTTTTATTTGGAACGACGAAACTGAGGTTAGGGTCGCGTATTGTCAGACTTGTTCGCGACAGCGCATGCGCGGAGTGCAGAAAAGACCATTTTCAACACTTGGGACTAAAATGTGGTATTTTCTGTACTCCGCGCATGCGCATTCGCTGACTCACTCAATCGTTGTGGAAACGGGTACTTTGTGTACGGAAATTACGCACGGAAAAACGCGTAAAACACGCTTTGTGGCTCGGGGGGAATTCCTCATATATACTCAGCTGCCCGGTATTTGGTATATCTGTGTGCAGCCATCTTATCCTTGAGAACTGTTCAGCCAAGGAGCCGTGTCAGTACGTGCAGGCTTTATTTATCTTGGCCGCAAGTTTGGTTTTCCTCGATTGCCGCAGTAAACCTGCAGGTCACGTATTGGCCAGTCCAGCGTTTCCTTGAAGCCAGCTGTAATTCCGATTTTTATAGAGATTCCGGCTGCAGCTTCAGTCTTCTTTATCCGATATTCGCTCACCGCGATTATCTGCGCACAGCTTCGCCAATTCCAGCTTCTTATTTTCGCAATATCTGAATCGCGCGGCTGCGAATCGGATTATGATTTCCAAAGCCTCTTTTTCACACCTGACTCGCTCGGGATTCACGCAGCGATATCAAATATTTCACTATCTGATATAACGTGCTTATAGCCTCATGAAAAAGTGAAAACAATTACAGTCATATCACGCATCGAAACGCTCCATATTCGCAAATCACAATTTTCAATTGCGGATGACTGCACATCCGCATACAGGAAAGCTCGGAAGAGCTGTCACGCGCATTAACAATCATCCCGCGGATTTGATCAGCCCGAAAATCCCTGACACATCCCATCGGATGCTTTCGTGTTGATGCGATTTAACGGAATCTGGGCATCGCGTCGAATTCACGTCTACAGCTTGTTCCAAAATCATCGATAAGGGTTATCGGTTCGTTTTTGGATGCGACGGGCCACGAATATGTACCCATATTTGTTTAAAAAAACACACGTAAAGTAGATGGTGAAAGTGACGATTTATCGCGGAATGAATAATTTACGCGTACGCGAATCGTTTGTGCGAATAATTCGGGAAGGGGATGATCGATTTTGGGAGGGGAGAAAAGCTTCGGGTACGGATAGGAAATCGCGGTTGGTTCACAAATGAACAGAACTCGAACGGACAATCAGGGGATACTGTCGATCAATCATCGGCGCAACCATTAATTGAAGGGAAATTTGAGGGGGATGAAGCCCAGGAATGAACCCTTGACCGATCGCCCAGGACGCTAAGTACAGTGCTGAAACAATTAAGCCTCCGCGTCCGGCGCGTCACGACTCGGTTCAACGCGCTCAAAATAACCCCCCAAACCCCATTCGGATCCACGATCGAGCCCAGGTGCAGTGCAGACTGCACGTAGCGGAATTTCAAACCATGTGGAATATCCGCATCGCAAAGCAGCTTCGAGAGGGTAAAGCGGAGGTGAATACCTGCGTCAGGAGTGAAAGGAAAATTTTTTAGATACAATTTTGTTTGTTTTTCATTTTTTCTTCCTCCGTTTCTTATTTTTCAATTCTGTCACACGGAATTTCCCTGTTACGAATGGATTTTACTCCGCGAAGTTTAGGCTTATTCAAATACTTTAGATATTGCTAGATTAGATATAGAGATATTGCTTTCCAATCAAAATAACAATTATACAAGCTTTGAAGATTGATTGATTTTTTTTTTTTTTTTTTTATTGTCATGTCTAAAATGTCTGCGAGGTAGAATCGCTTAGTTTTTTTTTTTTTGTGACCCTTTTAACCTTCGATCGGTCTTAGAGCTTGCGAGAGAAAACCTTTTTTGCAGGAAAATGTATAAAAACTTTGACGCCTGTTCAAGCAAATTTTCGATCCTTCCAACGGACGGTGTAACGAGGATTGTTGAAAAATGTATAAAAGATCAGGATCCATTTAACGGAGGATTGCCTGTTGGAATGAAAACTTGGGATTGAACGTTTCTGCGTTCGTTTTTCATCAACGATCGCTGTGCCATGGAGAAAAGTAATTTCAAGCTAGGCAAACTTCTGGCTAAACGGATGGTGAAGAGCTGGCGTGGCTTCGAATGCTTGGGTGCAAATTGCTTTACAAAGTACAACTTGCGCGTGTTCCGTAAGGTGGAAGGATACAGAACCCAGATGTATGTAGGGAATTCCATCCCAACTCGGTAAACGATTGACCGTGACATTTTTTCATTTCAACAAGGACTTTTCCGTCATTAGTACGACCCCTGAAGAGGTTCCAAAAAAAATTTCAAGTTCTTTCAATCACTCGTCTTTAACCTATGATTTTTTAAACCCATCTCAAAGACACCTGAATTGATTTTTATGATACAAGAAACAAATAAACATTTGGTTTCCGAAATGAAACATTTTCGCGCAAGATTCGGAATGGGACCGCGTTTTTTTCCATGTTTTAAATCATTGTTTCTATTTTTTTGAACGTTTTACATAGACACCACATCTAAGATTTCATTACTGATGTTTTTGTTTTATTGCTTCTCTGGTTCTAAAACGAACTCACGATTTGTTTCGAAATTTTTCTGTTAGAAATTTAACAGACGTGAGAATGTAAATAACGGTTTACAATAAAATAAAAAAAGATTAAAAGAAACGAGTTCCCACATTGAATCTTGCGTGCAAATGTTTCATTTCGGAAACCAAACATTTTTTTTTTTTTTTTTTTCTTGCTTGACAAAAATCAATTTCGGTGTTTTTCAGATAGGTTTAAAAAATCACAGGGTAAAGACGATGGTATAAAGAAGTGTGGAATCTTTTTTGAAATCTTTTCAGGTATCGTAGTAACGTAGTGAAAATTCTAGGTAAAATAAAAAAATGTAACGGTCGACCGTTTACCGAGTTGGCATGGAATGCCCCATATATACCTAGACATGTGCAACCTCCGCACCTGTAGGCCGGCTGGCCGGGTAGTTAATAACAAGTCTTGGAGCTTTGCAGCCGTGTCGAGATTCTAATGGTTTTATAATATCGAGAAAGACTTATCACGGGCAATTGGCTGGAGTTGAAAGGTTGTAGAACGAGGCGTTGAGTAGTTGTTACAACGGGGAAAGCGGCGAGCAGCTTCTCGGGTTCGGCACACCTATAACCGGCTCTTTAATCACGAACTGCTTTAACCGGCTCCTTGTTGTTCCATGCAGAACAGCCCGCGGCTCTTCTTTGTCTGCCCTGCTGTGGACGTCTATACCTTGGTTTATCGATTTTCGATCGGAGCTACCGAACGGTTGGCTCCGAAGAACCCGAAGCTCGAGCTTCGCCGGCAGCAGAGGTGATAATGTTGCCAATATCGTAAACGATAATTTAACATGATGCGAGCCAGTCTTTTCCTGCGGCAAACACTCTTCTCCGATCATTTGCCACATGGTGGATATTTTGACAGAAAAATAAGAAGGAATTTGAAAGAGCTGCCTTTCGACACTTGCTCGTCAATTTTTGTCGAAAAATTCTGAGCACGTGTTTAACAAGCTTTCATGGAATATTTTGAAGGAGGAGATCTCTCTGTATTTTCAAACTTTTCAATCAACTACCATTTTTTGGTTATTGATCAAACTTAGAAAAATGAATGGTGGTTGAAGGGGAAAAATTGAACACCGAACGGTTGAAAGTAGAATATCTTTCCCAACAATGAAATTTTTATCACGAGTTTCTCTGTTCGTAGGAAACCGTTTTTTTTTCTCGCATGATCAGAGATCCTGAAAATTGTACCAAATAAGAACTGAATAATTTATCTGAAGAATTGTTTCCAATTCGTGCATTGGTAGACGAACGGAAAGCGAAACAAGTTAATCAATAGATGCAAGCCTCGATTGAAGCGACTGATTCCTTCCGTGCAATTTCTCCGAATAAAAATCATATCTGACCGTACCATTTTTCCCACTTATGAATTTTCACTCGGTGCACCGTGTCCCTGAGGAAGTTATAAGAGAGGGGAATGAAAGAGGCCGCCTCTCGGTTGTCTTGAGCACGGTTTAGCACTTGACTATATTAGTTAGCGGGTCGCCGGCCGGTAACTGAAACTCGAATAAACGGAACAGACTTCCTTCCCTTATAACGTTTCGCAAGTCGAGCTTTTATTCCCGTCCCGCGATTCTCGTCTCGGAGGGCCGGCACTATCTAAATTAAAAATACATGAGCCCGGCTCTCCGGGTGCAGGATGTTCATTCTTTTCTTCTTCGGCGAGAGCGCGACTTAATTACAAATGTCGAGAGAGAGGCGAGGGGGGGAAAAGGTGGAGGAGGAGGAGGAGGAAGAGGAGGAGGAGGAGCCAAAGAAGTAAGGGAGCTGGCGAAGGGAGGTGTTAATTAACTACTCGCGCCGCGTCACAGACATTCAGCGAAAGCTCGATTTAACTCGGCTGTACTGGCTGTCTCTCTCCTCTCTCCTTCTCTCTCTCTCTCCTTTCTCTCGTCCCGTTCTCGATGCGAGAGAGCGACGCAACCTAATATGAAAACGAAACATTGTACCGAAAGCGAAATTCAATTTCACCCTTGAAAAAGACATTTATTGAGAGTCACCGTCCCCTCGACGTGTTCGCGACGTCGTCCGTCGACGGTGAATATCGCACGCCAATAATGTCGAACTTAAAAGGTAGGTAGGTACATTATTGACGCCAGACTTGTACCTATAGGTTTAACCCTCGAACCGTTCAAACGGCAATTTCATATCGTTTCGAAGAAACGCACCCTGCGGAATAACGAGGCAATTTTTATTTCTTTTTATCTCGGTTAGGTACTTCTTGTTTGCCTGAGTATAAGTAACGAATATAACAACAATGCGAATTTTGTCAGCACTTCGCTTATTTTTCAACTAATCTCTCCAAACTGGTCGAATCTTCGAGAGAATTATTATTTCTCTTCGTTACGAGCAGCGATTTCTGTCGTTTCGATCACGCGATTGGTATATACGAATCGGAAAAACACAGATCGATTTATGTAATTGGTGCGAAGATCATCGGAACTATGATAAATGGTCTTGTTGAACGGGTTTTATCACTCCATCATAGCCGAGGGTCAAGTGTCTGGAGCTTTCAGCGTATCTCGATCCTTTGAATCGCTGTATTGTATGTTATATCCTTGCACAATGCGTGTATAAAAGAGGCGAAGTTTTCGTTGAATATTATCTAGCGATATTCAAAACACAACTTCGATCCTGCGGTCAGAATACAAAAAGATTCGTCGACGTATTTTCATCCCGTTGTACGACAGGATGAATCAAGCGCGGCTCTGTATTCTCGATACGGATCGATATATCATGCGAGAATATAAGTGCGGCCGCAGGAACGGGATATTTGTCGAACCTTCAAATTTGGGTTCAAGTCTGCGCGCTTTAACCGTCCTGAAAATTTAACGGCTGACAACAGTCGGTGAAAATCAAAAACTCGTCGGAGGCTTTTAAGTAATTTGCAGACCAATTGAAATTCCGAATTTTAAAAGTTCCGAGAGCGCCGAATTCCGAACTCTTTGATGGTGAAACGTCAAAGTTCCGAAAGGGCAGAAATGAGAAAGTTTAAAAAACTGAAACATCGCAATTCCGAATGATCGAAGATTTTCAGGTCCGTGAATGTCTGGATTTGGGAAATTTCACCACTTTGGTCTTTCTTTGTTTTGGATTTTCGATATTTTTACGGTCGGAATCCTGATTAATCTGATTTTCGGTTTTTCTGATTTTTTATACCCACTCGTCGAGCAAACTACGCTCTGTGAGTATATTTTAACTTTCGGAATTTTACTCCATCGAATTTTTACTTTTCACAATTTTGCTTAATCGTAACTTAAATTTTGGAAATCTTGCATTTTAGGACTTTGAGCCGTCGGCTTTCCGACCACTTGAAATCTTGTCGTTTCTTCCAAGTTTGATTTCCGTACTTCAGGCTTCGCCACCAAATAATTCGAAATCAGGCGCTCTCGGAACTTTTCAAATTCGGAACTTCAACCCGGCCCAGCAACGAGCAATTCCTTTGGGCAGAAAGTTAGCGAAAGAATAAAAAACGAATAAACAAGAACGCGGGCTCCTCTCGTCCTCGCATTCTGATTTAGCAAAGAGCGAAAATGGATCCGTCTTTTTTCGCCGGCCATTAAGAGGCCACGCAACCCTTAATTTACCCTGGAATAAATTTGGGCCAAACCGCCGGTTTCCATGTGCGACATCCACGGAAAAAGGTCGGCCTAGCGCCCATTCTTACCCCGACGATTAATTTTTCCACTAAATTAGCTCCTGTACTGCAAATCCTCGAATCCCCGTTCTCTATCCCGGTTTTCCCACGGAAGCTGAACTTGGCACTTTTTCCCCCGCGACGCGGTCCTTCGTTACGAATTTTCGGCCGCGTCGAGCTCCAAACGCGGCCTGGATTTGTATGCCTGGGATCCATGAAGTGGCCCAGGACGTATCCTCTCGTCCTCGACGACCAGCCTCCCTCAATTTTGCCAACGAGACCGTAATTTGCCGTATGCATGCATTCAGAGACGGATAGACGCCGCCCGGCGGACCGGAGATCTATGGATTTATGCAAATATAGGCAGTTAGAGTCCCGAACAGCCTCCGCGGTTGAATAATGCGTTGATAAGATTGGGAACCGTGCGCACACATTTGCGTCCATGCATGCGCGTAGCCTCGAAAATTCAGCCAAGAACCGATATCAACTTTTTAAGGACGTAACGTACGTATGTAATCAATTTGTTTATCCGACGATATCTCCAGAACGAGTTACCGCATTTCAATGATTTTCATCTCAATCGACGTGGTTTTTTCAAACTGAAAACTGATTAGATTTTGGCTTTGAACGGTTCGCTACTTTTTCAATTATTTAAATAACAAAATTTCGAAAAAATCAAATTACAACGGTTATATCTTGATGATGGATGAACGGATTCGAATGAAAAGTGGCACCGTGAGGTTTTTTGGGGTCAGATTTAGAAAATTTGAATTTGTCATATTCGATAAGCTGAAAAAAGCTAAAAGCATTTGGATTATGACGAAAATTGGTTGAGGGGCTGATAACGAATCTGAAGTCAGATGGCGAGATCCAAAATGGCGATCTAATATGGTGAATGAATTAAGTAAACTAGTGTATAATGAAATCTAACGAAATTGTTAATAGATTACGACCGTTTTGAAACCACTTGAAATAAAGCATCGATATCGAAGCATTTGTTTATAATTCTAATACGAGTATACTTCCTACTTTCATATTCTTCGAGAGATCTTAGCTCGGCGCAGTTTACACATGTGATAATTCGATAAATGCTCAAAGCATTTTTATGGCTTAACTTTTTACGCAAAACTATTCTCGATCTGTCCAAAAACCCTGCAAAACCATATCGAATTTGCAGGATTCGTATTTTCAGGACGACCAAGATATTCGAAAATTGACCCTGCCCCGTTTCCTCAGGCTCCGCAGCATTTCCGCTCCCTCCGCTGCTATTCAGAGAAGAAGAGTCCATGGAACGGGCAGCGAGCGATTTATATATGAAATTCCAGTGTCTATCAGCTCCTTCGGGGAGAAGATCGAAAAAAGGACAAAAGCGAGAAAGGCAGGCCGAAGAAATTGCAGACCGCGTGTCTCGTTTAATTCAGTCGACGTCTCGAATAATCGGGCGGTCGATTTTACGCAGGATTCAAGGACGCTGACAATTTTTGTTTTTATTGTTTATTTTCTTGTCTCTTCTCTTTCTCAGTTAACGTTTCTTCGAATTGAAGATGCAACGTTTTCCTTGTAGCGTAATCAAGGCTGCACTTTCGGCGATGAGAGAAAATACGACGAGATAGGTAAAAAATGAAAATGAATTCTACTCGTAACATAGACAAAGTTTTCCTCGGTGCTCCAGACTCCCCGTCACCCCGCCTCTTTTACGTTATACGGCAAAGCGATGCCCAGTCGAGGATCGAGAGAGAAAAAAGGATGAGAGGACGAAGGGAGAAGGGAGGCTGCTAGTATCAGGAGTGGTGTAAGCGGCTTACGTCATTTTTCAAACTGGTCACGTCCCCGACGGGGATATACGTGCGTAATAAGGACTTTAGCGGGATCTACATGAATCGGGACTTCCGCCGTGGCCGACCAGACTCCGGTATTACTACGTACCAGCCGAGATTCAGCCTCGACGCAAATTCGTTCGTTAACCGCAAGGAAGACGGCTCCGTTATGAGAGAAGCGGAATTCTCACTTTCCAACGTGTCATCTGGTGGAAAAAACGACAAACTAACGCAACCAGGCTGACAGCTGATTGTTTTGACCGTAACAAGCGTATCACACATGTCTGCGAAGAAATATTTTATTTCAACTGCACGGAATGTTTTTGGTAAATATTATGTTTTCGAGTGTGCTGTATTTTTGCAAAATACAAATTGTTTGCATAAAAAAAGCATAAGAATAATGAAAAAACTACCAATTCCTTTCAACGAACTGAACAATATTTCTTATAAAATTAAACAAACGATTTCTTGATGAAATTTACTTGACATTCCGTGTTCGTTCTTTTTCAGTATGAAACCTTTTCTTCTTCTCTTTTATACTTCTCCGAACACGCTTCCGCTTTCCATTTTCTCATTCCCTGTTCGTATTCATTCTCGAGTCTCACTCTAATACATATTAAATGAAAGTAAGAAATCACTTTTGCGTAAGATTTTCTGAATCGAGAATAGGATGCCAGATTTCCAGTCAAACGGGAGTTTCACTCTAAATGAAACTACGAACACGGGTTCAAGAAAAAATCAGACGAGATGAAATTTTTCGAGTACTTGTACCTGTTTCAGTGAGTAAAAATCTTCAAGTACCGGTATAAAAAATCTATGCAGTTTTCTGGTTGCAGATCTGTGTCGTTAATTATGTTTAATTAACTTATATGACACGAGTAATTTGAAAGCACATGAATTACAATTTGCCTGGATTAAAATTAAAAACTTGGATTACGTGGTGATAAAATGGCACCGTCAACCAACCTATGACCTCCTGAGGACATTTTCCAATACTAACGTCCTGCGATGTTCACAGCTGTCACAGATTTTCGGAGACGTCTAAACGAGACTTGCGTCCATCCAAAGCCTCGAGAATCATGACCTCTAATTTTCTCCCAACAATTTTAATCCATTCCCGATCCAATCGTTCCGACTCGTCAATCTGTGCGTCGACATCGAATTCCGTAAGATCGAAGCTCGTCGTCTCCGTCGGCGAAACGTCTTCTTCACGGTCCTTCGGGGTCTTTGGGTCAGAGGCTTCGATCGGCTTCGCCGCCTTTTTGGAGGATTGATGACCGCCGAGTCCGGATCCGCGCTTTCAGAGGAAACGTGGAGGATCAATACAACCCGAATCTCTCAATTCATTAGCGTCGACAAACGGATCAACTGCATTATCAAGAGCTGACGAACCCCGGAAAAACGATCCACCAGCCGTGATGATATCCTCTTTTATACGGCGTGGAATTCACGCGATTAAGGACGGTCGAAATTGCCAAGCCAATCGCAGATCAACTTCTCTTGATCGAACTCCGTCCCAATTGGACACCGAAAGTCGTCTTTCCACCATTTTTACTCACAAACTTTCACAAGGTTTTATTACAAGTTTCTTAACTATCCGAATACTTGGCATCCGATACCAGGATCGGCGTATAGTATCCTGGAAACTGTGATCACGGTAGGAAAAACTCGATCCTCGCTGACAGTAAAAGATCTCAGGATCAAAGCCCGATGGAGAAAACGAACAAGGATCAACAAAACTTGTATTACACTTGATGGGTCGAATTTGACCCCGAGCTGAATAGATCATTGATGAAAGGCGAGAATCGAAACGCACGGAACCTTTCTCCGGAATGAAATCGAAATGTTTATTTTCCAGTCGTGTTCAAGATTACGAATTACAGAGCGACGGATATTTTACCTCGAGAAAAAACACGTGAAATTAAACCCCTACTTAAGCATCACTGGACGGTGTTCTTATATTTCTGTGTATTCGCCACTCAACTCTGCAGCTAGATGGTATGTTTTCCTGCTTTTTCTGATCCCCGCCGAATGTTTGGGTTGAAACGGCATACCGCGTGTTGATATTCCCCTGTGAGATATCAACGTTTATACACCAACCTCGTACACTTACGCCAGACGCTGGATCATCTCCCGAAAGCGCTGCATTATCCCGGAGCTCGATCCCCGTCCTACGTTTATCCCGCCCATTATTCGCTTTCGGTTTACATTGCCTAAAGACCGCCGGCAAAGGAATATCAAGAGCGAAAGTGCACCGATTCCGCAATCCGGGGATCGAGAGAACGAAGCTTTAGACTCTGCTACTGCCCTCGCAGCGTCGCAGTCTTCGCTGTTTTACATTTGCGTGAAGACTGAGTCTTTTAGGAAACAGTGCGTTTTCTGAATATCAATTTTTATGAACAATACTTGAAAACATTTCTGTCTACCAACTTTTGGATAATGTAGTTAACGCTTTCGAAAGCAGTCCTGAATTTATTCCGATTTCCTGAAAGCCTGGAACCCTTCGAAAAAAGGTGTAAAAAGCAAGTCCTCGTACGGAGAGTTGATTTAAGCACGGTTTGCAAAATTTTATCTAGTTACGTTTATTCAATTACCCTTATTATTTTTAATACCTGTGCTTCAGGAATCACCCACGGTATGCAATATCGTCTCTCGCAACAGATTCCACGAATCTATTATCTTCTGGGTGCCGAATTATCCAAGTTCGATCCGGTAATTAACGCGGGTATTAAACCTGTCATCCAGAAATCACAGGATTGCTCCTTACTCGATACCGATAGGTTCGTCAAAGGCGAGATTCTCGTTACCTGACCAAAATTGGCGAGTTGAATTCTAGTCAAATCATCATAATTTTGTAAATTAACGGGTTTCGATATATCTTGAGTGTCACGTCGCTACATGGATGATTTGACGAGGAATTTTGCGAGGAATTCAACTCGCCAATTTTGGTCCGGTAATGAGAATCTCGTCTTTGACGTGGGCGGCGGTTTAGGGGTGGAAATTTCAATAATTACACCACTAACAGAGAACAGGCTAGCTCTGATCCTCTCTCGACTATTTCGGTCTGGCATCGCAGACACTTCGCACTCCTACACTGAGAAAAATTTCATTTGTTAGAGTAACTAGAAAAATTCAGTGAGACATGTATCGTTAAAAAAACTGTTTGAATATTGTTGGAATTACGAAAAACGAGCTACGCGTAACCATTTTGCGTTATTGTCGATTCTTTTTCGTTTATTGCAACGCAAAATAAGTTTTTTCGGTTTACTCTACT
The DNA here is from genome assembly GCF_021155775.2 of Neodiprion pinetum. NCBI lineage: Eukaryota > Metazoa > Arthropoda > Insecta > Hymenoptera > Diprionidae > Neodiprion > Neodiprion pinetum. The sequence continues at coordinate 5,081,638 of NC_060233.1, forward strand.
TTTTTAGTTAAACAAGTCTTTAACGTCAATTTATCGTTGCACAAGCGTTGAATTTTCGCAACGGTTGCAAGAAAATATAGCAACAGCGATCGTAATGAGAAAGAATAGTAACGGATTTCAGACTTTCCGGTTAAGACTAGAAAACTAATTTTCATTTTCTACCTAGAACAATATTTTTCGATTGTGGTAAAAAATGAAAATAGTTAAGGACTGAGCGGTGACCGGAACTGAAAATTTTCCACAGCAAATTTTTATTCTCTTCCTCAATTCGTCCCGATTGCGGTTACTTAATCTTACGATACTGAGTCATCGGGACGAATTGAATCCTGCAAGCAAACCTGACAAAAACCCCTGGATGTAAAACTGGGATCCCTCCGCAGTTATTAGCCGTAAAGTTGAGCTTGCTGAGCTCTCTCAGTTGCGTCTGGGGTGGCATTTACTCGCATCTCCGAAGTGAATCGAGGCTGTCAACTTTGGTAGTATACGTACAACTTTGATTCCGTCCTTTCGCAGGAAGTATTAATAGGGAAAATTCAACGGATCGAGACCGGGATCCTTCGAGTTACGCGCCCGTCAAACCGCCGGTTTTCAATTCAGAACTCAAGTCGTAGCTGAAACTTTGCCTTCGTCCCGTCAGCAGCAGACGGGCTCTCGTCTCGTCTCTCTGCGTCAAATTAATTATCATTCGATGTGATTTCGCAACGAAGAATTTTTCCCTTTCTCTCTCTCTCTCTCTCTCTCTCTCTCTCTCTCTCTCTCTTTCTTATTTTCAACCGGCGGTATAAATTCTCTGGAAAACTCGAGGGAGATGCATAATTATTGAAATATTATCATCCGAGAATGAAGTTGCATTAACTTCAGACTGCAATAACAATATTCATCGATATAAGATAGCGGCAACTTTCGCCTTATTTTCAACAGAAATATCCGATTTCTGAAGCCCTTTTTCCACGGTGTTATTTTTCACGAGTTTATATACGGTGCTGAGTTTTCTTACGGCTCGTTAAGTAACACAGTTACTCGGTGAATATCTTAAATGAAGCAAAAGCAGGCCAACGTTGAACCTCGCGATGCTTTTTCAGCAAGCTTTTCACCATTTTGGTGGTAAAAATACTAAGGAAAGCTCCGCCGAGGCACCGAGATTTTCACCGTCCCTCATTCCCGGGTAAAAATTCGTCCCCTGAAATCAAGAACGAGACGTTACATTTTTCGGTTCACGTAACAAGTGTCAGCGTATCGCTGCATCGACGTCTTTCGCAAAGCTTGCGTGACTATTTGCCAATCGGAAACCGGCCTCCGTATCGATCCTCCGCGGTTACCATTCTAATAATTCGTCACCGCGTGTCAAGTTATCGGGAATAGATTTTGTCGCCAGAAGTAATAGGTGCCGGGTGAGAGGAAGAGGAGTCTGAATCTGATTTCCATTTTACGTCTTGTAACTAATAGCTCGTCTCGAGCCAGTCGATGCATAATGCATCTCGCCTCAGATTCCATCCCCAAGGCTCGGAGCCGCATAGGCGATGTATGCAGAAGTGTAAATGCCACGGTAATTGAGCTCTGATTACATCAAAGACCGTAAACTTGCCGCAAATTGATATTTCCATAAATTTACGGGGTCGCTCGCAGTGCAAGTCTATTCGGAACGTAATTCAACTTCCTCTCTCTCTCTCTCTCTCTCTCACTATTATTCAAAGCTGCGAATAGATAAACGAAAATATTTTATCGCGCTCGATTATATGATCCCCGTTTTTAACGCTCCAATGGAAAACAGCGGGTGTTTTATCCACGTTAAATGTGTACGTACGTATATAGACATTTTTTACACGCGCGTACATGCGATCCGCATGCGAATAGCCGACGGCAATTACGTAATCGGCTTACCGTAATACGCTTAAAATACAGGCTTTTCCTTGGCAAGAGCTTTGCAAGCGACCTCTGCACTCCAGCTTCGGGTTTATTGCTCTCTACTTCGCGAACAGGTGGCCAATGCGTCGAGGACCGCAAAACGAAGGGTGGAAATCAACCCGCGGGGTGTTTAAAAACCCTCATCTTATTCGCCGGCTTGAATGATCATTGGAATATTTTCTCCTCCTGTTTACCGATTCAAAAATTGTTCCTCTCGTCGAATATAATTGTATAGCTGTAGGAATTAGGGTCGCTGTTATTTATTTTAAATGCACCCTCTTATAGACGCGTACGAGAATTGAGATGAAAATCTGAAAAATTTATAGAATTGTTTTAAAATTATTGTAAGTTGATTTTGAGCCGAAGCCAAAAAAAAAAAAATCGTCAACAACCTAAATAAAATTCGTGCTACCGAAAAATACAACATTAATTCGCTAACTTTTATACCGCAGTGCGACGACTGAATAATTTAATTTCTTATACAGCTTGCTGTATAAATTGCGTTCGCCCGGGCATCGGGGTGCCATTATTACAAACGCGGGCTGCAAAGCCCAGAGGATATGTGCTCTCCGCTAGTTTCCCAACTATCTTCAACTGTGATTTCGAGAACCGGAAGCTTCAGCACAGAGATTTTCCCGTCGCTGATACTAGCAGTGTATCAAAAATGGAGATTATTCTCCCACGAGAGAGGAAAAAAATTAATTAATATCTAAACAGGTACAAAATTTACCTCTTCGTATAAAATTAAACTATAAATCGATGGATTAATTAACCCTTTGAATCATAGTGCGATAAGTATTCTTACCACCTATTTTAAATACATTTTTTGTATATTCAGAGAACTTTGAAAACATGTTTCTATTCGGTTTTCTGCTATTCCTGATAGTATACCGATAGGCTTCCAGTACTCGAGAATAATTATTGTAATTTGACGTAAAGTATTATTGTTGGAAGCGAATTGATTGAAAAAAATCTTGAAAATTGAAGGAATAATTGATTTCCGAGAAAGTTACCCCTCTACACGTATACGTGCTTTGCATAAATTATAAGTTTTTGGGGTCGCTGATTACGAATCTGAAATCAGATTTTGAAAATTCATTATAGCGATTCCAATCAGCAGCTCTGAAAACCCTTCCGTACAGTTTTTTGACCGTATTCGATCAAATTTGAAATTTTTCTCCACTGTACTGGATCCGCTATCCTGAAGTTTTGAATTTTGATTTCAGATTCGTAATCAGTGATTCCCAAAAAGCACGGAATATTATCTTGTTACAAAAGTTGACTAGCCACAACAACGTGCGACTCAAAGGGTTGAACAGAGATAAAATTTGCATAAAATTATATCTGTTTCATTTTATTCCGGATTATGCAGATTACCGTGCGCTGCAATATTCGCAGATGTAAATCTTTAGCCGATGTACTTCATCGAGACGCAGGGAAGGATTCTTGCATTCCGGTTCCTCGCGGTTGTCACGGGAATTAGTGCAGTACAGGCCTCGGTGTTTCAGGCACGCGAGCAATTTCCCGCCTTGATGTGCGACGCGAGCTTATCCTGCACTATTCGAGCGATCCATATTATTCCGCGATATTAATCGACCCGATACTATGACAAACTCGTGCCGACAAGACATGCCCCAGCTGTGCATTTAATATATAATCCGACCGCAGGAGAATTCGTTATCGAATTAATTCCATAGAAGTTAGCAGTTTGCAGTGCGAAACTAATCCATTGCCCGGAGCTTTGGCGAAGCCGCGAAATGTCAAACCTTGGACCCGAAATTCGTCATCGATTTCTTGATGAACAAAAAACCCGACGACGGTAGATTTGCACGAGGGAGTCCCAGACGATCGTCCGACCTCGTCGATAATTGGCTGTAACATGATTTTCGAAGAATTCCGTGATGCTGGTTCAAGTTAAACTTTCGATTCGGGAGTTGATTCCCCCGACGCTTAAACTATCGGTTAAATTCAACTCTCTAGAATGAGGAAAAGGCCGGTTGCTGGTTATAGCGATGGTCGGTCGTAACTTCTTGCCCAATAATTACCAGTTGTTACATGGCCGCGATGAAAGCTCGACTGCATCTCTCATCTTGGATCGATTAACCGCGCTGCGGGAGTTAGAATCTGTCAAAGATATTGCCGATCGAATTTACACGTTCAAAACTAGCGATGGAAGAAGATCTGACTTCCATTTTTCCGTTTGAAACTTATCCTCTAAGATAAATATTGAAATTGATTATTTTACGAAGATCATTTACCAATTTACGTTTATTTGTATTCGTCAATTTTATTTAAATCTTTGTTAGTTTAATTCTGTGCAATTGAATTTTGGAAGTCTTTTTATTCTTTTACGATATTCACAAGTTTAGCGAATCTATCAATTGCGCTTTTAATCTTGAGGAAGAATAACGAGGACGAAAAAGCTTCTATCAAATACACTGATTTCTTTGCAACTAGTTGTTTGCAGAAGTAATTGCTCTTCAAAAGTTACTTTTATTCATTCACAAATCTCTCTTTCCCTTATTTTATCTTTTTTCAACTGCTTCTTATTTCCGACAATCCCGAGATAAAGTAGCGAGTTGTTTATAAAATCTGAACTTAAATTTATCCGAATAATAAATCACATCGAAACTCTAAACAAACTTAAAACTATTTAAATTATAAAATAAATAGTTTGTTATTAATTCTCGCATTCTCATCATTGCAAGTTCTTCCGGAATTGAATGAAACTTGAGAAAAATAAGAAGAAGGAAATGGTTATAGATTTCTCCTCTCGTGTTGTTGGGAAGATGACATAAATTCTTGACATTCCAGTCGGAATGACATCAAGAAAAATTTCTGCATTGTAATATATTGCCTTAATTTTTCCGGAGTAAGATTCTTCAACTCCTAATAAAGAATTTAATAACCGAAACGGTAAGTCAATTAAGACGAGCATAAATTGTACAATAACAAAAGAAAACCCTCCTTTACAAGGCCTGAAGGAAAAATCCCGGAAAATCATTATTTTCCGGGAAAATTAAGAAAAAGCTCGAAAGCTGCGCGGCTGAGCCGATGAAGGGAGCATTTACGGGCTAATTGCATTTTCGTACACTTTCATCCCTCCTCTGGATGGGCGCGTATCGATTTTGCCCTTAAAAAAATTTTTCGGTGTCGAAAATCTTTAATTTGTATGAGTTTGCGTAATGCAACACTTTAAGAATTTAAACTTTAAACGCATTTTTCTTCACTTTTGATGTTTCAAAATTGCGCGCAGGGTTTCTTCTACAGTTTCTGACCGATTCGCCTGAAATTTTTACACTTAGTTTTTGTTTTTTCAACTAGTTTTCACGCATTGTCATAGAGTTTCGCCAAAATTCTCACCTGAAAGTGAGATACCCTAAATTTTGTGTTGAAAAACGGTTAATTTTTTGTCACGTTTTTAAAATATGATCAATTTTCTTTCAAAATGAAACTATTGAAAAAACCCGTACGCCAAGCTACAAATGCCTTGCGCGCAATGAATTTTCACCTTTTTACACTCTATTAAAATTGTACTTCGTGCATCAACTTGATACATTTAAATGAGGATGCAATGAGGCAAATTTACTCTGAAAAATATGTAAGAAATGCATAGCTAAAACATGTATAAGCATTTTTTACAATCTTCCTGAATGAGAAAAAAACGAACTAAAATTCCTGTAAATGTCCCCTGGATGAGAATTCACTGGAAATCGGTCGGCGTCTGGAGAGACGACGCATGGTTTTTGGCTCTGGACGAGGAAGAGGACAAGAGGACGAGGAGAGGAGGATAAGGCGACAAGGATGGCGGTGCCAGTGGCGGGTCCCTGAATATTAAAGGGTTTCGCGCGTGAATTACGAGGCGTATTACAACGCGCCGGCACTTAATTGGCGGGCGGATAATGCACGCGCTTGTTAAACGCATTGTCAGCCTGAGTTATAGTTGGGTTCGAATTCTCCCGTCCTCTACCGCCGACGACGATAACGCACTCGACTATTAACTCGAGTACATACCTATAACCCGTTACCCGGAAGCTAACTGTAAACCCGTGCGGAATCGATCATCCGGGAATTCAATCGAGCGATTTTACTCGGCCCATCAGCTCGGTGAATAGAAGCCGGCGTTGAAATTCCCTTGAAAACTGACTTCCAAAAGCACCGACAATAATTTAATCATCTCTTACCCTTTCGGCGCCAAATTGCTATTTCCCTCTTAAGGAGCTTGGCGATTTGAAATTCAATACCTTTTTCTTAATTCCATTTTTACGAGGCGATGGAACATTCGGAATTTATTAAATTTTTACAATCTTGAGTTAGGATGATTTTTCGCAGAATCTATGAAAAAAAAACTCACTTTTTCACTTCAAATCACTTGAAATTTATTGGAAATCTATCAGATTCGTTCGTATCGAATTTAGTATTTAATACTCTTTTTCCATGCGAAATCAAATCAGTGCACAATGTTAGAAAATTTAATATTTACCGATAGCAACGTGATAAAAGAAGCGTTCGATTGTCGGTGGAATTGTGACTGAGAATATCTCAACAAGATAAATTATCGCGGAATCAGATCGAACGAATCCCCTCAGATTTTAGACCATTTCAAAGTGATTTAAAACAAATATATTCTTCTCAGCAATTTTTATAAGAAAAATCATCGTATTTCACAAACATGTGAATTCGATAGGGTCTTAATTTCGGATTATCTCGTGGTAAGCTAACAAGTGAAACAGTATCATTAACGAACACACTGAGAAAAAGAAGATTTTCATTCGGACAATAAAGTGCATCAACGTAAAGCATTAAACTTGTCAGGCTGGAGCGACGCGAGGACCTTTTAACGCATTCATTTAGCTGCAGACGTGGAAAGATAAAGGGAAAGGGAGAACGGAGGTGAGGGAGAGGATAAGAGGGGGGAGTCGGGACACGAGTATACATGGGTATCTGTGCATGAATGCCTATTTACAGGCCTTGGTCAGCCCTAATGGAGGAACGAATGGCCCGAGGTTTCGGGGTACGTAGGATGGCGGAAACTCGGAGTCCCTCTGCAAGGGCTACCTGTGGTTTTACTCGGAGAATGAAAGGAGAGAAACCAAATGCCGGGTCGAGGTCCGAGCTTACGGCCGGCAGCCCTTACTTTTGACCCTCGACCCCGGCAGCAGCCGCTTTCACTCTCGACCCTGCAATGCGTAGCAGCTAGTCGACGACACGCCTTTGTTCAGCAATTCGGTTTGCCTCTGCGTTTCCACCTCTGATTCTCAGTATCTTCCTCCAATCGGTTCGTTTTATGCGTATTACAATTCGCACTGATTTGCCAATCCCAAAGACGTGCCTGTAAAATCGCACCCACTGAGAAGAAAAGTATCCCAAGTCGACCTCTCCGATTTGATTTCTTTTGTGATATGATATGGTAGACTGAAAACTAAGCGACACGAATTTTTCTTCATCTGCCATTAAACACTCAAAGAGGGTGAAGCCACCCTTCAAACTAAGGCATGTCAAATGGCGATTTGGCGGTTTCACGCGCAAGAATATAATATTTTTTTTGACCGATCCAACTGAAAAAGTATTCTCATAACGAGAAATGAAAAAAAAAAAAAAAAACTACCTTAATTGGAGGGTGGTTTCGCCCCTTAAATTGCTTAACGGCAGAGAGAAAAAAACACACGTGTCGCTTAGTCTTTGGTCTACTATGACATATCGGAAAAGAAATCCAATCGGAGAGATCAATCTGAGAAATTATACCTTCCGCGTAAGTTTTGTGGTGCATTATACAAGTTCTACTATGTATTTTCTCTATCAGGCAAGCTGTTGCTTATCAACATACTTTGGTTAGCATTATGATCCATAAAAGATTCCAGCATTACTTGTCTCGATGCTTACTTAAGACTCGGTGGCGAGAATGGAGCATCTTTTGGTGCAAGAATGGATTCATGTAACACGTTGAATGAGAACAAGATGTTCTTGGTGCCAGGCACCGATTTATATATTTGCAAAACGCTTGGGTTGAAGAATATATTGCAATGTGCAAGATTATATGTATAATACATGCAGAGAGGTACATGAGTGTTCGTCTATTTGCTAAATGAAATTTTCGCGACACGTTGCGTGTCTTTTTCTTTATCAAGATATCGCACATCGAGAGATAACTGTACAAGTGTGGGTATATAACATATCTTACCTTATCGTCGTTTGATATTCTTAACTCTGTTATATATGACTAATGATTTACGATTGTCTCTAGATATGTATGCGTGCAACACTATTTGGGGAGAGTGTGCCGTCATCGGTTAAAATAATAGCGATAGCACTAATTAAGAAACTGCAAGGTAACTCACAAATCAACTGTCGATGCTAATCCTTATAATCTTCTACGCGAACAATGGGATCGGGGTGAAAAATAAACTCGTGCAGTGAAAATGAAAGTCTTGCGCGCGGGGTATCGAGTATCGGTATCAAGTTATCTTGAGCTTTTCAATGGAGACGAGAACCCTCGAGACGTCGTCCGGTAATACTTCAAGTCTGTTTTTGTAAAGGTCCAGATCCCTGACCCGTTCGACACCCTTGAAAACAGCAGCATCCAGCTGGCTTATTTTGTTATAGGAAAGATTGAGAACGGCGAGGGAATCGAGACCGAGGAAAGCTCCCTCAGGTATGTTAACGAGGTAGTTCCAGTTGAGCTTGAGCTCGTTGAGTTTTGCCAATCCCTGAAAAGCACCCGGCGCGATATCGGCGATGACGTTGTTCGATAGAATCAATTTAACGAGAGATCCAAGCTCGGAAAAGAGGCCCTTCTGAACACCGTGTATGCCGTTCCTGCTAAGATCGAGTTCCTCGAGGTGTTTCAGCCCAATGAAAGTCCCTGGATTCAGACCCTCGGAGAGTTTATTCCATGACAGATTGAGATGCGTGAGAGACCGAGTACCGACGAAGACCTCGTCGGGGAGCTGAGCGATTTGATTCCTGCTCAAATTAAGGTCCCTCAGGTTATCCAGTCGCTCAAAGGCGTTCGTCTCGACGTCGGCGATGTCGTTGTAGCACAGAACGAGTTTCTTGACTTTCACCAGTGGGCGAAAGACCCCGTCGGGTACGCAGGTCAATTGATTCCTGTTCAACTCGAGAACCTCGAGGCATTCCAGCCCCTCAAACGCTCCCGACGCGATGGTATCGAGCTTTCCCCATGACAGAGTGAGCTTAACGAGTTTCGAAAGGTTGCCAAAGACGCGCTCCTTCAGCTCGGTTATCCTAACCAGATGCAGGTCCAGCTCTCTCAGCCTTCGCAGGTTCCCAAAGGTCCCGGCGTTCACCTCGGATATCCCGTTGCACGAGAGCCTGAGGGACTCGAGGGACGCGAGGTCCTCAAAGACAGAACCGTGCAGGGTGCAGATATTGTTGTTGCTCAGATCAAGTTCCCGCAGCCTTCCAAGGCCTCGGAAAGCCTCCGGGTCCACTTGGGATATCTCGTTGTGCGATAGGTTCAGGCTCGCCAGAAACGGCGTCCCGACGAAACAGCGAGCCGGGAGTTCCTCTATCTTATTCCGGGCGAGCCGCAGCTCCCGAAGGTTCGCCAATCCGGCCAACGCGCCACCGCCGATCTGGCCGATCTTGTTACGGGACAAGAGCAAGGTGCTGACCCTCGAAAGCCCGACGAAGAGTCCCGAGGGCAACTCGGCTATCCCGTTGTCTCGCAGGTCGACGCAGTCCAGGTCGGACGGCGCCTCGGCGAAGGCGTTTACGGCTATGCGGCCGATCCCCCGGTTCTGCAGCCGCAACTCTCGGCCCCCGTCGGCCTTCCACGAAACCCGGAGAACCGATCCCTCGCGGATTTCTGCCTCCTGCACGTCCTCCGCCATCGCGGAACCGGAGACACTGCCGACCCGGGAGACCAGCGACGTTTATCGCCGCGTTTATCTCCCCAGCGTGGAACCGCGTTATCAGCTCTCATACGCCGGTTATATCGGCCTCGCCCTCGAATCACTAGCTCGAACTCTTTGTTTCCGCGAGTTTTTACCGCGCGTATCGTAATCGGCGTCGTTCAAATATATTGTTATTGAAAATGAGTGGCGGTGAAGATGAGAAAATATGAGGCGCATTTTAAATAAACCGCGAAATTTGGTTTTCCACAAACTTTACGACGTGAAAATTCGCACTCTGACAATTCGCTGTTACTTCGACTATTTATCACTTTCACTTTGTAGAATTACAATGTATAATTCGCTTTTGAAATATCCGATATTATTGTATTTTTCTATTTCCTGATCACTCGACATTTTTATTCCCACCTATTCCAACTGAGCCGGATTTTCAAATTTTACTAGCAACGCATTTTTTTTTTTTTTATTCAACCCCAAATAGTTTTTTTTTCATTCACTACTCCGCGTTTATCAGCACAGTGTAACAACTGACTTATCTTTTTATACAGCATCGCAAGCCGCGCTGATAATATTATTATTGTATTGTGCAAGGGTGTTGATTGACTTAGTCATACTGTGAGAATAGTGTACAGTGGATACTCATAATTGCAGCACAAAAAGTGGAATGTATAATCTACCTCCTCTATCCACCCGGCTGAGACCTGTTGAAACTGAATTCCCGGGAAATTTGATCCAGGGTAGGGAGAAAAAATTCGAAGAGGCACTCCGGCATTCCCCTTATCGTTTTCCTGTTTAGATAGCACTTGAAACGTCGAGATTTTCAACATTGTATAGCACCGCGTCGCCTCGGTTTCTATTTAGTTATAACCTTATACGTCGAATCAAATGAGAGTATGTAGGTCAAACCGGAAGTTGTCACTTAGTTTCCTGCATCACCCATTAAACACATCGTACAATTGGGGTAAAAGCTTCTCAGCCAAAATTTGTTAACACAACTGGATATAAAAATTGAATTCATGCTGATCAACCTGATGAGTGGCAGAAACGAAATTAAGAAACTGATCAATCTTCCGATTTAGTAACTCAATAAAAAAAAAAATTCGTAGGACTCAAATTTTCCAGAGATTAAACGCTTAACAGCAAATCAATCAATGTACGTACATTTATCTATCGCCAATTCCAAAGTGTCGCACGTAATCAGCCGGCAGCTGTTTTTAGCCGAACGATATCTGAACAAAGATCGGGGCTGATAGCGACGAGATATAGACGGGTATACATACGTGTAAGGGGAATGTGGGAATGTTCACAAAGGTAGAGCTGGCATCGTTTTTGGGGGTTGAATACTGGGCGGAGGAATGAAAAAAGTTTTCGGTTACGGACAGCCGGGCTTAGGGCATGCGAAAAACAATCCACGTATGTGTATTGCACACGTGATATAGCGTAGTTAAAGGGAAGTCTGGCTCCGGGATGAAACTTTGGACATACTTCAGGATCCGTGAGAGAGACGAAGCACCTTCGAAAACATTATATCTATCTCCACCTACGCGCGACATGATGATAACGAGAGAATACGCACGTGTCTCGTGACGCGAAGCGCCTCTGCAGATGGAAAAGTCTGGGAAATATTCTCGGCCGAATTCAGGGCGCGTTCAGGACCAGAAAAGGCGCGTGACTCTGGGAGGTATCGGGTCTTGAGCAAAAAAAAAAAACACTCACCAGTACCGTAATAAGGAAAGTTCTGCGCACAGATTCCAATATCGATGTATTACCAACACTGTATCCGCTTCGCAGCTCAGACGCAAACCCTTTTTTTTCGATGATCGGTAAAGTCGAACAGAGCGGGGATTGCTCTCACACGAAAAAAGGGTTTGTGTCTAAGCTGTGAAGCGGCTAAAGTGCCGGTAAGATGTCGGTGTCGGGATCTGCACGCAGAATTCTCTTTATCAAGCTACTTTCAACCCTCTAAGCATTTGGCTAGGAGTATAATTTGGCGGGTCTTAATTTTTTCGCAACTCGCGATCAAAATTTACTCCCAGGCTCGAGTCTCCGATGATCGAGTCGACGATCCGAGAGTCACGATCGTGGCTTAATCTCACCGCAGCAGAGGAGTCAAGAGGGGGTTTGAGGTTGCAGTGGTTTATGTGTGTTATGTCCGCAGTTCGGGGTTTATGACTCCTGAGAGGAGCCACCACTTCAGGGTCCTGGTGCAGGTATGCGCTGTATATTTCGCGTGTTCGCCGCAACTGCGAAAGAATGGAAAAGTTTGCCAAGGATACCGTACTCGGGGGTGGTGAACAGAAGAGAACGGAACGGAAAGCGGAAGTCTGGTTGAAAGGGGTTGCCAACCTTCATTTCGGCGGCAACACTCGTCGGCTGGTTTATAATTTGCGGGACATTCTTCCCCCGGGTAATCTGGTTGATTTCGAGTTGTTTTTTTTTTTTTTTTTTCTTTAGCTTCTATTTTTAATGTTAACCTCCTCCATACATCTTCTCTTCTCATACTCTTTGCAGCCTCGAGTACCTAATCCACGGTTCAATTTTCACCGTTAAAGTAAAACCCAGCGGAACGATATTGATCCTCTCGACGAAGTGACGCACGACGTCGGTTAGCTCCTCGGTGGCATTAGGTTACTCTACTTTGGGCCGAGGACTGATCGCCCTCACCTTCAGCCGGGCACGTTTCGACCCCCCAGCATATCCACATCCTTCCTCCCTCCATCCCTCGGCTCGGCTTAGCTGAACCCTCGCCTGCCTTCGCCTTCCTCTTCTCGTCGCGTGGTTTTCCTGTGTGGTTGCTGCGTCTTGGAGTATATTAAAGGACGAGCTTTGTTTACGGGAAAAAATCGGTGACACCTTCGCCCCATCGACCCCAAGTCTCGCTCGTCATTCGCGGAAGTAGAACAAGAAGCACAGTATAAAAGGATGAAATCGTATCGATATTGCAATGATCCGAAAATCTCAATCGCGGAACTTCGAAGTATGGAAAAGCAAAGTGTAGCAAGTGAAAATATAAAATCTTCAGAGTACCAAGACAAAAGGTAGAATCATTGAAATTCTTACGATTCTATACTTTGTCTTTCTATATTTTACTTTTCAGCACTTTGAATCTACCATAATTCGAATTTGTACATTTTAGAATCGTGTAAAATAGATTTTTACGTTCTTTAATATCCGATATAGTGACCCTTTAATTGTGTAACCATTCTACTTTTTGACTCCATGCCAATAATCAAATACGAACGAACGAATAATGTTACATTGGAAAACTCTGTCTACTCAATTATTGATAAACCTACAAATCATACAGGATGCAGTACTAAAACACGTCTATTTCAACACAGTAATCTGTAAACTATTGCAAAATATCAGGACATGTTAATTACAAATAACAGACCTCTTGGTGCTGTTGAACGACGCTGGTCTTAATAATGGTGTTAATATATGGTGTCCCCTGATTAACAGCGTGTTTTGGATCTCATTAGTAGGGACGGCGAAAACGCGGTCGGATCAAAATGTCCACTGGTTCGAATTTCGAAAGGTACAAATTCCCGATGAGTCAACATTCCACACACGTAGTCCCAAGTTGTATAGTATAATCGACAATTTACTTTCGGAACATCGATCTTCATGAAATTGGAACCGCGGGTCAGAATTTGGACCATTTGATCCGACGAGATTCGACGCAATGCAATCACCCCGAATGGTCGACCATTCGAAATTTGCATCCGGAAGGCACGTAAAACTCGAGGAAAAAAACAAGCAGTGCAAATAATGCTTTGGAAATGATCACGCTACATAAAATCAAGATTCCACCTCACAGTTACTCTTTGCTTCATCTCGCTGTGTCGGCCCGAATCCTCCTGCAGAAATTGGGATCTCCGAGAGTGAATTGGCGCCATCGAAGCGCAACTTCGCTTAGGCTAAGAGATAATTTGGCAGTGGGAAATTGGGCTGCGACGATTAGAGCGCGGTTCGCGGCGGTATGTCACTGAAGAAGCGAGAGCAGCGGGGCTCAGGTTCAGGAAGTAGTTCACGGGGGTTATATGAGCCACTTATCGCTGAGCTGCTCGATCCCTTCATCCGGGTTATGCCTAAATCACGATCCTTAAACCGTGCGACCAATCTCTTCGCAGTTCTCTCTCTTGATGGGACATCAAGACACCGTAAATGTCAACCGGCTCCCTCCTCCGGTGGTTTAATGCTTGCATTTCGCTCACCGCATTGTCGAGAAAAAGAATTTCGAAGCGCCGGCTTCCTCGCACGAAAAGTCAAAACTGTGATTTCGAGTCAGTAAAATCCGAACAAACGAATGTTACATGGGGTCATTTTTGGAAGCTGCGATTTTCGTTTATCTCTTCTCTACCACTTATAATATCGACAAGAACCCCCCGGCAACTTTATGGAAATTGGCTGGATTTTCAGTATATTGTAGTAAATATCCTTCCGATCAAAATTTCTCATCGACACAAGTCTCAAAAATCAGTACTTTCCAAAGTAGAGGCTTCGGAAGAAAGGTGTCCAGATTTTTTGATATCTACGGATTTCCTGATTTTCATGAATTATGAAGCTTCAACGGGAATTTAAATCGAACAAATCACTCGAACAACTGTATGGTTGATTCTCAAAGATAGGAAGGACGCTGTGATTGATTACATAGATGCATCGATTCCATCCATGAACTCGCTGGTTTACCGGAAGAATGTGCAACGTCAGATTTTGCGTAAAGAAAGAGACTCTCAGACTCAGTTTTAAACATGTGCGGAGTCTCTGCCAATCGGCGGCGCAGTTCAAGCGATACATTCGACTTCAAGTCCCTCTTGAAGCTTTGTAATTCATGAAAATGACGAAATCCATAGATATCAAAAAATCTGGACACCTTTCTTCCGAAGCTAAGTATATTTCGGAAACTAATGATTTTTTGGACTAGTGTCTACACTGTGAAAAATTTCATTTGTTATAGTAGCTAGAAAAATTGAGTCAAACAGGTATCGTTAAAAAAACTGTTTGAATATTGTTGGAATTACGAAAAACGAGGTACGGCTAACCATTTTGCGCTGTCGTCGATCCTTTTTTGGTAATTGCAACGCAAAATCAGTTTCTGAGGATTACTCTACTTTTTTAGTTGAACAAGGCTTTAACGTCAATTTATCGTTGCACGAGCGTTAAATTTTCGCAACAGTTGCACGAAAATACAGTAACAGCGATCGTAATGAGAAAGAGTAGTAACGGATACTAGACTTCCCGGTAACAGATGGAAAACTAATTTTCATTTTGTACCGAGAACTATATTTTTCGATTGTGGTAAACAATGAAATGAGTTAAGGACTGAACGGAAACCGGAACTAAAAATTTTTCTCAGTGCATGAGAACTTTTCGGATCGGGAAGATATGTACCGTAACATACCGGTAAATCCAGCCAACATGGATTTTTTTCAGGATTCTGCGAGGTCCTTTCGCGCTACAGCGAATTCGTTCGTCACGTTACAACAAATTCATGAAAATCCGAACTCCCGACGATTTGACGATCCGATCAAGAACCTTCGATTCCTGCTCCGCCGCATTGTTCGCTTCCCTTTAAATGTCGCCAAAGGCTAGGTTTGACTATACCTGCGGCATCCCGAGGCAACCGCGAAAGGGTCCGTCGGCTCTGCGGGATGGCGAAGGATCGGAGAGAGGGTAGAAGGTGCTCCTTACACTTGCCAAAGTTGTTAAGTGGTTAAGATTTGAGGGAAGCCCAGCCCAGCTCAACTCGACTACATCTCGAGCCGAATCTTAATCGGATAGTTCGTATTATGTAGATTGGAGCATTATATTCCCAACGGTCCAAGATCGGCGAGACCGAATTTTGAAAATTGCGTTTCCGCGGCCAAGTTTTTACCGCGGGACGAAAGTTTCGGTCGAGTGGTAAGAATAAAAAAGTCTAACTACCGTAGCGGAAAGGCGATTTGGAGTTTCCCTTTCTTCGGGAAAATTGGAAATCGGGTTTGCGCGCGGACTTCGCTTCGGACGTCCTTCATCGCCTTCCTTCGAATCTCCTTCGCGGATTTTCGCGTCCGGTGAAAACGGCCTCTTCGCTGCGGGGAAACAAATCCGCGTTTTACGGTCCGACGGATTCTGCCAGCGGAAGAAGGAAGAAAAGCAAATCCAAAGGATGCAGGTCTCGCTGCAAGATCCTTCGGCTCAGTCTGATCCTGTTACCTACCATCCTTCCGCGTACGCGTCCTCCTCTGGCGTCGGCATTGCGCTTTCTTTGTTTCGAAGAAACCGTCACCGACAGGCTCTGTTTTCTCATATTTTCACGTCGCTAAACATTGGCTGAAACCCGAGAGCCGTTCGTCTCTGAAATCGGAGGCTGCGTTTCTTTCGTGCTGATATCTTCACTTTTTTGTTTTTGAAAAATTCATGGAATCGACGGAAGCTTCCCGAAATCGTGAAACGCTGATCCTTTATCGGTATCTAATATATTATTCTCAGAAGGTACGATGCGGAAACTCGAATTCGAAATTGCAGGCTCCGTAACTGAGCCGTGAGGAAGTGGCAGAAATGAATCTGGATAATCGTTGAGAAAATACGGTACCTCGTACACGAATCAAGAGTCCATCGACCGAATTGATATACGGAAAGCGTCTTCGCCGGGAGTAAAACCGTTTCTATACGAGCCGGGTAGAGTGGAGTATTGATCTGTGAAGCTCATCACCTGGTGCCTGCAGCTTTCGCCAAAGAGAATTTGGGGGAGTCGAAGACATTTTTCTTCCACCCTTATTTCGGGAGACTTGCCAAGAGGGCGAAAAAGAAAACAGATCCGCGCAGGAGAGAATTGGAAAAAATTCACCTGTCCTTTTTCTGCGTCAGTTATACCTGCTGATGTACGAAATTCACTTTCAACCCTGAACTCGATGGTTTCCTTCACGCTGTGAAATTTGCTGCATTGAGAAGAATTCCATTTGTTACGGTCACTGGAAATATTCAATAAAACAGGTATCGTTAAAAAAAACTGTTCGAATATTGTTGAGATTACGAAAAACGAGGTACGCCTAACCATTTTGCGTTATTGTCGATCTTTTTTTGGTTGTTGCAACGCAAAATCAGTTTCTGAGGTTTACTCTACTTTTTTAGCTGAACAAGGCTTTAACGTCAATTTATTCTTGCACAAGAGTGAAATTTTCGCAACAGTTGCAAGAAAATATAGCAACAGTGATAGTAATGAGAAAGAATAGTAACGGATACTAGACTTTCCGGTAACAGCTAGAAAACTAATTTTCATTTTCTACCTAGAACTATATTTTTCGATCGTGGTGAAAAATGAAAATAGTCAAGGACTGAGCGGTAACCGGAACTAAAAATTTCTCTCAGTGTGGCGAAAAGATCGTTGACGTTACTGCGGTAAGTATCCAATCAGAGAACAGCGATTCAGCTGCTGGAAATTTGGCACGAAAATAATTTTGAGGGGGGAGGGATGGTGATAAACGAGCCGGCCTCGTAAACCGGGGATATTTTTCTGATCTCCAGACAAAAGTATAATACGGCGAGCCGGTATATTTCACGGGGGTAAGTATAGTGTCCGTCGGCTGTAAAACGGTGCGAGAAAATTTATCGGAACTATGATCGTAAAATATAGAAGGAAACATCCGTTGCTTAGCCAAACGTCACTCGTAAAGAGTATGAACGGTGAAAGCCAGTTTCACCGATAAAATACAACTCGGACATTTTTATTCCGGACGCGCTGAGCAGTTTTTCTATCCTTCCTTTCCCAGCAATTTTCACCAAACGTGGAACGGATTCGACAGCTGCGTTAAAGACTTTAGATCGGAATTTCGTCGGAGAAAGTTTCACCTGTTTCTTTTTTTTTTTTTTTTTTTTGAGGCGGGGTTGAAGAATTTGAGATGTTCCGGAAGCGCCTAATTGCGAATTATTTAACGGCGAAAGTTGAAGTAAAGAAATCAAACTTTGAAGAAACAACAAAGTTTCGAATGGTCGAACGGCCGACGGCTCAAAGCTCCGAAATGCAAAATTACGAAAATTCAAGTTACGATTGAGCAAAGTTCCGAAAATTGAAGTTCCGATAGAGAAAAATTCCGAAAAATAAAGTTTAGTTTACTCAACGAGTGGGTGTAAAAAATGAGAAAAACCAAAAATCGTAATGACCAGGATTCCGAAAATAAAAATATCGAAAATCCAAAACAAAGAACGATCAAAGAGGTGAAATTTCACGAAGACAGAAATTCACGGAACTGAAAATTTTGGATGATTTAAATTTTCTCGTTTCCGCAGGTTCGGAAGTTTGATTTGTCGAAGTTACACGTTTTCGGCATCTTGTCCTTTCGGAACTTTGAGCGTCGTGTTTCGGACCATTCGAAACTTTCACGTTTCATCAAAGTTTGATTTCTTTACTTTAAGTCTCACGACCAAAAATTCGGAATCTCATCCGCGCCCCTTTGTTCAGCGACTCGCCCAATTACGGGAAATCCGATTTTTGAAAATTTTTTGATACCGAATAATTACGGGTGCCGGTCCATTTTCCTTCGCATTGAGTTAAACGCATTTTGTAGAAAAGTCGGTTCTAATCAAACTCGGCAAATTACGCAAGTCTCTTCTAATCTCGAAGCCATCAATTTCCGTCGCTCCCTCGTCAGCGTAAGATTCGTGAATCACCGTGGACGGCCTGCATATCCAGAACCGATCGCACCGTTAATAATTATCAAATTCACCTCACAACGCGAAACTTCAACAATCTCGAAAAGGTCTTCAACCTTGACTCTGAACAGTGAAGTGCGCGTAATCAAACGAAACGTGTAAATTTGAAGTGATAAAATAAGTCCAAATTTCTCGACAGACACCTACGCAAAATTTTGTGCAATTTGTAAAGTCAACGAGCGTTGGTAATTTCTCTTGTCTTTCAGGGCGAAACGAGCATGCAGAGACGTCAATTCTCCGAACATTCAAAGTCTGCCCTCGGGGAAGAGGTTTGCCGTTTTCCTAACCGAATTTTAACGCCCGTCGCGTGTGTACTTAGACCTGCGATAAATTGTCTCTCTCTACGGCAGCTGAGAGACGAGGGTTGGTGGTTCCATTTCCCATTTCATCCCGACTCCTTTATACCAAATCCGCTCTGCCAACGCCGCCAGTTTCCTGAGTTTATTTAATACGCACCCACCTCCCCCCCCTTTCGCAACTCTGTTTTCATATTTTTCACCTAAAAGCATTTGTCCAACGCCAATTGGGTCTTCCGAATGTTATAATACCCACCCACCGTCGCCTAGCCGAGGCTTTTTAATAAAAAAAAAACTCAATTTAAAAGCCATGGTTATAACTTTTTGTGTAATTCCACTTGTTTCAAACTGGAATCGCGGTATTGTTTTATCAATTTCTCAAAACTTTCAATTATACATTCATTGTCGAACTTTCCACGCCACAAGCGAAAAAATTGAAATCATATTTTACGAACATTAGCTTCTGATCCGACAAAATTAAACGAACAGTTCATTTTCAATATCGAAAAAGAAGAAAAAAAATAAATAAACAACGATTCTGTTATCCTTAGTCACACTTTTTTGAACATTTTACAGGACCGCAGAATTTATCTTCTTTTTAGAACTTTCCTGACTCCAGAAACTTTACGCTCGACGTTACAGGCGTCATTGAGACGTCTCACATTCCAAAACGTAAACCAAACTACCAATTAAACTGCATAAAAAGTACAACGATTCAATCAAGCCTGATTCAAAAGCTGACCGACAAACGACCGATCGTCTCGCGTATATTTGTGCTCGGTACGCCGTTCCTCTCAGCAATGAATCGAGAACAAGACCAGCGAGTAAGACTCGTCACCATAGCAAAGCGAGCATTGTTATGTATGGATGAAAGTCGTTAACCCCACTCCATAAACCGCCCGGCAAACGCTCAGCCTTCAGACTTATCAGTTGTGAGAGTTGAGTCTTGACGCGAGGAAGTGTTATTTCCATTTCGTTCAGCGGTCGGTTCGCGGCTACAGCATTTCCAAGAGCAAGTAAGTCGTTTCAAGTGTGTCTTCTTTGCGGTGAACCAAACGCGAGAGTTCATCTCGACTGATAAGGTTTCACCTCCCGAGTCCTATCAGAATCTTGAGAGAGCTGTTTCTCATAATTGGATCCCTTGCGGACGTTAACGTCCTGTTATAAACTATTCTGGTACTCGGTGTGATACTCCTCTCATGTTAGAGCCTGTTTTATGTTTCGAGCTCCTCGGAAAGTACTGCAATATTGTCTGGTTTGGTGATAATATTATTCTACTTGCTCGGAATAATTATATGCGATAAGGAACCAAGGTTTCGAAAGTATAATAATTCGAATAGTAATGCGTTATCTCTTACCAAAATAATAAACAATGCCCCAAACCTGAGATCTTTAATCACCCGAAAAATTAAATAACACAACTGATGATTGTCAGAGTATGAAAAATGAATTTGAATCACAATAATTATTACCAAAGTAATGAGTAATGGATTGAAATCGAAGATGGTGACATTTGGAGGCTGGGTAGATTTATTTGGACAGCTCCATATGTAGTTACTAAAATATTATTTTAAGTTGAAGTAAGTTCCTTATTTTTCAAGTTTATGGAAAAAAACAAAACAAGGTTGAAAACAAACTGTAAAAGTCATTAGAAGTAAGAGAATTAAATTTAAGTGTCGTGACAAATTGAATAATATGAACACAATACTTACCATTATACTTCGTAAGATTCGACATAAATGTATGAAAATAAATCTTCCGTATATTTTTTACCATCAATAATTGTGTCTACGATTCATCGCTTTTAATTTAGAGATGATTCTTAACGCCAGGAAAATAAACTCGACCAATTCCAGCTATTAAATATTACACGATTAACACTTCAATTTGGTATTACTACTCACACGTCGATCAATCTAAATATCGAAATCAAATTCAAGTATTGATCTTAATATTCAATGAATGAAATTTCACATTCTATGGTAGAGGTCTTGAGGCTATAGAGGACCAATAGAAATTTCAAATATGTGCTACTTTAAACCTAAACGTGGAAGAAAGGGAAATATCGGCCAAGATTAGGTCTAGAATAGATTCTCCTTTCAACACAAAGTTAGTCCACCACTTGTCCTACTACGACCTACCAAACGTTGAATTTGTAGGCGAACACGAGGGTCTAAATTTCGACTCGGGCTGACACGGTTGTGTAAACAGCTGATCAGTGTTTACGAATCAACCGGCAGCGAACTCTTGTAATAAAGACGAATTAACCGAAAGTTAGAAAAGTAGAAAGGGACGGTTTGAATAACATCTTTGAACAACGTTCATACTTCGTAACAGGAATGAAATTTGAACAAATTCGAATGACGCGCAATTAGTTAATATACCAACGATGTCAGAAAACGTTTTGTAACTTTGATGTTTTTTGTCCAATTCAACTGCTTTGATGTGCTCACTTTGGTAGCTGACCGCAGAAATTCCCTTGTAAGACTCGAGTGCGAATGATTGAACCTTGACGTCAATTCGCAAGCATAATTTCTCGTTCTCCAGGCGATACTCCAGGCGCTCTAATTCCGATGAATCGATGGCGAGGAAAGACGGCCGTGGTGACTGGAGCGGCGTCTGGGATCGGTTTGGCGATTACCGAGAGACTAATCGAGGAGGGAATGAACGTTGCTGCCTTTGACATCCAGTACCAACGTCTGAGAGACAGGGAAATAGAGATGAGAAGTAGAGGGGAGTCGGAAGGTCGGGGTAAACTTTTCCCGGTCAAGTGCGACTTGACGAACGAGAGGGACATCCTTGCTGGGTTTGAATGGGTGGCGGAGAACCTGGGAGGAGTCGACGTCGTCGTCAACAACGCCGGGATCACCCACTACTCGAAAGTGATCGGTATTCGTTTATCAATTATCGAACTGTTGTTCTTAGTTGGGAACGTTGATGGGATTAAGAGGGTTTGTCGTACGAATGAATATAAGACGGCCGTAAAAGTGGATGAATTTCCAGAACTTACCTCTTAACCAGTAATTATTCAATTCGATTTGGTTCATTTACATATTTCTTTCTTTTATCACGCAGAATGAATTACGCTCAGCGTCCCATCTTTTTTTCAGTTTTATATAAGCTGCTTTTTTGGTAACAACTGGCAAGTTTTTTGGTTCCACGTGGCCCGTGAAATACTTTTTAGTCCAGAACAAATATGAAATTTATTTATTTATTTAGTGCGAAAATAGCACATGTAAACAAATGGTCGAAATTTGTACTTTTTTAAGAAAAAAATTATTTTCTCTTAATCTGGAAGTCAATTTTTACACAAACTTAATACGCGCGAAAAAAAATTTTCCTTCTATTGGTTTTGGTTGTCCGCCGTTATGAATTTTTGAATTTCGAGTTGAGATTCGTAATTAGCGACCCCAAGCGCCCGTAAATGAAAAAATTTCACGTGAATTGCATGTAAGAAAAAATGCATGCATGAAAGGGTTAATAGGAAGAATAATTGTTATTGACGATAACTCGTCAACCACGCTAAAAGAAATTTTTAGTTCCGGTTACCGCTCAGTCCTTTAACTATTTTCATTTTTTACCACAATTGAAAAATATAGTTCTAGGTATAAAATGAAAATTAGTTTTCTAGCTGTTACCAGAAAGTCTAGTATCCGTTACTATTCTTTATCACTACGATCACTGTTGCTATATTTTCTTGCAACTGTTGCGAAAATTTAACGCTCGTGCAACGATAAATTGACGTTAAAGCCTTGTTTAACTAAAAAAGTAGAGTAAACCTCAGAAACTGATTCAGCGTTGCAATAACCAAAAAAGGATAGACGATAGCGCAAAATGGTTAGGCGTACCTCGTTTTTCGTAATTCCAACAATATTCAAACAGTTTTTTTAACGATACGTGTTTTACTCAATTTTTCTAGTTACTGTAACAAATGAAATCTTTCTCACTACATGTTTTACTTCAAGTTTGGAGACATGCTTGTACAGCTTATCCTCCTTACCACCATTCCGTTTTTCTTCTAAATTTATTCTATGTTTTTTGTTCGTAAGAAAAAACAAGTCGAAAGTTGCGGCCAAAAAATCTTTGTTGAAAAACTAAAAAACACAAAAACACCTTTCGAAGATGGAATCAAATGTGTTCCAGTATTCGTGCAGGGTCATATGAATCTGTATTTTTCAGAAAGCGACACCGACGTATTCAGGCGGATGCTGGACGTGAACGTCTTGGCAGTCGCCATTTGCACGAGAGAATCTGTGTCGTCGATGCGCGCCAGGAACGTCGAAGGCCACGTCTTCAACATCAACAGGTCAGAAGCCCGATCACTTCTTATTTTAGGATCGTCACCTCCGAAGTCTCCTCCACCATATGCGTAATAATACATCCTTCAGCATTCTGGGCCATGAAATTCCCGAAGGCGTTCTTCACCGGGGCTGGAACTTGTATCCCAGTTGCAAGCACGCCACGGTAGCGATGTCCAGCATTGTGCGCCGGGAGCTGATCGACGTCAAGGCCAAAGTCAGGATGACCGTGAGTATGGTTGGGATTTTCCCTAAGGATCTCGGGAATTTCACCCGCAATTATATTCCCCTTTAAGAGCGTTAGTCCGGGGCTTGTCAAGACGGAGATAACGTCCGGCACTCCGGAACTGAGCAACTTGTTCGAAAGAATTCCGACTCTCGAGCCAGCTGACGTGGCTGACGCGGTTGCCTACGCTTTGGGCACTCGGCCGGAAGTCCAGGTAGAGAAAGGTTCAATTTATTTACATTTAACTGACAATTCTATTGAAACGGGTATCGCTGCAATGACAGTTTAAATGTTGTTCATATATTGCAAGCAAATTTGGTACACGTTACTATTTGAGGTGACTTATCGGTGTCCGTACTACATTTTCTAGTCATTGCAACATTTCTGTTGTTTGTCTACTTCGCTACATTTTCATTTTAATCAAACAAAGCTTGAACGTTAATTTATTGCCACGCCAACTTCAAATTGTCCCAGCTACGTATGAACAAATATCGTACAACTCACCGTAATCTAAAATAATAGTAGCATGTATCAGTGCTGTGTGATCAATCGATTAATCGAGTTTTCCAATCGGTTTACGAATGGAAACCGTCGATTAATCGATGAATTGGGAAAACGGTTAATCGAAAAACTCAATTAATCGATTAATCGATGAATCACCCAGCAGTCGTACGTCTACTAAGTTTTCTAATCGCAATGACAAAAATCATTTTTATATCGTAGATAAATCTGTATTCGATTACGGCAAAAACTGAAAGTATTAAAAAAAAAAACAACTTTTCGTCAACCACAACTGAAAATTTTTCTCCCAGGTCACCGAATTAACCATCAGACGCACCGGAGAACCGTGAAGTAATTGCTGAGCGACGGTTTGTCCGAGTTCCGGAAGTGTACTATTTCCGAGAATAAAGTGAAACCTAGGCCGAGTAACGCGATGGATTCTAATTCTCTGACGCTCCTGTCCATTTCCTTCTCTCTCGTAACACTTTTGAATATTTATTTGAACACCGATACACCTTACGCGAGATATTTGGTCCTGGATTCTTGCGGGAAGATCGTTTGTACGTCAAAGAAAACGGGGGAGTCTTTAGCGGAGATTTTTCTCGACTCGCGTTGAGAGCCTTACATGACTCACGGCACCGCGAAAGGAACATAAAAGGGATCGCAAAAAATTCACGGGCACGAGGGATACGTAAAGGAAATATAAGTATACAGTCGAGCCAAAAAACGCAGGACAAAGGGATTTAAGGAACCCTGGAGGGCCGGGAGGAGAGAGTGAAACGCATTCACCCTCACCCTCCCCCCCCCCCCCTCCCACCCCGCCGGAGAAAAATGATCCAGATAATATTACCCAGATCTCCTTTCATCCGGCGCACGTGACGACGACGCGTGTGCCGCGTTCGTTCGCTGTGTACATTTCATTATCGCTCCTTCGCTTTCTTTATTTGACTTTTTCGCGATATTCCCCACTCTGATTATTGTTTGTTTTATATATTAATCAGATCGCGGCTCGAAGACCTAGCCTGCGGATACGTGGTGAAATTACAGCCTCTTATAACATCTGCCTTGTCTTGGGTCCGCCTCGTAAACTCTCTTCTACCCTTATTACACCTACAACGCGATGCCCGTCGCATTGATGAGATTAAGCATCGGTAACCGCTGCATCCATCCCCTGATATCGCCGGGTCGTTCAAGTCACCCTCTCTTTTCAAATATACCGTTTATATGTAGAAGTTTCTCCCCTGGTACGAATTATTTTCGACGATTTTCTACGAATTTTGTGGAGAAATCGGGACATTTCGTACAATATTGTGCTAAAAATAGTTTTCATGAAAAATTGTAGTTATGCATAGTTTCTCGTAAAAACTTGTTGATTTTCATGAAAATTTGTGTTTTCTTTAGCTACTTCATGTTTTAACGAAAATTAACAACTCTTTGCGAAAAAACTATGCATGTTTACAATTTTGTAAGAAATATGTAATACGAAATGTTTTAATTTCTGTAAAAATTCGTAGTGGTAGAAATTTTCATCAGGATCGGCTGTGAAACCAGCGTGATTTTCGAAAGCTACTCCACGATTGTACCTTCGAGCGCATGTTTAATCGTAAAGCGTAACGACTGTGAAAATGTACATATTTATATATTTTTATTTACTTATTTATTTTTCATCTTCTCTACACTTTTAACACTTTTATATACCCTGAAACACTTTAACGGCACTGCGTTTTATAATTTTTATTGTCTTTCGTTTACATATTTTTACTTACTTTTGTGATCACTGACACGTTGTCACTTTTATTCCTTGTACATTAGATGATGGTCATATTATGGTCTTGGCCAAGCTGTAATTTGTGTTATCACAGACTGCTTGAACTTTGAATCATGAACCTCCACTCTGGAAATGTCATTAGTCCGATATTAATAAACTTCTCCCTCTCTCTCTCTCTGTCTCTGCCACGTGCGCCCTTCCGCAAGCCACTCATTTCGGCTTGCTCTCTGCTTCTGCCTCGCTCTTTTCTGCGCTTTTCCTGCCTCTATCCAGCTGCTGGCAGGCCAAAATAAACTGTCACCGTACGCCTGAATTCTCGTGCTCTCTCTCACCCACCAACTTCGTCACGTCGCGTCGCTCCGCTGGTGGCTTTATCTCCGTAATGTTGTTAGTACTTCTCTACTATGCATACAAATCGCTTATACCACGGGTCAATTATAGCGAGATAGACAACCGGATTTATCACTGATTCTATATCCTATATAGGTAAACCAAAAAGCGGAGATATGGTTTGAATGAGAACAAAAATTCTTGATCGATCTGACGATTTCGACGACGTTGCAAATATTACAAATGGTATATTTCGGCTCGCCGTGCATCGATCGTATTGACATAGGGCTTGATTGAAAGCTCTTGAAATATATAAGCGTATAAAACTTGTCAAATGTCGGAGTTTAACGTGAGAGGGGATAAATATGTGATATAATATTTTCACCTGGTTAAAAAAAAAATCTCCCAAAATGACTTTAATCAAGGGATTGTTCTCCAGTACGCTGGAAACTTGAACTTTTACCAAAACAACTATGTTCCAACTTTTATGAAAAAAAAAAAAAAAAATACCTCCAAATCTCACTGGAAAAATTGAATATCCAGCGGTCGCTGAATACCGACACAAAATCATATAAATCATACGTAATTACAGTCGCCCCGACAACCGCCCTCTATATTTATTCCTACTCGATATGATTGAGCAATAACAACCCCTAAAAATATGAATTGATTCCATTCAAATTTCGCGTGTACTGAGGGATGTCGAGTTGGAGTAAGTATAAGGTGTAAGAGCCGGGGGTAGTTGACATTTTTTTACATTTCGACGAAATAATTTCGATTGAAGCCGTAATTAGAAAGAGAGAGCAGCAGCTGGGGCCGGACCTCTCACTCTAATCGTACACTTGGCGGGAGAAACATATTTATACAAGTATACCTCCCCGCTTGCCTTATTCTTTTCATCTCTTTCTAATTACGAAAAATAAATATCTATCTCTCTCATCACCCTTACAACAAACTGCCGCCGCGGTTGCTTTTATTCCCCCCTTTGTTTTTTTCCCAGAGAACCTTCTTCTTCCACTTCATTAGATTTCGGAGAAACAAGAGAGGGGCAGATGCGATATTGATTTCAAATTCCACTTTTTTTTTTTTTTTTACTCGCATGATATCGTGGAAAGAAAAAAAAAAAATTAAGAACAGAAAAGAATAGGAGAAAAGAAGTCGTCTATCGGATTCTGGCTTCAATATTTTCGGAAGAACTTTTCCACGGTTCTGTATAGTTGGATCTCATCTTATTGCATCGGTGTTAAGGCGGGCAAAGAAAGAACGTGCTGTATGTGGAGGTGTATGGAAGAGGATAAAAAGTGGTAAAAATGGAGGGAGAGGAAAAAGGAAGAAGCAAAAAATAAATAAAGGACGTATACCTTTAAGCGGGTAACCAGAACAACGGGCTATATCGGTGAAACGCGGTGGAATAACACCCTAATTTATGGTCGTCACACAATAACCATCATAAATTGCATCTGAGCCCACCAACCAACGAAACGAGCGACCGAACGAACGAACGAACGAATGAACGAGCGAAGGGCGAGGAACAGCTCGCGATAGTCGCGATCGCCTATATTTTACATCACGAGCGAGGAGCCCGATGTACAAAACCGGGGCATAATTTATCTGTTTTCAAATATACGCTACGATAAATTTGCATATTTTAATATAAATTCCCGACTACCGAAGAGTGGATGTGTATAGGAATTTTTATCGATCCTTGCATTTTTATTTTATTTTTATTTGTTTTTTTTTCAATACTTTTCCATCTTGTCGGTAGAGGGTCGTATCTCCTGTAGTAAACATACACCGTCGAATCATATTTGACTTGTATTGTTCGTGAAATATTAAGTCAAGTATTTCAAGCAGACGTGAACAATCTTTTCGAACCTCCAAAAATCGCAAAGAAGTTCTGGTTAAACGGTTGAAATTTACGTTTACTTTTGTAGAAAAATTTCAATTTATTCATATTCTCGCAAGTGTTGATCCTGGAATGTTCAAAACGTGTTAATACTTAAATAATGATACCTTTGGTAACTTGCACATACCGGTGGACAGTTTCTCTGAGTTGAATTTTTCTATGAGTTCCAAACCGAAGATACAAGAATGAAGAAAATATGAGAAACTTTTTAATTTGCTCAATTTGTAAGTAAAGACGAGAAAGAAATAGATGGTGTATTTTTGTTGATACGCATGTGATTAATAACATTTCGTATTTGATAAATGTTGCAAAATTTATTTTACATCAGCGTATAATTTGAACGTCAATTAATAATCGTTATTCGAAAACATACACTAACACCAGTCATACATTAATTATCTCGTTTTACACTCGTGGAAATTATTAATTTTTCGTGTAATTAGATCTTACCATAAGAGAGCCAGCCTGAGGCAATTTGGTGTTGGTTGCCGGTAAGATGAGACGTTGGTATAGGTGTTGCGTCGATAACTCTACGTTTTCTATCTTCGTCTGAAGCGTGAGATAAGAAAGGACAAGGCATTGACGTCAGTATATCAGTGAGCATTCCGGCATTGCAGAATGAATATTTACTGGCTATTCTTTGAAATGTCGGTAACTTACTATTCGAACTTATCGATCCGCGCGCTGCCTTAATGCTCAAAAATCCCCGACTCCTAAATTTCACGCAATTTACGCCAAATAGCAATATCCTAAACCTAAACCTAATGGATAAACATGATGGATTAAGGTTTAATTGGATGAACGAAGCTTAAATTAGTATAAATAAATTATCAAATGAATTATGATAACGCCCAGTGAGGGATGATAGTTGACGAGAGGGTTGACATGTCTGACTCACAATCAGTGATTGAGGTTAATATGTGATTCCATTCGATAAGACAAAGATTCAAATACAAAAAAAAGGTAAGGCGAGATTTTTTCCTTTGAACTTTGGTTTCATTCTGTTCACTTCACTCCTTCATTTTTATTATTAAATTTCAATATTGATTGTTCCTACTCCATTGATTAAATTTTCACTACTCAACTTTTCGATTTTAACTCAACTGTTCTTTTTCTCGTTTTGCAGTTTTCTTTGGCTCCCTCTAATTCTTTCTCAACCAACTCTACTCTCTCGTTGCCAAATCCGTTCGGTTCTGCACTCTTCGACACTCTGACTTCCAAGAAACATAGGAATCACATCGTATCTTATCCTCATCTTTAAGGAGCAAATTTGCATATATCCTGACCTGAAATCGGCAAAAGAGAACCCTTCAATTCACCGCTAAATTCATGCCACATCTGTCAGTATAACAGTCGCTGAATTGCTGCACATGTACATTATCGTACATGTGGATTTGCCCGCATGAACACATTGAGCAGACTTTGCTCGCACGTATTCAGGAGCGAGTGGCTCAAATGAGCATGCTTACGTTGGCAGTGTTCCGCTAATGAACCAGGTGTGGTAGCTCAGCCATTCTCAGCTTGTAGGGAATGGGTTTACCTCCCACCTTCACCCAGAAACCCGGCAATCCCTTTCCTCCCCGATCCTCGGTCGCAAATATAGAAGCCGCAGAACTCCGGACCGAGATCTCGCCCGAACCTTATTGCGCCAGGAAACTGCACTGAATTCTTGAGCTGATTGTGAGCTCATAGAAACTGCTGCCAGACCGAGCTGCACACCACGTTATCGGGTCCCGGAGACATGGAATACCGCTCAACTCACTTCTCCGCAATGTAGGACTGCCTCAAATTGCCTGTAATCCCGTTCAATCAATTTCAACGAAGAACATACCTTTCGGTATGAAATTATTTCATGCCGTGATGAACGAGATTACAAAATTGCCACTTGTTCTTTTTCCCCGACCTATGTGTACCGACAATTTGACGTAACAATGTCAACTTGCTCGCCCCAATTCATTTTAACAAGTAGAAATTCGTCAGAGCTGATCTTGACAGCCGTAAACCTCACCAGTCATATTTCCTGATAACGTTATTATTGTACCAATAGAATTTGATTGCAAGATTTGCGATGGGATACAAAAGACACGCGGTACTACTTGAGGATAAAAATGTTACGTTTAAAAAAGTTGACAGGAATCATGAATAATGTAGAATACGTCGGAACGCAAAAACATCGTTACGTTACCACATGGAAAGTACTCCCCAATGGATAGGTACCAGAAATTTATCATCAGGCTGCTTATGGAGCCTGAACTTGGATTAATCCCCGGGAAATCAAATGTGAGTCGATCTACTGGCATGCACCAACGAAAAACTCTGTTATCGTCAAAGTTAGACACGCCAGGGCTGAGCTTAGCAGATAATACTAATCGCTGACAAAGGATATAAAAGTAAACTTAGCTCTTCTCGAACAGTTACACGGTTATGTGGGTAAGCAGCATGTGGTGGCCAGTGTTGTTTCTATGCGCTGGTTTCAGCGCGGTTTTCGGCAACGAAGTTACGTTGCCGGTCTCTGTGAAGTTTGGTGATGGCCTCCTAAGCTTTTCCAAAAATACCAACGGACTTTTTTACACCATTAACGAACAAGGTAAGACAGTCAAAATCGTTTTTATTATGAGTATTGATCAGAACACCGTACAACTACACAGTCTGAGCTTTCACAAGAGTGAGAAGCAATAGAACAGATCGATTCGGTACACCGACGTTCATATCATCTACACTTATTATAAAGGGTGAATTTTCTGCACCCACATGTGCTGCTTAACGGTATTTTTTCCTCTTTCAAATAGATGGACTTACCGTGGAGAACAGCATTTCCACTGGAGAATCTAACGTAGCCAGGAATAATCAACAATACACATTGACGGAGTGTTCGACTAATGAAGAAGCCTGCGTTGAATTTATCATAAACGACGTGAATGTCATCCTGAAAAAGGACCTGAGCAATCGAGCTTCGTCTGTCTCGCATGTCGTTGTAAACTCGAGTACTGATGGTGTGAGAATTGGTGCTTGCGTCGAACTTGGCGATGGCGTTGATTGGTTCGGCGGTCCAGAGGCTAAGTACCAGCTATGGCCGGTTCAAGATGCTCAATGGAACTACACAGCTTACTATACGAAGGAGGACGACGCCGTTGCAATAGCAGAACCATACTGGCTCAGTAGCCAGGGGACGTATTTGTACGTCAATCCTGCCACATCCATGTTCATAGGTGAGTTCTTAAATCGACACAACCGGTCGAAGGTTTTTTTGAATTGGAATCAAATAATGCACTGTGTCTTTTAGATCAAAACTATCTCAACGAAGGATCACTCTGCATTTACGCGGAGAATGTGACCCCGTACAGAGAACGGAATTACACCAGCCTCGAGTATTGGATTGGTAGGTACGAAGACCCTAGAACAGCCCACGAAGCCGCAGTGGAGGAATTCTTCGCTAAGCCGACCGATGTCCCGGACGAACGGATGATCGCTCAGCCAGTCTGGTCCACGTGGGCGCGGTACAAAATCTACGTGAATGACACGATCGTGCGACAGTACGCCCAGGAGATCCTCGACAACGGGTTCAACCACAGCCAGCTGGAGATAGACGACTTCTGGGAAACCTGTTACGGCAGCCTGACCTTCAACACCAGCGATGAGAAGTTCCCCGACATCAAGGGCCTCACCGACGACCTCCACGATCTCGGGTTCAGGGTCACTCTCTGGGTTCACCCCTTCATCAATGTCGACTGCACGGAGTACTACTCGATCGCCGAGAGCGCCGGGTACTTCGCTAAGGATGTTAACGGAACGATACTGACCACGTGGTGGCAAGGAGAAAACGCCTCTGTTATCGACTTCACCAACGAGGCTGCGGTCGAATGGTAGCAATCAGTTGCCTGATTCTCATCTCACAGTTGTACCAAACTTCTGCCTCCTACAACCCTTCCATAATGTCCGTCAAATTTCGCAGGTTTACCTCGAGGTTGACAGCTCTGCAGGCCAGCGCCGGAATCGATTCGTTCAAATTCGACGCTGGCGAGGCATCCTGGGCACCGGAACCAGCCGTCCTGACTGGTAACGT
Source organism: Neodiprion pinetum (assembly GCF_021155775.2). Lineage (NCBI taxonomy): Eukaryota > Metazoa > Arthropoda > Insecta > Hymenoptera > Diprionidae > Neodiprion > Neodiprion pinetum. The sequence goes on from NC_060233.1 coordinate 5,113,499, forward strand.
GGAAGAATCACCGAGCATCTACACCTACCAGTTTGCCAGGGCTTTGGCAACGTTCGGGAACGGCATCGAAGTCCGTACAGGCTGGCAGACTCAGGATCTGGCCATATTCGTTAGGATGTTGGACAAGGATACCTCCTGGACTTTCGAAAATGGCCTGCCAACTTTGATCACCACTCTTTTGGTCATGAACCTTGCTGGCTACGGATTTGTGCTTCCCGACATGGTGGGCGGAAATGGCTACATTGACGGCGTACTCGTCTCGACCCAGTACCCGAGCAAGGAGCTGTTCATCAGGTGGCTGCAGGCGAACACATTCATGCCGTCGATCCAGTACTCCTTCGTGCCGTGGGACTACGACAACGAGGTAGGCGTCGCAGTGATGAATGAACGCCGATATCCGATATCATTCTAAGTTTTTCATGCAATTTTTTCCCCCACAGACTGTCGAGATCTGTCGCACGTACACCGAACTCCATGAGGCGTACGCCCCGACGATAATCGAGGCGATGAACGCGCTCGTGGCCAACGGGACCCCCGTCAATCCTCCGGTTTGGTGGCTCGACCCAACCAACAGTGAAGCCTATAATATTTCAGATGGTAATCAGATCGACCGCTATCACATATCAAGACCGCTTACATGTACTCAAAGCAATTTTAGATAACGCCGCGTGTCATAGTCAATTGGCAGTATTGAATTCACCGCTTGTAATTGTGAGGCGAAGGTGAAGTGTGATATTCGATGATATCTACAAAATTTATGATTATTCTCTATGCCCCAAACAAGATCCACCTACTTAGTTCCATTGAACAGGTGACTTATCGTTAGTACCCACATTTGACCACGATCCGATATTCTATCCAGCTTGCATAGGCGTTACGCAATAGCGGATCAGGGTGAAAATTATTCGACAACAAAACGATGTGGATTTTATTCTGCAGAATACCTTCTCGGCGAAGTAATCCTGGTGGCTCCAGTTGTCGTGGAGGGTGCCGTGACGAGAGACATCTTCTTGCCCAACGGAACATGGCGAGACGCCACCTACGGCACGTATGACATCTACGAGGGTCCGACCTGGATCTACGACTACCCGGCTCCACTAGAGGTCTTACCCTACTTCGTTGAATCAAGTTACTGGGAGACGCTGAGTGCAGGGAGCGGAGCTTTTCTTCCATCGTCCAGTCTAACAGCGATCTATACGTCAGCAATTTTAGCTCTGCTCATACAACTTTTCAATTAATCACCAGCAACGTTATAGTCAATCCATTTCAAATTTGAAGCCATGAATAGATACGAACGGAACAATTATATTTGCTCTGACGAATGCTCGCTCTTTCATGATAAAAAATTATTGCATAGCCTTCACACGTCATACATCTATAACTTACCTGACGTTTTGTAAATATTATGTAAATAATTTAGAAATATAAGATAATGGATAAATGTATATCGGTACCAGCCATCATCGTCTCAAACATGTAACTTGAGGTCATGCCACATTGCAAAGCAGCTTTATCTAATAATAAGGGCTAACAAGTCCCGAACGTTACTGATCATTAAAATTATACTCGTTATTCGAGTCTTGTCATTATTTTTATCGCGATAACCCATTTCATTGACACCATAATCAGCAGTATCCTAATCGTTTTAGAAATATACGAAGCGTGTGTAACCAATTGCCGAATCTTTCGCTTTGCGATAGGAATTGAGTGTCAAGGTACCTATCTGTAAACATTCTTATCGACGAAACTCTGATTGATTTCATAAGTGGAGAACTCTATAAGGCACACTTTCAGTTTATCAAATTCCCAAACTGAATTGATTGCATCTAACAAGGTAGGATTGCTTTCATTAGGTAAAGAGGGTAAAGATAGTCCCAGTGCAACAACGGCTATAAAAGAGAGGGCTGTGTATTTCTCAAACAGTATACAGTGCATAAAATGCGCGGCATGTGGAGCTCGGTATTGACTCTATGGTTAATCGGTGGTGCGATCTCCACTTCCGAAATCACGTTACCTTTATCCGTGAAATTCGGCCATGGCTTGGTAACTTTCTCAGAAGAAACTAACGGGGTGTTTTACACGATCTCCGAAGAAGGTGGGCTGTTCAAAGAGTTATAAAATATATTTTTACATCTAAAATTATTGTCATTTGTTATTTAACGAGGATATACTCAAATACCAGTGACCATTATTACAATTCTTTTTCACAAGCTGAATCAAACTCTAGACTAGACGTTACCGCTTGAAATCATTAGTTTTTCCACACACTAATTTTTCACCTATTCTTTTACGCATTTTGAAATAGATAAGCCAACGATCAGGAGTACCTTTGTCACGGATGAATCGTCTTGGGCGAAGAGTGATCAAGAATATTCGGTAACTGACTGCACGACGGACGAGGAAGCCTGTCTCATATTCGTCGTGAATGACGTGACTCTGGTTCTAACAAGAGAAGTCAGCTCGCGAGTTGGGTACACACACGCAAGTTTAAATGCCACCAGCGACAACACCACGGTTGGAACTTGTCTGGAACTTGTCGATGGGGTAGATTGGTTCGGTGGACCAGAACAGTGGACACAAATTTGGCCCGTTCAAAATGACCAGTGGAACTACACCGCCTACTATACGAAAGAGGACGATGCAGTCGCGATAGCAGAACCGTACTGGGTCAGCAGTGAGGGAACGTACCTCTACGCGAATCCGGCGACATCTCTGTTCATAGGTGAGTTCTGGCGGTGACGAATCCGAACCGGTGAAATAGCTGGTCGTATTTTTCAGATCAAAACCACCTTCACGACGGATTCCTTTGCTTGTACGCACAGAACGTGAGCCCGTACAGAACGCGAAATTACACCAGCCTTGAGTATTGGATTGGTAGATACGATGATCCGAAAAGTGCCCACGAAGCTGCAGTGGAGAAATTTTTTACGAAGCCAACTGACATCCCAGATGAACAGATGATCGCCTTACCGATCTGGTCGACTTGGGCGAGGTACAAGGTTAACGTGAACGACAGCATCGTTCGTGAATACGCCCAGGAAATTCTCGACAACGGGTTCAATCACAGTCAGGTGGAGATAGACGACTACTGGGAAACGTGCTACGGCAGTTTAACTTTCAATACGAGCGACAGTAAGTTTCCGGACATCAAGAACTTGACCGATGATCTCCACGATCTTGGATTCAGAGTAACCCTCTGGATCCACCCGTTCATAAACGTCGAGTGTGACGAGTGGTACGCCATCGCCGAGAGTGCCGGGTACTTCGTTAAGGACGAGAGTGGAAATATGCTGACCACCTGGTGGCGGGGGGAAAACGCATCCCTCATAGACTTCACCAACGAAGATGCTGTGACATGGTAACCAGCAAATAAGTACATTCCACTCTGTATTAATGGTTCTGCCAAATAGCCATCGAACGAAATGGTGTATGTTCACAGGTTCAGCGCGAGGTTGACTGCGCTGAAGGAAAGTGCCGGTATTGACTCGTTCAAATTCGATGCGGGCGAGGCGTCCTGGGCCCCGGAACCAGCGGTCCTCACAGGCAACGTCGAAGAGTCACCCGGGATCCTGACATACCAGTACACAAGAGCCGTAGCGGCGTTTGGAACCGCAATCGAGGTGCGTACGGGATGGCAGACTCAGGACCTTCCAATCTTCGTCAGAATGCTGGACAAGGAGACTTCCTGGACCATAGACAACGGCCTGCCGACACTGATCACGACTTTACTGGCCATGAACTTGGCCGGCTATGGGTTCGTACTTCCAGACATGGTGGGTGGCAACGGTTACATCAACAGCTCCAGCACCCTGACCGAGTACCCGAGCAAGGAACTGTTCATCAGGTGGCTGCAGGCCAACACATTCATGCCCTCGATCCAGTACTCTTTTGTTCCCTGGGACTACGACAACGAAGTAAGCGTCGCGGCGACAAATGGACTCTGATATCCGATATCATCCAGTGTTTTTCATATCATTTTTCTCCCGTAGACTGTCGAGATTTGTCGCACGTACACCGACCTCCACGAGGAGTATGCTCCGACAATAATCGAGGCAATGAACGCCCTCGTGGCCAATGGGACCCCCGTCAATCCTCCGGTTTGGTGGCTCGATCCAAAAAACAGTGAAGCCTTCAACATTTCCGACGGTAATCAAGCCTGCGCTTATCTCCCAAATGTTCTAAATATATTGTTCACGCGTTAAAAGCGGCTCGAGATCGCATATCAGGAATTTACAACATTGCAATTAATCTATCAGGCAATATTATGTATTACGGAAGTTATCGATAAGATCATACGTTACCACATTATTGACCCGGTTCCAGCAAACGAATATCTAAAGTCCTTTACAACAGGCCGTATTCAGTTCTTCTTTTTCCGTATTATATCAGTATCACTTTTCAAGCCTCTTCATCATAACTGAAGCGAAATCGACTCCGTTCGCAGAGTACCTTCTGGGTGAAGTAATTCTGGTGGCTCCAGTCATCGAAGAGGGTGCCGTGACCAGAGACATCTTTTTGCCCAGCGGTACTTGGCGCGACGCTTCCTACAGTCCGTATCAAACTTACGAGGGTCCAACCTGGATCTATAACTACCCAGCACCCTTGGAGATCTTACCCTATTTCGTAGAAGCAAGTTATTGGGAAGAGTTGGGTAAGGACACCACCAGTGAAACCACCAGTGGTGGATTCACTCTCTCGTCCAGTCCAACAGTCCTTTGCGCATCCGTGATCTTGGCACTAACCACAAAACTTTTCAACTAATAATCAACGGCATTCAGGTACAATGATCACATTCCCATTACACAATAATCAGATTTCGCTGAGAGCGCCCAGAGTTGCGACTCTATCATAAATGTTCAAATAATTCGTCACATCGGTATATCAACTCCTCTGTAAATATTGTAACTCATGATCAGTTATCAACCGTCAATAAAATATCGCCAGTTTTATCGATATCCAATATTCACTTACTCTGTATTTGAGGCAAATGCACATCATCCGCGTTTTCCCCTTTTCCCCATAAGGCCTGAATAATGAAAAGTAATTATACTTCTCTTTGACACCCATTAGTAGTTGGCAATATCACCGAAGATCAAGACAGGGAGCTGCTACGACAGTAGCGACTGCAAAATATCGGAGTATTTCTGTTAATAGTTCAACGGTTGAACCGCACTGCAACACGCTCCGTCATGGTAGGAAGCGATACTTTGCCAACACGTTGAAAGCAGAGGCACGTGACTTATCAGTGGCGATGCTTGACGCTACATCGCAAAGTTCATTATGTTAACGATAAGTAGGTAACAGTTTAGAAACTCGCAGTGCCAGAGACGTTCGTCTTAACACTGAAGAAACTTGCGAGACACGTTGCGTATAATTGCGGTGAAGTGATTTGCGAATGGTGGTTATACTAAATGAGCCATTGCGAAGACGGCTGTATAAGGGGCCGTCCATTAATCACGTGATCTTTTTTTAAGCATTTTTCAACCCCCCCCTCCCCCTTGGTGATACGCGGTGAGGTTTAAGACTACCCCCCCACCCCCCTGCCCCCACCCAACATCACGTGTATTTTTAGTATCCAAAAAAAAATCTAAAATTTTTCAGAATATCTTAGAATATTATCCTAAGTACAGATATAAAATATAATTTTATCTTATTCTGATATTAAGGACCATGATAAAAATGTCTAGATAGAAAGGTTAATAATGAAAAAATAAATACACGTGATATCTTATTACACCCCCCCCCCCCCACCCCCCACCCTTGTGACATTTAGTGATTTTTGGCAACCCCCCGCCCCCCCCCCCCCCTTTCAAGCCTCACGTGATTAATGGACGGCCCCTAAGTCAAATTGGTGTGCCGGTAGTATTTAAATGAGTTAAAAACCCCATCAACGTAACAAGTGCAAAGATTGAATTTGAGAAATGATAAAATTCCAAAGCATCAGAATACAGGGTCGTAAAACAATTCAACGATTTCCGCTCTCTTGTACCTCGTGTTGTACGTCGATCCAAAAAGCGGTGTTGCGTGGGCGGAGAAAACTAGGACAAACCGTCGAGGCATCTACCCGCGTTGACTGGGGGAGGTACAGGAAGGGTGGAAAAGGAAACAGGATGGTCTCATTTCCATAGCAGCAATCCAGGAAGCACGTTTCCCAAATTAACTCGTGCGCGAGAGAATTAACTCGCTTGAAATTCATCCTTTTGTTGCCGCATGTTAATTTCCCTCCACGCTATAGAACCGAGCAAAATGGAGGAGGTGGCGAGGGTGTCGGGAGGGGGGGGGGGGCACAGCCACATCTTCCCCAAACGCTAATACACCCGCCATGAAATCCCCGCATCGAAAATTGAAGGACCTCAAAAATATCGCGATGTCGCATCGCGTGAACCACGTTAAAGGTTTTCATTAATTTTCATATCACGTGCTACAGTATTTTTTCACAGGAAATATTCCTGCGGTAATATTCGTCCCGAATATTACCACCATCTAGACTTATAGAAAACAATTGCTGCAGTGCATACAGCCTGTGTGTATATATACGTAGACATACCACATTTGTTATTGAGGGAAAATATTTTTCTGAAATTTAATAAAGACCCTCAGAGGAGCGCGGACCTCATCTCTCGAAGGTCCTCGAACTAGGGGGTGGCTCGGTGGTATAGGTATAGATAGGGTCACTCTCATAAACCGAGTAAGTCGGCCTCTCACGTCCTCGCGTCCATAAAACTCGACGACTAAGGTCCCTTTGTGCTCCACCTCTGCCTTATTCTTGCGCAGAGGAAAGGGACAAGCGTGGAGGATGCGGAGGGCGAGGAAGCGGAGAGAAATAAGGGTGAGAGGAAGGGTGGCGGGGCGGGGAGAGGGGGGTCGGCAAACACTCGACACACAGGTCAACCGGGTCCAAGTGTCTCCTAGCTGGAGCCAGCGGGTGCAATTGATTATTTAAGCTCTTTCAGATGTCTCTTTGCCTGAACCCTCGCGTCTCTCTCGTCCCAGTAGCTCCTCTCCTTGATCGCTGCTAATCCTTTCTTTTTGAGAAAGCACCCGGGGCGCGTCTTCCGTCTTCCGCGCCTTCTCGTATATTTGTAAATTCAATGACGCCACCTCGGCTCGACGCGGTAAAACCCGAGACTTTGATGCCTCAAAGAGTTCAAAGACGCCTCGAGAGCTCCGGCTCTGTGTACTTGAATAGACCGAAAGGCTTTTCTCGCCGCGACCCTCGATTCTTGATCTTGTTTTTCAACCGGAAGTATAGCTGGACACACCTCGACCTATCGTTTCGCAATCTCCACGCGTTGGTGATAATTATACCGTCGAGCATCCGGCGTCGATCGGTTTTCATTACTAAGGACTAATTTTTAAAATGATTTTCATACATTCTTTATTGTGTTTAAGTTTTACTGTGTTTAAACTCCTCAAAAAAATTCAATCAAGTGTAGTTCATACAGAAGAATGACATGTCCTTAAAGTAAATTTGAATATACGTATAAAATGTTCTCTAAGTTTCAATAAATTATATACATTCCTTTCTTGCCAAAAAAATTCATGAAAATCACTAAAATTAAAAAAAAGGAGTCCCAAACCTATTTCTCCCCTTAAAAGTGCCTCAGGGATGCCTCATACCGTCACAAATCGCGGCTTCATGATCGGGCTTGCCAATTTTGTTTTTCGGGCTGAAGAAAGTTCCGGGCGAATTTTTCAATCACGATGCAATTCCACTTGATTGAACCGGCTGGTTATTTACCGGGAAAACGTTATAAAACTTCACGCCGAGGAAGATTTGAGCACAATTTACGCGCGACAATGGAGTGGAGTGTCGATTGTATCGTTTTCAACTGACACATCACTTCACCGATTCGGATGAATTAGATTCGGTATTGCCTCGAGGAGGGACAATTTTTCATACCGCCACTTTTCGAAATTTAATAAACCGTTTTTTCGGTTACACGCAAGAGTCGTTCAAACCGCGTTTCTGCGAAGCAATGGAGCCGTCTTTTTTATTCTGAAAAATTAATTTTCCAGCCAGGCTTCACTCGAGAAGCCGGAGGCGAGAGATTGCCATTACATGTAAACACACTGGTATACTTGATTCACGCGTCAAATGTATAACAAAAGTTTTTACCGTTTTCCTTATACCGATGGCTACGGAGCAGCCAGCAATTCAACCTTTCAGCTTTCTCCCTCTTTCTCTCTCTCTCGCTCTCTCTCTCTCTCTCTCTCTCTCTCTCTCTCTCTCTCTCTCTCTCTCTCTCTCTCTCTCTCTCTCTCTCTCTCTCTCTCTCTCTCTCTCTCTCTCTCTCTCTCTCTCTCTCTCTCTCTCTCTCTCTCTCTCGTTTTCCGCCCGTTTCCGCGAGTCGAGTTTTCATTTAATTTAATAATTTCGGTCTCAGAATCACTGCGCGCAAATATTTACTCGAACGACCCTTATTTCGACTGGTTAAATTTTCAATTCCCCGGTAACATTACTATTCAGGCGTAATAGCTCATACGGTGGGACTCATTCCGCAATGTAATATACTTTGCCATCAAGTTGCACGTAGCTAAAGCCTAAAACCGGAAACCGTATATAATGCAATTAATATAGGACAATAAATAAAAAAAAATTTTCTTTGATTTTCTATTGTGACAAATAAATTTTGATTCTATACATCAAATAATAAACAAAACCTTTACTTATTAATCATAAAGTTGGTTTTTATCGTTTGTACGTTGGTAAATAGGTCTTGAAGTTTTTGGTTGATGGGTAATATGGGTGCCTGTGAGGAAGAAAAAGGAAATCGTTGTCACCAAGATGTGATGGACTTTATTGTTATTAACCTTATCAGGCGCAGTGTAATGCAACCATAATGGGAAATTACGTTTGGAATTTGATACGAGAAAGTCCATGCGAAAATAAAAGAAGTACGAAAAATATTAATTTTTAAACTCTGTTTATCAATTCTTTTACATTTGCAGTTGATTATTAATCATCATTTTTGAATAAAAGTGATTTAAATACAAAACTGAAGTTTATTTAATTGTTATTTACAGTAAATTTTTGAGAAAATGGGTAATTTTTTTTTAAATCCTTAATACCGTTTTGGCTTCTACGAAAACAAACTTCATCCAATAAAACTAATTTTTCTCTCATTAATTGCATAAAAGAAATCAAAATTTGACATTTAAAACCTAGACTCAAAATTCTCTTCGCACAGCAAGTTCCATCCCGTATCGGTCGCGAGTCTCGCACATATCATATTACTGCAAGCAATTTCATTACGCGGGTTGAACAGGGTGATGTTCCTTACCGCGAAAAGGCGCAAGGTACTCGCCGTTCTCTCAGCTGAGAGAAATGAAGTCTCGCGGACCATTACGCAGCAGCCTCCAGGCTTAGGCACTACCGACTAACTTGCGTGGCTCATCTTGTCCTCGTGTTTCAGCCCCTCCCCGAGCACCCAGGCTTTACTTTATTTATCTCAGTTTCTGTAGACGCCACCTTTATCGCCGCCATCCCTTCGACCCTGCTGTCAAGGGAACGACCATCTTTGTGTCTAGGGCTCTACGCGGAATTGTGTGCTCTCAGAATTGCGGAGTGAAACGGGCATATCAGGTGATAATACGTTTTTGTTGCAGTAGACAATTTATCGTTTGAGGTGAAATTCGCTTGTAAATAAAACGAATGATTCCTATTCGTTAAAATGTATTTAGAGCTATTTCCATTGACTTACAATGTTAACCCGACTTTGAGCGGTAACTGGATTGGACAGAATACGCAGAGAATCGCTACAAATACTGAAAGTCTATCGCTGTCACGTGCTTGCGAGTGATCAGCAATTATTTTCAATGATTTGACTTATCTCGATTGATTTTTCGTTATTTCGTAGAAAATTTTGGTCGGTCAAGTTCTTTTGTCTCGCTGATTGTTCTTCAATCGTTAAATGTATCGCAATGAATCTTGTCTAAAGAGAATAGGAGCTCCTTGAATGAACAATAATCTTGCAAAAATTGCTTACGTGCAGGACGGACACTGCCATTGAAAACCCATGCCTATTATACCCGTACACAGCTTCGACGATGAAATGAAAAAAATGAAAGGGATCGTCGGGAGAGAAGAAAGAGGAGGAAGAAGCACGAAAACGCAATACAAAATCCTCCGCGCTTTTCCGTCTGACTGGAATATAAAAAATACGCTTTATAGTGTCCCTCCAGTGTATGAAAACACGGGGGCGGAAGCATGGCTGCGGTATATGAAAAATATCAATGACGGTGCAGGCGTCGGACCAATAACACTTGGACGTGGCGTTTGTCTCGCAGTGTGTAAAAAGTCAACGACCTTTGTATTGTATTGGCGAAGACCTGCAGTCCTGCGTAACTGCTTGCCTTCGGGCTTATTTCACTCTTGTATCATAGCTGGTACGTGTTAGTGATGACCACCAAGCTTAAAACAATCGATGAATCGATTGATCGAGTGAAAAAAAATAATCGAACACGATTCGATTTAAACGGTAAAAATCAATCGATTCATCGATTAGGTATTTCGTATTTTCTTAAAATGGTGCGTATGAAACTAAAATTTCATAAATATAAGTATGTAGTCTTAATGGCGGAAACATTTTTTTATAATTTATAATTTCGTTTAAAACATTTTTCAATTTCAGGTAAAAATATTCAGTTATTTTTCACTTATTACATCAAATAGGCACTTGGTAAGTATGGCAATGATAATAATAATTGATACTTTAATCACATAAATTGAGGAATAAAAAGCAAAAACCGATTACGAGCAAAAATAACCGAGTCTACGAAATAATCGATTATACTCGATTAATCGGGAAAAAGTAATCGATTATTTTTTCTCATTTATTCTTAGTCTGCGTGTGTATTCCCGGCTGACATACACCCGCCGTTTTCACTCCAGATCGGCAGGAAAACGCGAAAGCTCGCCTATCGTAAGATTTAGAAACATCGAAATGGACCGGTGACGTCACGTTAGACGGACCTTTTGATGGATCGCAGCTTTTAACGTCAAATATATAGGTACATAGGTACAGCTCACACCGCAAGCAAGATGATTCATAATTATTAATAGAGCAGCACGAAAAGTGTAAGCCTCGGTCCCGGAAAGTTTACGCTCTCTTCGGTGCAACAAACCCTTCATCATTCCCTCGGAGAAGTCAAGCGAATGCCGAGTGTCACAGTTCTAGATGCGACAGAAGGGTGAAATGTATTTTCAGTAGTACGGCTGCGATAGGGTCAGACACACAGCGCCTCGACGCTTATAAAGATCTTATAATTCAAGCCTGGCATCGTTCCTATAAATGTCCCCGCTTTCAGCGCATATATAATGGCAGAATATCTGTTTTACGCAACACGAATGGAAGGAAAGTTGTTAGAAAATTGTAAAAATGGTATATTTTAGAATAAAGGAATTCCTACTGTGTGTATGATCTGCGATTTTACGTGTTTCCTGGGAGAACAGTTGTTGAATAAGATTTTCACGAGATGAAATAAACATCGCAAACGAAGAACAATGAGAAAACGCGGATTTCATTCTATACGCTCCACTGCAACGCCTTTCATTTATTGACGCAGAATTTAATATCGCACTTGAACTTGTTGGAGGTCCTATATTGTATATTAAGTATCTGTAAAGTCTCTTTCAAATGCATTCAGCCGGTTTAACGTTGTTAAATTATACCATGCTTCGTATAATATCTTGAAGAGGATTCGTGAATTTCGAGTTAAGTAGAATTCAGGAAAAATCATTCCAGAGTAAAAATCAGTCAGTCGTCGTTCCTGATTCAATGGAAAAGCGTACCAATCAATACGGTTTTCGTTACTCTTTGTCGGCTCCTTCAGAATTAGCGACCAAATTCGTTCCTACCGCGTTGTTAGAGTGTTTTTTCAGTTGATTCTAAAATAAGTGATACTAAAGTGATATTCCAGGTAATAACTCAAATTTCACTCGATTCTTCGGTGCAGTTGTAACATTTCTCCACTGCGGTTTTACTAAAATTAAACTCAGATAATCCACTCTGGTATCACTAAAATATCACTGCTAAGTTTTTTTTTTTTTTTTAATACAAACTTTCCGCATTATTTAATTTCAGTAGATTTCAAGTGTGATTTCAGTTATAAATATGAATATAGAATTCAGTGTAATTTCAGTGGAGTTAGAAATCCTTTAAATTTTAGTGTTATTCTAGTGATGGAGACGAAAATTTGGATATTTTCATATGCTTTCGATGGAATTACAGTGAGAATACCGTGTAATAAAATCCTTAACTACACCATGAAATCTAAGTTCAAATTCATTTCAATTTCAATGAGACGGAATCCGCCATGATATATTATTGGCAAGTAAGTTTTACAGGTGGGTAATGATGTTAGAACGAGATAGGTATACATAAACGTGTGCAGTACACAAGTGTGGCTGTTCAAACTCATCTTGCCGCTCCCCCAAAGCAAGGCGTAATTGCGAAACATTTTCCTCGACAATTTCCCGCAGTTGCGACTCGAGGGTGTTTGAAGCCAGATGGTACGCGAGGTATTGGATAAAAGTTCTCGGAGTCACGGGAAAATAATTTCGCGGGGAAATCTGGCTTCGAGTTCGAGGGAAACTGCCCTCCGAGGAGGATGTCTGGAAGAAGATTTTCTTTTCTAGCTAGTTGTCGACTATTTCTGATCTTTTCCATGTACACCCAGACACAGTATATAGACGCAAGTGAGCACCGTCTGGCACCTGACACGATCGCACGGGCTCTGAAGATTCTCCTATAAAACTTTTACCTCTTCCAACAATACGGTCGTGGTGTAAGGTAAGGTGTCGCATTGAATTGAAATCACGCAATATCTTTGACGCTCTCTTGTCGCCATAAGGCCCAATTTCTTTTCTCAGTGAATATGGTACACAGATTTTTTACTAAAAGGAAACTTGTCGCGGGATCGTAGAATTTTAAACTTCAGAGATCCTGTACGAGAAGATGTTCGCTTTCGAGAATGATGAATATTTATTTAAAGATTCGAGATTGTTGTTATTTAATTAGAAAATATCATTGAATTATGGATGTTTTTTTTTTGGGTTCACTGCGAGCAATCAACATCTACCAATGGATTACTAACATATCGAAAGAAATGAGACATGATTCGGTGGATAAAATGTATAAATGTATAAATACACTCAAAATATTGTATCTACCTAAGATAATTCAACGAATTAGTACGTGATTGAATAAATAAATAAATAAATAAATAAATAAATAAATAAATAAATAAATAGAGGCATCTCTATCAGATTGGTACAATTTCACAGATATTGTATCTGATAGTGAGCCCCACAAAGTAGACAAAAATTTATACAACGTGTGGTATCCTTAAATGTAAAAATCAGCGGTATCGATTCTAATAAATAAATTTCACTTCATTGCCTCACTTAAATATACAGTAAATAGGAAATACTTTTGAACAAAACCTTCGTATTTGATGCCAGCTACTTGAGCTCGATTGAATTGGAATGTACTTTCATGTGTCCGTTCAAATGGCGTTTGGTTATAAATTCTTGATTACATATTCTACAAGTCGGCAAGTCCCTGTTATCCTGACCGTTGACCTGTTTCACACTACAGGCGTGAATTCGCAAATTATGGGTAGTCAGATGGTGTTTGAGGGAAAATTCTTTCCCACACAAATCGCACTTAAAGTCTCTTTCGCCTGTGTGGAGTTTTATGTGGTTTTTCAAGTGAGTTTTTTGCCTAAACTCTTTGCTGCAAATTGTGCACTTGAAATCTCTCAAACCTGTGTGAATCTTGGTGTGATATAGGAAGTGATCTTTTCTAACAAATTCTTTGGTGCATATCTGACATTTAAAATACCTCTTCGGGCCACCGACAACATGCTGCATATTGCATGTGTGTATCTTTGAATTGTGAGTGGTCAAGTGATGCTTAAGGACAAAGTCTTTGCCGCAAACTTGACACTTAAACTCCCTCTCGCCGGTATGAACCTTTTTATGATTACGCAGGTGGACTCGCTGTCGAAACTCTTTGTTGCAAACGTCGCATTTAAAATCCTTGAAACCGGCATGAATTTTCATGTGGTAATTCAGGTGATCTTTCCTTGCGTACTCCTTGCTGCATAAAGGACATCGAAAACTCCTCTTCAACGAACTTATTTCCACACTGATATCGTCGCCACGATTCTTCACCCTCTCAGACAAAAGCGATATATTATGATCCAATTTACTGCTCGGCTCCTCATAGAATTCCTCAGACTGCTCCTCTTTCATCAATATCGTTGCGTAGAATTGCGGATTGTCCACTTCTTCTAATGCCAGCACCTCTTCCCCAACTAATCTGTTATCTGTCGCATCAAATTCGGTATCCATCGGAACCTTTGAAAATTAAAATGATGAATATCGCAGCGCTTGTGAATTTTTTGCTTCTATTTTAAAGTTAAAATACTTTCCAGCCCTATTTTTGCATGTATTGACATAGTTTCAGCAATTGCAGTATAAAATCGAATACCCACACATTGTTATTTGTGTGCAGAAAATATCAACAGAACGTGAAGTTTGGTTAAACTGTAATAACATGTAATTATATTTATTTATTACCGCACCACTTCAATTTCCGGGAATTCGACAAGCGGTTCTACTTTGATGCACCGGGAATTCATCGTCAGCCCCGAGCTGGTGATATCACATCAATTTCTTCATCACTTATTTCTATCTTCTACTTCTCTTTGTTCTTCTGTCTTTTATTTGACTATCAATTTCCAAGTCCGGAAGCCATTCACCAATTCAATTATATTTCGATTTTCTTGTCCCGATATAGAATGTTTTGACGTTTCTACTGTCAAAACATCACGATGCATAAACACATGTCAAAGTGTCTAACGGGCGAAAACTGGGTAACAAATACGCCGTTGCTAATGTCGCGCTCTCTTACATCTGCCGTCCGACCAATCCTAAGCGTTTAGTTTCCGTTCGATCCGTACGTGAATAACATGAAGTTAGCCGCCCGTGCTATCAGCGATCTCCTATTTCTCTCACCCTATCGATCAGGCGCGTAGCTCTAACTCCGTTTTATGGTGTTTTCAAATGGCTACACTGCGTGCAATTTATCCTTATTTTTCACTCAATAGCAAGGACGAAATCCTAGGGAAAATGCACTCGTGGGCACTCTGGCTCCCAGTTGAAAATGAAAACACCTCTAAGTGCGTTCCGAAATTAGCTGCCAGTGTACTATCAACAATCTATTACCTCTCTTGCGCTACTGAGTTCTTGAGTAGCTCTGCCCAGCCCCCTGACACTCGCCACTGCTCGCATACTAAAAAATTGTACGCGTTTTGTCCCCGTTTTTTAGTTCCTCTACGTAGCGCTAGTAGACTTCTGACACGCTCGCTGCCCTCGCTGACCGCGCGCAAGCTTGTCAGATAACTACTAGCGTCACTAGTGGTGGAAATTGGCGGCAGAATCGAGGAACATCTTGCGAACCACTTTTAGCAGCGTGTGTCAAGGGGCTGGCTCTGCCTCCATCCTAGGGATTTTACTGGTGCCAACTAGTTTCGGAACGCATCTTTTGACTCGACAGGGGTGCCTAACAATCGAATAAAGCCCGCAATATTTTTATTGTCCTACCAGCATCAAAAGGTAGATTTTTCTTCGCTAAAATTTAAAAACAAATACATAACCTAGAAACTGCACAAGGAAGAAGGGCCTTGACCTGTTCAGTTCGATATAGCGGTCTCTCTCTTTTCTCAGTCTCTCTCTGTTGCCCATCTTAGCGACAGCAGCACTCCTATCGGATTTAACGCTAAAAATGTACTCCACTTTCATAGACCACGTTCCCAGTACAGCGTTCGGTCTCCTTCTCTCTAGTCTTCATGTCTAGGGGTGTACCTTGATACATACGCCAATGGAAAGAGAAATAACAAAGAAGAAAAACAACTTTCAGTGCGCCTGGTGCTAAAATCTGCAGTTTCAAGTAACTAGAAAGCAATAAAATCAAACCAACGAACTACGTCGTTTTGTGACTGAAAAGGATCAGCAATAAACAAGCGCTGTCAGACGATAATTTAGCAGCTAACGTGTTCTTGGGTTAAAACACGTAGGCAAACCATGTCGTTGCACAGTGAAACCGTAGGAAATAAGCAACCAATCAAACGGCTGGAAATACCAATTAGCAAATTCAATGACGTCGCAATACCACATCACTTAGGAATGCTCAGAAGACATAAGACTAATATCGCCAAGGTTGAATTTTTTTCATATATCGATAACCCAATCTCCCATCTGCCCGATATTTTGCTCATGAGAAGAAAAACGGCAGCTAACATGATCAGTAATCTTGATCATCATGGTCTTACGTTTTAGCTAAAACAAACCGGAGACTGGGACCGTATCTATAAAGAACAGACGAATGCTTCTCGTCTGGTCAAACAGCTTAAACAGTTGTTGTACGAAATGGATGTTCTGCGAGGCCAAGTACAAGACAGCGATATCGCTAAGTTCGATCAACTCACAGCATACTCTAGAGCAAGTACAATGAATGCCATCAAAGAATATTTGGGTAAGCATTGAATAATTTTCGCATTGTTCAAATTTTTTGGACATCTGCTGACTGAAAACTAAAAACTAAAAAGTAAAGCAGATATTGTAAGATGGAAATGATTAAATTCTAGCCATGTTATAAATAATTTGTTTATTCTTCCATACTATTAACAATGATAATAATAATAATAACAGCAATAATAATAATAATAACAACAATACTCAGTTATCAATAATTGCAGCGCTGGACCTCAATCTGCCTACAATGAACCGTTTGTCAACCAAAGATGAAGATGAGGCCACAAACCACCCATTTCAGGATGGCAATATCCAACTGCACGCAGAAGAGAAAGAATTGGAAAGGCAGCAGGCCTGTCTGCATGCTTGGAACTCTCTGCAGGATGATATGATACAGCTGCATCAATTGTTCGTAGACTTTAATCAACTTGTTCACGTGAGTTTAACTTTTGAGAAATTTGCTTCTATTACTGTTTGAAAATTCTTTCAAATAATATTTCAACGTTTTGTTCAAACTTTCACAGGATCAAAAAGAGTTTGTAAACAGAATAGAAGAAAATACTGAAGAGACTGAAGTAAATGTCACAGAAGGTACAAAGTTCCTAGAGAAAGCAGGAAAATACAAAACAGCGGCATACCCAATAGCTGGGGCTCTAATTGGAACCTGTCTTGGAGGTCCAGTTGGTTTAATCGCTGGTTTAAAATTTGGTGGTCTCACGGCGATTGGTTGTGGGTTGTTAGGTAAAAGTTATTCGTGTAATGAAGTCGTCAATATCGTTACAAGTTGTAATATCGCTTTTGTTTTTCTAATAGGTTTTACTGGAGGAACGCTTTTGAAGAAAAAAACTATAAAATCAAGTACGGAAAGCCAAGCAGAAAACAGACTTGAACGTGTTCATGGTTCTGATTTGCCGTCAGAAAATATAAAAGCTAGCAATAAACAACTTTGACCATTACAAGTTGAACGCAAAAAGTGTAAGTTGCATTGCTCCATGATGTAGAGGTGGAGGAACGGTTAAAAAGCAAATAGCACCGTAAAATCCGCACTAAAAATAAAAAGGATATGAATACGGAACGAATATATGGCTTGATAATAAGATAGCCTTCCTCAAAATGTACCTAACTGTGATCTAAATTGTAATTAACCATGTACAAATATTTTACTAATTGAATAAAATCACTCGCTATTTTATACATTCAAATTCAGGACTTTATGTATAACGTCCAATCGGAGTCTCATTAAAATAAGTAAATAATTCTACCTAATTAATGTTCGGAATGCGGTTCCTTAAAAGCTTTGATGTACAAAATATTCCCCGTACCTTCTGTCAAGGGGATGGTGGTGATGATGATCAAGACTTTTTTAATTCTGCGATCCAAGATAAATTCAATTTTCGCGGTTAACGGTGCAGGCTGTCAACCGTGACGACTGAAACAAGTGCCACTAGATGCTGCGACTCTACAGGTACAGTCGATTATGGAAACCACCAATTGAAACAACTGTGAACTTATTCAATTGTTAACCGTTAAGTTCAATCGTTGGTGCGTAGTTTGTTGTGTATATTTACGAAAAACCGACCTCGTGCTAGATCAGAGCCATTCGATGTGTCACATTGAATATATGTATTCATAGTCAATGAATCAAAATTGTTCCTTCTTTAAAAACTACCGCTCAATCTAGCAAATTGAAGACAGAATACTGTTTTAAGGGAGCTTTTTTCTTTTTCGTACAGTGTTTTCGCCTTTCTCCAATCCCCCCTCCCCCCTTCTCGTCGTCCAATTTGTTTTATCATCTACACAGTTCGTGGTTATCTCGCCCACTCCGAGCGGCAAAGGTATGTTTGGGTCGAAGGGGGGGGAGGGAGTGAGATTGGATGGACTTTGACAGCAATTGCATATCGGCACAAGACGTAGACCGGGAGCGGCGTAAGTTTTCGTTACGATAAATCAGTAATTTATCGCACGTTTCGCGGTCAATTTTAGCTGGTGAATTCGTCGCGTACAAACCACTGCTTGTGTTATTGTTTAACCACCTGCCGACGTCCCGAGACATTCGAAACTCACGATTGAAATATACGTGGATACAATTCGGTTACGCTTCGCAAAGTGTGCTTCGTGTGAGAAGAAAAGATTAATAAATTGATTAATCATGGAGGTGTCTGCTCAACTCATTACTGACCTCAGAAATAAATTTTTCAAGAAACTTGAGGCAGACGGCGCACCAGACCCTGGTAGGTAACCCCATTCTTTTTACTACCTTTGTTTTCCCCTTTAAGTTATCACAAACAAGGGGCAAAAGAAAACGGAATCATTAGCACTGGCAGCAATCATTAGCACTGGCAGCAATCATTAGCCTCTTAACCCTAGCACAATGTAAAAGGAACATACTTGTCGGAGCCAGTTTTTCAAGATCATAACTGAAATATAAACTTGCAATTACCATGAATGAACGAAGTTTTCACAGTTGACATTGATATCTAACTTAATTATTTGTAACATTCTGATAACTAGCTTTTCCAAATTAAATTGCAATACTTTCATCGCACTTGCTGAACTTTTTATCCGTCGGTTCTATGACTTTCCAGCTGATTGTGTCAGATTTATTTTTGAGGCCTACTTGAGGATTCCAAGCATGAAATACCTACCTTAAGACTATCCCCACCTTAGAGAGAAATGAAGAGTTTTCTCCTACAGTTTTCTAATTGAATATTCAGAAATTGGAATGCGAACAACGCGACTGGAAGTTTATATTGCTGTTATATCATTCCAGATGGCTTCCATCCGGCTGATATTGCCAGAATACGAGATACGGATAACTGGCTGAAGAGGTTTTTACAACACAACGAACTGAACGTACAAGAAGCACTAAATATGCTTTGGGATTCGTGCGACTGGAGGAAAAAATTTGGTTGTAATGGTAATCTAGGATTTTTTACAATTTCAGTGTATACTTCATATGTCGATCCTTTACTTTGACGCCTTTCATTTACGTTGGTCAAGGGTAATTAAACTCTGTAACAGAATCAGAATTATTATGCTGGCGCAAGACCAAAAAACTGATTGGAACTTTGATCGCACAGAGTGCTAACCTTGTAAGATTTCTACTAGCTGCAAATAATTACTGTTATAGACATCACTGAAAACAACGTTAGGAGGGATTATTTAGAGGAAGGAATCTTCTTTCCTCACAACAAAGATAAGGATGGGAAAACGCTGCTTATTTTTAAATCTAAACTACATTTCAAGGGCACTAAAGACTTTGGAGAATTACAACGATGCATCGTATACTGGTTCGAAAGATTGGAAAGGTAGAATATTTGAAGTTCTGTTCGTATCACAAGTATATAAACCGTGCCTCTGGTCGTCGGCGTTTTGCTGATTGTGTTCCCTGTTCCATATCACCTGACAAATTTATTAATAAATGCAGAAACGGTGTTATGTTTCATTTATTTGCAGTTATGGTCGAAAATATCATATTTCCAACTTGTTAATCGTACGATAATGTTTCTTTAACTGAGCAATTTATAAATTGAAGAACATGGGGTACAAGTGATAAATAGAATATTCGCGATTACAAATGTTCTTTTTGTCCACAAATTAATAACTTAAGGATAGAAATCGGTACAGACAGTTTCCATTATTTTATGTTATAGACAAGACAAAGGAACCCAAATATCTGTGTTCTTTGATATGGCGGACACTGGTCTTTCGAATCTAGACATGGAGTTCACCAAGTACTTGATAGGTCTTTTTAAAACCTATTATCCGAATTTTCTCAACTACATAATCATCTATGAGATGCCTTGGGTCCTAAACACCGCTTTTAAAATAATAAAGTCCTGGCTGCCGGCGAAGGCAATTCAGAAAATCAAATTTGTCAACAAATCGACTCTGAAGGAATATGTGGATGCAGATAACGCTCTGTCTGCATGGGGAGGAAATGATGATTATTCTTTCACATTCGTCCCCGAGGAACGAGCAACAACCACGTCAAATAATGGCAAACTGGAGAACAAGAAGGTATGAAGTACTTCTCAATGTCAATTCGAATTCGCGAAAATTTTCGCAAAATAAGCTGCATAAAATCTACAAAGTCTAAAGAAATTTGAATGGAAATTATTCGTTCAGGGCTGTTATATTTTAATGGAACTCAGATATATGTTTGAAAAGCAGAGGATATGTTAATAAAAATGAATTTTTTATTTGAATAAACGATTAAAGGTTTTGTTTCTCACCTGTACAAACATTCATTTTGAAAATAGTTTCACTCGTCGGTACTTTGACATATCACTAATTGGTTCCTGAAATTGATGGAATTGACAATATCTTGTGCGCACTTTAATTAGGTCCTTTTATCAAGCTGTCTGATATGTCAGTAGGGTCTTCGACCTAGATTGCCTATATTGATGGAAACCCCACTACCCTCTTCCCCCACTCAACCTAATTGTGGCATTTTGCTGAAAGGTCAGATTCGAGCGTGAACTATTCACGGTTACTAGTGACTCAGCAGTGGCTGAGTTTACCTTGCACTCAGTCCGTCTACCCTGCTTGTCAAATTGACAAGTATACCATTTATACCACTACTTTTTATCGCCGAGTTGCTTGTGTCATACATAGATTCATTCGTCTTTGGACATGGAACAAACTCCAAAGGTATCAACGGCCAGTTATGTAACACTAAACTTGGTCTTTTGCATCCTGCTGAATAAGAGTCTAGCATCACGTATTCATAGATTTGTAATCTTATTACTTTACGTCATAAATTTTTTTAATCTGAATATACGTACCTTTTTTTTACAACTATGATGGTGGCAGTATAACACTTATTAAAAAATGTTTCAATAGCCTCGCTACTATTTTCAATCTATACTCGTTACTTTATGTCCCTTCATAACTGATAGATACTTTTTCAGGTTCACTTTGTCGATGGATCGCCAATGACTGAACAGGGACCTAGCGGAATTGGGGATCACGAAAATGAAGAATCTTGTAAGTAAATTCAGATCATATTTAACAATATTATGACTGTTTAAAAAAGCAGCAGGATATACGTATACATTGCTGCCCAGTAAAGTTGAAAATATTTTTAATTATACAAAAAGTCTCATTTAATTCTGTGAAATCAAATGAAGTATATAATTTTCTGCAACTTATAAATGTGTTGGCAAATTAAAAACGCTGACGTAGCCTGGAGATATGCTTGTCATGTGTGATACTAGAATTGTGAAATTCAAATGAATACAAGTACAACAAATCAATAATATTTTTTAAATTCATGTGGATAATATTCATTTTTACAGTATTATCTATCGATTCTGAAGTAATAACGTTTAAGAAGGAAAAAAATGAATACTCTGGAACAATAACATTCAAAAACATTACCTCGGATAAATGCATTTCATACAAGGTAATATCATGCAATTAGCAATTTATTTTCGTTGATTAATAAACTAATCTTTACATATTTAGACTAAATATTCCAAATTTTATTTATTTATTTTAAACGATTTACAAATTAGTATTCGTCAATTTTAATTTAAAAAAATTGATCGATAAAACTGTTGTGAATTTTTTATTTCAGATCAAGACAACATCCCCAGATAAATTCAGAGTTCGCCCTAGCATGGGAGTTTTACAACCTGCGCAAATTGCTCAGGTGACCGTAATGTTGCAGCCCGGTTATGCGTTGCATGGACTTCCTCGCAACGATAAATTTCTAGTCATGTGTTTACCGATGAAAGATTTGAACGCCTCTATACCAGATCTTTGGAAGGTATTAATATAAGCTCACCAAAATATAATGTCTCAAGTTTTTAGAGTATTAATCATTTTCTTCTCAGCTTTTATTGAAAATTTTTCAATTTTCTCCCATTACTTTGAGTCTCATCAATAATTATATGATCATTTATTCTCTTACAGACTTCGGGAAAAAGTGCACAGCAACATAGATTGAGATGCGCAGGTCTGGGTTCAGAAAATGGAGACACTTCAAAATCGAATTTTTTTGCAAACAATTCGGGTTCGAGTGGGGATAGATCTTTGGATAGACTGTTTTCAAAGGTGAGAACAATCGCGATATAAATTTAACCAGTCTTCACGGACCTAAAACATCTTTATTTTACTGTTCAGATTTATGAATATCTTTTCTTGTTTTCTATTTCTAGGTATCGCAGTTAGAAGACTGTCAAAATAAACTCCATGGAGATTTAGTATTCTCAAAAAGATTACAGTTGATATCAATTGCCCTAACCGTTCTCATGGCAATATCGATCATCTACATTTTGAGATCGGATATTAGAAACGCAGCTGAACAGGTGTGTTATCACCGATAACATGTACAGTATGTAAAATTGAAATGGAACGAAATAACAATACCTGAATCTAACAAATGAGTAAGCATTATTTTCGTGGGTGCTGTTAACACGCTAGGTATACACGGCCATACGACAACTTAATTCATTTGTTACATCCATAGTTTGACATAGTTCATCTCTTGATTAAAATTGTCAACTTGAAATTCGTGCCTAAAAGAAACTTAGCGTAGCCAAATTATTGTAATTTTTGCTGAAAGTTTAGTTGAGTGGGCTGAGTTGTCGCAATGATCTCTGAGCAAGCCCAATTCATCCAAGTTTAGATTACGATGTAAATGTTACGGTATCTTAGATGTGCAACTGTGTCCGACCCAAGGAGTTTGATTATTGCCATTTCTTACATAACATTCCGCAGCTACGTGCTAAACTAACTTTCATTCGTAAAAATATGACGTAACACATGCATGTCATACATACTCGTAAGACGACCATTCTTACTATTACTACGTAAATTTATTGAATATACTGTAAAAAGAATACGGGAAGAAAAAAATTTAAAACCGAGCGAGTATTTGTGTATGCTATTCATATTATGATTTGTCCAAATTATTTTAGCTTTTAGCACCATTAGAATAATACTGAATTTCATATCTATTTTTCATTGGGTTTGTTATCTATATTCAGTCTTAGAACTACTTCGTTTTAGAAATTCAATAAAATTTTATTTAGAAAGTGTTCGACTATTATGTTTTTCATATTTTGCGCACAACTGAAATGCAATTTCGCACTCGTACATGCGTTAATTAAAAATCAACTCAACTTCGTCAAAAATTTACGATACGTTTTGTAATATGAGAAATGACTGTAACTTCACTAAATCAAACTAAGTGAGAGAACCTTTTCATACATATGATTAACGTAATAATAATACTAATTAAAAAAAGAAAAAAAAAAAAAACACATGAAAGATGTACAACTCATTAAACGTGCTATTTAAGCTTGAAATTTTCATTACACATATTTTTATAAGCTTTTTTATATACTACCTATGTAACTTGATGTATGCTACCATTGTATTAATTCAAAATGCGTGTTTCTATACGCTATTGTCACATAACTCATAACATTGTAGGCAATTTGATTTTTGAAAAAGTATGTCATTATATTTTGGATATTTTGTTGATTTTTGTTTCTGTTTTGTATATCTGTCCATCTATATAACATCACATAAAGTTACTCATTTACGATATTTTCTGATTTTTCAATTGTATGTCTTCGAATACCGAGTTACCTTTTACACATTTACTTTTTATCATTTATGTAAACCTCTCCTTATATAATACCTGTACTTATACCTAATCAAACGTTATGACTTCCGTAATATGCAGTAACTATTGATGAGATTTGAATCATTTTTTCGTTTCTAACTCTCCCGCCTTAGAGCAGTATGAAAAAAACGAAATACTCAATAATAAGGAAAACTTTTGGATTGTAAGTGACAAACCGTTTCTATCATACTGATCTGCATCTCTCTCTCTCTCTCTCTCTTTCTATCGTGATACCTACTAAGCTTGTGAAGTTGCTCTGTTTCTTCATCATTTTATTTACATCTC
Source organism: Neodiprion pinetum (assembly GCF_021155775.2). Lineage (NCBI taxonomy): Eukaryota > Metazoa > Arthropoda > Insecta > Hymenoptera > Diprionidae > Neodiprion > Neodiprion pinetum. The sequence goes on from NC_060233.1 coordinate 5,137,966, forward strand.
GTAATTATACTGCTATGAATAATTTCAGTACAAACTAAATAGAAAAAAATTTTTAGTAATATACGTAATTGTATTTTTCAATTCTGTGTCTAGGCTGCAATATAAATAATATACGTATAAATATTATTATTTATGCTGTGTATCGGAGTATTAGAATAATCTGTATTAAATAATGTTACACCATGCGACCTACAATGTATCAAAGAAGAAGAATCGGGAAATGATTAAACAGAAAACCGTTGATATCATTTATTTTATGTTCGGTCTAGAGTACTACCAAAATATATACATATATAAAAAAAAAATATATATCCAAATGTTACATAATATGAAACGTGTTTCAATCGTTCATTCCTTTGTATCTCCACCCCGTGCCGATCAACGAACATGACCAGATGAATAAACGATTCAATACATTTACGTAGCAGTATGCGTAGAATTTTTTGTCTGCCAAGTGTTCAATTAATTTTACTCTTCATGCAAAATATACGTCGGAAATAAAAATGCTCAAATCGGGTATGTAAATTAGAACGAAATTAATCTAACGTTTTTCAGCAATCGTATGGGTATGAGAATTTCATAAATAATTATTTATTTACAAATGGCCGTGTCCCCACTCCACAACAAGATCGTGCGTCATCTTTTTCCCCTTAATTTCCCGCCCAAATTTCGTGTTGGCGTCAATCGGATGTGTATACATACTTATACAGTATAATATGACGCGTAGATTTTTTAAAAATTTTGTCGGGTAAAGAAAAGTGAAAATCGCGTTGAGTAGTATTGGGAGACGGAGCAGCGTTATCGCGAAATACATAATATTGTATCGGCAAAGCGAGCGGATCATGCGTCGGTTAGAAGTAGCAAGCCGGGAGAGGAGCCGTACGATAAGTGTGCAGAATTCTGGTTAGCCAGTCGTCCAGTTTGGGGGCAAATGCATTCGAACCACTGCGCATGTTCGGTCGCGCAGCATTTGAACTTTCGTAGTCGATTGTCGCCATATTGGCTTGTAGCTCTTACACAACGCCCTCACACGAATAATTCCGAGTTAAAAGGTAAGCGAATATTATCGGGAATAACGATTTGGAAGTGCAGTGTTAATGTGATAATCCGCGTACTAAGTGAGCGTGTGAAACTCCGTGCGGCATCGAACTATTCACGGTGAGTAGAACCCCGCAGTATTACGGTAAATGCTTCGGTCCGTTGTGGCGGAGGACGGAACGCATCCTCCTAGCTGCGCCCTCCATATTGATGACAGCGCCGACGGTGATAATTTTCTGAAATTTTTGCCGTTAATGCCCCCTGTGTCCTGAAATCCAAAGCATGATATTGTCTTAAAAGCTATCCGGCAGAATGCGCGATTTCTTATCCAACCTGCGGCCTCCCGCTGAAAGAGGATCGAAGAATTTTTTCATCGCTAACCCAATCCTGACCCTCTCCTCGCCCCGACGCCTATCGCCTACGATAATGCCGCTCTGCCCATGGCGTCCGAGTCATGCCTGCTCGCCTGTCTGACGTCCCGTTCTCTGCCTTTCCTCCTATCGCCACGCTATGCTCTTAACTACTCGCCGTTCCTCCTTTACCGCACCGATTTTCCTTTGGCCGATGCTTGACGCCGCTCGGCGTTCTCGGCTTCGCTGATCATCTGGAGCATCTATCGGTCGGAATACGGGTGTCCGAACGAATATGTCGAGGCCCCGCGTAATCGGCACGTTGTTGCGTTGCTGCGTGTGCGTATATCCGTTCCGTATTCGGTGGAATGAAATTTTTTCTTTCCCCTCTCTCTCTATTGATTTTTCCCCATCAACCCACGAATTCCCCAAATTACAACATCATGCAGCTCGCAACGCTGGCCCAGAATATTTTCACCCTAACGATGTAGGAACGTGGTGTCACGTTGCCGTTGATACGCAAATTTACCTGATTCGATACATGTTTTGTTCTTCACTGCTGCTGATTCCTTACGGAATTTTTTCCTCATCACTTTGTATTTTCGCTGCAGTGAATTTTGGTTCAGGATAAAACGTAACTATAGCTCCTGATGATTTCTTCGGACTTTGAGATCGTATATGGATGTGAAAGTTAGTCCCAACATACAATACACAGCATGAAAACGCACTGCATATTTGACACGTTTGTCCATTGATAACAGCAGATAAACATTGTAGCTGTACACACAGTAACAATTCAGGGTTGAAAAACATGCACATGTTTTGTTGGAAAATAAATTGTTCGTTCTTCTTCAAGCCATGCCAAAATAAATTACATTCCATTAATCCATTGGTGGAATTAAAAACGAAATACATGCGCAGCACTGTTCTCTGGTAATCCATTCAGAAGATGAATTGGCGGTACTTAATACGGGTTAGCCAAGACATTTGAAGTAATCTACCGACAGATTCATAGAAAGCATATTAAAATCATAAATAAAATGAACTTCTCAATTGTGTTGCAGGTGAAGAATATTGAGGACCGAGGAGCACTAGCGTATGGTTACACACGATGTCCGGTAACGTAGCTGCGATTAAGTTGGAAGAGGGGCAAGAGTCTGTCACGGAGATACAGACGTACCTCGAGACATTCAACAAAGAAATTGAGGGAGGCCAGGGCGAACAGCTTCAGCATGTACAACGTGAGCACAGCTATAAGCCTAATTTTCCCTGCTTCGGTTCAAGTTCAAATTGAAAATTTCACCAAGATTTATCCATCCCTGAATTTCTTTCTTTCGATACGATCACCTGAGAATTTTGATTTCTGATAGTGCAACAAGTTGAGGGTCTCACCGGTGGGGACGACGGTGGCACCTACTTTGTTGATCAATCTGGCCAGTACTATTATCAAGCCAGTAGCGACGACCCACCAGTTATGACTCAAGTACAAATTCAAGAAGCAGACGATGGGGAAGGTCAGAACGACGGCGAAGATGGTCAGGATGAACAGTACCACGAAATAGAAGAGCTTGAGAATGTGCAGAGTGGAGAGAATGCGAGTAAACAGGTTCGTCAGATTTCAGGCTTCAAATAAAAGGTTCAAAACTTCGTCAACTAGATGGAATAGAAACGGAATTACTATATGACCACTCATGATTACTTTTCAGACAACTGTAATCGATTTTATAATTCCATCTGCAAGAACTCAACACTTTTATTCTTTTATCAGGGTACAGTATCCACGAATGGAAATAGCCAAGTGGTTATTAACTCTGGTGACGCGTATCAAACAGTGACAATTGTGCCGTCAGATACAAACCCAGGTGAAGTTAGCTACGTGTTAATCGTGCAGCAGCCTGAATCTGAGGAAAAAGATGGTCGAACGGAAGACGTGGAAGTGGGCGAAGGTGAGGAAGGGGAACAAGATTTAACTGTTTATGACTTTGAGGACAATGAGGACAACGACGCACCTGTTGAGTCCGAAGCTGAAGATGATAAGACAAAAATAATCAAATTCATCCCTAAGAAATCACAGACCGTGACACAGGCTCACATGTGTAACTACTGCAATTACACAAGTCCCAAGCGGTGAGAAATATTCATAATTTCTCTACTTAATCTGCATATCGTTTAATGTTGAACCGCTTTAGTCGGTTTGCTATCGTTTCATATCGGCCACATGATACTAAGCCTATTTTATAAACAGATATCTCTTATCTCGCCACATGAAATCTCACTCCGAGGAAAGACCACATAAATGTAGCGTTTGTGAAAGAGGCTTTAAGACTTTGGCTTCCCTGCAGAACCACGTTAACACACATACGGGAACAAAACCTCATCACTGCAAGTTCTGCGACAGCGCTTTCACTACGTCTGGTATGATATATTTTCATAAATTTTATCACGTTTTCTTGCAAATTTGTCATGAACTGGTACAACATTTCATCTTCTTGCAATAATAATTGGTAATACTAGAATCGACATCAGTTGAATCACTTTAGAAAATTGTATGCATATTTCTAAAGCAGTCCCTGCCTGTTTGACCGTCATATCTAACTTACGATGCATTGAAGTTTATCAGCAAAAAGTGTTTATTATTTCGTAGTATTCGAAAAGAGTTTAAATATTACACAATTCAAGTCAAAATTCATGAAAACAAAGGTCTGATCTTGATCGAAACGAAGTGGAATGTTCATACTGTGTACCATGAATTGTATCTGCTCTTTGTATACTTTGTAAATGTTGTTATGCTTGTGAATTTGTGTGTATATCTGCATGTGTTGTGTGTACCGACATGTTTTTTTTTTTTTTCCTGGAGGCCTTGGACAGTTTTGGTAATCACATTTTGCTTAACACTTCTTATCCCTGTTATGCCATTCTAATGAAGCCGTGTAATAAAATGTCTCACAATATCTTTTCTTTTTTTATTTTTTATAACTTCTCCAGTTCAATTTTTCTTCCTGAACATCAACTTTGAGAAATATTGTTGTTACTAAATTACAAAACCTTATAATTTTCTAGATTAATTCGACAAAACATCCTTACTTGTTGCCAGCTGTACGTGGCTTGAAAAGTTCAATTCTATTCACAGTAACCATATGTGCTTATATAATATAGATCCCAACTCCTCGTGCATGTCTATCACCAGATATTTTGCTTTCAAGGTCCATTCCACGCTTTGAAATAAAAAAAAACCACATTATCGTTGTAGAAACTTGTACCGATAACACTTAGAAATACATCCCAGTGCGCAAAATCAGCACGTGGCTTATATCGTACTGTGCTTAAACTACCATCTTTCTAGTCTTATTCCCATTCTTGTATAAAATAATTTGAATGTGAAATAAAAAAGCTGTGAGTAAGACTGGCGATTATAGTGTGGGTCTCTATCTTTGGTTGCAGGTGAACTTGTAAGACATGTTCGGTACAGACATACCCATGAAAAGCCGCACAAATGTCATGAGTGTGATTACGCCTCGGTTGAGTTGTCCAAACTTAAACGACACATTAGGTGCCACACTGGAGAACGTCCCTATCAGGTACGTCCCTTTATTACTTTATACAATTTTCTTTTTCTTTTCATTATTCAGGGGAACTGGTTCGTCACACTCGGTACATGCACACACGCGACAAACCCCACAAATGTACCATTTGCGATTACGCTAGTGTTGAGAAGAACAAACTGCATCATCACATGCGCATTCACACGGGAGAACGTCCATACGAGGTTTTTCATCCTATAACGTTCTTTACCTCACAGTTCACCTAGTCTAATGAATGAAAAACGGATTTCTTTGCCTTTCTTTCAAGAATAGGATGGTCGAAAAGATCCTTCCTTATCACGGATTTGTGGAATGGCTTACGTATTTATTGAAAAAAATTTCAAAAATTCTAGCCAAATTTTACCAACTTAAGTTGCTTTTTTGCGAAAAATATAAATTATTAACAAAACTTGTCTGCTTCATGCAAAACAATTTGTTCTCATTGCAATTTACATAATTGAATTAGCAATTCAAAAATTCATTGTAACAGCAATTTTGAATATATTCCTGTAAATAATGATAGATCTTCATTGTTTTCATTCATATATTTTTCTTGATATAGTGTCCACATTGTACGTATGCAAGTCCAGACACCTTCAAGCTGAAACGTCATTTGCGCATTCATACGGGCGAAAAACCATACGAATGTGATATTTGCCAAGCAAGATTTACACAGTCCAACAGTTTGAAGGCTCACAAGCTAGTTCACAACGGTGAGTAGAAAAAAAATTCTTGAACCTGTTACCTTCTTCTTTTTTTTCTGTTTTCGTCTGCGACTGAGCGTTATTTAATCAGCTGTCACTTTTTTTTATTCAGTTGGAGATAAGCCCGTATTTCAATGTGAATTATGCCCAACAACGTGCGGAAGAAAAACTGACCTCAGAATTCACGTTCAAAAGTTACACACTTCTGATAAGCCGTTGAAATGCAAGAGATGTGGCAAGACATTCCCTGACAGGTGAGAATCTGATGTGTTATAACAAATCTTAATATAATCGACGGCTACTTCACTTCTTGGTACTTGATATTCAATGATGACATAAATCGCGGATTTATGTTACAGGTATAGTTACAAACTTCACAATAAAACGCATGAAGGTGAGAAATGTTACAAGTGCGACCTCTGCCCGTACGCTTCAATATCAGCTCGTCACCTTGAGAGTCACATGCTCATTCATACGGATCAAAAACCGTATCAGTGTGATCATTGCTATCAATCATTTAGGCAAAAACAATTGCTTAAACGCCACTGTAATCTATACCACAATCCTTCCTACGTACCACCACCACCTCAAGAGAAGACACATCAATGTCCAGAGTGCGAAAGACCGTTCAGGTATAAAATTATGTTATTAATCATGCGTATATACATGTATTTTTTTCTCGATTGTTAAATAAAATCATCGATACTAAATTAATTCGTCATTCTAAATTCAAAAGAACTTTTAGAATGCGGATGGTTATCGTTTTTCAATCGAGAATTAGAATGTTTACAAATCTCATTATAAATTATTAACCAACTAAAAATAATATGGCAACTGCGACTGAAGCGTGGTTGTAATAAATCTCGAATATCTTACAATTAAATACTGTTAAAATGAGTATGTGATCAATTGTTTGAAACGAATTATTAATTTTTTTCTTTACAATTAATAACATTGTTAGTCAGTAGTTAATTGACCCCTTCACTATTGCAAAACAAAAAAAAAAGTTATGAATATAGAAAGAATGAACAAATAAAAACAATGTCAAATGTCAGAGTCGTAAGTGTAGAAATTATTACGATGAAAATGTATTTGTATTTTTCTGATCAACAGCTGCAACCCGGTTATGGGTTGGAAAGTGTCTTGTTCTGGTGCTAAATACAGGTGAATATTTGCTGATAGCGAAGGGGTTCAAAGAAGTCGAATGCAATCTGATAGAATGTTAGTAGATGAATAAATCAATGTTTGATATTTGAATAGGCACAAAGGAAACCTCATACGACACATGGCTGTTCATGATCCTGAATCGTCCCTTCAAGAAAAACAACTGGCCCTTAAAATTGGACGTCAAAAGAAGATACAAATCATTGATGGCCAAAGGGTTGAAGTTATGACTGGTAAGTCGGAGTTTTTGAACCGGTAATTTGATTCATTTTACTATTCAGCCGGTTTCACACAAATGGATAAATTTCGTTAATTTCCACCCAAACTTTCTTTGAAGTATGTTGGCACAAGTTATCATTCTTCAGAACTACATTGCGTTGTTTTTAAGAGAACGGTGTCATTATGTAACTCCTTACCTTCTAAATCTGCTGTTTCTAATCTGATACCATATTCAAGAAATTTAAACGTTGAGAAATATTCTTAAAAGTTGTCCATACGATGAGAATTTTAATCTTAGACTAGAAATGGCTGATTTAAGGAGTGTGACATCGAAAAATGTAGACCCATTTTCTCAACGCTTCAACTATTCCGATTGCGTGTGGGGTATGGATTCTCTACACTAAGATTATTTTCGCAAGGATGCTTACGATATGATGAAGATCATTGACTAATCTCCATGTGTTGTGTTGCCGTGGCAGGAGACTTAGCTTCTAAACTTAAAGGTTACGATGACGAAGATGAAGAAGACGAGGATGAGATGATGGCCGTCGAAGGAAGCGACGGGCAGCAATATGTCGTCTTGGAAGTGATCCAGTTAGCAGATAATCAAGGAACTGATCAGGTATATTATTGATTGAATTAAAACAAACTTGAAATGAAATATCTGTTTCTGAAAATAATTTATACGTTTGTATAATTAATTACTTTCTTTCCTCCTAACAGATGGCTGTTGTTGCTAGCGAAGATGGAGATTTGGTGATGCAAGATCCTTTGAGTCAGGACGAAGTAGTGGGTGGAACGGAAGAAGGTGAGGAGGAAGAAGAAGAGGAAGTAGAAGAACATCAAGAAACCATCGAATTGAAACTAGAAGATAGTACCCATAATACCAGAAAATCAACACGATTGTCCGAATCATCGCAAAACGATCCAAAGCTACAAAAAGACATGGAAACCTGCTTCGGTTTTGACGAGGTAAATTGACTAACTAATTATTTCAGTTCAATGCCGCGTCAAAAAACAAAATAAATTGAATTCTTAATTTCTGAGTGACAACTTCATACTCACATTAATTGTGATCCGTTGTTTTCCCTAAATGATAATAATTTTTCACTATTTTTTCCTCGTACATAGGAAGAGGAAGAGGACGAGGAAGACGATAGCAATATTCATCTATTACAGACAATATCGTAATAAAGAAACACCGGGGGTAATGTACCTATAGATAGCTACCTACCTACTTAATAGTCAAATATTTTTCTCTTCAAATATGTTACATATAACTATACATAAGTGATAAGCAGTGACATTGCAGAGACTGTGAGAACAGATTAGATCATACACCCACAGATAAACACCCATATTATAATAATTTATAGATATGTAGTAATTTTAAGCTTTTACATTGGATAATAATTGTAATGATGACCTTATTATTAATGTTGTTATTATTTTTATTATGAAATATGAGGTACTACTTAGGTTATGCAACAATTGTAATATGTAAAGCGAGCGCGGCGAAAATGATGTTGGAACATATTTACATCGTGCTCAGTAATTCTTTTAAAGTGGATAGCAAGAAGTTAGATTTACAGTTAAATTGAATACATGTTAGCGGTACGATATACGGTATAATAGTTTGAAATTTGTTATTTCAAAACACAGGTGATTTGATGGTATTGAAAAGTGTTATATGTAAGCATTATCATCCACCATACATTGAAATTACCAATTTCATCTTGGGTACAAAAATGAAGTCTCGTCGAAAATTTGACGAACTTACAAAATTGAAACAAGTTCAATGCGCTTTGTAAATAAGTGCTCATTATGATTATGTTACCTATATTTCAAGTAAGATTTGGGCCGATAGATGTACATAAAGTACATCAAATATACAAACAAAACTTGGACAAGATATATTCTGATTCAATGGTGTATCATGTGTCTACTGGCACGATTACGTAATTGGGTTTATCTGATATCGCGACAAACGTAATTCCAATTTTCAATGCACTCACAAAAAATTTTAGATTTTCCGAATGGTCTCATATTAATTAAAACGATGATGAAATAATGGCAATGTGTTATCAAAGTAAGACAATCGATTTCCTGGTATTCACAAACGTTATCATAGAACGTACTCTATTTTTTCAGTCGTGGAAACATTATTTGAATGTTCTTCACTGTTATCTGTATCATTTTTCTGCCGAGGCTGCATCTGATATTACCACTTTCTTGTGACTAAGATGAAGTTATACCGCACAATATTTATCATATCAGGGATCACCTGACTCGCCATTACATCTACAGATTCTGTTTCATTTTTTTTCCCTTGAACCGAGTTTTAATTTTTAGGACTTCGTTCCAGGTTAAATAAGAATAAGTTCTAAAGTTTCGGTACAGTGTAAGATAAGATAAACTCAATTTATTCATATGTACAGAAACAAAATATTCAAGAAAAGGGAAAAAAAAATTGAATAAGAACAAACCCATAAACAATGTAATAACTATAGTGAATCGTAAGTAATCAGGTAGAAAAACAATTTCGTTCGATGCACGAATGTTTAGTTCATATTTCTGTTTAGATAGCACGATTTTTTCACATGCAAATTAACCTAGTGTTAAAGAAATCAAAAAAAGAATAAAAGAATATTATATTAATTCATTAAAGTTATTGCGACAGATAAAAGTATCTGATAATATTATTATCCGATCGTTTTACGTGTCGTAATTATTAATTTATGTATTTCTTCTATACTTACTATCAATAATATTATTATCAACTCGGTACAGGTTTAACAGAATCATTCATTGCCGGACGATGTAAATGTTACTTGTTCTTCTGCTCGTTACTAACAACTTATAATGTTACAAGTAGCGTGGGGAATGAAAAAACAAAATAAGATTAAAACTGATCGACACAACGCAAAAGCAAAACAAACTATGTAAAAAGTACGTACGAGTTTTTCTTACAATTATAGTAATTGTACATAATTTAGATGGCTTATTATTATTACTATTAAGATAATTATTATTGTATTCTGGTGTCACAAAATTGTACACACTTTCTTACGTTTATTCCAAAGAGAAGTGTAGTGATTTCTCAACAATACATGTTAACTAATCAATAACTGCCTGAATGATTTTGCCATTCCAATGAAAAGGCTAAGTAAATGAATGTTAAAATTGTTCATAATATTGTTCGGGTACTTTTCAATTTTCAACGCCGAAACGAAATCCAAAAACTTAATTCGGCGGCATGAAGATACTATTTCTCTGTACAATATTAGTGTACGTATTTTCCCTTAAAAATAACCGGACATCCGAATCGAATTCGCCGTCAGAACTTGTCGCTGAACACAATTTTCTCCCTCGAGAGGCTGCGAGTCGATCTCCACACGGGGTCATTGCCGGTCGGTGAGTAACCCTTGCCTGTCGAGTCTGCTCAACAGATGGAGCGACCAACGGAAGTCGCGCCGATCGTCACTCATCGTGATCCTGCACGCTGCAACGCTGATTAACGACTGGTGACCAAGACGCTTGCGACCCTCGGTTCCCCCTCCTTCGTCGCAACTATATGGCTGAAGTGCTGGAAGAGGAAGAAGGAATTGATTGATTGCAGATTTTCGAGACTTTTCAGTCCCGTTGATTACAATTAACAACTAGTTAGTCTGATCAAAATAGGTCTGAATTAAAAATATTCGGGATATTGCTGCATTCTCGTAAAACAGGGGTTTTCGACCTTCACGAACTCAAATGCGAAGTCAGTTTTGAGCTGGATAGCCGGTGTTTCGAGAAATGAGGAAAATTTGACATCTTTTGTGTTTTCCTCAAAAACTGCTATCGATAGTTGAAAAATGACTTGACCGTCGTGTAGAGCGGAAAATTCTACGTCGAATTGTGTCCTCTTTTGTCGGAGACGGAATCGGATTAATAAATTGATAAAAAAGAATTTTGGTGAAATAATTTCTTTTTTCCTAATTTGATAATCCGGCTCCGTTTCCTACATGTGAGGACATAATTCGATGCAAAATTTTTCGCTGTATACGATGGTCAAGTCATTTTTCATCTATCGATAGCAGTTTTTGAGAAAAACTAAAAAAACGTCAAATCTTTCCGTTTTCTCGAAACGTCTACTATCCAGCTCAAAAGTGACTTCAGATTCGAGTTCCTGAATGTCGATAACTAGCACACAAAAATGTAGCCATATCCCGAATATTTTTAACTCAAACCTACTTTGACTCGACTGTAATTAGCAACCAACTAAACTAACGAGCATTTGGAAATTATCACGAATCTCATTGCATTATTAGCTCAGATACGTATAACGCGAAAAAATGTTTGGCGAATGATTCTCTTATCTCTGGTGAATATATCCTGCGTTCAAGTACGCGGGGATGGAAAATGTACTAATTTACTTGTTTTCTCATTATCTGACGTAGGGGATGACGATCGAGTTAATTGCAACTTTCGACCCCTCCCGTCGGTCCAGAAAGGTGCAGATTACGTGCCCAGGTGCCGTGGGCATTAGTCTTCGCGAGACAGACGCCACCTTCTATCCCTTAGCGATATTACGGCGGCGCCACACCCACCGGATGGTCAACAACCCCAGATCCACCCTCTCTACGCTGGCTATCCGAGCTTTATTTATAGAACCAACAATGAACGGCCGGGTATCGCCGAACCCATGAAGACACGATTGACGTTGTGGAGGATCCATTGCGCCCTGGAGGACGAGGGTTGATTCGAGTGCGAGTTACGCCGCGCTTACGTAAGCAGGATTAAACTACCCTATCCGTATAATTGGGACCGAAAACTTATATCCTACATCCGCGGATAATAACCTCTGTTACACTGAGAGAAATTTCATTTGTATAGTAACTAGAAAAATTGAGTAAAACATTTCCCTAAAAATTCGAAGAAATCGTAGAAATCATCTTCACCATTGCAGCGTACACTAAACGATTAAAGTTGAACGTTCCGTATCACGTATAACAGCTGATTGTGACCGCCGAATGTTTTACCCCCGCGATATTTACATATATGCTTTTTAAACCGTGTTAGTCAGAATCGTTGTTACTATCATAGGCTTTATACCTATACTTATTAGCCTATTAACGCGTGGCTATTTTTATCCGGATTTAGAACAAAAGACCCGAGCGGTTCGTTGCGCCGTGGCCTGTTACACCGCATTGCACATGTATGCGTGTATTTATGTATGCCCATTGTACGTACGTGTAAATACGTGTAAATAGGTGTAAATACGTGATCCTATTGCGACTAGCGCGTTTAATTTACGACACCGCTGACGAAACCCTCGAGATAGACTGGCTGGCCTGCATTATGCGGAGAGAACACAATACCCTTGGATCAGTGTCGCTGTCACCTTCTCTATCGCTGATCTATTTCCTAAGGCTTAAGGTCTAGACACGCGTGTATCCGCCAGCGAATACGGAAGGGGTGACTAACGGTATCGCAACTGTATAACAACGCGTGTATCCTCGGGATTCAAGAGAACCAGCAGCAAGCAGAATTTTGATAACAAAAAAATCCTTGCTGTAGAATAATTTTTGAATACGAGGTACTGTAATTTCTTACGCAAGCACGATGTGCCGATTTTTTGGGAATTTTTCAGCAACTCAATCGCAAGTGGTTAATTTGTTTATTCGATCGTGTAAACGGTGTCCCAAAATTGACGCAAGTAATTTTGAGAGAAAACATAGGTTTTCGATTAAAAATTGTCATTCTTTTTTTTCCTTGAAATTTTCATGATCATAGCTTTTGTTTTCTATGAAAATTACTTCTTGCGTGAATTTTGTAACACCCTTTATAACATCGTTGAATTAGATTTTCGTCTATTCCTGCATAGGAGCCACGCGATGCGACGACTTCGTCACTCTTATGCAACCTATGGATAAAGCGGCAGAGCGACGTCCCGTAGTTTTTCTCTTATACCGCTGTTGCGTTATTAAAATATATTATACGATCTCATGAAGCATAAAGCCTGCACGGCATCTGCGTGGGTCGTAGATTACGGTATAACGCATCTGCGTCGTTTATGGACACAAGTCTCGCGGCGTACACTGTGCGCATTATTATATACCTCGGCTTGCACGCTGCACCGCGGTGTTTGTAACAAGCAAACTTTCGGGTATCAGGTTAAGAAGAATTCAAGCATTCGAGATAAGACGAAGATAAGCGCCCCTGCACCGCAGTCGTACTATTTTGTAATTTGCGCAACGCGGCCGCAGACTTGGGATATACTTACTTACGATACCCACGATACAATTTATTCGGTGCACTGATTGGAGGAGATATTTCTAGATTGGGTCTTTAACTATCTTCGTTTTACAATCGAACATGTAGTTCCAGCTACAAAATAAAAATTCATTACGGTCACTCGAACTATATTTTTTCGTAACACATTGGGGACAATTTCAAGTGCGAGTCAAATAAATTGTTGCCAAGGCTTCGCTTGACCGAATGAAAATGTAACAAACTGAAGAAACAGATTTAATTTTGCAATAACCATAAAATATGGCATTTAAAACTATAATCGCACCGAATACTCGTTATACCTGTACCAAATTTTCCTGTAATTTCAAAAATGTTATCGTAACGTTACTCGTTCTACCGAAATGTTCTGGCATATAACTGTAACAAACGAAACTATTCTCTTTGTATAACATGTGTCTAGGAAAAAAGAGACGCGAGTTTCACTTGCTGAACTCTGCGTTAATCATCGCGACATGTTCAGGTGCGCACCTAATAAGCAAGCCGTAGGCAGCGTAAGTAGTCCGTCATTGTCGCAGGGCGAGTAGCGGAGCACGCGGATAAATAACGAGATTATTTTCAATTAAGCGAAGTTTCAAGCTATCCTGCAAGAGTTGAGGTTGAAATGTGTCCGTTGCAGTAACTGCGGTGGGCAGGCTCGTTTGTTTCGCTATAGTGCGCACGTATGTATATATTGTATAAGTATACCTAACGCGGCGTAAAAGTTTGGCTCTATTTATCCGCTATGCGCCGACAAAGGCAGATTTTATTTCCTCGTTCCTCGCTCCGTATACGTAATATGAATACGAGAGAGTTGGTACCCTTATTCATCTGCCAGTGCCAACCTTCACTGCACTGCTATAACCTGGATGGACGTGGGAATCTCCCCTCATTCGTATACCTACAGAATGAATTCCTAACGACTGCATCGTCTGCTAAAATTTAATGCGCATGCGCTACGATCTGAGAACGGCTGCTTGCCAGGGTGACCAACTCCCGCGCTTTGTGTAACCTCAAAAATTTTCACAGCTGTCGTTGGCGCGTGTGCTCAATTACCAATTGTAAAAATTTTTGATGCTACACAAGTCGCGGCGCACCGTCGCTCAAATTTATGATGGTTGGTAGTCCTGGCTAACAACCGCTCTCGGATTGTAGCGCATGCGCTCCAGTGTTGCCAACACGTGACTGTGTAGTACATGTAGTACCATAATTTGGCCATTTCACAATTTATATTAGAGTTTGTACCGTAATTTCGGAAATATAATATATTTGTTTATTCATTTTTTTCTCCTTCAAAGAGCAACTATGATGAGTATTGTTCGATGTTTTATTCAAATGAATACGTGTTCGAAGACAAAAAATTATGAATATCATCCACTCGTTATCTTGCTCTCCTTCCCTAGTATGATTTGTACCATGAAAATACTATGATTTTACGGCCCTGATTCCATAATAAAATAAAATAATTTTGGCAACGCTGATGCGCATCAAATTTTAGCAGACGACGGCCTATGCAGTGGTTAAGAATTCACTGTCTATATTATATACCTCCTCTTTCTTGTACATACACACAAAATCTAGATATCTTCCTGCAGACCTGTGAATTATATGTTTATTTTAAAAGATTTCGGTAAATGTATGTACAGCGATATATTTTTTTTACTTCGACAGTCTTACGTTCGATCCAAATTGTATTTAAGATCATGATCGACGGAAAAACACCGTCTTTAAAACTTTCATCTCTGCATGAAATATGGAATACTAAATAGCACCTACTTCGAAGATTTTCAATTCTTCTCGTGCACCGTCTGCAAGGCGTGTCTTATAGGTACATAACCTATGTAAATTTGTGAGCGATACGTGACCAAGTATATTCATATAATGCACGGGAAGTTCGTTCTCACGTTTATACATAATACCTAGTGAGGAAATATCGATCAACATTTCGCAATCAGCCACCGTATGTATAAATCATAATTATATACCTACCGGTTTATAGCTACATAAGCTTCGAGTCAATAACCATTAAAGCGAGCATCTGCAGCAGCGGCTGCACTTTACTGTGGGGCAGAAATGTGACGAGCTGCAGGGGAAGATAATGGCGAGCTAATTGCCTCCTAGTCATCGTCGTTCACCGCGTTGTTCTACAGGTAATATTGAAATTAGGAGATGATCCGGAGACGTAATAAACGGACGGTAAAAAAATTCCCTCCTATTCAACATAATTTATGCATTAAAATGCACGTCGCGTATATACATACAGGGTGAGGAAAAAGTATGGAAACCCGTAGAAATCTCACGGGGTTCGGTGAAAAAAAAATTGACAACGTTAAATCTCAGATAATTTTAAACAAGGAATTCAATAGTGACTTTTGATTTGACTTTGAACCTCATCTTCAAGGTCATTTTCAGATTAATTTTCATTTTCCAACGCTCGTTTTTCGTGCCAGAAGCGGTAAGAGCGGGAAATTTGGATTCTGGTACCAAAAATGGGATTTCCGAGTGAAAAATCAAAGTTTATCTCAAAACGACATTAGGTTCAAAGTCAAATCAAAGGTCACCGTTGAATCCCGTGTTAAAAATTACTCAAGATCTAACCTTGATCATCTTTTCTTCTCACCGAACCCTGCGAGATTTCTATGGGTTTCCATAATTTTTCCTTGCACTGTACACGTATGAATTAGGTATAGACGGCCGCAGTATGCATGCGCACACCTTTGTTCACCGTCGAGTGTAAAATGTGTCATGAAACACGTAAGTATTTCTTTCCTAACATCGCCGAGCCACGCGGAGTCTGCTGCGGCTCTAGTGCGAATGAGTCATTCCTTTTTCTTTTCTTTTTTTAAACCTTTTGCAATACGCGACCGGATCTTGCATCGCGTGTCGCTGGTTATACAATCTATACCGAAAATAATCGGCAAGCTTGTTATGGGATTTCTTATTTATATGTATACAGAGTGAATTCCTAAGGACTTTACGGTCAGTCGTTTGCTAAAATTTAATGCGCATGCGCTTATAGAATCCGGGAGCAGCTGTTTGCCAGGGTGACCAACCCTCATAAATGTAACCTTAAAAATTTTGACCATTATCGCTAGTACTTGCGATCGATTCGCTACTGTGGAAAATTTTTGTGGTTGGTAACCTTGGCAAACAGCCGCTATCGGATTGTAGCGCATGCGCATTCAATATTAGCGGATGTCGGACCATGCAGTCTTTAGGAACTCACTCTGCGTAACGTTAATACATCATACAATATTCCATATACGTATATCGCAATATAGTTTCTTTTCAATTCTGCAACTGAGAAAATTCTCAGGCGTTTTCGGTTTATTCCTGAATTAGACGATAAACATTTCACGTTTATTACTTGATTTTGTTTCAGTTTTACTTATACGTTATTTTCATTTTTATTCTTTTAATTTAAGCGGATCTTGTGTTTTCTCGTTTTATTCGCTAAATTGCGATAATCGTTTATCTTAATTTCGTACCTGCATTACGTATGTACGTAAAATCGTACGTAAAATCAAATTTTGGAAAGAGCAAACGCCCAGCTGCCGGCGGCTTGCAACGTACTAGGTGTTTAATATTAAATAGCGAGCGCGATCTCGGCTCGGACCGGACGGACCGCATTAATGTTTAATAAATTCAAGCCCCTCTGATCGAAGTTCTTGGCTCCGGATAGAAGTCCCCGCGGTATCGTGGTCGTGGTGCGGGAAAAAAGGGAGTCGATTAAACCGATTCACTCTCTCTCTCTCTCTCTGCCTCTTATACCGCACTTCGAAGCACACGTATACAAACCGCAATACTGACAAATTTTTTTTCATTAAATATACGTCATGCAGTACGCGCGTAGCGTGATATATATATATATATATATATACGTCACAGACGCGATTATCTACAATTTATAGTTTGCAAAAGTCAAGGACGCGCGTTTCTCGTTTCGCGTTTGCATATTGCACCTATAACGCGTGACAGATGTTACACCTGATATGTATAGATCCCAGGCAACGAACACGTTACAATTGTAGCGCTGACAAATGATACCAATTATTTTTATTCCTACACTTCTATTTCGTGACAGCCGACCGGGCTTTCTATAGCTCATTTGTAACTTATGCAAATTTTCGTCGACGTACCTCATTTTGCAATTCATTCTTCGTAAGAGAACAAGTTGCATGTTGAACCAAATCTTTCGGAGAAAAAAAATCATGCATTCTGCACATATCGACATGCATACATACATGTTCTACATATAGGTATATAAAAATTTGTCATTAATTCATTTGCAGATTTTCTTTTCTCGGCGAATGAAATTCGATACGAAATGCGAAGAAATAACAGAACCCTCTTGCAGGTTTCCGTCCCTGCATTGCTGCAGCGTGGACTTTTTTTTTTTCTTTATTTCCCCGGTTCCACGTACAGCTCTGCAGTATAAGTATAAATGTCTGTAGTAGGGTCAGGATTGCCTGACTCGCCGCTTAACTTATGAACGAACCGTCGAATGAACGAACGAGAAGCCGAGGAAGGAAGGAAGGGCAAGGTGCGGTGGACACGTGAAAGAGGCAAGAAATGCATCGGTGCAGACACCCGCTAGACCCAAAGTCCCGGTGAGCCTTAATAATCCACCGGGCGTAGCGAATCGTGAAAGAGGCCCGTTCATCCAGCACAATTTTATCCGCTGCCCTTTGGGACCGACAGCCGCGGCCGGGTGAATCGAAGGAACTTGAAACGATATAATAATTGTATAAGTTGTCTGCGTAACTTCTTTGCAAATGTCTTTGCAAATTTTGATAAAAATCGTTGGTGTGTTTTAGAACTGAAGGAAAAATTCCAAAAAATCACTAATCGAATCGGAGCGTGAAAATTTTCATTTCGGAAATCAAATGTTTTTTCTTTCATGTTTCTTAAAATTCAATTTAGGTGCTTCTGAGATGGGTTTAACAATATCATAGGATAAAGACGACTGATTAAACAAAATTTGAACATTTCTTTGCAAGCCTTCCAGGTGTCGTACCAACGTAGATAAAATGCTTGGTGAAATCAAATAATGTCACGGTCAACCGTTTGCCGAGTTGGCGTAGAATGCCCCATGCGTAAAGGTAATACACATGTGAGTTAATTCTTCCGATCGTTTACACGTTATCGCAATACGATATTGTAGATTTTACAGTAACTTAAACCCCCGATGCACAGGCAGATATTGTACAAGCTCACAATTTATATAATATATTACAACAACTTATATCGTCAGGGATAAATTTATAGGTACACATATATACATACCTATATAATACGTTACGGCGAAGGTGGAGCTAGCAGAGGCAGATAAACAGATATATGTATATGTATAATGTATATATATGTATATATATATATATCTATATAATATATAAGAGTCCGCGGCAGCAGGAAGGTATAATTTATTAATGATATGTTATTTTTTGGGCGTGCCTTTAACCGGGAGGAGAAAAAGTTCGGTAGAGCTGCATGTACGTGCAGTAGACGTGCCGAAGTGCGGGATATGCACCCTGCTCCGTGGGCACCTCGTTCGTTCAGGGAACTCGAGGTCCTTACCTGTTGAATCCCCGGGACCGAGGACCGAGCCGGTGCCCGTCTCTGACCCGGGATACAGTTTAGTCACGTAAGACGAAATCCCATCGAGACGGACCTGTTTTTTTTTTTAGTTTTTTTCTATTTTTTTTCCCACCCCTGCAGGGCCGATGCCTTTCATCCCCGTAGCGGGGTCGCGTCTCCACACTTTGCCCCTTTTCTCATCCCAGGAATTATTATATTCAAAGCTTTTTCACTCCGCGGGGATGCCGGCGAAATGCTTTACTTATGCACGATAATACTGCTCAAAGGGTAGGTTGACGCATACGAAATTTATTGGGGTATCCTTCTTATCTTGAAATTGATTGTATGCGTGTAGCAACGGGACTCCTGCAGTTATGAAAAACTAGGTAAAATATCCTCAAATTTTACTCTTTTCCTGGAAATTTTATTCAGACATTTTCCTACTCAATCGCAGCAGTATTGTTCAGAGATCTAGGATATAATAGATAACAGTTTCGTATTGGTCGTTTTGTTTATTATACAGTATCAAAGATGATTACAATCACAATATGCAAGTCAGCCTCCTTCGCGTATTATATAATACATCTGTTTTATTTAATTTTATTCCTGAAGAATTAGAAACTTTATATCGGTATTATATGTTATATATCATACGTGTATACCTTATATACGTGTAATTTTGAAATTCTCGGAAGTTGATTGCTTAATTAAAAACGAAACACTTCCTTAATTGCGGAGAAATTGCTCGGTTGTTTCGTTGAATGAAACTTAATCGTATAATCCTGAAGATAGACCTTTCCATTAAACCTATACAACTCTGTGTAAGTACACCAACTTGTACGGGCGTTTGTATGTAAAATTTATTTCACGGAAGAAGTATATATAATATACCAACATCGTACAAATCCGGGACTAATAAAAAATTTCCCATCCGTTCTGCGCGGATAGAGGTATGAGATACGGAATATATAATATATAGATTGTAATGAATAATGAGAATAAACACAGTTTTATTAATTGATTAAAACTAAGATTCAAGGAGAGGAGGTATCCTATTCGCTATGTAAAAAAAAGAACACCTGAAATTGCAATTTTTCGATAGCACTACTTTCTTTTTATAATCCTTGGAGGGATATCATTATTATTAGTATAAATCCAGAGCCTAGACAAGTAATTGATACATCCAGCCAGTTGTAGAGAATTAAATTTCCCACAAGTTTGGTTATGACCATTTTTAGTCAAATGTTGAAAATGGGCGGGTTCTTTGACAAAAAAAAAATCCCCAATAAATGAAGCCAATACCGAATTTGGTGAAAATGTTGAATTTCGACTGGTAACGAACCCGGAAAAATTACAAAAGTAAAATAGCGGAACGGAAAAATGCAATTTCAAACGTAGACTGTACGTATGTTTCAATGGGCGAGTTATTTGACACAAACAAATTCTCCCATAAATCCAAGATGGCGGTTGAAGCCAATACCGAATTTGTTGAAAACTTTGAATTTAGACTACCAATAACGACCGCCCAAAAGATGAGAAGAATAAAATAGCGGAGCGGAAAAATAGCAATTTCAAACGTATATCCCGACCGGACTGTAGAGCCGATCGTCGAGAAGAGTTGGCATGCGCGCGTTTCCGCCGTGCATTTTCTTATCCCCGATCCGCGGGTGAGACTCGGACTCGCGATTAGTGAGAACAGTCGAGTCCCTTTATTCTTTGCTCCGCGTGGTGCGCGAAGAGGCATTGTTTCAGCACCCACGCGATGCCGCGACGCAGGCTACACTCTAACAGACGTTTCAGTACTCGGTGGTGGAAGAAGAACAATCGTCGCTGGATGGGCGGATGGTGAGCTCGCCTCGGCCCTGCGGACACTCTAACAATCAGGTAGCGTCGGCGCCGGTCGTCGAAGCGAAGATAGATGCGGCAAACAGACACGCCTGTAAAGCCACGCGGAGTTATAGTCGAGTCGCGAGTCTCTTATGTCGCGTGTTTAGTCATTACCCGGCAGCCACCGCCGCCAGTCGCCGTCGAGCGCGATTCCTTGATTCCTTCCTCAAAACAAAGGAAGAACGGATCTTGCCTGATCGGTAAAAACGCCACGGTCGTCATCCGTGTCACATCGTCAGCTCGCAGTCTGACAAACAGAATTTGTCGAACCATAATCCGAAATCTGAAAACGGAAAAGCCCGCGTCGGGTCAATCGTCGCGAATCGAATCACCGGGGGATTCCGAAATCGCGAACTAACCCCGCAGATTAAAGTTCGACGCCTGTCGCAGTCGATTCTCTCCTGCCGCTCTTAGCATCGTCCTGAAGTTTGCCGCGTTCGAAAAATCGTCAACCGGCGTTTAAGCCGCCCGCCTCGAGTCCCGGCGACAGTTGAGCGTCGGGTTCGGCCGATCGCGGAGTGTTTCGCGTCTGTTCCTTTCCCTCGATAATCGTATCGCGTTTCGGGGGAGTTTTTTTCTCTTGTTTAAACGTTATTATCGTATCACAGTTTTCGTTGTTGTTGTTGTTATAATAGTTTCTTCTTTCTTTTCCATTTGAGACGTTGATAATTCGAACAAATCTTTGTAGTTCGTTCGTTCAGTGTTTTGTGATTGTTTGGAAGGTTTTTTTTGCCGTGTTATAAATGCGTCAGAGGGGGGGAGGACGAGGAAAAACAAAGACAATATCCTCCCCGCTTGTGTTTGCTGTTTATTTCCGACGACGATGCAGAGATCATCGAGTAGTTTGCGTTGGTGCGGGTAACGTAGACGCTAATTGAGGAATTGACATTTGTCTCTCGCGTCGAATAGTTGCTCTCACTAATTCTACCTGCACATGATACGTATCTGACCGTCTGTTGCGTAACACATACGAGATCGGATTCGTCCACGGTTGATGGAAGTTACGAAACTGTGATGAATTAACGTCATTTATGACTAATTCACAAGTTGCAGAATCGAAACGCGTCGCGCGGCGTGTTAATATTGTGCGTGGCTATGCTCTTTGCCAAATCTACGCTTAATGCGTTAAAATTATACGACGTGCGTGCTGTGATGTTTGTAATCAAATGTGCATTTTTCAAGTTTACAAAGTGAAATTTTTGTTATTATTATTCTTACTCGTCCTCGAGCAATAACTCGCCTCGTCGTCATGGCATACGTACTTTGGAGAGTCTTCATGAAAAAGTACACCAAGGTCCGATTGGGAATTAGGAATCTACCGGTGAGTTTTCAGTTTAACGATATTATGCAATATTTAACGAGACAATTTGTACGTTGTCTTGTCTACAAGCGATCAAATACTAAACGCGATATCAGCTGTTAGATAATTGTTGATTCAGATCCTGCTGAAGTTAGTAACGTTATTCTAACGATTCATGCTGAGGAAAAACCGTTGATTCGTAATTTTTGAATCGTTCCAAAATTCAGTCAACCGTAATAGAACGAAATAAACTCGTATTTTGCAATCCTAGTTCCTTCGAAATCTTTATAAAAATAAGAAAATTGTAATCTTTTCTCAACCTTTCGTTACGATAACTTCAAACTCGTTAATTCGCAGAGGGTGGTAAAAAATACATAATAGTCTTTCCTTTTTTTAATCGTTATTCATTCGTCTCTACGAATGAATATGTATATTATCTAGATCATAAAAAAAGTTATTCCAGTAAAAGCTTATATATATATCTATAAATTAGGTTGGTCCATAAAAATATGCAATTCTTTTTTTCTACACAAATGTCCCATACATATTTTCGTAGGGAGTTTAATGCTCCGCAAAAAAGGTCTCTTATAATTTTTTGTTAGTTAAACTCTTTCAAAAGTTATTCAAGGTCAAAGTTGAAACTCTGAAAAAATTCACTTCTTTTCGAGTTTAACAGCGAAAATTCTAGACTCATCACATTTTTTTTAGTAAATCATTTTGACCGCTATAAAATCATGTCATTCGGTTAATTTTCAATTTGAGCAAATTTATTTTGTAATTATTACAGGTAATAATATGTAATATATGTAATTGTAAAAATGATTTTACAGTGGTTGAAATACTTTATAAAAAAAACCCACAATATTGTGTGAGAAGCTTAGTATTATAATATATATATATATATATATATATGTGTGTATCGAATTGTGAAAGTATGTATACGTATGAGAAATCGTTCAACACCGATTTTCGGTTTATTAGTGCGCACTTCTTCGTAATATTCAATTTCACTTTTCATTCGCTAGTAGAGGTCGATTTCTTTCTCCCCTTTTATATTCAGAGTCCGTGGTCGATGTTGTTGATAGTTTTTTTTTTTTTTTGCTACCGTAGCTTCTTCACTTTCGTTGAAAAAATTTTCTTTTTCCTTGATCTGATTACGATTATACTACGGTTGGTATTTAAATATGTAGGTACGTATTCGTCACGCACAATTATTCATCGATTCTTTACGGCGGATTGAGGAGATGCATAAAAAACGAACGAGACGTATTGTTATAAATAAACTGGGACAAAAAAAGGCCTCGCCGTAAGATGTATTACCCATGCAGTATGTGTGTGTGTGTGTGTGTGCGTGTGTGTGTGTATTGATTGCAGGATATTATAACGCGTGGAACGAAACTCGAGGGCATAACATTGCAAAATCACGAATTAAGCAACCTGTATGCGTGTATTGTGACTTGAATTATCGCCCGATGCGACGCAGGCTCGGCTAGAACAACGACAAAAGCTACGTTACAACTACCATACAGCGTAATACATTTAATGTCGGAATTGAAAGTCACCTTCTTTTCGATTCAAAGAGGCGGAAGGAACGAACACCCTTTTCTCTCTGCGTTGCAAATTCTATTACAATACAGCTGTGTGCACGGAGATTTATTTTCTGCAGAAATTTACAGAGGAAAAGAAACGCAGATATCGAGAGTACAAGTCTTCACCTCGTTGAACGAGGCAAAAAGAGATCAATCATCGAGTATACGTACGAATGATGCGAAAGACGCGAGTGACGCGAACGTAGACCTGTAATGATACGGTTGATTTCAGGTTACGGTCGTTTCATTTCACCTCTTTGTTTTTTTTTTATTCATTTCGCATGCAGTCATTACTAATTCGTTATTTTATTTTAACTTCAATCATTTTTCATAAGTCTATTTATGTACAACTAAGAAGAAAGAAATACGCGTAAGGATAAGTTTAAACGCCGTTGCATCGAACGATGTGATTTATACGTTAGACTGAAAATGAAAATTTGTGATATGCTATTTTTTACACGAATGCGACTCACAAATATTGGATAAAAATACAAAGAATGATGAGAATAATTTCGAGAAAATATATATGTATATATATAAAACTCAAAACATTTTTAAATTTTCAACAATTTTTTAGGGTACCCATTTGACCCACAATTTCCGGACTTTTCATGTAATGACGTTGCGGGTAAAATGAGCACCCTAAAAAATTGTTTAAAATTTTAAAAATGTTTTCAATTTATTTTCGTACTTACTTTAGAATACTTTCAATATGAGATTAGCTGTACGTATAAAAGACTAGTGGATAAAAGGCGGGAAAAATGGGCCAATGTTCAAACAACATGTTTCAAAGTTTTGCGCAAATTTTTAGATGTGCTCGTTTTGCTCGCTTTATCCTAAGTTTTCAAGATACATGTATAGTTTATTTCGTGTTTGAAGTTTGCTATTATAGAGCAAGCGAATAATGAAATTTAGAATGTTTTTCAAAATTTAAGACAAAACTAGGACAAATTTTCAGGGTTGTTCACTCTGCCCGTCCATCTTCTATATATTATATAGAAAGGAATCGTACGCGGTCGGTTACTTTTCCGGACTTACATTTCCGGTAAAGTAGAAGACGGAGAAGGTGGAAGTGGGACTCGGTACTAATCCTCTCCCTCTCCGCAACTCTTCACGTTTTATAATTATCATCGACGCGAGGCTCGCTGCAACTTTGCCGATCGCGCATTGGATAAACAGCTCACGTTTTCACCGCCATGCGTTTTATACGCGGACGTGCCTCAAGTGTGAAATTGAAACTGTTATGCGTCCCGCCCTCGCGATGCAAAGGGGAAAAGATGCGCCTTCCGTCGTCTTGTAGAAGAAGAAGAAGAAGAAGAAGAAGAAGAAGAAGAAGAAGAAGAAGAAGAAGAAGAATAATGCACACCTGCGGTAGCACGCCTCTGGAGAAATAATACATATCTACGTACGCGACATGCGGAGAGAATTTTCAAATCGAGACTGCGACAGAGAAGAGCCGACGAATCTTGAATAAATCATCATTCAAATCTTCTCGATCGAATACGTATTAGGATCTCAAGAAATACTCGATAAAAAAACGGAACGGGGTTTAAATTCCAATTTTGAATAGTTCCGAAAGCGTGAAATTCGGAATTTTCGACTGGCGAAACTTGAGTAAAGTAATCAAACTTTGACGAGACATTAGATGTTCGAATGGTTCAAAGTTCCGAAAGGACAAAATGCCGAAAAGTCGTAACTTCGACGATTCAAAGTTCCGAAAGTGCGATAATGAGGAAGTTTAGAAAGCTGAAATACCGAAATTCCGAATGATCGAAGATTTTCAGTTCCTTGAACGTCTGGCTTTGTGAAATTTCACTCACCACTTTGATCTTGAGTAAACTACGCCGTGTGAGTATGTTTTAATATACGGAATTTTACCCCATCGTAACTTTGTTTTTTGTAATTTTCCTCCATCGTAACTTTACTTTTCGGAACTTTGCTCAATCGTAACTTGAATCATCGTAATCTTGCAAACTTTGTTGTTTCTTCAAACTTTGATATCTTTACTTGAAGTTTCGCCAAAAAATAATTCGGAGTTAGACGTTTTTGGAACTTTTCAAATTCAGAACTTCAGCCCCGCCCCTAACGATAAAAAGGCGAAAATTTACGCTGGAAATTTTCATCCGATCTTTTCCTTCGTATTAAGAAGAAGAATAAATTCTGTCTTACAGATTTCTCGGTGATATCATTCGTACAGCAAAGTTTTCTTTCATCTACAACTCTTATCGAATCCAGCATTGAACTTCCCGCATCTGCCGAACTTGCGGCATGCACGTTCCACTCCGCGACCTTCGACCTAATTGTAGCCGCTCATCTTTTTGCACACGCTAGAAACGAAGGATAATTAATATTGTTGCCGCTATCGCGTAAATACAATAGCGATGCAATGGCGAAGCTTCGCGTTTGCTAATTATATCTGCCTCGGTGTGTTTACGTACGTTCTTTAACCAGTGTACGTATCTGTTCTCTGACAAGTGTATCATCATTGATGTGCAGACATCGGCGTTGGAAGGCCGGGCAATTCCCCTTCTTCGTAACGCGATGCTAGTAATTGTCGGACCGTAACTCGGCCTAATTTACACCGCCGCGTTGTATAAAATTGTATAATTTAAAACTGCTTTACTTTACCGCGAATCTCAAGGATATATAATTGTAAGCAGCATTTGAGGCACCCGTATGTTCGTAACTAGATTCAGCAAATCACTGATTAGAAAAGGAATTCGTGATGTCCTTGAATTTTGGTTCGAATTTGACAATTTTTCTAGAATTCGGTTACAAGTTCACGTTTATTAAACAAATTGGAGTTGGTCACGTTAATGTAACGCGAAATATAGAAATTTTAAAATCATCGTTTTAAAAATTTTTTATTACTCTAAAGGAGTTTAATTTTTGCAAAATATCAATACACTAATAGATTATTCAAAGTTTGAAAGACAATTTTATAATTGTGAAATAATGATTTTTCCTAAAAACGGATCGTTACATTAACGTTAAGAACTTCGATCCCTTGTTTATTAAGAACTTTGGTCAAAACTTGCAAATTTTTTTGCTGACGGGCATAAACTTGACAAACATCAACATTATTTTTTAGTATCTTTTCGCCACTTGATCACTCTACACTTTTCGCAAGATTTCTAATAATTTTCAAAAATCTTTCGCTATATGATAAGTACACGTATAATATGCAGCACCTTCGAGTCCAGCATTAAATTATACCGACATGTAATTGCAATTACTGAATTTTAGACGGATAATCAATGCAAAATGCAATGCAGTGTTTTTATGTACATTTGAAAATGGCAGTATAATTATAATGCGGATTTTATTACCTTCGTCTTATAACAACCAGATTACAAAAATTTTATATCGTACGTATAAAACAGTTGAACGACGTTACTGGAGGCAATGCGTTTTAGCTAAATAATAAACTAGAACTACCAAACTACCTACAAGTTGCAACGGTGTATGTATACCTAGATGTACGTAGTACAAGTATAAAAGAACCTCGCGCCGTTATGTCACAGCTTGGCAATCTAAACTCGGTGTCCAGATGATCCGCAAAAACTGTGTAAGAGCTAAAGAAGCGAAGCTAAAGAAATGTTGAAAATGGACGACACCATCGATCAACGCCACATCGTTATAGCCCAAGGCCTTTCTTACGTATCCTCATCCTTCTCGTAACCCTTCGAGTCGAACGTTATTGTGCCGAGTCAATTTAACTCTTGTAACAAGATAATATTTCGTGATTTTTGAGGTAGCTGATTGCGAATCTGAAATCAGATTTTGAAAATTCGAGGACGCAAAATTTCGAATTTTATCGAAAACGGTCAAAAAACTTTAAGCAGAGATTTTCGGGCTCGCTGATTGGATTCGTCGTACCGAATTTTCGAAATCTGATTTCACGTTTGTAATCAGGAACCTCAAAAATTCCTGGTCAAGAGTTTTTTTCCGGATTCGATCGAACTTGAAATTTTCATCCGCCATATTGGATTCGCAACCTTGAATTATTTTATATCCGATTTCAGATTCGTAATCAGTCGCACCAAGAACTTATAATTTATGTTAAACATGTTGTACGTGTATGAGGTGTAACTTTGACGGAAATTAATTATTCCTTCAATTTACACGATTTTTTTCGATTCATTTGTTTCTAATAATAATAATTTACATTATATCGCAATCATTACTTTCAAGTATTGAAAATCTATCGGTATACTGTCAGAAATAGTAAAAAAAAACGCGAAGAAATATGTTTTCAAAGTTAATAATCGATAACAAGTTACTCGCAATAAAATTCGACATTATGTAAAGAAAAGTATTGTTTTTAACGCGGTGTAACGTGAAAAAATTGAAAAATCGAACCAGTTCATATTCACCCCTGTACGTCGATTCGTCCCTTCGCGAGTTTGAAACTACTTGCAGTAGTAGAAGAAAGGGTGCATAGTTTATAAGTGAAGTTTTTAAGACGTCGTAGGAGCAGCAGGACAGAACAGAACGGTTAGCGGTCAGACTCCCTTGACCGTGAACCTAGGTTGACCCGCGACACAAACGCACAACAAAACACTCCTCCATAAATCTACCCGTAGGACCAACGTCGTCCTGCATGCAAGCCTCCATCGTTACGATGCAGCTATGCCGCATTCCCTTTTATATCCGACACCGACGATGAGAGAAATTTTTAGTTCCGGTTACCGCTCGGTCCTTGACTATTTTCATTTTTTACCACAATCGACGAAATATAGTTCCAGGTAGAAAATGAAAATTATAGTTCTAGCTCTTACCAAAAAATCTAGTATCCGTTTCTATTCTTTCTCACTACGATCGCTGTTGCTATATTTTCTTGCAACTGTTGCGAAAATTTAACGCTCGTGCGACGATAAATTGACGTTAAAGCCTTGTTTGACTAAAAAAGTAGAGTAAACCTCAGAAACTGATTCAGCGTTGCAATAACCAAAAAAGGATCGACGATAGCGCAAAATGGTTAGGCGTACCTCGTTTTTCCTAATTCCAACAATATTCAAACAGTTTTTTTAACGATACCTGTTTTACTCAATTTTTCTAGTTACTATACATATGAAATTTTTATACATATATGTATATTTATATACACATAGTAACTGATCATTAAAAAGCAGGAAATCAAATTTGGTTTTCTTTATGATAAACCAGGTGTTAATTTTTTTCAAATTCCTTCAATGGCGTGAAAACGAAATATCGATTTACTTATCATACGTATATTATACAGCTATACATATATGGCTGGTGAAAATGTGGGTAATGAGGGCTGATGTGAAAATTTCTGAATTGTATTACATTAAACATCTTTCAAAAAATTGGGTCACGGACGGAATTGTTCGAACCCTAGTCATTAGCCACGATCTATTTTTTCGACCCATTATATGACTCCAATACTAAAGCAGGGATATATTATCATCGTAGTTTTTTTTTTTTCACCTACAGAGTTTGATTGTCATTTTAGTTTCTCGATAAAGTTAATGTGAAATTTATTTTTAAAAGTGATAACGAACGAAAACGACAGCAATTAAATCCGTTGAAAGTTAATCTGCGCAGATAACATGTATAAATGAATAATTGTCGACGAAAAATCTCGAAGAAAATACGATCCATTATCGTAGTTACAACTGATGTAAATGTAAATTTGTATTGAAAATAATTCTATCATACATATATATATATATATGTTGTATATGTATGTATATTATATCTGTATATATATAATCTCACCTCGATTATCCGGACGGAAATAAACAAGACGACGACGCTTGAGAACACGCCGTGAAAACGATGAATGGAGTTTGTAGATAGGGATTGGTGGTGGTGTTTTTTCTCACCTGGTCAAAGTTCGCGGTTGTTCTCTTTTTTTCTTCATCTTCTTCTTCCTCTTCTTTCTCTCGTGTCTTTTTCGGTGCACGTTTATGTATTGAGGATACTGAATGAACGGAATCGCCGTCGGGAGAATAAATAAAGAGCACGCGGATCGTCGACGAGACGTCGAGAAGACCTTCTCTCTTTAGTTTACTTTTTTTTTATTTTTTTTTTTTCTGTATTTCACATTCTCGTTACAAATTGAACTTCAAAATCGATCGCCTTATAACGGTTCTCTACGGTCGATTTTACGTCGACGCTTTCGATAGTCGAAATTCAATGACTTTTCCTCAATTTCCAGATTACAAAATGAATTTTCGAACATTAAAAATTTATCAAATTTATTTATTCCGTAAGATGCGGTAATTTTTGTATACAAATTTAAGAAAATTATGTACCACAATTTTTATGTTCAGAACTTGGAGACCGATTTTTTTACTTCCAATCGCTTGAGTTAGTAACCTTATCGCAATGATTCGTGTTTCGGAAAACGAGTTGTTTGGTAATTTTAGGAATCTCCGAAATGAAGCAAATTATAACGAGGCAAAAGTATTTCATATTTTCAAATATTTAAGTCACTTCAAATTCACTACAAAAATTGCAAAACAGTGATTCGTACATTCCCAATATGTTTCGTTACGATAAAGTTACCAACTTCAGCCTCGTAAATCTTGCACATTTGTTCGGTTACACTCTACGACGTTTTTTTTTTTTTTTTTTTCTCGATAAAGAACATTTCTTGTCACAAATTTAATCAAACAATTATTTGTTCGTTATCAATATTCTCCCCGTTCCGTCGAATGGAAAAACTTGTCATCGCTACTGTACAAACCGAAACGGTATTTAATACTAGTATAACAATTTGCTCGTATCACATGCGAATTATAATTTCCTTGTACAATTGGACACATGGGAACTTTTTATAATTTCTTGCTCTTTCTTCCCTCTTTTACAGGTATACAATTATAATACGTATAATAAACGCGATACGCGAATCTTTATTATATCGTTCATGTCCGTGCAACATATTGCACAGGTACGGTATATTCATTATACGTATACCTATTCAGTTCGCAAACTCACTCGCAAACTACTTTTATCATTGTCTCTGTTGTACCGAAGCTATTCCCGCCTCGGTGTTTTCTATAATAGATTTTCTCTCCTCCGTACTTGGCAAGAACCTTTTTTAGCACACCCAGACACGATTACCATCACCTTATACCACCTTCTACCTTACGCTACATCCGGCTGACTTTGCCTCAACCGACAAACGATTTTTCCTCTTCCTTAATCCTCCCCCTCCTCTCTCCTTATTTCGTCCACCTCGCGTCGAGACATTTTCACCATCGTTTTTACCGAAAATTAAATGTTATCGTTAAAATTTTGCATTACGCGTGCCGAATAAAGAGAGGAATCTACGCTAGTTAAACACTGGCAGAATGCTGCCGGTGTTGCGTAATGCTGAATAATGGCGAACTGTTGACTCTGTTAGCGACGCGACGGTCCAGCTGATTTACGTTTTTTATTTGTATACCTGTAAAACATCCTATACGACGCGATCATCATTTGCGTCAAGGTCCCTTGACGCCACGGATTACTTACGCTGACTCGAACCGCGTGCGGTGTTCGCTCAGGGATTTTTTTAAAACCCTGGTCAAAAAACCTATCGCCGTGCGAAAAAAAACCCGATTCCTTAATTATTTGTAGTAATATGCATTCGTCGGAATTTTGACTGCGTCGCGAACTGCTGTAAAATTATTGCATACGCACAGAATTTTTCAACACGTCACGTTGCATTGTGCAAGTTATTGTACGATTGAAGAAAACAAGAAAAAAAAAACAAAAAAAAACTTTCGATTAAACTTTTAATGAAAAATACAATTTAAGAATGAAAAAAAAAAAAAAGGAAATGTCTTAACTGTATCGTTATAAATTCAGAGACTCCTGTGTAATAATTTGGGAGAAGAAAGAAGCTGGTGAAAGAAGATAAAGAAAAAAAAAAAACTTTACGGAGTGTCTGAATCGACGAAAAAACTTTGATACGGTTAAAATATCGAGTATAATTTAAACGCGAATCTTGATCATTTTCATTGTGAAAAATGTACACATTATATTTCTCGTAGTTTGGAAAAAAAAATAAAAATACGGGACGAACGTGAAAAAAAGCAACAAAAAATTGAGCATAAGTAGTAACGAGGAAACGAAAATGTAAAATCCGTTTCTCGTGCACT
The DNA here is from genome assembly GCF_021155775.2 of Neodiprion pinetum. NCBI lineage: Eukaryota > Metazoa > Arthropoda > Insecta > Hymenoptera > Diprionidae > Neodiprion > Neodiprion pinetum. Next base: position 5,169,762 of record NC_060233.1, read on the forward strand.
GTGAATTAGAATTTCCGGAAGCAAAAGTCGTATTATTCGGTAGAATTATTCGAAAAATCTACCGGTCAAAAAGTTCTACGGGAATTTTGACTTTTTCTACGTGTTTTCTTCGTTACCGCGATAAAAATCAGACGCGTTAAAAATGGTAAAAAGTGATTATGGAATTAGTCCGAGGTTACAACTGCAGCGAATCTTTGTATTGTACCTTTACCGCAAGCTTGTAAGAACGAAATGTTCGCCGCGTTACGTAATCGGTCGCGATTGTAGAAAACGTGCGCGCGTGTGCGTTTGTCTCTACTTACTTACCATTCGCACGTTTGCTCCATTGTCTATCTTCCTCCCTCACTCCCCGGCTAATTTCCCCTCCGCGAATCGCGTTTCCTATTTCATTCATTTTTATTCACGGCACGAAACTTCTAACTCTGCATAGCACACACACACACACATTTATCACACAAATGTATATTTATACGTACATATATATATATATTAAAAATTAGCGATTTTATTCGCTCGGCCCTTATTTGAATAAAATTTGCTACGCTATACGGGGTGGAACAAAAGAGATAATTTATACCTCCCAAAATTTGTTTATCAACTGTCGTAAATTCTCCTACGTTTCGCTTATTTAGTTGTTTATTTATTTATTTTCCATGCTACGCAGATTCGAAATTTGGATTTTTCATATTTGACGATTTATTTCCGTATAAGCCGCCTAACATATATCCTCGGGTTTTTAGTCTTATGACCTCGAATTCAAGGCTGAAGGCTAATCGATGCATTTTTTTCACTGATAACAACACCGGTTGTATCTACGCACGTAAATCCATTGTGCAAACATAGATTGCAGATAAATAGATAAATAGATAGAGAGGGTGAGAAAGACGGCTTTGAAAAGCCCTTGAAAAGCGAAACTCGGTTCGCATGAGTCTTAAACTCTGCAGCAGACAAGTTAACGATTTCTTTTTTTCTGCAAAATTGTTGCTTCTGCGAAATTCTAAATCACCATCTGTTGCGCAATTCATTACGTTATAAACGTGTCATATATATAGATAGATATAGAGGAAAACATTCAAATGATCGAAAAGAAGGAAGTGATTTATTGATTATGAATCGAATCGATATGAAGAGAATATATGTAATGTTTTTAAACTTTTACAACAACACGGTATTCTACGGTTTTTGTGGTCTCCGATTACGAATCTGAAATTAGATTTGAAAAATTGCAAATAGATTAAATACGGTGGACGAAAATTTCAAATTTCATGGAATGTAGTAAAGAAACTCTATGCAGTGGCTTTAGAGGTCGCTGATTGGATCTGCCATGCTGAATTTTCAAAATCTGACTTCAGGTTCGTAATCAGTGACCCCAAAAACTTATAATTTATGTAAAACATGTATTCGGAAATTAATTATTCCTTCAATCTTTACGATTTCTTTCAATCAATTTGCTTCCAACAATAAAAATTTACATTATATCGCAATAATTACTCTAAATTTTTCTAAATATTCAAAAAATGGATACGAAATAGGAGTTAAGAATACTTCCCACCATGACTCGAAGGGTTATAAACCCACTGATGTTTTTCTCTGCATTTATAAATCGAATATTATTGTATAATAATGTGCAACGTTCTTGTAACGAAGCTGTGAATCACGATTTTTTTTTACACCCAACCGTATTATTGTTAGAATAAGTAAGAAACAAAATTCGCGGCGAGATATTCGAACATGTGTTCGTTGTACGGTGAAAAATCGAAGCGGCAGGTGCTGCGAGATTCATTTTTCTTTTTTATAACATTTGTCGATTCAATCACGTTTCGCCAGTCATCGAACAAATCGGGCATCTTTTATTCCACTCTCAAACGGCACTTGACACTCGAGTGTAACAACGTGTTTTTCCTGTGAATACGTATACGAGTGAGAAAGAATTCGCACGGTAAAAATTTCTTTCAACTTCTTCGTACAATAGCTTTGTAATGTTGTACGTATAGATGCGATTACCGTTCTAGCGGTATTTTTAGTTAAATTTAACTTCTAACAAAATTAATCCTGAAGAATTATAATTGACGAAGGAACGGTTTTTGGGGAATTCAATACAATAGTAACTTTTTTACGATCAAAGTAGAAATGTACAGAAGCGATATAATCGATCGAAATAACAATCGACGATCAGGTGGCGTGTTGAAATTAAAAACCACTTATCAGTAAACAATGAATTGAATAATACAGTGTGTGTGTGTGTATGTGTGTATTCAGTTCACGATTTAAATAAAAAGTAATAATGAAAGATAAAATAATCATTCAAATTTTCCTCCAAGACAGAAAATCGTCCAAATTCATTTTTTTCATCTCTATTATTTGGTTTCTTTTTTTTTTTGCACTTTGTGGTATAATTTTCCAGTTCATCGAACAGTTTATTCTGCAAAACAATGTCAACCTTCTACGGTCATTATCTCTTATTTGTTATAAAATTTTGATTCAAAATTCCGATTGCAGCATCTTGCAGATCTATGAATTATAAGTACAATTGTAACGATTAGTCTTGCAGTTGATAATACGGAAAACGATAATTCAGTGAAATAAGAAAATGAAACGATGCGCGTAAAAAAAAAAAAAAAAATAAATAAACCGGAGAATTAAAATTTACTTGTACACCGATTATTTCCAAGATTTAAATCACAGGCTCTTGGGACATCCTGTACATGATAATTACGTTACGTCTTGTATTGACGCAAGTGTACGGTATACGTACGTAAGTCGATCGTCAGCTGATTCCGGCATGCATTCCCAGGATCACAAACGTATTGGTATGAAATAATTATAATTGGGTCGTTAACCGAAGCCGGAAACGTGAATGGAAATTAATTGAAATTAAATCAAGTTCGATATGTTGTAGCATACCTGTAAATAATGACAAATTCCTCCGCACGCCAATTATCTTATTTACATAATATCCCGTATCGTATGTACCAGTCACCTGACACATATACATATACATATATATACATATATATATAACTGTAGGTACATACGTTATATATTATGTAATCGGTATAATTGTCGAACACACGCGACGCGTCTTGTTATGCTGATTTTTTAATCGCCATTTATTACACACATTACGCAGACCTAACGGGAAAATATATCCTCCTTTCAATCATTCGATTATTATTTATTTGTCAAGTCGAGACGGATGACGCGCGGAAAGTAAAAAGTATCCGGATCTTTGCATTTTTCCATCCCCGTCTTTGATGACGACATATATATATATGTACATATAGGTATAAGATTACAGATACTCGCCTCGTAGACCACGTGTGTTATTAGCATATCATTAGGGAATCATCTACAGGACAGATAAACGACGTTGAATTATAGTTCGTATCTCCTGGACGAAAGTCTCGGGTGATGGTTAATTTAATGTACCTACCAGCGGCGTTTCGATTGGAAGAAAAATTCGCATACAACAACAACAACAACAACAGCAACAGCAGCAGAAGCAGAAGCAGCGATAATACTAGTCATTAATAATAAGAATAAAAATATTTCGCTACTCATTTTGGGCTCGAAACAAACAATTTTAATTTTCAAATTTGAAATTTGAAAGAGTAATTAAACGTATAATCATATTTAACAGAGGGAAGTTCGTAACGTTAAGGGGGGAGGAGGGGGGTACAGTTTAAACGTTTTAAAATCATTCCTATTTTTAGGAGCCGTCATTTTGTTATTAATTTGAACGAAGAAATTCTAAGATCTTGTTTAAACTATAAATAATAAAACCCTGAAACACATTTTTAGGTAAAATCATCATTTCGCAACTGTAAGATCGTCTAGAATTGAACAATTAATTTTTAAAAAGCAAAGTGTGTTCAGATTTAAAAAATTGAACTCTTTTAAAGTCGTTCTAGACTTTCGAAACAATGATTTTAGTTTCAATATTTCGTATTACAGATTAACGTTAGTAGCTTGAAACTGGTTTGTATTTCGATTCAATTAAAAAACTATGTGCGTTATATGTTACAGAATTAATTTCTCGTAGGATATCTTTGTATGGAAAATTACTCGTTACAGTTATTATCGTTATCAATTTATCAAATTTATTGTTATATATGTATATGCGTGTTTAATGATGAGAAAAAATTTCCCTCTACATTCTGCAGAAACTTGGGATCTTACGTTGGCGATACGATATATGTGTATAATATTACAGACTTTGTTCTTGTTGAATTAACCGATCAAATCGTGGGAAAATTTACCTCTATTGAACGATCGAAATCTTTCCTACCATTATTTATAATAATAGCGTTATACGTCGACTATATAATAGCTGCGACAGTTATATTCTTGTAAACACTTTCGTCGTCGAGAGTTGTTGGCGATTGAAAGGGGCGATTATAGCCCCATTCTTGTTTCCTTATGTCTATTAGATGTATAAATAATACACCGTGCCGGAAATAATATATTTATACGGTAGATACTTTGTAATAAGAATAACGCTAGATACCACGCACGTGGAATGTAAAGATTTTCTTTCGCGTGTAACATTAAGTTGCAAATATTTGCGCATATTGAAGAAAGGAAATTAAAAAGGAAAGAAAAAATGAAGGATCGTACAGTTTATATTGTTTTAAGATGTGTTTGCGTGCGCGCGTAATTGGATGACGACAAATATCGCTGTATATTCACAAATCACAATGTTGTGCATAATCAGGGGAACAAAAAAAAATCACAAGACTAATAATATGCCTTTTTTAATGATTAATTGGTGAACTCGTAACTTTAAATTTTCAATCAAGTATCAACGATACAATTTTTAATAAACTTTAATTCGCACTTATCGCGTAATTGGTTTCGAGTTTATTTTATATTCTGTATATTAGTTAATTAATTTGCAGTATATCTAATTTATTTACAACGGTTGTATGAATATACAAATATGAATGTATCGTTGTTATAATAATACTTCCTGCGTTCTCATCGTAAAAACTTATACAATAAGCGATAATTCAACGACGTTGAATATTAAACAATTCTGTTCCGTGTGCGATAAGAAGAAAAAAAAAAAGAAAAAATTATGTCTACATATTTTCTTCTGAGAGAAATTTCGTCAAGTCAGAAGATAAGAGAGAAAATGAAATCGTTCGAAGGCTTGTCACTTGTACGTATTTTAAGACACTTCAACGTCACAAGTGGCGTATAAATAACAAATTTCTCTTCATAATCTTACGACCACTCTTATAATCCATCAAATATTCCTGACAATCGGTTAGCAGGGGTGAAATTCTAATTACGAGGCGTCATTAGGCGCGTCCAATTTTTCTTTGACTCGTGCCGTAAACAAGGAAATAAAACATCGAACGCACTTTAAACGAAATATTTTCACCGCCGTCGAAATCACGCATTTCAAAACTGAGAAATTGAACTGTTTAACGCGACGATTAATTTTTAGTAAAAATCATTATTGTTTCCCAACTTTAGGATCGTCTCTCAAATTTTGAGTTATATATTTTGGAAGTTAAGCTCCTTTAAAGTCGTTCTAAACTTTCGAAACATCGATTTTAGTTTCAATATTTAGTTGCATTAAAGTTATTAATTTCAATCTGGTTTGAAATTGGCAATTTTTATTTCTTTTTTTCATCCCACCGTTATTCGTGCGAAACTTTTACACACACTCATTTTGTAAAACTCATCACGCAAATTTCTCTTTCGTTGTTTTCACAATCAGTGGTGAAAATCCGTGATGTAGAAAGCTTACGTGATGTTTTGTTTCTGTTGTAAAATAATTCCCATCATATGCGGTGAAATAATTTTGTTTTCTTAATAATATTTCAAGTAAAATATTATAAGTATACTTTTATATTTGTACTATACATATATCGGAAAATATTATTTCATCATGTTTCGAGTACAACACTGAGAAAAATTGAGTAAAACAGGTATCGTTAAAAATACTGTTTGAATATTGTTGGAATTGCGAAAAACGAGGTACGCGTAAACATTTTGCAACGCAAAATCAGTTTGTGAAGTTTACTCTACTTTTTTAGTCAAACAAGGCTTTAACGTCAATTTATCGTTGCACGAGCGTTAAATTTTCGCAACAGTTGTAAGAAAATCTAGCAACAGTGATCGTAATGATAAAGAATAGTAACGGATACCAAACTTTTCGGTAACAGCTAGAAAACTAAATTTTTCGATTGTGGTAAAAAATGAAAATAGTCAAGGACGGAGCGCTAGCCGGAACTAAAAATTTCTCTCAGTGTATAATTTTTATCGTAACACCCGCTGTAATTTTAATGTATCGAACTAACTTGTATCGGATCGCATAATCGCGTAGTGAACATGCAATTGCAATTTACCGGCTATCTCGTCGTCCTGCAATTGTAGTCGACGATAAATTGTGAGAAAGTATGAAGTAGGCCAAGTTTGTACGGATTAATTAAATGCTGCTCAAACGCCTCTCGTATAGTACAATACAGTACATGCCGCGTGTTTACACACGAGTAGGCATAAATGTACATGTATACATATATATATATATATATATTAGACTGGGCCAAAAAAATTGACTATTTTTTTTTTTTGAAAAATATATTGAGAATATCATTCAGTATGGCAAAAAAAAAATTTCATGAAATTTTAAGCCCTTAATATTAACTTTGAGAGGTCTATCATCGCTATTTTTGATTTTTAGTAATAATTTGATGTTTTACGTCAGAACTGTCGAAATATTGAAGTGAAAAAATTTATGTTCACTTATCCCTTTATAAAATTAAATTCCCTACAAAAAAGGTCTGATTATAGATTTTTGTCAGACAAGCCGTTTCCGAGTAATTAAGCTTGATAAATTGATATAATTTCTCGATTAATTCTCGATTAATTCTATATATATATATATATATATATATATATATATATATATATGCATACACCTACACCTCTATTAGGTACGCACATGTAGGTATGTATGGGATGTACACGCGTTAACGTCAGTTCTGTATTAATAACAGGTTTGTTAAGCGATATAATTATCATCATCGTATGCAGACAGGCTTGTGCGGTGTGTAAAAGAAAAGAGTTTGAAAAAAAAAAAAGAAAAAAGTGAAAAAAAGCAGCAGAAGATCGTGTTATAGTCTCGTGTATTAATACGATTGCATACATATGTAGCATTAAACGCTTGGCAGGTTTAATCGTTTGGCGTTTGGATATGCTAATCTGAAATATCGTTGTCAGATTTAATAAAATCTCTGCGTGAGGAAAGTAGTTTCTTTGACACTCGCAATCATATTTATTTTACATACGTATGTTACAAACGCACAGTCACACACGTATAATTTATGGAATTAATTAACGACGTTTCTGAGTTTTTAGAAACATTTTTCATGGATTCGGCTGGTTTACTACGTCAAAATGGAGATAATCATTGTTACATAATATTAAAGCCCTGAAAAAATAAGATGAGAAAAAACTGCCAGAGAATTCTGCGATTGAAAATGCAAGTGCATTACGTATTATTGTACGCATAGGTATACGGTCGCGAATATCTTCAACGTATATCAATTCACGCAGTGGGAGGTTGATTGGAGTTGAAGTTCCGAAAGTGTCTAATCCCGAATTATTTTATGGCGAAACTTGAAGTCAGGATATCGAACTTTAATCAAACAACAAGGTTTCGAATGGTCGGAAAGTCGACGACGGCTCAAAGTTTCGAAAATTAAAATATACTCGCACAGCGTAGTTTACTCAACGAGTGGGTGTAAAAAATGAGAAAAACCGAAAATCAGAAGTGGTGAAATTTCACTTATTGTTAACCAGAAATTCACGGAACTGAAAATCTTCGATCATACGGAATTTCGATGTTTCAGACTTTTAAATTTCCTCATTTTCCCACTTTCGTAACTCTTAGCTTTCGGCTTTCGAACCTTTGACGTTTCGTCAAAGATCGATTTCTTCGCTTAAATTTCCGCCATCAAAAAATCCTCTTTTAAAAATTATTCCATCCACCGATACGGCGTCGCAACTGCATTTGTGACGACTTTTTCACAACATTTTTCACACTGTTATTCAAAATCGGCATTAATACAGTTTCTAATCGCACACCGTGCGCGCGTATTGCGCCTGGTTTGTTTATATCTATCGTCTAATTAGGCTCGTAATTACCTCGAGATTATTTCGAACGCTCTCTAGATCGGCGCGTGATAAATCTCGAAACGAATAACCCTCCTGTATCCGCCGATCTATGCCCCATTCGTACACAATACCCGTAAGAACCGAGATTCAGCCAACTCCACGCATACTCTTCGCCATTAGGGCTTAATGCGGGATTCGAGATTAAGCCAGGCTCCGGATTACACGCTCCGAGTTGTTGCGAACTGTTGTACGTCACCCTATACAGGGTGGTCCATTCGAGTCGACGCAGCGAAATATCTCGAGAACCAGCCGTTTCAGGGAAAGATTTTCGAAATAAAAGTTTTCCGGTTCTAAGGGAGAAAAAACACCGTGCCGTCGTACTTTTGATTTGGTGGAGGTTTACAAGGTCGTTCGGAGGTCAACATTGTTTTTATTTTAAATCGGACCGTGTACTTTTTTTTTTTTTCACAGACTTGCATTTCACATCAATTTTTCAAGGTAAATTTAATATCGCGAAAATGAGCAATAAATTACAATTAAAAAAAAAAAAAAAGAAAAAAAAAAGAAACAATGTTTACCTACAAATGACTGGTTCTCGAGATATTCTGCTGTGTCAACTTGAACGGATCACCCTGTATATACACACACACGCATATACGGTAGACCCTTCGAGTTACAGACTCGCCGGGTAATCAATGATCACCGATCGGCCGTATATCGATCACTCCTGATGATCTATACGGAACAATGGATCACTGACATTCGTAAGATGTAACGCGTATGCCTGTAAGCAGTAGGTGTACACCGATCGGTTGTTAGAGTCCGGGGAGAATCGAAATCAGGCCTTTCGCTCCGCGATTTCTTACACGCGTCTAGCGGTAATGCTTTTCTTTTTATTTATTTTTTTTTTTATTTTTACAATTTCTTTCTTATTTCCATACGGGATAGATTTTACGAGCGAGAAAAATCGGGTCCGGCTGTATCACGAGCGGATTTTTACAACGATTGAGGTTGTAATATAGCTGCGCACCGGTGCTTGGGATATTACAGGATTTGTACCGTGTAATTTATGGGTATTCAATTATGTCGGGGAGGAGATGTTTGAAAAGTAGTTCGCACTTCGATCTGACAATTTGATTACCATTAACCGGTAGGGTTATCTTTATCTAGCCTACGGTAATTCGTGCATTAAGTTTATACGAATAAAAATTGTAAACCAGATGCGTTCTAACGTACGAGATTCGTTCGCCGAGGGAAATTTATGTGGATATGGTAATATACGCGTATTCGTCTCTCTATGGTCGGCAACTCGTGCGTCTTTATGCGTTATTTTACGCGTTAAAGGAAAGTGAACCAGCTTTTGCATAGCTGCCCATCCGTAATACACATTATTTACAATAAACGCAGCTCGCAGGAATTATAAACACGTAGGTGCGCAATATCACGCGGATGCACCTTGGCTTGGAATCGCTTGTACGTTCATTTTACTCCTAGATTTCCCTTATAGTCGCGATACGCGCTTTATGGCAATTTCAGTAATTGAAATTATACTTTTGTAGATAGGTTACGTTTGTACCTCGGTACCGCAATCGCACTTTTTGTAACTTTGTTGATTATTGTTGTTGTGATTTTTATGTAACAAAATATACACAGTATATGACGTGTACGATGGTACAAGAACGTATAACGCGTCAAAGGGAGGAATTTTTAGGATTAGAAATCATTCATTGAGTTAAAAGATCTACTTTTTTAAGTCGAGAAAAAAAAATTGGCTTAAACTCACTTTTTTTTTTTTTTGGTGTAATATTATATTTTATTTCAATTCGTATTGAATCCGAACCGAATATAGAGTTAATTAATAAGCCGAACGATTTAGGTTTTAGTAAGTTACCAGAACTGGGAAAATGTCAAAGAAAACTGGGTCTTAGATCCTGGAATATCTGAAGATGTGATGGAATTTTTTTTTATTTCTCTTAAAAAAGTTTGTGCCTGACCTGTTAAATAAGAGATCGAACTTTCATCTTCCTCTGTATAATAATCGTTTTCTATGATCGTTGTTACATATGTTACTATAAAAATTGAAAAACTGAGAGGGACAAAAACGAAGTCAGACTGATTATTATTAAATTTGATAAAAAATTTAATTTAAATATTAAAAACATTAAGGGTTTGTTTTTCATTTTACGTTTAGGAACAAGTACGCAAATTGATCCTCGGTGCTCGATGCGCTTATAACTTTAGCACTCTTCGTTATATACGTATGCACGTACAATCTAAAGCGTCATCCATTGTTAACACGATGTTCAACCTTTCACCCAGAGATGGCACCATTCGCTCGCCGTGGGAGCAGAGAGGAGTTCATTCTTTGATAATACAGCGAACTGACTGTAAGAAGATCCGAAAGTTATTTAAAAATTTAATAAACAGATTAAACCGAACATTCATACGTCGAATCACGTAACGTTTTTAAAGTTTAAGTTCGATAAAATATGTAAGAAACTATTTGATTATATGATTTTTGATCTATCCGATGATTCGTGCTTTTTGTAATTTATTATGTGACTTCTTGTATGTTTTATTTTATTTAGAAAGTGAATCGTGTAATAAATTACATGTATACGCTGAATATTTTTTTTAAAAATATTACATTATTTAACAGATGAACATTTTCAGTAGGGTTATGATTAAATTGAGTAACGTTAACGTTGCATGGAATTGGATTAATTATCGATTGAGTTGCGCAAGTAAGCGAGGAAGAAGAATACTTTCTTTTCTTTTTCTCTCTCTTTTTTTTTTTACATCATTTTTCTACTCAATACAGATTTTCGAAATTTAATTATTGATAACTACCAGCATTGCAAGTTATCTAAAATGAGAGTACTAAAGTTTAGTATTCAATTTTCTTTAATTATCTTGTTTCTTAAGTTAATTCAAGTTTCGTCCAGTAAAATTACATACTTCGAAAGGTATGCGTTGTACGAAATTTGCGAAAGTAAAGAGGCGAGATATCTTTATAATATGCATCGATGTATCCGTGCGATATTTAAAATCCTATTCGAGACCAGACGATCATCGTATAAAGGACTTGCAACTTATACGGTCAAAGTACAATAGCCTGGGTAGAATCGAGGTACATATATACGATCTTTTGTAATACGATCAGCAGGTATATGAACTAGCGAAAGGATCGGGAATCGTGAAAAAAACCGTATCGATGTACCGTTTTTTTCTTCCTTTTTTTTTTCCTCTTCTTCTCCTTCTCCTCTTTTTCTTCTCTCTTTCTCTCTCTCTCTCTCTCTAGTCTCGCCATCTCTGCAGTCTCTCGTCAAGAATTGTTGTTCGTCAAGAATTCATGTACCCGGTGTTGGCGAAAAAATAAGATAAAAAAAAAAAAAAAAACAACAAATTTTGATTCTATATCTTCATTTATTACTTATAAAGTTTGCTTTTGTATTTTAAACATTGATAAATAACACCTGTCAATACGAGTTTCGAATTTGGGTTCTAGATGTGAAATTTTGATTTCTTCCACGTAACTGATAAAAGAAGAAATAATTTCATTAGATAAAGTTTGCTTTTTTAGAAACCAGAACGATATTTCGGATGTAAAGAAAAACGATCTATTTTCTCATACACTTATTGTAAATAACAATTACAAAAAACGTCAGTTTCGCGTTTAAATTACTTTTCATCAAAAACTTGAATTCTAAACCGAAGTTTGTTCATTCGTTATTTACAACGAGTATTTGAGAAGATAGGTAATTTTTTCCTAAATTCCGAAATATCTTTCTTGTCTCTAGAAAAGCAAAAATTACCTAATAAAATTATTTTTCCTTTTTTCTTTCCATTGGAATAAATAAAAATTCACACCATGTTTATATATTCACACGATACAGACACTTCGTTTCCGTCCCGATTCTCCATACCTCGGCAACACCTTGTACAACCCGTGTTTACAATATCGCTGGTTCACGCCTTGCGGCAAACGTATAATAATTACAAAATCGGAACTTGAGAGCGTTTGAACACGACGCGACGCGATCGCGGTTTTGAGGTTGCCGCGTATCGTAAAGATCTGCCAGCTGACCGTCGCGACGTCGGTTATTCATACCTACTCGAATGATTAAACAATCCCAACTAATTCTCTCGTCGACGATTGGCCGGCGGGAGGTTACGTACCCACCAATGCGTGAAAAATAATTCATAAGCGTGTAAAAAAACTTCTCGTCGTCGGTTGCAGAGTCGCTCGCTGACGACGGCAGACGAGAACTTAAAGAGAGAGAGAGACGCGCAGGCGTCGAGACGTCGAGAAGCGATCGCATTGGTGTGGCCGAACTCGTCGGTGCTCCACCTTCGTAGTCGTCGAAAACGCGCAACCCTCGAAACCGGGATCAAACGGTGGTCGTTGTCCTACGTCGGAGGAGACGAAGGGCGGTTTTTCCGCCTTCACTCCTCCGCGTTTTCTTAGCTTAGAGGTTCGCGATAACGGAACGTCGATTAACGCGTGTGCAAAAAGTGCCGTCGACGTCGCTACGACGTAACGCGAAAACTGCCACCCCCTGTATTCCGAATTGCGCGTTTCGGTCTTGAGGGCGAATCGGGTCACTCAATAATCTCGCACCGTACTCGTAAATCTAGACGTGAATTCGAAGATGGTTGCACGTGCCGAAGAAAATTATTTTCGTAAAATTATTCAATCATTCGTCTATTTATTGTTATTACGCGAATTGTAATCGGGGACAAAATGTGTAGCGATTGAAAAGTGATTATATGTTTGTCATGGATCTCGAAACCGGGGCTGCTGGATCGTTCCGCGTTTTTGTTTCGTTCGCCGAAGTTTGTGGACGGTGGAATGAACGCGGATGATTTTTAAACGTTCAAGTTTCACGATCTTTCTCGCGTCAGACTGCGTGGGAATAAATTGGAGCAATTCTCTCGGGTATTTTCTTCGGGTACCGCGATTATCCTGCAGATCTGCAGTATTTCGACTGTGGGCTGAGGATTTATAAACGCAGAAACAGGATGAGTCACTTTGAGTGGAAATTACTACGCAGGAAGAAGGTATATGTAACGCATCGTGTATATGCCTACTTGTATAAATGTATGTATGCGTGATGCAACGTTGCCCGCGTTGATGAATAATTATTTCATCCCACATTTATTTACGATGATAAAACGATAAAATTTCTTTGTTGAATATTATTTACAGTTATTGGTTCGTACGAATTATTAGTCACGTTTTGTTTCCCGGTTCAGTTTTATGTTTTATCGAAACAGGATAAAGTACGGATGTGTTATTCCGTTTTGTATAGATTATACAGGAGAGGCAATTGACGTTTTATCTTTTCCAGTATAGATTTCTTTCTTTGTTTTTATCGTGAATTACACGTATAATGCGTGTATCGAGGGGCGAGATTGAAAGTTCCGAAAGCGCCTAATTCGGAATTATTTTGGGGCGAAACTTGAAGTAAAGATATCAAACTTTGAAGAAACGACAAAGTTTCGAATGGTCGGAAAACCTATGGGCTCAAAGTTCCGAAACGCAAGATTCTGAAACTTTAAGTTACCATAGAGCAAAGTTCCGAAAAGTAAATTTCCGGTAGGGAAAAATTACGAAAGATAAAGTGAGTGGGTGTAAAAAATGAGAAAAACCGAAAATCAGAATTACCAGGATTCCGAAAGTAAAAATATCGAACATCCAAAAAAAAAAAAAGAAAAATCAAAGAGGTGAAATTTCGATGTTTCAGATTTTTAAACTTTCTTATCTTTGCCTTTTCGGAACTTTGCAGTTTAAGAACTTTGAGCCGTCGGGTTTCGGTCCATTCGATGCTTTGATGTTTCGTCAAAGTTTAAGTTCTTTACTTACAGTTTCGCCACCAAAAAAATTGGGAGTTTACCACTTTCGGAAAATTTTAAATTCAGAATTTCAACCCTTTCCTGAGAGGAATTTTCTCGACCGCGAGTGATGATTATGATTCACAAACACTTTTCCCCGTAAAAGTTTTCGCCAATTTTTGTAAACCATGCAAGTTCTAATTATTTCACCGAATTCAAATTTACGGTGAAAATCGTTAACGATAGCGTGTAAATTGACTTGATTAACCGTCGCCTGCGGTCGATATATCGGCATTACATTATTATTATACACTGTAAAAGTAATTCGGGATGCCCTCACACGTATTATTACCGAGGGACTTACGCACATAACTTACGGCTAAAATATACGGTGCCCGGTTAATAGAGTTGCAGAGCAAGTTGGTATTACATAATCCTACGCACCAATTCCACGTTTTTCCACTTGTTTATTTTTTCTTCTTTCTAATCGTTAACGTTCATCCGCGCCACGGCGGCTTAAATCTAACGTCGTTAATTTCAGTCAATGATCTTATGCGTGTATCTTTACATACACACGTTGTACGTATACTTGTATACTTTGGTATTTTAAACACAGCTGCTTGCGGCGCATGCGATCGATTCAAAAAAACGTTCGAAACGTCGAGAGTTCAAATTCGAGGGGGAAAAAAAAAGTTTCTCGGATTAATCGAAAGAATAATTCTTCGATTTTAGGAATAATCAATCTTTTCCAAATAGAGAAATAGTAGATTGAAATCGTTTTTAACATCTTCCTAGAAACTCTTTTCGCTTCGTTTATCGTAACTACAGTGTTTCAATCACCGAATTAAGAATCGGACGGCACGCGCATCTAAATGCATAATATAAATTCGTGCCAGATATCTACTTAGACAACATTATACATGTATATATGCATATGTATATATATTAATATGCATACTTACACACGTAGGTAATAATTTTCAATTGACAGTAGTTAAATCAAACGACGAGATATCAGGTCACGTACTATTAAGAGCTTCCAGCTAATGCATAATTCGTATTAATAATACACAACGCGCATCACGTCCGTATTCGGTACTAACTATAATATAATACGTATAATGCCCAGATGACACTGTTTAACTGTTTAACAGTGCGACAACTTGCGCGTGGAGACGTCGTTTCTCGGTCTCTCTATGTATGTAATAATGTGATTGACAAATCAGAGCGAGGATTTCTGCATGGCTACGAATTGCGCGCTGTTGTATACCGGGACAATCTCTTGAAACTTGAAAATCAACCGCGCATGCGCCAAATAATTCAATCTCATTGGTCGGCGAAATCTTGTCTGCGATGCAGGCGGGCCAACTTACGCAAAATGTCTACGTTTCAATTTTCAAAGAGCATAAGCGTTAAATTTCGGCCGTTCTTTGAAGAATCAACTTTCCAACCCGATAACAAACGCTTCCAAAAACTTTCCGAGTCACCGCTTCGATTATTTGAGATCCTAACCTCGAAAATTCGTATCAACTGCATCGCCGGCAGAAACAGTTTGACAGTCGATAAAACTCGCGCATGCGCGGTTGATTTTCAAATTTCAAGAGATTGTCCCGGTATATGTAATAAACAGGATCAGTGAGAGTAATAATAAAAATTATTCTCACTATATATCATGTATACATATTAGCGATAATTTCGTCACCGTTTATTTGGTGTATATATTATATAAGGCCCGATTTTTAAACTTTCTACATGGGTATAATTTCACGGTGTATAACTCCGGGTCACGCGATATCCAGGAAAGGTGGAAATGGGTTGAGGAACAGGAAACGAGCTGGTTAGGTAGGTCAGGAAATACACGCTTTTTTTCCTTCTCAAGGATCCTTTGGTATTTTTATACTGTAAACCTCGTTTTTCGTTTTTGCTTCTTTGGGAGTTACTTTTTTTGACGTATTTCGTAAAAAAAATTGCAAGCTTATGCACAGGGTGTATAATAAATACACAGTATCTGAAAGCAGTTCAAAAATCATCCTGCGCACTGTGCAATCCTGCATAGGTTCCTGAATAGCGATTCTTTTGCTTATTTATTACACGATGCATATTTGGGATAAATCGTTGCTTCGCACCTTTGATGAAAAAAATGATAAACCATGATAAAAAAAATATACTCTTATCTTGAAAAACCAACTCCTTGATAGTTGTTCCAAAATTGCGAGTTTGTGATTTTCTTACCTAACGTTTCGTTACGTCAACGTTACTAACTTTGGCCTCATGCTTATTATTGTATACCTGCTTTTAAGAGCCCCCCCCCTCTTATACAAGTTTGTGTTTACATATAGCAGCGCATCGCAGTTATAGGAGGCATCGTTTCACGCGGCTATCGATTTCTGTATGAACACATACTGTACTCATACATATACGTGTATATAACTATATACATATAACGTATACGTGGGCAGAGTGATCCTCCCTCTTATTTCCCCTCTTCGTCGACGATTCCCCTCGCGAAAATTTTCCAATCGAACTTGAATGGCAACGGTATTGATGTCGTCGCTATGAAGCGCCCCAAAAGGTTATACGATTCGGAAAATTGATTCATGGCTCACAACGTCAACTCAAATTCATTTCACGTATTGAGCAGTTCTTGCGTATCGGTAAAACAATTATTATACATACTACAATAAAATTAATGGTGAAAAATTTTCTTGCCATTTATGTGAATGGTTAAAAATTGAAGTGATAATCAATAAAATTCTGATATTTAATTGAACCGGGTGTTGAAATTCCGGTAATTATAGCACGGAATTTAAAGAACACATCACGTAATAAGCGTAATACTCGGGAAACTGGGACGCAGTTATTCACAGTACTAATTGTGATGAACGGTGCATCTGAGTTTCATTTTATTAATTAATTTTTATTAGCCTTCCACGTGCTGTCCGAGGACTCCGTCTCATGTATGGGTGATCGTTGAATGAACTTTAAGCGTGGTTTGGTTGGAATCGACGTGTAGTAAGTGCGTCACACAAATATAAACTAGGTGGTGTGCAGAGGACGAAGCAGAGGAGTGAGATCGGGCCCTAATGGCACTGTCAACACTTTTTACTTCACTTTTTACGGCTTTGCCTACGCCCACGTGCCACCGCTCTTTATACATCCAAGTAAATAACCCCGCAGCGTTTCATTGCTCCCCTATACTCGACCAGCCCACCCTGATCGTTGCGACAAGGTCCGATCCGTTCTTTCTCTGGGTTAGCTTCTTGCTTTTTACTGTCTTTTTCGCATCCCGCAATGGTCATTGAACTATGCAGCGAGTGACGAAAGTTACAGGTTCCGCAAGAGTTGGAAGACCTTCAACCGAACCGCTAGAAACCAAGGTCGACTATTTTCTACTCGATGGTTGACGAAGTTCCAACTTTTCTGAATAAAGTCATTTGCTGAGTGGTTGCATTTTTCTTTACCATTTTTTTTTTTTTTTTTTGCAAGGTTTCATGTATGTGCGAAAGTCGAGAAAACGCGATGCCGTTACAAGGAACAATTCCGTCTGCATCTGGGGTATCGAGAAAACGAACGAGAGAATGGAATACCAACGGTAAATGGCTAATTGAATATACGTCTTGTCAGGTATAAAACTGCCCTCGTTGTCAGAGGTATACACTCCGCAAGTCGTATGTGGTTGTATAAGTGCACGGTGAACTGGGTCAGTCGAAGGGATCGATAGGTGGAATCTGTTTGTCTGGTGACTGGTACGGTGACGCCCATAATGCATTGCTTTGCCTCGGTTCGTAACAGGTGGAGGGTAAAAATTACAGCACCACGCAACAAGGTAAAAGTGGAAGCCTGTCAACAAGGAACGCCGGCGATAACCTTCGGTTAATCGTGTCAGGAGAAGATTTTTACGGTTCGAAGATTTGACGATGATGGAACGAGGAGCCAAAAGCTACAAGTGTACGTTTGAATCAGAGTTCAAGGTGGAAATATACGAATCCAAAACTATGCACCGATCCTTTGTTTATAGTTCCTACTTGGGTATGGTTGTCGAGAAGAGAGAAGTAGGCAAAGGACGAAATGAAAGTAAGGAGGAACGGAAAAGAAAATTAGAAATTGCCCTGGAGTTGATCAACGGTCATCTACTGATGATGAATCGAACTCGGTATCTGTCGATCGAGCAAAAGATTCGTTTCTTAAAAAAAAAAAAAGAATCTCGCAACGAATCTGATCGAGCAGTAAATTCTGAGCGGAGGTGAAGTCTCAGCTCCGCTGTTGTTGGATACATTGCCGGTGTGTGCGTCCTGGTTGGATTGATTTCTTTTTCCATCACTGGATCACACGGTGTGTCCGTCTGTTCTTGGCGGTGTCAGAACCGCTCTGCTATCTTAGCAGGTGGTCGCTCACTTTGCGGATTGGAATTATCGTTGGCTGACAACTCGTCGTCGATGACGGGTAACGAACGATTTTCTATCTCTGTATATTCTTGTTCCCCTTTTCTTTTTCTTTCTTTACAACTACGAACAAAGCTTGGACAGGCACAGATTGAAATATCCTCGTAACTGGTTTCTCTGGGTTGAAAGAATACCTCAACCTGATTCTCGAAGTCCTCGAAGATATTTCGAGACTTGAGCTCCTGGGCTCCCGTTTCCTTCGCCCCATCACGCCCCGATCGATGAATCTCTCATTTCCTATGTTTTTAACGGGACCGGAACCGCTTCGCCTCGCCTCCGCTTCGATACCAAACTCATTGATTTTTGGTCCCACGCACTGCCGACAGCGAGTCAAAGAGAGAAAAAAGAAGTCAACCGCTGCCAGCACGCACGGCTTATGGTACACATATACTTATATTTACCTACCTACCTTTGCCCAGAATGTATTACGCCGTAACTCTATACCTCTTCTTATCTCTCGCGACAAACTGAAATTGTAAATTCGCAATGATCCCTATCGATAATGATCGAGTCAGGAGAAACTCTCGGTGTGCTCGGATGGTTTCGAATTACATCAAGTCGCACTTCGCAGTAGGTACCTACAGTATATAGTACCTGTCATCGTGCTCCCATATACTTCTCCATAAAAACAACTCGATTCCTCAAAAATATGTACCGTTCGATCCCTTTCACTTGGCGACGATGACTGATGGAAGATCGAATTTTTTGAACGTTAACGGTTACTCGAAGTTGAAAGGTATATCATGGGCTTGAAGTTGGTAACCTTACATTAACGATGCATGTTTAGGAAAATCCTTACTTCGCAACCTTAGGATTGTCTGAAATTCAACCAGTCAATCAAACCAAAGGAGACATGTTCATATTTTGAAAAACGTACTCCTTGGAAGTCGTTCTAAAATTGTGCAACGATTTATTCCATGATGTTTCGTTACGTTAACGTTACTAACTTCAACATGGTGATGTATTCCCATCGGCGGTCCTCAGATCAGTTCGAAATCTCCTCCCTTGATTATTATTCGTCCATGGATTGATCTTGTGCTTGCAATTATCATCGATGATAGCTCCAATGCACTTTTTCACACCTTGTGATCCTTTGCGTCACAATTCCAGCTGTTTGTGGTACGTTACTTATTAGTTTCCTAGGGCAACCCAGAAGTGCACCACGTCGAGTATGTCAGCGGCTGCGTTATGCGTATCTATGATGCGGATGTCTGTGTAATATTTCGCGCGAATGTAATCGCAGCAGGTACTGCCATCACGTCGTTCATCATCGCACGGTCGAGATTTCATCTATTTTCTACAGTCTATACGCGTATATCTATACTGTTGCTGCATCATGTGCCAAGTTGAAAAGTTTTCTAGTACTTGTATACAGCTTGAGTACCTACTCGGTACACTCTACCTATCGGAAGATGAAAGTTGGCATGAATCTGTCGGACCATGCGTCGATTACCGCCGGTGCCTATCTCCAATTACTGATCGACATTTCTTAACTTCCGCGAATTCAAATCGCTGCCGACGCGTTTAAACGACCCAATACTAACGGACGAATCGCTTTCGGTGTTTCAGGTGAATCCGGCCGAGCGTCAGGCCCCGGAAAAGGAGGAAACCTGGACCTTGGCGTCGGAGAATCATGACCAGGAGACGGTGGATGAAAAGAAAGGGGCATCGCACTCGGTGGTCACGCCCTGCGATTACGAGCCTAATCTACCGCGTAGCCACGAAACCCGAAAGAGCAAGACCAAAAGGGTGAAGAATTATTTGAGGAAAAAGTGCAAGGACGCTCTTTCCAAGTCAGAGGATGCGGCAGGAGCCGAGAAACGAAGGGACCAGAAGTGCACCTCTTGGTACGTCGACGAAAAATGTAGCGAGGAGGAATTCATGCGCGATCATTTGGACTCTTCGTCTCTTGATCGAACAGCCGATCGCCGAGTCTGCGAATCGGTTGAAAAAATCCAATCCAGAGGGAGCAGATCTTCGCTCTACGAGGACGCTACCGACGTCTTATTGGCCCTGGATGAAAACGTCCTCGCCGTTCCTTCCCTGAATTCTCAGGAAACATCCCGTGGGTTGAAACCTCTTCCAGCCTCATCTGCGGAGACTCTAGTTTCGGATGGTGTTAACCTACATTGTGTTCTCGACAAGTGCGAATCCAGTGACACTTTAGTGCCTGAATTATTGTCAACGGAAACTACGATCGTTGTCGCGAAGTATTCTTCTAGTCGCAAGAGTAATGACAGTTCTGCGATTGAATGTGGTGCCGATTGTGATGCGGCTACGTTTTGCGAGAGTCCCGATGAAGACGTACCTCGAGATCGAACCAACCGTAACAACGAAGCGGAAGTTGTTGCACCCTCTTCTCTCAGCATCGGTGAACCCGTTCAGCATCCGATACTCGGGGTGAGTTTACTTTTCATTTAGTTATTCAAGTTAAGGACCTTGAAGTGTTGAGTTGAAAAAAAAAATGCGAATGGTTGGGAAAGTTCTGCAAAAAATTTGGTGACAATGTTTTTAACTTCGAGGTGACTGAACACGTTGAGAGAAAATTAATATTTTTCAACTTATGGAATGATTTTGAACGCGGTGTATTCGCTAAATTTCAGTATAATGTTTTGATCTATTAAACTTGACTACATTTTAGACAGTTCTAAAATTACTAAATTGGGATTCTTTCGAAAAACTTATCGTTACATTAACTTTGTGAATTTTAACCTCATAATAACACATCGAAGTTGAACTTTTCTATACTTTTGTCAACTCTTGAAATAGGTACATTTGGAAGATGAAACAATTGGGTTTGACTTGTTATAACTTGGAAAATTGATAGAGTATTGGTGAAAATTTATTTATAAATGTGTGGTATTCGGTACAATAACAACAAAGAGTTTCCAAAAAAAGTATATATATAGACTATATATGTATATATATATATATAAACGTATTCACATTTTTCAAATCTCACGCCATCAAAGTCATTCTGAAGTTGCAGAATAGTGATTTTTTCATTCAACTTTCGATCGTTACTGCAACTTTAACCTCATGGCACAGCAGGGTCAGATCGGACTCGACGTCTGGTTAAGTAAGACGTATCTGTAGGTAGAAATACACGCATATACCTACACCTTTGGGAGAGTATGTGTCGTGGTAGAGAGAGAGAGAGAGAGAAAGGGAGCAACGAAGACGAATAGAAAGAGAAGAAAGAGAGGAGGAGAGGGTGCAGGGTGTGTATGGGAATCACGGGTCGTGCTCATTAATTATATCGGACTGATCTATTGGGATCAGAGTATAGGCTAATAGGCTAATAGCCTGAAACTCAACTGTATTCACTTTCCTGTCTCCGGTTATCTAGCTGCAGCGCGGTGAGTGTCTCTTGGATATATTACACTTACTTGGTGAAGAAAAATAAAAAAAAAATAAAAAATTCCCTCGCCGTGTGTATCGCGACGACGACGACGGTTGTCGTCGACGATTGTCTGACGTAAGTTAACTATTCGTAGGTGTTGTGTGTGTACAACGTACACGGATACGTACGTACGTATGTATGCAAACGGCTCAACGCCGCAGCGTTAAACTTTTTCGTCCCACGCCACAGTTTTATTAACTCGTGACACGCTCTTGATTAAAATCTATCGAACTAACCAGACTAAACAATACCCCATATCCTACTTACCAGTAATATCGATACATCCGCACGATCTTATACCACCCACCCACCGACCAACCCGCAATGCGGGTTATAGAGCCAATCTAATCGCATGCCGCGTGCATGCACGTTATTCCCGTTTCAAGTCACCTTGTTAAATCTATAACACGGCATATAATACCAATTATTTTAACGCAAACCTAGCCTATTGGAATATATATATATATGTATATATATATACCTATTCTTCGATGCGGATATATGCAATTGACGACAATTATCCCCTTGTATTACGTACACGATCAGTTTCCTTCAAGTAGTTTCGTGTTATTTTGTTTGGACTCGTTTTTTTTTTTTTTAACTCCGTCAAAAATTCGTTATTACGAAATATAAGCATGTAGCCAGTGAAATGTTAATCTGGTGTAGTTCATTTTAACTGCGAAGTCTTTGAACGTTTCTTAGTTATAAAATCTCGTTATCAATCACCGGCTTTTTCTTGTCACGATATTTTCGCAAAGGAATGGAAAGCCTTATTAATCGTTTTGGTTTTTTTTTTTTTTTTATTTTATTTTATTTTTGCAAATTCCAAGTGAAATTATTCGTGGAGAAAAAAAACTTGTTCCTTTAAGCAACTGTTGCGGTAACTAAAATTGTCCATACCTAGAGATCTGTTATATTATATACCGATATGAAAGTCGCACGTGTACTCGAGGTGTTATGTAATAATTTTCAGAGTTTTACATACGTGTACGTAACGTGATATATGCTTACCTGTCTATCGGACTTTCTCGACTGATGATCGGGTGAAGCTGCCATGCAGGAACAATTTTAATGCAGTTCGCTGTGAGCATAGTGATCGTTTCTGTCAGCAAACTGACAGATTTATAGTTCGCATCACGCGTGCGCACGCGCGCTTCGCTAACAGCAGCAAGTCAACAACGCCAGTATATACGTACACATGCATATATATGTATAAAGATTTGCGATTTATCGTGAAAAAAAAAATTCATCTAACGCACACGCAGAACCGTTTTTTACTGTGTGCGAAATACGAGAGCGCAAGTACATATGTAAGGTATAATTCACGTCGCGAAAGGGAATCTCTGCAACAGAAGAGACTGTATTCTGCTCAGAATGCAAAATAAGAATATGAAGCAAAAAAAAAATACAAATAAAGTGACCAAAAAATAAATGGATTCCGCGAGACCAAAGTCTGGAAAATAATTCCTTTGCAGCGAAGTTCTTCAATTCTCGCCTCGAACGCTTCAGAGAGCGATGCGGGGTGTAATTAGCGCGAGAGTAGCGCAGTGGAGCGCAGAGCGAACGGAGGAGGCGAATCAACGCAAAATGAGCAAATGCCAAACGCTTTCCGCGTGAGTGAAAAGAAAATCGCCCAAGGTTGTTAATGCAGGCGTCGATAACGACGCGCGCACACGTTTCGCTTTCGCGCACGCGCGCTTTATGCTTGATGGCCATTAGCGTTACACTCAGAGATGGTATAATTTTCACGCGTATTTTTCTCTGGACTGACCATGTTGGTGATGTTGGACTTGGTACACTTGATAAACAAACAGCCTTCTTCGGCGGACACGCACCGAAATTAAATCTCTTCACCATCGAGCCGCATAACCAGTCAGCCATAAATCACCAGCACCCACCGTTGAGGAGTATGGATTATCCATCGTACACTACTGGAACCAACAGAGTAGAGCGACGTTGGCACATCACTAAAGCTACACGTAACGCTGAAACTCGTCAACGTTGAAACCACCAGTAGAGTGACGTTAGCACATCACTAAAGGCCACACATGAAGCTGAAACTCGGACCTCGGTATTTTCGCAACGTATCTCTGACGGATTCCTTCAAGTCAAGTGATGTGTTCTATCTCAGAACAGCAGGGTACCACAGAAGCCCTGGAAGTCATGTAGGAATATTTTGATCAAATGTCAAAAGCTTCGTCGTTCACCAGATTTGGAGGTGCCGGTCAAGAATCTAACCTTGAGATTCATTTCCTTCGTGATTCACAATCGGATGAGCTGGATCAGAGATGTGCACTTACAATTTCTTATTGATTGGAAAAGAATGAACCGAGGATGATTTTTACCCTGAAAATAAAGTAGTTCATCATCATTCATCAGAGAAACGTAGGTATAGGATAACCCTGCGTAATGTAAAAGTGGCGTGACTTTAGGGACCGAGTAAGAGGAGCGACTTTGCAAGGATGATGTAACGATCCTGAACACCCCTAAGAAATGACTAATGCGTACCCGATGACGTGTAATAACGGATCCAATTAAAATTTCGTTCGAGGGATAAGCGTGCGTACAAGTTGATCGTACATAACGTATATCAATGCGGGTACGCATTGTTAACCACGCGATAATCAATAACAAGGTACGAAACTACAGGGCCGGAGTTTTTTTTTTTTTTTTGCTGTGTGTCAGTACAAATGTATGAACACACAAATGTTACCATCATCCGCAATAGCCACTCGTCCATGAGGAGTCGGCTACACGCATGGTACACGAAACTCTCGTATCCTAAACTCGAGTGCCTGCCGGTATAAACGCGTACATAGAGATCCGGAGATAAGCGCGGATATGGACGAGACCAGGGGATACAACACGTGTATAGATATATATTATTAGCCTCTTTTGACGGACGCGTGTCACGGCGGTACCACATGTGGCGATCGTCAGAATTATTGAAATTGAACACCATATCGTGCCGCCTCGCATGCTATCCTCGCTCAATTTCACCGCATGATCTTTCAACCTCCGTTCTCTTCGTTGTTCGTCATGCGATATCGCTCTGTTGTTAGCCCTGGTTAACCGAAGCATCCCCCTTCCCCTGTCATATCGTTCATTTCATCCTTAATCCAACGTTTGATCATCAGACCAACAGAAGTTCACTGCTAGCAGACTCACCCAAAAACTTCAGTGCATAACGACAGTAAAAGATGTGTTGTACCAAAAGGGAAGGACAATATTTACACCTGTTGAACAGTGTGTAGATCTGCCAAGTGATGTTTGGCACCGAACGGTGGAGTTCATTAAATCGGTACTAGACAGGCTGGTGCGGGTGATGATCATCGACTGCATGCTGGGTGTGAGATGAAGAAGAAGAAGACGAATAAGCTCGATGAAATGGAACGAGCTAGGGTGTGAATATAAACTTACCGTCGCCGCAATGTCTGATAGATGAAAATCGTCGTTATATGGTACGTGCTGCATACTACTTAACGGCGGAGAAAGTGGTCGGCGGGTAGGCGAGGGTAACCATAACGATGGTCTGTCGGTGATATTGGATCGAGTGGGACTGCACGTTGCAATTCAATGCGAAGGGGGCGAGTTTAGATCATCGACGTACCGCATAGGTATATCTATACATGTCGGTATGTGTAGTAGAGGAGACATCGTGTGGTGCCGGTTATCATGCCGGATTAGGTCACGTTTCCGGTAATTAATGGCTCACGTCATCTCTATACTCGATCGAGAATTACACAGATCGTTTGTTCGATCGTATAGATCGTCCTCCTCCTCAGGACTTCGATGTCGTCGTTCGTTCGTTTTCTGTTTATATTTTACTACCAGCTATTTCCACCGTCGAGCATGAAATGGACAATGAAGAACTTACCTATATGGCACTTGTGATCCTCGCTCCTGCATATGGGGCTGCGTGGCGTTTCGTATGCGCTCTCAACTGTTGCGCCTTACCATTATATCCACCTATAACCCTATTCGTCGAGAGGAGGACTATTCGTTTCCTTATACACATTTAACGACTTATGGGCGCACGTGAAGTTTATGTTTCGTACGCGATTCTATCGTGTCGCGCAGACTCGAATTTCTTCTCATCTTCATTCCATTGCTGGTACTATCAATACCGTATGGTTAGCTTTGTTACTTTTAGCCTCATATTACTTGTACGACTGACCGAACACCTCAACGTTAAGTACGTAATACTTAAGCTTTTTATCCAATTGCTGGATAATTTTGGCTAGTATAAACGAGGGTTGAGATTCGACCATGTTATTGAAACGACTCTAAGATCCGTGGTGGTAGTTTTAAATTCCAACTCTTTGAATATACGTATAGTTTAACGAATACGACGATACTCTTCAGATTATGATTTTACACGTCGATTCAAGCGACCGGTTCACTTACAATCAAACAATTCGAAAGGATTTTCAAAATCCTATTCCATTTATTTAACCGCAGTTGTTGACTTTCAAAATTGGTAACCGTTGATTTTCGATCTACCGTATCGACGTATCCTGACGGTGCTGCAGCACATCAATGCTCGACGTCGTACAACTCCTAAAGGCCGGGGTGCAGTGGTTAGGTTCTTGCCTCAAGCCGTACACGAAGAAAGGTAATAAATAATGAGGCAATCCGGGGAAATGAAGGCAGCGGCACAAGCGGGAGCAGCGGCAGCGGCATCGCGTCGTGACGCTCGGAGGTGAGATGACCCGTGACCTCCTCTTCGCTCACCCCAGTCTCTGATCTCAGCCCAACTAAGACCCAGCCTATGGTGCATAGGTATGAGCCTACCTCGACTGGCAATCAGCCGAGGCATGCCTGCCTCGCGCGGAAATTTTTACTCCCTTTAGGAGCGAGAACCTCGCCTAGAACCATGCTCTAGCCACCACACCATGGGGACACGGAGAAATCGGTTTGGTAATTAACTCCATCCCTGTGATATTATCTCTTGCGAGACTTGCTTCGCTGTTTCATCCGGTCATGCCGAAGGTAAAAGTCTCGGCTCGGCGGGGTTGGGAAATAAGGATCTTTGGTACAAAATTGATGTTTTGTGAATCTGGCGAATTGTCACTTTCAACAGACGGTGTTGAAGTTAGTAGTTGCGTTATCGTAACGAAAGATTGGAACTTTATTATCTTAGAATGACTTTGAACGAATTATGATTTCGAAACATGACGAACGTCTCTTATTTTATTACAATTTTCATAAATTTCAGACAGTTCCAAAGTCGTGAAATAATGATTTTTGCCTCAATACATGAAACGTTCCAATAACGTTACCAACTTTAACATGATACTTTCAGTTGATAGTGTAATATGTAACCAATTTTAATCTCGTATTTCAAGTCTGTCCAAATTTTTCTTTCTTCATACTATTAGTATCATGTAGTCGATTGTTTTTTTAAACGTACCGTACATCGTTTTCATAATATAATGCGACGAAGCTCAGCTCTTAATTCATCCGTAGAGCTATCCAGATGGATCATAATTCTGCACGGTTGCATTAGCGTTTCATTCAGAAATCCAGTGAAAGGAAGGAATAAGAAATTGCAGAACGATAACACGGGTTTAAGCACTTTGTGTCGTCGCGTGGGAGGATTCAGGGTGTAATGGAGTTCTCGGGCGTTGTATTCACAGTTTGTGCAACGTCTGGTATAAGTATAAGTGGCGAGGAGGAATTTGCACACTCAAGATTGGAGTCAGCGGACAGAACCCTGGCAATTACGCTCGGGATAGTACAAGGTATTATACGTACATATATGTACGATAAGGTACACGTACAAGCGAGAAACCGCGATGCATGGATATATCGCGGATTGTAAACGGCGATAAGTGAGACACGGGAAAGTCAAGAGGGATAATTGCGACGATGTGGGTTAAAACCTCACTCGCTCGCACGCTCGCCGTTTCATTCGCCTTGGGACTCGACGCCCGACTGACTTCAAACGTCGTTCGTTTCTTACCACGGCGACTTGACAGCCGGTTGTAATCGCGAACTTTAACCGTCGACGGCACGCCGATCTTCCATTCTCGTCGCCTTTACCTCCATTCCACTCACCCGCTCTTCGCATGATCGTCCCGACGATGTATCCTGGTCCTTCGTCCTCTTTCTACATGAATATCATACGCCTGTGTGACATTGACGCTGTGACTATCATAGGGACGAAAACCATTCCAAGGACTCGTATACTTGCCGACGAAGCTGAAGTTCGTAGCCAAACGTGTTAAACATTTATTGGAAATGGAAATATGAAGTTCAGATTTGAACCAGAAATCAAACTCTATGAAAGCATTTGGGCATTCAAGGTTTGTCGCAAAATTTTCATTCTTGGACTTTACCACCTTATTCCAACGAACGTTACAACGTTTTACTGCTAATTCTGGCTGCCGGCTTCAGCGTCGTTGCTTGGTAGGTGAAGGATGGTCGTGACGGGTGTAACTCACACCTTATGTATACACCGGTAGCTTTGCAAAGGTTAATCGCCAAAGCCGAGGAAATTCGAAATGAAAGATGCCAGGATGCTCGCCGGATGACGGGTCAATTTCTCGTCGAGACGAGATGCGAGGTTATACAGGTACGATGTGCTTTCGTCGAGGTCAGTCGGGGTCAAAGGTCAGTCGACGCGGGATGATGAGTCGGGAAAGTTTCGGAATATACCCGCTCGTAGCATGGCTGCCAGTGTAACGAGATGGATTGAACCGGTCAAAACGAATTTTCAGTCTGGGTTTTACGATAGATGATGTCAAATAGATAAAAATTTGTTTTTTTTTTTTTTTCCCCCCCCTCTAGAAACCAGAAAGATATTTTGGAATTTAAGAAATATTACCCATATTTTCTCAAACATTTGTTGCAAATAACAATGAAATAAAGTTCAATTTTGCGTTTAATTCACTTTTATTCTGAAATAATAATTGATAATAAACTGCAAATGTCTGAAAGAATTGATAAACAAAGTTTAAATATAAATATTTTTCGTACTTTATCTATTTTCGCATGGACTTTCTCGTGTCAACTCCCAAACGTAATCATCCATCATGCTGTAATTACACTGAAATTTATTTACATAAGTAGAAGCTCAATTAAAATTTTTTTTTTTTTTTTTTCTGTTTATCTGCGTCATTCAAGTTCTTCGTACCATTTTTGAGAACCCCTTTAGCCATCTTCTCAGATTTATATCGCACGCTTTGAATCATCCACTTTTTTCCAAGTCTCTTGCAATATTTTTTCTCTTTCTTATTACATCTTTAAAACCGTTCTTCCGAGTTACGCAAAAATCGTCCCACTATGTTCACTACCATAAACAGATACGACGAACCGTTTTAAAGTTTCGCTTTAAGGTACCGCTCTCGGCGCGCTATCATCGTGTATTCTTTTCTATCATGTAAGCAATTCGTCCGGGTTACAGTTACAACGATATTCATACAACGGTTCATCGTATGTGTTTTCTTAGCTCACGCAGATCTCGACTCTGGCAAACTACACCGTATCATCCTTTCCACTTTTTTTTTCCCCTCTCTTTTTCAAAGACTCACTTCTACGGTCGAATGAATTGGCTAGGTGGGAAGAACAAACTGGACAATGGTCGTAAAATGTTGCCGCCTTGCTTCCTTCGGTACAAGAAATTGAAATTTTGACTTTCAGTGATTCCTTTTTCCCCATGTTCTTTGTTGGGATCCTTTAAACATACCATGTAAATGTAATATGTATATATATATATATGTCTTTATCGATTCAGGTACTTTTCGCTTCTCACATCGACTGTTTTAGAAGATTATGTAGACGCATTTATGCTGTAGCCGTTTATAGACAGAGTTCTAGAAGAATCGTGTTGGGTTCTTACAGTCGTAATATCGGATATCTCATGACGGGTGCGGCGCAAGAAGGAAGATTTCACGACTCCAGGTTAAAAACCGTCATAAACGTCCCTTACCGTCGCCTCGGTCCCGTCGGTGTAATGAAATGGAAGACAAAAATGGCCCGATAGAAAATAAAACCGACAATTTATTTCTCCCGCGCTCTTTACGCGTCTCGCATCCTTTCCCTTTACGTGCAATGTGTAAAACCTTCAAAGATCACCAATTATCGGTAACTAATTTCATCCTGAATAATTTTCAGCAGTTTGCAATTTCTTTTATAGCATCCGTTGCAGATCCACTTTAAATATAACGCCCCACTCTAACTGCCGAAAAACAAAAAAAAAAATTTCAAATTGGAGCACTTAATTTTTTCGGGTGTTCTTACACTACAGGACCAACTGGATATTGTTTTTATGACCCTAAAATATTGTTTAAGCCAAAAGAAATCGTATTTTCCAAAGTCCCAGTGTGGTGTTACCCCTTCATTTAATTACGTTTTCAAACTTTTTAACGCAAACACTTGGAAATAGAAAATTCTCTCGAGGGGAAAACAGTCGGGTTCAAGGCAATGCGCGTGCGTCTGCCGACCGGAGGAAATTCGAAGACGTAGGCGAGGCTTAGACCTCGACGGCGCATAAATTACCGGGCGTACTCGCAGCCACCCAAGGCGCATTTCTTCAACCTTCTCGCCGCGCTATCAGCAAGCTTTTATTCGTAACTGGAATATTAATCAAGAAACTTGACGTACGCCTTATACCAAGCGCCCCAGCTCTTCTTCCTGAATGCCTGAATGGGTTTCAGTTCAAGCTGATCGTTAATAATATTCCCGATTATTTAAGGACGCATGTCAGGATTTATATGCGGTTAGGTGTAAATATGTCGAAACAAAAATATCTACAAACTGTGATTTCAATATTGCAGGTGAATTAAATAATACCAGTGACCTGTGAATTTTTGCATTTTTTTTTTTAATTTTTTTAAAAAAAAAATCGATTTTTTACTGTAAATAGCTTGTTATACAAAACTTTAACTCGCACCTTGGGGTCGTTCGTAAACTAAAACTTTTTTATCAAGAATTTCGTAACTTGAAAGTTTGAAAATGTGATAAAATTTTTTTAGCACTTTAAAATTAAAAATTCAATGTTGCGACCTTTTTATCTTGTAAAAGACAGGAATGCCAAAAAAATACAACAACAACAACAACAACAACTTCAAGACAAAATACGAGATTTTTTCGTTACAGCAAGCAATTTTCGGTTGGGGGCTTCAACGACCCCAAAGTGCCAGCTAAAGTTTAATAAAGAAAGGTATTTAGAGTTTCAATATTCAATAAAGAATTCAATGTTTTTTTTTTCTTTGTATAAAAAAAATAAAAATTCTCTGTATTTAATTTCGTATAAAATGAATTCATTGATTTTTCTGAATATCTGTGAATTTTTTTGAAATTTTCGGCAATTTTGAATAATTCCATTTTCCAAAACTTTCCAACCCTCCATTTGTGAAACTATTCGTTCCTTGCCTCTAAAACTTCTTCAGTGTAATGTATAACCATTTACGAAAATATATCCAAAAATTCAGGACTTCTGATCTAGCATGTTTATCAAAATTTTTTAAATTCTCGAAAACAGGTGTTTTTTTTTTTTTACAAAATCGCCGAAATTCCAAAAGAATTGATAGCTATTCAGAAAAAATTAATGAATTCATTTTGTATGAAATTTCAAAAATTTCACTAGAGATATGTTGAAGAAATTTTTGTTCAAACACTTTATTAAAAACGTTTTGACATCATTATTATTATTGAAAAGAAATTATCTTATCAACTTGGTTGCGACTCATTTTTTCTTTAGACCTTTATCTCATCGCGAAGTGTTCAATACTCTCACCCGAGACTCTCTTTTTCTTGGTAATATCCGTCCGATAAAACCTTAAACCTCCATCAGGTGCAGTTTTAAATATCAGGGAAACAAAAAGGCAATTTCGATGATTTTGTAAGTTCGATGAGCGAATACAGTCATGACAGTTGCAATTCCTTCCCTTTCCGTCATCGGCGAACTCCACAGGTATGCAAGGCTGCGGGTTTAACAAACACTCGGCGATGTTCATAGCGGGTTGATCTCTCGCACACGCCGGAGTCACAAAGGGCATGGGAGCGACACACCCACCGGATGTACTTTATATATATACATATATATGCTCGCGTTCGTAGGTGACGTCGCGTTATCGGTCTATATTGCCCAGGGTGCGGCAATTTTGGGGATTCATTTCTTCCCTTTCCTCATTTTTCTTCCACCCTTCCACCCTTCCTTCCATCCTTGTACGCGAACCCTTGTTTTTTTTTTTTTTTTTTTCCCTTTTACAATGCAACACATGGTGTAAATTTGCGTGCGACTCTGAAAAAGATGTTGAATTTAATTTTTTTTTCTAATCCTTCGCTCAATCACTGTCTACAATCACCTACTGACAGAAAATATTAGATTTTTTTTACTTCGGATACAAAATCCACTTCTCGTCGTCTGAATTTTCTAAAATTTTTGCATGAGAATTTTATGAAATATCGTTCAACAGCTGTTCTTCTTTATGCTTAATGTTCGAATACAATAATTCTTTTGTTACATTACCAAAAAAAAAAAATTAAAAAAAAAAAATATATATATATATATATATATATATATAAAAATACAATCTAGAAAATATGCCTTTTTTTTATATTATATCCATGCAATAGTGCGTGATCTTTGAAACTCACGGAGATTCAAAACCCTGCCAAAATCTTAATAAGCCCGTGCTGTAACGATCCGTTAAACCTCGCGTGTCGGCCGGTGCAGGTGGGTATATATTTCATGAATGAACGCCCACTCGCTATTTCGCCACACTGACTATGAAGCGAAGTGATCGCTTGTCCCCCTCAAATTGTCCCTTAATGAGATATATCTTGGGCAACTTATGCAGGTGCCCACCTACGCAGCCTCGTACTTTGACAAATTTTACCTTCTTCTTCACAGTCGCTCCGACTTCAATTATTACTGGAGGGAAGGTTATTCAGCTTGGATGGTATAAAATGGTACCTATTTTTAGGAACTTGTTGTATCTTTTTTCTTTTTTTTGAAGATAATTAAAAAACGGAGCGATCTGTGTTTAGGGGCTTTATTATTTATAGTTTCAAGAGCATTTTAGAATTTTTTCGTTGAAATTAATAACAAAATAACGGCATGGCGCGTATAAGTATCTAACGACCACGGTTTCAATCCGATGGCGCGGATTCCTCGGGTCAATTTTCATACGGTCGGCTTGATATTATCTCACAAGCTTTAATAAAACTTGTTTATCGATTCGTGCTCGTGGCTAGATTTTTGAATTTCAATCCGAACATATTTGTGTAAAATTTTTTTTGAACTATTCTTTGGTTGAAAAATGAAATTTTTTGTTCCTGATCGCGTATATATTTGTATATTATTATTTTTTTTTTCTTCTCAACATTTGGGCTATAAGCTCCAACTTGATTTTGAAATGAAAACAACGGTGTATTTGACTCGAAAAAAATTTTTCCATCTGTTACAAGTTGGACAGTGTTGTCAGGAGATGCGCCACCGCAAAAGTTCTCGAGTTCGGAGTCGTTCGCTACTTATACGCGCCATGCCGCCATTTTGTTATTAATTTCAATGAAAAAATTCTGAAACGTTGTCGAAACAATTAATAATAAAACCCTGAAACTCAATTTGCTCTGACTGTTGGCATTTGTTTGAAAAAAAAACAACAAACAAACCAAAAAAAAAAACTGCTAAATGTAGGTATGATTTTAGACCGTCCCAACTGTACCTCCTCCCCTTTAATCACGAAAAATTTTCAAACCATCCATTTTACGATTCGTTCAATTTTTTCCGCACGCACAAAGTTTCCGATCAACAGGTTTTACCGCCCAATATTCGCGGTAGTTTTTAATTCTCAATCAAAATTCCGTTCCCTTAAAAATTTGCGTTTTTGTATATAATTCAGCAATTTCATCGCAAAATCGTTTCTTATCCCCCCCCCCCCAGTCAATGCAACGCGACTGGTGAATTTTTCTGTAAACTTTTCACGAGAAGATTTCTTTGCGAGTCAAGTTGTGTGTTAAATTTTTACTTCTCAAGGATAAAAATTATATCAACTGAAGCCGTTCTGGTAAAACAAGGTATTCAAATCAATTTTGCTCCAGTATTTCAGTTTTAAACGTTTATTTATACACTGTATAATAGTCGTGACGCTTTGCGAATAGATATATGCATAATGTGTATATATATATGTGTGTATGTACAGTGTACACACACGCACACACCTGCAAAAATTTTTACCCATTCACCGGCACATTAATCAAGCCGCAATAATTAGCAGAAACGGCAAATTAACACGTGCCTTAAAGTTAACGAGGCGAGTTACTTCGCTACTATATCTTGACCAACTGATATATGTATATATATATACACGGGTTAAAGGTTACGGTGCTGCTGTTCTGCACGACTAGATTCGTTCTGCACGTTACCGCATATTCCACGTGTGTCACACTAGCATTTGTAAAATTTGCTAAATGTGACCGAGATGAAAAGAAAAATGTCGCCGTACATTGTTTTTTTTTTTTTTTTTATTTTTCCTTTTTCATTTTCCTCGGTATCTAAATGAGCGATAATTAAATGATATAATATGAGGCAGGGGGGAGGGGGGTTGAAAATTTTTTAATCAAATCGCTCGCGCCGTGCTGCAGCTTTTATATTTCCTCATACGAATCGCGACGCAACTCGATAATCACTTACGCGTGGGTTTTGATTAATGTGCGTTTCCAATTACTGGGCAAAGTCTACCCCCTCCAGTTACTACTACTACTACTACTACTACTACTACTACTACTACTACTACTACTACTACTTTTGCTGCACCGCAACGTATATACGTATATAGGTACAAGGTACCTTTTCGTTCCATCGATCGATTAATCACGCCGACTTAACGCTCGTTTTAACCATTAGATTTGAGCATTATTTAACGGAAGAATTAAGCCGTGAACGTTTTGTGAATTTTAAACCGTGCGCGTGCTTGTACCCTTTTTGGTTTGTTCATAAAAATTCATCAAGCCAGCAGAGAATAAGTTACGGATAGTCAACTTCTCTATTTATAATGCTTTCTACGTATATCGAGCGTGTCGGCAAAAACTAGATATCGTATAACGAGAAATAAAACGTAATGGATTTTTTATTTATTAATTTTTATTTTTTTTTTTATTTCTAATAATCTTTGTCGAGTTTCGATGGAAGTATCGAACGAGAAAAGTTTGGTTACCTACACGGATTTGAATTACTACACTCGGACATTTCGGAAGACCGACAGACGGGAATTCGAGGCAGCCATGATCGGATGCTATGCAACGAAAGTGGAAGTGATTGATCCATGGATCCTTGAATGGAGGATTTTTATTTTTTCTCTACCGACGTTGTTGCTGCTGCTAGACGTGTAAAACCTCCGTAAATGTGCATACTGCATGTACATATGTACGTATGTATTGTGTTATTACACATTGTAAGCTATGCACGTTTCATATTCAGGAGAACGAGGAGGATTCGTGGGCTGCAATGTAATTGTCAGGTGGCAGGTGCCGGTCAGAGTGATATCCTGTCTGTACCACGAATTCTCTCTCTCTCTCTCTCTCTCTCTCTCTCTCTCTGTATTAAATTATATTCCATACGACGCGGTGCAGTTGACATGAAGAATGCCAAACGGATGCAGCGCACTTCACTGGCTCATACGTACATGTATAATATATAATATGACGTGTATACCGATTGGCGGCAGAATATCGCGTTAATCCATAATAGGCGCGTTTATAAAGAAGCTACCTTCCACCTAAATGACACTGCATATTTCTTTCTTTCGTATTTCATAAGAATTTATATTAAATAACGGTTTAATCAGACGGTCGATTAATCAAACTGATCGTCGAGTAGAGACCATTATGTGTACGGTATAAAAGAAACGGGTAAATACAAAAATATTCAGAGTTGTGTTGGATTTTTTTTTTTTTTTCTTACATTCTTACTTTTATTGTGTTTTGAAACATTTGCGTTTTATAACTTTACTTGGATATAATATTAGGGGCGGTCTACGTCAATTCCACCACTTGCCACCGTAATTTGTTATATGGTAGTACAGTGAGAGAAATTTTTATTTTCGGTTACCGCTCGGTCCCCCTAACTATTTTCATTTTTTATCACAATCGAAAAATATAGTTCTAGGTAGAAAATGAAAATTAGTTTTCTAGCTGTTACCGGAAAGTCTGGTATCCGTTACTATTCTTTATCGTTACGGTCGCCGTTGCTATATTTTCCTACAACTGTTGCGAAAATTTAACGCTCGTGCAATGATAAATTGACGTTAAAGCCTTGTTTAACTAAAAAAGTAGAGACAAACCTCAGAAACCGATTTTGCGTTGCGATAACCAAAAAAGGATCGACGATAGCGCAAAATGTTTAGGCGTACCTCGTTTTTCGTAATTCCAACAACATTCAAACACTTTTTTTAACGATACCTGTTTTACTCAATTTTTCTAGTTACTGTAACAAATGAAATTTTTCTCACTGTAGCATCAATTTAAAAAAAAAAAAGTGAAAAATCGAGCGAGTGCCATCTTAAATGTAACGTACTACGCTCATCGTTCGAGAGAATCTTTCTTTTAATCCAAACACATTTTTCAGAGGATGCCACGATAGAAATTTCCAAATTTCTCTTTCGTCCAGCACCCCAATATAATACATATATCGGATGTTTTTTTTTTTTTTTTTTTTCACCTCATGTTCCCTTCGAAAAGTTAGTTTTTAGTCTCAAACGAAACCCCGTGAATCCGGAACTCGGTAGCAAAATTCTAAAACGTGACTAATCCGGTTTGAATTTTTCAGACACTCTAACGGAAATATCCTGAAAACTATACTAGTTGGGAAACCGTTTTTGGTTTCATTTTTTAGGCAATCAAATTTTCTGTAAAAAAAAGTTGAGACTAATATACACCTAAATGTTCATCTTGTATTCGATACGATCGTTTAAAGTTGAGTACGTTGAATAAATGAATAAAGATGCTTATCACACACACACACACACATACATATATGGGCTATTCCGCGTCAACCGGATCAGTCATCTCTCAGATATTTTTTTAATTTGGCATGTGGATTGTGTGGGACGAGTTAGATTTTTGTGCCAAAGCGCGAATCTCATAATGCAAAATTCGATTTTTTATTAACAATAACAAATTAGACTCCCATTTTTTTCAAAAATTCATAACTTCGGCAAAAAATTAGATACAATATATTTTTTTTTTTCAAATTACGCGGAAAGCTCCATAGAATTTAAAAAAAAATACGAAATGGTAAAAACAAGTTGTTATCAATTGTTTATTTAACAATTAATTTTTCAAAGATTTTCAAAACAGTGACTGACACGATCAAAAAATTTTTTTAAAATTCTGACATGTTCCTTGAACTGTACTACAACCTGTGAATTAATTCCAGAGGGGTGTTTTTCTTCGTTTTCGAGTAAAAAATCATTAAAGGTGTCGATGCGCATGAAATTGCGGCCCGCCGAGTCTCTACGTAATGGCGGGCGGCCGGTTGCCGTCCACCGCTACACCGCGGTGGCGTCGCAGCGTTATTTTAGAGTCATTTTCACGATGTAGGACATGATTGAAGAATCTGAAAAAAATACTGTACCTTCACAAGGCCTGCTCAAAGCGATAAGTGAAGTTTCAAGAATGTGTTTTTATTTTAAAATAAGTAGCAAGTTATGTAATTATTATCATTTATGTGCACTCTCATGGTGTGTAACCGTTATTTTGAATCTCTGTAATAAAAAAACGGTGAAAAACACATTCCTGAAACTTCACTTATCGCTTTGAGCAGGCCTTGTGAAGGTACAGTATTTTTTTCAGATTCTTCAATCATGTCCTACATCGTGAAAATGACTCTAAAATAACGCTGCGACGCCACCGCGGTGTAGCGGTGGACGGCAACCGGCCGCCCGCCATTACGTAGAGACTCGGCGGGCCGCAATTTCATGCGCATCGACACCTTTAATGATTTTTTACTCGAAAACGAAGAAAAACACCCCTCTGGAATTAATTCACAGGTTGTAGTACAGTTCAAGGAACATGTCAGAATTTTAAAAAAATTTTTTGATCGTGTCAGTCACTGTTTTGAAAATCTTTGAAAAATTAATTGTTAAATAAACAATTGATAACAACTTGTTTTTACCATTTCGTATTTTTTTTTAAATTCTATGGAGCTTTCCGCGTAATTTGAAAAAAAAAAATATATTGTATCTAATTTTTTGCCGAAGTTATGAATTTTTGAAAAAAATGGGAGTCTAATTTGTTATTGTTAATAAAAAATCGAATTTTGCATTATGAGATTCGCGCTTTGGCACAAAAATCTAACTCGTCCCACACAATCCACATGCCAAATTAAAAAAATATCTGAGAGATGACTGATCCGGTTGACGCGGAATAGCCCATATACATATATATATAACCAGTTCAACAACTCTTCAAGGGAATGATTCAATATTAAGACAGAATGGCTCGTCGTTAGGTGAAGAGGCTGAAAGTACCAGAGGATCAAGCATGTAGATAGTTCGTTAACTCCTTTCACGAAGTTCGTCCGCGTCTGCAAGCTTTCGAAAACGAATTAATGAATCTGCCAGAGTAGAAATATCGCAGATTTAGTTTTGTACCTAGTACCTAATACAATAAGCTTGTAATTATTAAGAGTGGAAAAAAAAATTATACAAGTACCGAATTTAATATCGCTACAATTAATGTACGAAAGCTCTGATTTAAACTTGTTGCAAGAACTAAGAGAAAGTGAAGATTTACCGAATAAACAAGTGAATTAAAAAAAACAAAAAAAAAAAAAAATCGAAACGAATGAATAATGAATTAAAAAAAAAGGAAAAAAAATATTCATGGGATGGGAAGGAGCGAATAAATTTTACGAAGGGCCGAACGGCGCGTGGCTTCGGAAACGAATGATTAAATCCATTCATGGGCGTAACGTAGAGCGTGCAATATATGAGCCTGTCTAGTCGCACGCGTGCGTCGCGCGTTAAACCTGTCCAAACATCCTACTTGGTATAAAACTACCCACATACGATACGCTGGATATGTACACGTTATATATATATGTATATTCCGAGCGAATATCACGCGGAGAATGAGAGAGAATTTATCACGTGCGTTTGGTACGGACATAAATTCGTACCGCTGCAAAGCTGCAGAGCCCATGCAGGGGTGCAAAAGCTCTAAAACGCGGGGCAAAATTCACTACTTTTTTTGTTTTTCTCATCAAGGTGATACGAGAGGATAAATTCAATATCATATTTTGATGATTTATTATTACGAGATCGTAGAACGTTCAGAATCTATGAATGATTTTCTGAAAGATAGAAAAAAAAAAAAAAAACAGAAAACAAATAACGGATGAATGGTAAAATTGTAAAACAAAAGTTTAGATGCAGGTTTTATATTTGATATACCTATATATTTTTAAAACGATTAAGAATTTTGGATATTCGTTTGAGCTTCACTTGACGAGGGCTTATTATTTTGTTGGGGAAATTGTTTTAGCGCAAAGTTACTGTTACAGATTTATATTTGGGTGAAACGGTGAGTTTGACGTCGCGGTTTGTGGTAAATATCGATTTCAATGAAATATTGAAGGATTGAAAATGCACGAATACCAACGTGATTAAAATGTATAGAATATATAGTCTTCTTAATAAAATAAGCTATCGTCGAAATCTAACAAACAGATAGTAGATATTTTTATAAGTGATTTTGAAGCGATTTGAAATGCAGAGTCAACATGTAGGCTCTATAATAGTTGATAATTCTATAATTATTATTACCTTTTTCTTATATTTTCAAACAAATGTTCTTCGTTTATATCGTGAATATGTGTAAATTCTCGCTAATCCGTAAACAGCGACTATCTCGTAATAAAATAATCAGGAATAAAGTATCGGTTCTCGACCCTTTGAGTCACACATTATTATGCTGAGTAAATTTTTTTTCAATCAATTTGTTTCCAACAATAATAATTTACATTACGTCGCAATAATTACTCTCGAGTACTGAAAACCTGTTGGCATACTATCGGAATTAGGAAAAAACCGCAAAGAATATACAAAAAATGGATATAAATTAAGTGGGAAAAATACTTTTACCGCACTACGAGTGAAAGGGTTAAACGAGCGTTAATATTTCGCTTCTCGTTCTCACCGTTCGTCGTGCAGTCTAGTCATGAGGGCGGAAGTCGATTGCGGGTGGGTGAAAATCGGTACGCGATATCGAAACGCGGGTAGTTTGCGGCTTTTGAAGCACAGTTCGCGTATTGTTACGTAACACGTACCGCAGGATGCGGCGCACAATGAACCCTCATTGCGGTGGGAATCCGTATCTCTGTGGGATTGAAGCTGCAGCATCCTGCGGGGGATGGAGGAACATCGGGGTTTGCACCCTTCGTCCGGACCCTGACAAAACGACCCTCCGAATTATACTGTATACACATATCCTTGTAATCAATACGTTCGTAGATCCTCTCAGCAAACTTACGACGAATTGGCCAATTTATTCGCTGCTCACTGGGAGGGGACGAAATGCATTTTCATTTCTACTTGATTCATCCATTCATTATATTTATCCGTTGAGGCAAGCTGAGCAGAATATATGTACAGTTTTTTTTTTTTTTTTTTTGGTTTTTTGGAAAATTGACCTTCAACCGTCTGCTTTCCGATAATTTTTTTTTTTTCCTGTAGGCGAATTCGAAGATTCGCGTTTAGCTTTTCGTAAAATACTGATCGAAAAATGCGGATTTTCATTATTTCTTATTACATTAACATTTACGTGTTTTTGGGATACGGTGTGGACGATTTGCAATCTATTGAAATGTAATATTTTTTTGTAAATCTTCGTATTTCTTTGAGTAATTCTATCTTTTTTTCTCTCTTCTCTTTTAAACCTTTTTTAGTCGATTAATTCAGTATTCCAAGTTTCATCTATGTTTTGAAATTTCATCTTGAGATCGGGTTGATACTTTTCTTTGATTATTACGACAGCGTTATACCTATGAATTTTCCCTAAAGAGTAAATTAAATTACCTCCATATCGTGGTGAGCGTAACCGAAAGTTTTCCTATATTTTTCTCGGTTTGGCTAGCCATTCAATTGACTTGTTTCCACGTTCTTGTTATTAAGTCATCCAAATTGAATAGTCTGGATTTTGCAAAGCTTAACTTGAAATTCACTGATTCGCTCTCAGCACTCTCGCGTCCCATTGAATTTTGCTACCTCTTATTATTTTTCGCTCATTAACTGTAAGCATGTAATTTGGGAAGACGAGACCTACAGGTAATCGCGTCATTTGCAAGACACACGCCAGATTTCAGAGCTAAGACACGTGGGAAAAATAAAAAAAAAAAGAAATGATAAAATAACAACTAGACTAAAAAATAACAAACACGTTTGTTATTATACGACTCCACGCGTCTTTGCAACTTGAATTTTGATACGTACGGAATTTCTCGCATGCATGTATATTATGTATGTCATACGTCACGAAACACGAGCGTGTTTTATAACTTATGTGCATAAATATATATTTGCATTAGTAATGAACGTCTTCTCGTACGACTTGTACTATGTAATTACCGGATCACCGAACCTTTGATTTTAGCGTCAAAATTATTAATGTTACATCCGCATCCCACCCACCAAAAAAAAAATGATATACCTTTGTTAATGAACATTGAATTGAAAAAAAAAAAAAAAAATTAAATACGTGTCGATTGTTTTTCGTAGTTTTATCTGACTGATCTGATTACGTCTTACGTCTTGTGTAGCATATTATACAAACTGTTTCTGCCGGCGATGTAGTTGATACGAATTTTCGAGGTTAGAATCTTAAATAATTGAGGCGGCGGCTCGGAAAGGTTGGGAAGCATTTGTTATCGGGCCGGAAAGTTGATTCTTCAAAGAACGGTGGGAATTTAAAGCTTTACGCTCTTTGAAACTTCAGACGCACACATTTTGCGTAGGTTTGCCCGCCTGCGTCGCAGACAAGATTTCGCCGACCAATGAGATTTAATTATTCGACGCATGTGCGGTTGGTTTTTGAAGTTTCAAGAGAGATTGTCCCGGTATATATAACGCGCATCACTGTCTAACAATTATCATATATCTAATCTGATTTTCTTTTCAGGGACGGTACGACGTCGCGACGTTGGTTAAAAATCTCCTCGGACCAATATACGGTAACGGAGTCCTCGACCTACTGACCAGACAGGCGCGAGACATCCTGGTATGCGCTTATCACGGGAATCTTGATGAATTTTTAAAGTCCTTCTTATCGCCGGCAGCCACGCTCCTCGCCGAGGTCAAGGAAGTAGCCATGAAAAATGTGAGTACTTTCATCAAACTTAAACAAATAAAACGATTGTGCGAAAAAGCTTTATATATATATATGTATTTACATTACATTACGTTACTCGACTTTTATTTTATGACTACGCGAAAAGAGCTGCATTCGAGTTTTCCGGTCGCGAATTTACTCCCTGAGCTTGAATACTCTCCGCGGGTGGTGTCGCGACGACGAATTATGGGGGAGACCAGGCTGTGAAATCGTTCAGAAACAGGCGTAATCCTTCCCCCTCCCCCCTCCCTCCCTTCCCCTTCTCGACAGTCACGTTTACACGTGCCGACGTCGCGGCGTCGAGCCGCACCGCGACGACGTTGACACTCCAAAAGCCACGTGCTCCTCCTCCTCCACATCCTCTTCATCTTTCCTGCAGCTTTTCAACAGCTATACAACGTAATCGTCGAGAGTCGCGGCTTACCGCTAACTGGATTATTCCGACAACAGAGGGCGGCTCTTGCTCATATTCTATCCGGGGTTTCGTGTCGCTTGTTAATCGATCCGCCCGCACCAGGGGATTTTATAGTGTTGTCGCATGGGGGGGGGGATCGAATCCGGATCTATAATTTTGAAAAAGAGATTCGTTCTGAAAAGTCGTCAATGTTTTGTTGGTTTTTTTTTTAAATCATGAAATTGATACAAAAGAGCCAGGTAGAATTATTTTTGGTTAACAAGCAGATAGAACAAGGCAAAAAATCAGTTATGCTTTGTATCGTGACAACATGACCCTAAAAAAAAGCTCACTGGATTTGGGAACAAAATCATAGGTATGCCCGAGTAAAGAGAAAAGCAGAAAATGAGCTTGCAAATAGCGTGATTAGAATTAGATGGGAATTTCCGAAAGGGAATTACGAATTACCCTCATTAGTCTGATGTGTGTAGGTAGGTAGTATGAGGCTGTACCTACACAGGTGCATAGAATACTCGAGAAAAGTCAAAGCGTAAAC
Organism: Neodiprion pinetum; assembly: GCF_021155775.2. NCBI lineage: Eukaryota > Metazoa > Arthropoda > Insecta > Hymenoptera > Diprionidae > Neodiprion > Neodiprion pinetum. The sequence goes on from NC_060233.1 coordinate 5,212,856, forward strand.
CGCAAGATACATTTGAGGAGATAAGACCTTCGGCAAAACAACCGTAATCGTGATAAAAATGTGGTTCATCTTCTTTATATATTTATACAATTTACGCCAATTATAATAACATTTGCCCGCCCGGAGATTTCTTCGAGTAAGTTCATCATCTTGGCCAGGGTTGTGACTTGGCGTGGTGTTGGATATGTTCTTCAGTACTTGTGCGTGTGTGGGTTTGTAGGTACATATAAAGTATGTAACATACCTGTGATATTCCCAGAAAGAACATTAAAGACTTCGAACGACGACGCCCACGCGACAAAATAACTGACATTGAGCGAACCTGGATAAAGTGCTGGGGTGCAAAGAGCAAGGAGAAGAGAATTTTCCATCTTTGAAACACCGCTCACACGGTTACAGTAATGTTCAGAAAATTCAATTTGATGGTTAATTTCTTCGTTGCAATCTAACGCAACGCTTTGTTGGCTATTTTTAGAGGTAGTACTTTGCATGTTGTGTCCTTTTAACGTTTAAAATCGTAATCGTGTATCGCATGGTTGTGTTGAAGATGAAGCTAGCAGCCAGAATTAGCAGTCAAATGCAGTTCAGTTTTATCCTCATGATTCTATAAAAATATGGAGGTACAAAAGTAGGGGCGTGATCGTAGCCAGTATGAAATTTCTCACGAGTAATGAGGTACCTACACCGGTTAAAGTTCGATGGCACGGCGAGACTGTGAGCAACCTAAGAAAACTATCCGCAAACACTGTGTTTACATATTCTCAAGTTCCAGTTAGCTACGGACTCCCATATACTCCCGTATTGGATATCGTATAGAGAAGTTCTTCTCACCATTGGGCACGGTCAAAGTGGATGAAACCTTATATACCGGTGATAGAATGTAATAGGTTCACCCACCACGAGGCTGAAGCTAGCAGCAAGAATTAGCAGCCAAACGTTTTAACGTTCATTCGAATAAGGTAGTAAAGTCCGGAAATCACAATTTTGTGACATACCTTGAACCCCGATACTTTTATACAATTATGAGGATAAAACTGAAGCGCATTTTTCTATTTCCAAAAAGTTTGTCACGTTTAGCTGCTAACTTTGGCTGCTAGCTTCAGGTTCATTCACCCATCAACTCAACTTACGCTCCTATTTTTACCCCGTTCCATATTGCAAATCGTACAGTGATAAAATCGGACCGAATGCAATGATTATGCGAACGATAAGTGATAAGGATCCTGACAAGCCACGGGCACCGTGGTTTTTTTCATGGTTTTCTATTATGTACTATACCAGGCAATACTCGCAACTGCGTGTCCTACTATTCAGTTATCGACGTAGGACTCGAGTGTTCCCGAGTCTCAACCCAGCTGCGTATCGAAGCTATTCCAACGGTCTGGATGGCAAAAGATCATGCACCAGTCGTAAAGTCTCCAGTCTCCTCCAGTGTTCAAGGCCTGCGGTCCTGTGCCCAGGTTACCGTAAACGTTTTTATATTCTGGCACACAACGCGGTGACTTTTATAGTGATGTCGAAAGACTGTGAATCGCTTCCATTTAGGGAACTCACGATTTCCGGATGACCGGAATCGAATCGGAAGAAAAATCATCATCAGGGTTTTGGTACTAGAAACTGTGCAGGTTTACAAGTCGAGGAAGGGTGAGGTAGGCTGAGGAAGGAGGATGCAACGGAGCCGTTCTCACGTCAGTTTCGACGTTCAACATTGTTGACACTCCTCGCCCACTGGCCCCAGCCAGCCTCGCCTGCTTGCTATCCTGGGAATATTCCCGAGCTGCCTGACTTCAAGCGCCCACGCAACCGTTGGGTGACCGGATTCTGAGAGTAGTTGGCTCCCGGGGTCGGAGCCTACTGTGCAGGCTCCAACGGAGCCGGCCGTGGATGAACAACTTTAACGGAAAATATACGTCGTCCTCTGCCTGCATCCCTTGCACAAGGAGTGTGTGCCTGCGTCGAAGTCAGGACGGGTTACAGAGATTAGTCCATCTTCACACTCGTGCAGAGATGCAGAATTTATACTGTAACGAGTAGACTTTTCTGGTTTCGGTTGATGTAAAACACCAAGGTTCGTTGTATACGACAGTAGCACAAGCATTCTAGGTATAAGGTACGAACTGGTGGTAGACGTTATCGTAATAGTGGAAACGGGACTGTCGCCTTTCGGTATATGCAGTATGTGGATGTGGATGTGGGTGTGTTTCAGGTATCGTAACTATCTACCTGCATAACCCGCGGGAAGGAATGTCAGGGGGAAGAGGATGTTTGTGCGATGACGTAACGGTGCCGCGTTATTCTATCCTGATTGACAATGATTGAAGGTTTCTTGTGTATGCGCTCATACGTAGATGATGCAGGACTGTATCCGCAGTTGGCTTACACGTTTTACCCTGTACAAGTAGACGTTTACACGTGAATACCCGTGTAACGTCTTCACCCGCAACCCGATCACCGTCTTTCTGTGCACTCCACAGGGTCGCGCCGCACCGTTTCGGCCCATTGGAACCCGCGAGGATCACATCCACCTCCATCCTCTTCTGCATTTTAACATTTTGAACTTTGAACCCTCGACCACCGTAGGCATGACCATCGCGAGATAAATTCGAAGCCAGGAGAAATTTCTCGACCTCTGCGTAGCAGAGATAGAGTCAGCTTGTCCCACCGTGGTAGCATGCACGTGGTGGATGAGGTAGTTGGAACACTCTCGGTATTCCGTTTCGGTTTTTCCCGATAAAACCTACGACCGGAATACCGATTTTTAGTCGCTCGGTGCGACTCGCTTCCGACGGAGTTGACACTCCGAGCACGGCCTGCACTTACGACACTTATCGCTTACGACCATGCAGCGGATCTCGACCCTGTCTTCTTTATCCCCACACTTTGGCGGCGACTTATTAAACCGGGGATTAGGAATAGGACTCGACCCAGTTCCCTCGGGGTCCGGTCCACGCTCCCTTCCCTCCATAGATTTCATCGCTTTCATGGGTTCCGCCTCGGACAAAGGGGTTCACTTTGTTTCCAAGACGAATGAATCTAACTGCTTTTTCGTGTCATTCGTCAAAGTCATGCATCCGAATTATTTTAAGCATTGTTTATATCGACTCAGGATCGCAGCCATTTTCATCGCGATTCTCGGTTCACAACACACGGTAGCAGTATGCAGGAATTTGGTTTGATCCTTGGTGTGGGGCTCGCATTGTCCCGACGAAGAACCGGAAGTCACGGTATTGAAATTAACACCTGAATATATGCCTCGCGCGACCGGCGCTGCTGCTGCTGCTGTTGCTGCTGATACACGTGCTCGCGTGATCACCGTGTATATTCATCCGAACGTGCGAGCGCGAGATTCGAGATTTTGATAAGATGGTCATCGCCAGTTGTCCTCGCGCCGACTATCGTTTCTTGGCCTATCCGACTCGCCTCGTCGCATCGTTGCAGGTAAAGCACCGTGATTCTTGAGGCACTCTGGACAAGCGCTTCATCAATTTTCCGTTCATTCCGCTATACGTGTTTATTTTTTCCCCCTCATTTCTCTTCCTGCTCACGCTCAGTGACTGTTATTTCTTTTATTTCTTTTTATTTTGGTCATTTGTTTTTCCTGTCTCACTTCGATGCCGATAGTCAATCACACGGCCTTAGACATCTTCTTATTCTTCCGCTTCATCTTCATCTTTTGATATAGGTTGCTGGATAGATGGTAGATGAATGGACAGAAGAAGGTTAGGATGTTTGCTGTGCAGCTCCTTAATGACCGTGTCTCCTGGATTACCCAATACTCTGGAATCGTGGAATTCATGGTTGAGCATTGACCGTAATTCATTTGTGGTTTACGGCTTTGGGTACGGGATTTCGAAAGCTCGATCTTCCAAGACCGTTAATAATGGTACGAGAGTCAATTACGGCATGGCATGTGACATTCAATTAGCGTACGCCTACTAGAACTTGCTTAAGAAATTGTAATAAACAATACGGAAAACGATCTTACTGCGTTTTGCTCCCAGTTTTTTACGTATACTCTCGTCTATAAAGTAAATACAGCATGTCTACTTCCATCTTTGCTATTCCGAAGATTGATATGCATGCCTGCAAATACATGCATATACAGTACAGGTTAAAGGTACGCGGGAGAGAGTTTTTGTACCACCCGTTCCTTCGTACGTCCTTCAATGGTCAATAAATTAATCTGCTGATAGGCCAATGGTTATACCCTGCACGTTATACCTTGCAAAAACTGATACACGGACAGTACTAGCAAAAAGCTCAGACACTTCGTTCTTCATGCTACTCCTCGTCTTGTTAATAACGAATGGTGCGCGTAACTGCTAAGTGGAAACCTGGCGAGATAGAGAGAGAGAGAGAGAGAGAGAGAAAAGTAAAATTCTAGCCATGTTCTAGATTGGTTAATTGAACATAACCCGAAAGAGGTTTGGTTCACTTACCAGCAAAGCCGCGTAAGAATTTAACTCAGTCTACGCCGATCAAAGAGGCATGAAACCCTTTCGTACCGATCAGACTAGTTGTAAAAGTTACTTCTTCTTGGTGGCGGGTGCATTCGGCTCCTGAAAGACGGACGTGGATAGACAGATAGACAGACGAACGCGTGCAGTATCCGAACTCCTATCTTGAACTGGTCGTCGTTGCTCTCGCCTACTTCCTCCTCCTTCTCGATTCTTCTGATGTGTTCAATAGATGCTGGATGCGCTTGTACGTCGTAGGCTGCACGTTGTTATATAGACAAGTATGCGGTTCGTTCACGTCGCATATGCAGTGATTACCTGTATTAGGATCGTAATGAAATATTGGAGGGTATATATCCTTCACCTTCAATAGTTATTACCCCATTCATGAATATTTTATGTATATGGTACGCAGTATTCAGGTCTTCGGAAGTCGTGATTCGACCGCCTCCGCGTAACCCACAATTTTCATTCCCATGGTCTTCTTCTTCCTCTTCTTCTTCTGTCGTGAAAGATATTGAAGTCAGGATTCTCACTAGGGCGAGTAAATATTCATGGAAATTCTTTTCCTGTTAATACAATAAGCTTCAAATACAATTCACGATGAAACGATTTAGTTCGTATGGTGTAGACGATGCAATTGACGACTGAAAAGTGATTTCAAGAAACGATTCACGCGTATGAGTCCAGCAGTTTCATTACAGCTTAATCGATGACGATTTATCCGGTTAACAGAGTATTAAAATTTTGTGAAGAATAAAAATAAAACAATGAGTTGATGGAGGTGATTAAGCTAATGAACCGAAAGAACATTCCTCCAAACTGCCTCGAGGCATTTTACTTTTGGGAGGGGATTGAAATGGGACGATAGAAAATCTGAACTAGAAGAGACACCGGTTTTCCAATCGGAAACTTGACGTGCCAGAAAGTGTTTCTGTTAAAGACAGATGCGATAATAGCGTAACAACGCGTTTCGAAGGTTCAAAGACGGCGCTGATAAGTCATGTGGGAAGGTATGGCAGGTATATAATGCATATGTATAAAACATTTCAGAGATACGTAGGTACATATTTACGTTTTGAGCTCGTGCTCCTCTTCATATAAAATCGGCCCCGGGGCGAGTCTTTCGATGCTTTCTACCTTCGAGCTGATCTCATGAATCTGATCTTTCGGGTGCAGGATGCGGACGGGACCGCCGACTTCCAACCACTCGTAATATCATGGGGAGGGTAGGGACGAGGGGAGGAGGACTATTTATAGTCAATGAAATATACTTTTACGACTATGGGTCCTAGCTAGCTTCGATCGATACTTCTATGCACTTACTTCTTCTTCTTCTTCACTCGTGATTGGGGGCTTAAACTCACGGAGTCTAGAATGATTTATCACCACCACCCCGAGCTACGATTCAAACTGTTGGCTCAATTTCAATTCTGTTCTCTGTCTCTCTCTCTCTCTCTCTTTCTCTCGCAACTCTATTGTACCTTCAGCCATAATTTCACAAACATGAACCCGAAATTGATTCTAGTTTTATTTCGGTTTTATTTCCTTTTCTTCGATCTTTATTACCGGTACTCAAATAACAAGTTACTGAAAGGGTCTTGTTCAGAAATTAATTATACCGTAATAAAATTGATCTATGATTTTTTTTTACGGGTATCGGTAGTATCTGAACATGGTAAACGTATAGTTCAATGAATTCGCTTCGATAAACTTCGCTTTCGGCCAAATTGTAGATCCTGCATTTTTCTGTACTGCGAAATGATAACTCTACAACAAATGTGTAAGTTCCGCACACGAGAATCCCCGTTTTGCAATTTTTAATTTTTACCGTGCAATGGCGTCACTGCAAACGGTACGACTCATTTGTACTATCGGGTGAACAGATATCTTCCTTACCTCGAGTGTTCTGAAATTCACCACCGGGTGGCGACAATTCTCGCGGTGAAATACTGACTACATTTCTTATGGATAGGGCTTATAGTCCAAAATTTAATCAGCTTTGCGCAGTGGCGATATCGTAACCAATGAGGTTCTACCGAGGTGCGATTTTTGCTAGTTGAAAACTTTTACCAATAACCCGCCAAGACGATGTGAAAAACCATCGGCGATGGCAATTTTTGATGGCTCCTACGGGGGCTGATTAATCATTACTCAAACTCAAGAACTTTGATCGGACAACCACCCCCCAAGTATAAAAAAATTTCTCTGATTAGCTGTCGACTTCGTATCTGTACTTAAGATTTGCGAACGATCTCGCAAGCATTGCGCAAAACCAGAAACAACTCACTCAACTTGGGAGGATTGAGGTCGTGCAATAATCTAGTGAACGGATTTCTCTATTTTAATTGGCTTGGAACGGAAACAATTATCGTTCTCCAAGTTTGAGTTATAATGAATTTCGTCGAATAAATTTAAAGTTGACATATCGTCGTCGACGAAAAATTCTTATGTGTAGGAATATGACTTGACATTACCGTAAATTAATTTTTTGATTTCGTAAACGTTCTCGAAGTGAGAAATTGATCGCAACGTTATGGCATGGTGGTTACGAACTCAACTTTTACTACTTAGTCTTTGCATTATTAACTTTTTTTTTTTTTTCTTACTATTTTCTGTCATAATTATCTATCATTCATTGAAGCTTGAGGTTCGAATAGAAAATATTATACCTAATTAAGAAAGGAAAAACGAAAAAAATAGTAATTTTCATGGAAATGAAAGTTCTCTCACGTATCTATAAACGAATTTGAAAATTTCGACTGTAGCAGAATAATTCCGGGCATTGTTTGAAAGAAAGGATAGAAAAAAAAAATGAGGAATAGTGAGAGTGGTTTGCCGGTTTAGTTAGTTCAACTTAACTGGTAATGCCCGCAAATAGGTATACCGAATCTAAGTATACATGGACTACATACTCGCCAATTAATGCTTCAACCTAATTACGTCACCAGGTGCTAACCAAGTGATCGTGCAATTAATAAAACACCGTGTCAAATGTCACTCTGTTGCTACTATTTCCAGCTTATAGGAACTCGTTGCGAAATGAAATGTTGTAACGATTGTTTTCCTCCGTTTTTTTCGATTCTTCGTATCCCTCATCTTTCTCTGCAGTACCGTATAAAGATACTTCAGCGTTACAAAATAATCTCGATACGTTTAATTAAATTCAGGAAGTCGGTGATACACAGATTCATGAAGTAACTATTTTTTTTTTTTTTCACGGCGGCAATTTTCACCGGTCAATTACGTATTGAATAACCTTTGTCCCTCCCCCATATTTTTTAACCACTTTTCCTGCATTTAATTCCCTCGTCATTCAACGCAGGCGCCAACCGTTTAAACGATCGATTAAACCAACAAAAACGAATGCTTCTGTTTCTCTATTTCTCTCTCTCTTCCTATTTCTAATTCCGATTGAACGGGAATTCCAACGGTCGTAATTTCTTTCGCTTTGTTGCGTGCTTAATGCATCGGATTCAGCCTGAGCAGGTCGAGGTCACTCTTTAATGCTGTATGATCGGCCATGCAAACTATTTCCACCCAGTGAACACGATCAATAGGATAGATTCGTGTGTGCGTCATGCACATCACCCGCATAAGCACATTCGCATCCGTAACTAGTAGGTAACTAGAGTCGATTGTCGGTATATCTAGTCCTTTATTACTCGTAGATATTTATAGCCTTAAGACTCGTTCATCCGTGGCTGGTTAAACAAATGCGGTTGTAGGAAAGAAAGAAAATAAAAATTATAACAAAGGTATAACGCAAAAAGGTGAAAAAATCAAAATTACACCGCGATAAAAGATAAGGGAAGGGTACGAAGGACCTGCGAAAATATAAGTTGAACGAAATATACCGTAAGCTGAAAAATTTAAGTTTCAGAACCTTATCTTACCGTACCACGTGTCGAGACTTACCTGCTCACTTAATTTTATCGCTACTCTGCCGTGCAATTTTATTGTCGAGCAATTAAAACTTCTTCCTCAATTATACCACGAGCGTCTCTACCTTCTGCAGTGGAATACACGCGTTATCTTCATCTTCTTATTCTTTGTTTTTTGTATTTTTTTGTTTTTTTCTTATTTACCTTTTGCTGCACCCTGATTTAACAATTTTTCACCACTTTACGTTTTCACGTTTCGGATTACGTGGAGAGAAAAAATTTTCGGGAAAGTTTTTCGATACGCGCGAAAGTTGCAAAATTTTTCCTGAGAATTACAGTTTCGAACATGCGGAATGTGTAGCGTGTTTACACGATTAATCGACACAGAATTAACAACGATTTACCTAGGTCAATTTTAAATAGATGACGAAACGTCAGATGAGGAAATATTTCGAGGCAATTTCTCTTGTAGGTAAGAATTTCTCCACCAAAATACCATCGCCGTTATATTATTATACAATATATACCGTATGCCTGTAACTTTCGCAAAAATTATGTACGCCCGTTAGTTGAAAAGTGGGTAGCAAAAAAAAAAAAAAAAGAGCGCAATTTTTATCACTCTCGGGCGTCTAATTCGCGCGATTTCTTTCTCTCGCCTACTATATAGGTCAGAATCCCAGCTTTGCTTCCCATCATACCGAAAACAATGTTTGGGCGGGTTCGCGTGGCTAATCTATCAATAGACAAACAATGTTCACTGAATATCCAACAAGCAGAAAGTGTCAATTCTTTAGATCCAGATCAAAGATTGGTAGGTAAAAAGGAATAGAGTTCCGATGCTCGACGAGGAGGAAGAAAATTTCTTGACGTATCAGCGGTTATTTTACAGTTTTTTTTTTTTTTTTTCTTCTAAAATTTTATTATTATTGCTATTATTGTTATTCATAGATTGTCGTCACTTTATCACGACGCAATAAACACGGAATTATTATCATTCACATTACACGGGGTTCATTTCAATTCCGTTTTTGCAATTCCGATCCGTACCGCTCTGCATTATACATATTATAAAATCATTCAGCTTGTGTCTCTTTCGAGCCGTTTTCTTTTTCTTCTTCTTCTTCTTCTTCCCGTGTCTTGCCCCGTAATGCAAATTACAATATCTGGGCGTGCGTGACGGATTGAGAAGAATCGAGCCGCTAAACCGAGTCTTTCTGCGCAACTAATGATAGGATAATATGAATAGGAGTAACCGTTTTATGCAAAATTATGAGAATAAAAAGAAAAAAGAAGTTTCTACGAGTCGTAGCGCACGACTTCGCTGGTTTGATCAAAAACTGCGTCTGTCGGGAACAGAAGAAAAATAAATGAAGAATTGTATTTTCTGCTTCGTAATTTTAATTATTCGGCGTGATCAATTATTCCGCAATGCAATTATCGTGTACGTTTGTATATAAATCTGTATATATGAATTTTTCTTCTTTTGTTATTGCTTTGGATTGGCAAATTAAGTTAACTGTATTTGCGTAGCTCTGAAAACAAAGATTCATTTCATTAATTACAAGTTCCGTTTACGTTATTTACCGAAACTCTTATCTGGAAACAAAAAAAAGACATTCAAGTTTTTCACTTCAATTTTCGCTTACTTTTTTCAATCTTTATCATTTAATTGCGATTCAATTTTTCTTATACATCACACATGATATCGTTAATTCTATAGACGTGGTTCTTTACTTCACTTTAGTCATACGAAGCGCGGCAAAATTCAAAATTGATGAAATACATTTTCCTTCATCTTCTTCACTTTAAATGTGATTGTGCATGTAATTTAAAATTAAACGTCACGAACGCGGCAGCATGTGCAGTTGAAATGCTTGGAATATGCGGATGTAAAAATACAATCAATCGGTCAATTTATCAGATATATCAATAAACACCGCAATGCTGTCCATTTAACTAATTCCAGTCACTAATTGCAGCGTGACTTAGTCGCGTTTAACGATAAAATTTATATTTACTCATTGTCATGTAAAAATACTGAAAAAATATTTTCTCTCATACCAAACTTGGCGAGTATGGAAAAGAAAATCGGAATTTTGTCATCGGAGAGTGAAAGAGTTTGGGATAAATTTTGAGGAGGGGGGGGGGGGGGGGATACTTTCGTACGAATATATGATAAAACAACGCTGCAAGACTTTCGCGACAGTTTTTTTTTTTTTTCCATTTCTCTTTCTCGACATCTTCACTGACTCCACAATTTGTACAAAATATATTAACAACGAAAAGTCAGTGAACTTGTCGATTTTTTCGACTACACGTACCTAAACATCTGAAATGAAAATATTCAAGAACAAATTTATATATTTTAATTTTTTGTTCTTTTTGAATCGTTCAGCACAACCCGATGCTTTGTGCTATAAAAATTCCAACAGGGTGGCTGTTCCTGCACAATCTAATACACGTTGTACAGACATTTCCTTACATCGAATGTGTGTGGGGCAACATAAATTCCGGTATTAGACACTGTCGTAATTCTCATGCTTATGCGTTTATATAACGTCGACTGACGATGCCGGGGGTAACGCGATAGTTCATCCAACCCGAGGGATTTGTGCAGAGTACCACCTGGCACGGTAGTTTTTTAACTCCACCATTTACCTTCTTCTTCTTCTTCTTCTTCTTCTTCTTCCTCTTTCTGCATGCACTTGCGCCGTAGACGTTGCAGGCTGCCTTGTTACACTTTTATGCATACGAAGAACCGCCGGAGATTTATTCGATAAAGGTGGAAAAAAAAATAATTATTCGCCGGATACGACGAGAAAGAAATTTCGAAATAACTCCAACGGTGAATAAATTTTTCAACACAGTTCGCCAAGGAAATTTAGAAAATTCTTGCTTACTCCATTTTTCATCTTAATTTACTCACAAATTTTCGTTTTATGTATTAATTGAAAATTTTTGTATTAAAACTATTCATATATTCACGGTTTACACGTTTTTTTTTTTTTCTCGTTTTTTTTTCCACAGGAATTTAATAAAACGATTTTCTTTGACTGAGAGACAAAAAAAAATGAACGGACAATTTTCAGTGTCATTATTACAAGAATATGAAAGCAAAAAAAAAAAAAGGGGGGGGGAAGAGAAAAATCGTAAAATGAACTCAACTTTTATCGTCTCTCGAATATGTATGTGTACGTCTATTTATTTGTTTATTATTATTATTGTTATTATTATTTTTTTTTTACCACGTGTACCTCGTCGTGACTTTTACGATAACCGAAAAGTCTATAAATTTTTCTCACCGCGGTGTTTCCTCTTTATCTCGCTCTTTTTCACCGCTTTGCCCGCTCCGCGTTCCGTAATAAACAATTTTTTCCCTTCTTTCTTGTATATTCTATCCTTTACGAAAGTTCGTCGCACGTTGCCAGGAGTAGAAGACGTGTAACTAGATGAATGCAGAAACTGAAACGTAGGTAAACCGGACCTCGAGTCGGCTGCAGGTCTTTCGGAATAGCCGGTTTAACACCCCCATAAATGTAAATGCCAGGCTGCCGCCGCTGTGTTTCGTCTTTTGGGTTATCCTTGCTTCAGAATTGTCGCGACGCTCGGCATCGTCGAGGGAAAAAGAAACGGGTCGCTATAGATTATTATCAAGGGTGGCCACAGGCCTGGAAACCATGAAAAACCTGGAAATATCGGGGTATTTATAGGGAGTCATGGAAAACCGGCAATTGTCGGGGAATTCTTTACATCAGTCACGGTAGTAACTGAAACTATCAGTTTTCTATCGTGGGTATTGGAAATAATTTTTTTAGGTGAAGGAATTTCCTTTTTTACGTCGAGAAAAAAATTTGGCTTAAGCTGATTATTTTTTTATTTTTTTTTTTTTCTTTCACGTTATATTTTATTTCCATTCGTATTTAATTCAAACCGATTACAGAGTTAACAAACTGAACTATTTAGGTTTTAGTTACTTACTAGGAACTGGGAAAATGTCCTGGAAAATCTGGACATGTCGTGGAATTTTTTTTTTTTTTTAAATTTCTGGCCAGCCTCGTTGTACGAAATAAAAAAAAAAAAAATAAAAAAAGACGACGAATTCTTAGCGAACGAATTCGAGACGAAAACGTTTCACGTGCGCGAGTCAGACTTACTGAAAATACCGCTTCTCCCGTGTCCGCGACTTTCCCTAAAATTATCCCTCAGGCTTTATAGGCCTTGCAATATTTTTCTCTCATCATCGTTATTCAGACGCGTAATATAGGTATGCAAAGTACGTGGCGTAATTATTAACGAGCATATTTATAGGTTGAACGATTGTTGCGCAATGATCCGTCAATACGGAGTTTTTTCAAACGAACAAGTAATTTTACCACTTCTTTTAAAACTGCCTTTACACGTTACTTCTCTTAATTGTTAATCACTTTTATGGTTGTATCACGTGTCAAAGGTATATCATCATACTACAGGCTCGGATTATGCATTCACTGATTCGATATATTCATTAAACTTGCAAATTCATCAATAATCGATCAAACGATAAAGTTCAACGTGTAATTAGTTCAACCTAATTACCGTACTGTCAGAACTAGCGTAAAAACCGTGAAGAAACATATTGAAAAGTTTTCTAAACATACGAAGCCAAAAAAAAAAATAAAAAAAAAGATATGAAACAGGTGGTGAGAATACCCACCACTATGACTCAAAGGGTTTAACGACGGAATTTCCTGTATACAATAAGTATAAACTCGTTGCCTTACGACTATACTTGAAATGTGACAACGCACGTTCGCATGCACATGTACCTGTAATAATAGCAACGTCCCTCTGGGTCACGTTTGCGTCTTATTATAAGCGTCGCGGCGCTTCGGATCGGGCTGGGGGGGGGGGGGGGGGGATGCCTGCAGCCCGACGGCGAAGGGAGGGGAGGGGGAATACAAACCGCCGCCGCGACGCTCGGCATCGAAGTCGAGGCATTGCCACTCAGGCCATCCGAAAGGTACGATCGTCGCGCTTGTCGTATTTCTACGGAGCTGTAAACGGTGCGGCGATACAAAAACACGTGCACGGAGTCTCGGCGCTTACATACGTATGTCTAGAAAACATACGACGACGCGTTTCTCTCGTTTGCGAGAAATTTTTACGCTTTGACGTTTGGTTTGGTTTGGTTTTGTTTTTTTTTTTTTTTTTTCTTTTAGTTTATTTAAAAGAAAAAAATTTTTTTTTCAAATTTCATCTTCGTACGCATCTGTTTCCTTGTTTTGGTTTTTTTCTTTTTTTTTTATTGTGATTCATAATTCGCCTCGAGTCGAGAGGACATTTTGGTTCGTTTGTCTACTACAGATATCTAACAAATACGTACTGTAGTAAACGAATGATCAATTAACCACGGTGCAATAATCGTGAATAATTATCATTCATTACTTGTGATTGATTTTTTTTTTTTTTTTTTTATCAATATCGTGCGTCAAATTTTCGTGCGGTAATTAATTAATCGGTCGACCAATCATCGACTAATACAAAAAAATTCAAGAAATTAAAACCATTTGTTACGGGGTAAAAAACAAAAAAAAAAAAAAAAGACAAACTCCGACCATTGAGAGGGAAAAAATTTCGGAGTAACGAGTTTTAAATACAACGTGTTCGGTTTGCCGTAAATTATAAACATTATTTAAATCGAATGAAAATTAAACGTAGTTTTTGTATTTTTTTTATTTTGTTCTCTTCCTCGTAATTACTTCAGTGCTGTTTGTTGAAAATTATTTTCCATCGTGAATCGTCCGATATTAAAGCAAAATGTATGAAAGTAGTAGCTAAAAGAATGAAAAAAAATAAATAAAATTGTTTCAAACTTTATCCGTATCATCAGATTATATATTAAGATTAAAAACTCTCGATACGGTATGTGATAAAATTGAGCGTATCTTTTTTTTTTTTTTTCAACTTCTTTTCGAATAACTTTTACTCAGTTTTTTCTGGGTCACGATACACCTGCAGCATGTTTGTTCGATAATTCGAGACTATAATACAATATCAATATCATATCTACGATTAAATGATCGCGTGTGTAATACGTACGACGATATTTCGACATATCGCAGATTGAATAAATTCCAAGTTAATTATAATACGAAACGTATAGGAAATTTGCATATTCGTTTTTATCAATTAACTGTTCGCTGCCATGTTAATACACCTATATTAGGAACGAAAAAACAATTTAAAAAATTGAGAGAGATTCAGCCGTGTCGTCAAGTGTGGTGTAATAATAATATTAATAATAATAATCCGTGATCGATACTATTATTTACCTTTATTATTAACGCATGTTTTTATTTATCTTTATTTTACACAACGCTTACATAATGCGGTATGGCATGTATATGGTGTAACGTCGTATTACAAATTATATATATATATATATATATATATATATATATATATATGTTTATAATATGCGTTACATAACGTGTTAATGAAAATTTGACGTCTTGGGCGATAGTTGATTATATCGATCGACTAAAATAGAGAATTCTTCTCTGTAAGTAAAAAAAAAAAAGTGAAAACAATAAGAAAGAAAGTATGAAAAATCTAAATTGAAAAAATAAAATAAAGTGCTTGGACGAAAGAGTGTGTTGTGACTTTTGCAAGTATTAAACGAGACTGAAATCTACGCAAGGAATCATCGAATATTTTAATCTTCTGCTGCTGCTGCAAGACTGGAGGAATATATTCAATCAAGGAATATTTTGAAACACCTGTAGAGAAATATCTGAGAAGAAATTCCTCGGGACGGTGAGTGATTAGCCCAGGCTATAACAGTTCTGCTCTGTAGCAACGATTTGAAAAAGCGAGACAAGTATCTCACCTCTCTTTTTCTATATTTCTCTTTCACTCGATCGTTGATTCGTCGGTCATTCTATTAATTGGTCATTATACAACTACCGGATCGTATTGCTGCTGTACACCTTCAGCCATCGCACCGTAATTGCAAGTTATATATATATACATGTATATATACGCGTATGCGAGCGAAGTTGTCGCATGGCCGCGGGATATATCGACAAATGTCTCTGGATCAAGAAAATTCAATCATTAAGTGGTAAAAACACGCATGTGTCTCTTCAATTATACTCTTATCCGAAACGAATTGCTACCGTTGGTGGTGAAGGATTTTGCGAAATTGTTTAAATCGCGTTTAAAGCAACGAGTTTGGGATTTATGTAACTTTTTTTAGCGCATTTTTTTACGATAAAAAATAAAAAAAAAAAAAAGAAAAGAAAAGAAAAAGAAGACGGTTCATCATCCGTTTCAATGGTGCTTCCCATTCCTTTTGTTTTTTTTTTTATTTTGCATACATACGGCTTAAGAATTGGGCAAGTTGGAAAGCAAGCAAGCGCGGGTCGTGGAGATACACAAATTTCATTCTTTTACCGTAATATGTACGCACGTATAAGGTTGACACGTTTGAAATGAATCGGGGTACCGTAAATCAGAGCGCGAGGGCGGCTGCGTTGATTGGCTGGGTGAAAATTGCATTGCGAAATTAGACGACGACGACTACGCGCTAAATGCGACGGTGAGTGACATTAATTAAAACTCATGGTACGGAGAAAAGAAGTTGCAACGGAAGGAGGAGGAACGTAAGAATTAAAGAAACAACGACCTTTGCGCAATTGCGGTCTTTGCGTTTATCCCTGTGTGTGTGTGTGTTCATTTTGTCCCAGAGTATAATAGACGACTTCTAGGAGATTCTGGAACGACGTTTTATTGTCGCAAGTTGAAAGTTGTTGCCTGAGAATAGGGGCGGGGTTGAAATTCCAGATTTGAAAAGTCTCGAAAGCGCCAAATTTTGAATTGTTTGGCGGCGAAACTTGAGGTAAAGAAATCAGACTTTCACGAAACATTGAAATTTCCGAAAGGACAAAATGCCGAAAAGGCGTAACTTGGACAATTCAATGTTCCGAAAATGCGAAAATGAGGAGATTTAAAAATCTGAAACATTGAGATTCCGAATGATCGAAGATTTTCACTCCCGTGAATTTCTGGCTCATTGAAATTTCACCACTTTGAACTTGCTTTGGTTTTGATTTTCGGTATTTTTACGTTCGGAATTCTGGTGATTTTTATTTTCAGTTTTTTTTTATCTTTTACACCCACTCGTCGAGTAAACTACGCTGTTTGAGTATATTTTAATTTTCGGACTTTACTCCATCGAAACTTTATTTTTCCGAATTCCGCTATTTCGGAACTTGAATTATCATAATCTTGTATTTCGGAACTTTGATCCGTCGTATTTTCGACCATTCGAAACTTTGTCGATTCTTCAAAGTTTGTTCTCTTTGCCTCAATATCCGCCGGCAAATAATTCGGAATTATGCGCTTTCGGAAATTTCAAAACTCGTAACTTCAACCCCGCCCCTGAGAATAGACATGGAAATCACACGTCGTGTGTCAACCTAATTCGATTTTATCTCTGATCGTAAGCTTTTCTAATTTTCGGTGAGAAGGGATTAAAAAATCGCCGATGTTCGAAAAAAAACAAAGAAAAAAAAAAAAAGGGACTGATTCGAAGAAACCAAAGAAGCATTTAAAGCTCCACTTATAATATCGTATAACTCTTCTTATCGCCAGTCTAGACGATTTTATCACCTCCGTTAGGTGAAGGTATAAATTTCATTGCTAGGGAAGAGTTGAAAAAAAAAAAAAAATTAAAAAAAAACGCGCAGTAACATAAAATTTAAAAAAACTTACAAGTATATTATATATGGTTATATTTATATTATATATATATATATATATATATACATATAATAAGAGGGGTAGTGAAATTGAAAATATGCATTGTTAAACGAGGGTAATTCGGTTCGCTCACGATCAGTTAAACCCCCCCGTCATACGTACCTCGAGTACGCATGCGAGCTGATAAGGTGTTATTAGCGCGAATGATTTTCGCCGTATAGTCGAGAGACGAGACCTTTTGATGCTGGTGCTGCCGCCGCTTCGGGGGTGCCGATTACCGTAATTATACCAAAATAATTCTACATCGCTAGTCGGTTTATTTTATTCCCTCGTTATTATCTCATAACATAAGCGTGATTATAACGTGCGAGTAGCTCGTAATTCTGATTTATCGCGTCGTCAGAGACTCGGCATAATAACAATAACAACAACAACAACAACAACAACAACAATAATAATAATAATAATAATAATAATAACGCGTAACGTAACAGACCGTTAAAATCAACCTCCACCGGGTTTCTTTCAAAGTTCAGCGACAACATTCGAGATACGGTGACGGTGAAATTACTTCGAACAGCCGAACTTTTTACCGCTCCATATTACCGCAATGTGATAAGCTTCTGTGAACGTAACAAAGAATTAATTACGCGTACAAATTGATCCCACCGAAGTCATTTCTTCAATTTGTTTCCTCTTCCACGCCTCGGAACCTTTTTTCTTCTTCTCCTCTTATTCTTCTTCTCGATATTATTATTATTATTATTATTATTATTATTAATATTAATATTGTTGTCGTTGTTATTTTTGCCGTCTCATCTCGTTACTCGGTGACTTGAGGAGGGGGCGTTGCGAGGATACATCGCGATATCAGATATTGTTGCACCCAGCATCGGAACTCACTGTAACTTCTGCAGCTGCGGTATTACATGCAAGAAGCTTCTCCACTCAAGGAGAGCTAATATTTTCTTCCCCCCCCCCCCCCTCCATCCCCTTGCGTATCTCATTGTTATTACCACTTATGTACGTGCTCGGTACGTGCTTCAAGAGAATCGAGCTAATAATAATATCCGCAGTAAATGATTCTGTCGAATACGAGTTATTACTTTCCACCTATAATATGCTGTCTCTCTTTTCGTTCTCCACGCCCTTTTAATCGAAAATGTTTTTTTTTTTTATCAATCTTCCGTGTATTTTTAGGGCAGCAGTGTTTTAATGCCGTTTTACAATTTAAACAGTATCAACGTGTATATACGGATTTACAATCTGACGAGGAATAATTTATAATTCGAAATTGTCAAATCATGTTTTTGAATAGTCTCACTTCACGTTAGAAATTTTTGTTCAATCCTTTGAGTCGTAGTGATAAGTATTCTTGCCATCTATTTTATATCGATTTTTTTTGTATGCTTAGAGAAATTTTAAACATATTTCTTTGCGGTTTTTTTTTTCTTTTTTGCCATGTTCGGTAGTATACTAATAGGTTTTCAATTCTCGAGAGTAATTATTGCGATACAATGTAAGGTATTATTGTTGGAAACAAATTAATTGACAAACATCGTAAAAATTGAAGGAATAATTAATTTTCGAGAAAGTTAACCCTCTGCGCGTATGCACGTTTCACACAAATCATAAGTTTTTGGAGTCGTTGATTACGAATCTGAAATAGGATTTATAAAATTAAAGATTGCGGATCACATTTGGCTGAGAAAAATTTCAAATTCGATCCAATACGGAAAAAAAAGTCTGTCCAGGAGATTACAAGCGTCGTAAATCGTTTGTTGTATATACCTTGTACCTGGAGGGGTGGGGGGGTTTCTTTTTTCATTTCGATTTGCGGAAGTCTTGACGAATCGCAGACGCGAGCATAAAATTTTACGACACTGCAGACTACCGGTGATCGACTTATTTTTTTTTCTGTTTTATGTTTTATGTTTTATTTATTTATTTGTCTAACCTAAGCACCGGTATAACTACAAGTACCGATCCACTTTGCGGCTTTACATTAAACCTGTATGCAGCTATGCACCGGCTGTAACCGCTCGTTTATTGCCGTAATATCAATACGCAGACGATAGACGGAATTATCTAATCGCGAATCGTAGGCGTGTTCCTCAAGCGAGCAGCCGCCGCTGGCCTTTGAACACGGCAGGCTTCGACTCCTCCCAGTAAACGACCGTCGACGTCATGAATCCGTCGTCATCGTCGTCCACTTGCGTGAATAAAATGAAAAAAAAAAAATAAAAGCTAATAACAAAATATAAAACGTCGACGAACAGTGACGACCTGGAGGCAAAATTACAAACTTATATCCGCGCGAGAAGTGAAAGATGGGAACATTTCGGGATTCAAAAATTGTTATTCATCGAATCTAAAGTAAAATAGAATCAAAGAAGATGAAAATAAAGATTCACGATTGCCAAAATATTGCCCTTCTAACCGTCGGAAGATTTTAATTGTACAAGGTGGTGATAACTTGTGACGGGATTGAGGATGGAAATATGTAAAAAAAATATATATATATATATATATATATAATACGTTCTAAGGGTTCTGATATCACATGTACGTGGGCAAAAATATTTCTATACACGTGTAAAGAAACTCGCCAAGTGTAGAACCGCGAATGAATTCGTATATCACAAGGTATGATAACTACATACGTGATACGTATCGTATGTATACATATATATGATACAGGAATTTTGGAAGAATGAAAAAATTGACAAAACGACAAATGACACAAATTCACAAGCAACGGAATGCGGATCGTTATCTACGGCTCGCGTTCACGTCGTGTATCTACATTCTGCATTCTCTTGCAACGCTGCTGTTGCAGCAAAGAGTTGGAACAAACCCATGGACAAGGGACCACTCCTTACCAACGCTCGTAAGAATGCGATTCTACGCAAGTGTACGTATATAATTCGCGTAACGTAAAATAATGTGGGTAAGCGATCGTTACGAGGTAGGTATGAGAGAGGTGTGTATTCAGTCGGGTGCTTGTAATAGCCGCATTTATGTATACATACACATACATACGTGCAATGCGTATGTTTCATTTGATTCGTCGCCGGGTGTACAACATTGGCAAAACGATCGATTTTATCAGAGGATTACGAATTTTCCCGCCGCCTTGCGGGAATATAATGTAAAACCCCGCACGACTCACGTGCGGTTAAATTAGTCCCGCTAATAATAACCGGTCGTGAATTATATCGTGCGATACGTGACAGCAATTCTTACACGTGTGTATAATATGTACCGTATACAAGTGCGCGGCTGGAAAACGATTGCGAGCCTACTGCCGCATCGTTATTTCTATCTCTATTTTTCGCGCCAACTCGGTAAAAGGTTAACCGTGTGGACGTTTTTATTTTTTTTATTTTTTTTTTTTTTTCACTTCGCCAACGATTTCTTCCCACGTTACTACGATCCCTGAAAGTGTTTCGAAAAATATTCATACGATTTTTTAAACCCACCTCAAGATCGCTAGCACTCAGATTTATGAAACAAGAAAAAAAACAAACATTTGGTTTCCGAAATGAAACATTTTCACGCAATATTTAAAGTGGGATCTGGTTTATTTTTTTAATCGGTTTTTCCTATTTATTATTATTATTGTTATTATTATTGTCATTATTTCTTTTATCACGTACAGTGAAAAATCGAAGCGTTCAATAAATTGCTAATTATTAGGGGAAAAACAAAAATTGACCATACGCATCTGCCTGTTAGAGACAGGTTATTAAAAATATAACGCACAACTAGCAGGAACGTATTATCATTTGTCGTTTATTAAATCCACGAACGCTGTAAATGAAGGTATTGAATATCAATAATAATAATGATAACGATGATGGTTACAACGGCTGTGTAATGACGATAATTTATTACCACAGTCGTAGAATAACGAAACGTTTCGCCGTTCTCTCAAAGCTCAAACCTCTCTTCTCTACGCCTGGTCTATAAAATCAAGATTGAATATGTCCTGCATTATTGATGAACTGCACCTCAAGTGCGCTTGTATTATACATATTGCTTTATAGCTGGTCTCTTACCTCTCTTCCGTGATGTATAGCACGCGTGTTGTCTGTGACGGTTGTGCAATGTGGCAATCAATGCAGTTACTCTATTCGCTTCTAATTTCTTCGATACTTTGTATCCTTGAAATTTTCGCTAATTTTTATCTCGTTATTGTACAAACACAATCGGAGTCGTTGTTGTGAAAGACGAATTTGCGGTTCATTTGACGGATTTCCAATGATTATCAACCATTTTATCCTTCTTCGTACAAAATTTTTTTATATCGAAAGGATATTTGCTCGAAAATGAGTTGATTCGGCTCGGTACTGATTCGTTAAGACTGTTCAGCATGTCATGTGATGCATGTTCGATAGAAATTTCACCGCAGCGTAATCTCCTCGATGCAACAGTAATAAAAAAAAAAAAAAGAAATCGTACGTGCGCTATCTGTCGAAAAATTTCGTTACACCAACGTTTGCGAATACACGATCGTATCATCTAACGACGAGACACAATCCGTCACGCATTTCAATCATCAGCGGTTACGAGAAGCTGCCATAAGTTTATATATCATATTTCGCCTCGTCGTAAAGATGAATCGTTACCCTTTTTGTTCCTGGAACGAATTCGTCACATTGACAATTCGCCGAGTTATCAGTTGTAGTTATTCGTCAGGTTTAAATCACTTCGAGCTACTATCTATGAGACGGTTATCAATTCTTGAAATATCTTTCGATTTATATACGACAGAAATGTGCGTGGTGCAATAACAAACGTACAAAAATGCTACCAATGGATTTTGGAGGAGGCTGAAGTTGGTAACTAAATCACTGATTTACAACATTACAGTTAAATGCGGAAGTTTAGTTTTCAAAATATGAACACATTTCTCCTTACTATAATTTATCGCATCGTCAAATATTCAAAAATTGTGGAATAACGATTTTTTTTCCGAAACGCGAATCGTTACCAACTTCAATCAACTTCACGATTCTCGATTCTGTGTTGGGGTGGCGTTTGTATTACTGTACGTTGTACACGCGTTACGCGAGTAGATCCCTCGACGAAAAATTAATAGGAGTCATTAGGGTGGCTTGTAATAGAGGCGGACAATGCCCGCGATTGGCAGGGATGAGTGGACCACGAGGAGGGGAAAAAGCAGCGTCTATGGAGTTAAACGCTGCCCTTTCAAAACCCGTTGTCGAGTCTTGTTTGTACATTAAATATATCGCACACTCAACGAGTCGGTCGGATGAAATGGATAATTGAAGAGCGTGGCTTGTTCGTTTCTCATTTCCATCTGTCAGTCTCGCTTCTCGACTAACTCTTCCTCCATCCACTATGTACGTACGCGCCGCTCGGTCAACGGTCAAAACATGACGTATAGTGTATCATACTAACACCCTTCCAAAATAAACTATGATCGAAGCTTTTTTGCCGATTCGGTTATCAGGAGAATCTCGGTGAAACTTAGTAGCAGGCCCCTTCTATTACTTTTTTACCGATATGACATTTTTGCCATTCAGGTATATCCTTTTTTGATTTTTCTCGTGTAAAGTGCAACGGTTCTTGATTTATTGGATTAAGTAGAGTTGAAAACTGGCCAACTTCAGCTAACTTTCTTTGTATACATGTAACAGCTCTTCCGATGTGTCAAATTAATATCCCACTTATGTAATGTCTGTAATACGAACTTACTAAGAGGTTGAATTTAGTAACGTTAACTTCACGAAACTTCAAATAGAAATTCAACAACATCTCCAAAACGGAGATTTGTTGGCCTTTGAAAAATATACGTATGTTTGATTAAATGTGGTTTCCTAAATTTCTGACCATTCTAATGTTTGCGAAGTAAAGATAATTCTTGAAGACCGATCGTTACGGTAACGTTACGGTCATTTCATCGTCTTACGAAGCTCCATCGATGGTTAAAATTTCTTGTCAATCGAGGAACACGTTTCAAGTTTCCCTGACGTTCAGATTTCTATTGACTATGAAATCTCCACCTCGATTTTTGCCTCGCTATTTCTCGAATTCATACACTCGTAATGTACGGTTGAACAAGGAGCAGGCAGCCAACTCTGAGATACACGGAGCTGGTCAGTAAGAAGAAAACGGGGAAAGACAATCGCATGCCCGTCAGATCGAACAATACCTTGGCAATTAGTTGTGTGTAACATATTATATTGTGTGTAGGTTATACGGATAGGTGGTTAATGGTACGTTAAGGTAAATTGTAAACCACCGTCAAGTAGCCATTACACGTGCGTTGTATGGATGCACGCATGAATGCTAGCCAGCTAGCTCCATTGCTACTGCTACTGGCTGCTGCTGCTGCATTGTCCGAGTTAATCTTACGTTTGTACGAATACTTCTTAAGCTTAAGTAGAAGTACGCTTTATCCAGCTTGTAAATACGGCGGTCTCCGCCCCTCCGTGTAATTGTTACTTGGAAATACTTTGAACAATTTCTACGACGGATAACAATCGGCTTTAGCTTTGCGCGAGTTACTTATCCTTATTGCTTCACCTGCAAAAAGTATCCATTCAAGGTGGTCAGTGGTCAGGGAATTCTGGAAAACTTGGAAACGTCATGGAATTTTGAAATTCTGGAACATTCAGGGAAATTAGGGAATCGTTTATTATATTTTTTTTTTTCGCACAAATACGTTCTGCGATTCTTTAAAGCTTTGGATAAATTAGATCGAATAGAGTTTTTTTTTTTTTTTACCATTGCCGGATGGTTCTCTTCAAACTTTGAATATTCCTAAATATTATCTTACGATTTTTTTCAATTTGCTATAACCAATTTATTCGAATTGGTCAGGTAAAATTGTAAGATATTTGTCTGGAAAATCTGGAAAAGTTGAGGAATTTTGACGACGGCGATTTAGTGACCACCCTGTATATGTACTTCGGATAATTTATCACCGACTTTAGGATGTTCTGCAGTTATTGTCGGCATTTTGGATACTTGTCATATGTTAGTATTTGTTGTTGCACTCGATTAAAATCACACGGAATAATCGGAAAGTTTCAACATCGACTTTGCAACGTCTATGGAATATGAATCCTGATTTAGTGGTATTTTTGGAAAGTATACGTCAAAGCCAGATCCGTGTTTTCAAAGACTTTCACTTTTAATCGATTACGGTGAAAATCGATCCGCGTATAATTTTCAACGGTGATAGTTGTATCGCTTGTTGTGTTCAAACGGACACTGTGACGAAGCACGTAATTTAAAAGAGAGAGATAAAGAAAAGTCGACTGAACGTCATTCTTCGACGATTGCTGGGGAAACTGATCGCTGATTGAATCTCTGTACAGCTGTTTGTTGCCGCTTGTCGTCATTGAAACACGTCGCGTGTGCAACGAATTAAGAATGTCCTTGTTGAATGAATAATGCGTAGTAAAATAATAAAGGTGGGTGAATCGATACCGATACCGACCGCAACTCCAGGCTTTTGATTATCTGGCCAACTGGACATTCATTAAAGTCGACATGTCGGTACCAAGTCACTTTCGCTTTTCAAGTTCATTGCCACACCGATGTTGACGACATCACGTCAATCGCGTATAACGTTCGGCAAATTGACGACTTACCGACCGACTGCTAGGCCGATTGATCGATTGGTCGATTGATTTATCGCTCCATCGATCCATTTATGCTTGAACAATTTGCTGGCGAACGTTGTATCATACGAAGACGCGGTCTTTTCCTCTTGTTGTCACGTTCGTTTCACGCATTTATTCAAAGTGATTGAAAAATATTTCATAACGATTTCAAGAAGATAAAACAACAATGCGAGGTTTCACACTTTTTCACGGACATAGAAAATCATCGCGTCACTGACCAGCGCAACTCTCACTGTTCAAGTAAGAATCTTGCTTCGGATAATCGACCAAAAGGTTTATCCTTGTAAAACCGGACGACTTTACGGAGTGGACTAGTGGAATTTAGCACGTGCATGCGTAACATTCGGGGATGGACGAATGAATAAAATGATGACCCGTGGTGAATTTTTAACCGACGTTGCGTGAGAGCTGCGGTAAAACGCACAACATCTCGCGTTTCTCGCACATGCGAATTCAATTGCGGTCATATGGGTATTACAACGCGTTGTTATATCTTCGTAGGTGGCCTGAAGTTTGCGTGTTCAAGCTGTGACGTGACGCTGCCATTAATATAATATTCGTTCCTGTTACCTTACAATTAGCCATAAGACATGTGCTCGGACATTTGTTCCTGAAGTACACCGTATGCGGTACCTACACCTTGTACAGAGCTATACCACGTTACATAGCCGGTGTTGGTACTCCGCTTACGGTTGCGTCTCAGGAACATATCTGAATCTCTCTTCGTCGCAGGCGTCCGCTAATTTTTCATTGGTTGAAAAAAAAAAAAAAAAATGCGATCGCGGAATAAAAAATCTCGGCGTTAATTGCCAGTTGTGTCGTGTCGTAAGATGCCTCTTAATCCCAACAGGTCACTCTGGGTTAATTTTACTAGAAAAATTACACAAGTTATCTTAACTTTCCCGATGTTTTCACGATGTTTAAACAATCAATTTTGGTTAGGAAAACTAACTAGTTTTTTTTTTAGAACTCATTCTTTAAGCAGGATATCACTTTTTGACTTATTAGAGTTAAACAATTCGTTTCGAAGCCGCATCGTGCAGGTATGCGAATAATAATTTGTTCAATAAGTTACTCCTAATTTTCATCATCGTTTTTACGCGGTAGGATTTTAGACGCTGCAAAGTATCACGCACACGTGTATGTATAGGTATACAGAAGCGAGACGATTTTCAATGATCCGAAGTTATTCGAAGTACGTCTCTCGGGGAATGGAATCCCGCAGGGAATTCCAATTCCAACAGCAGCAGCATCGAAGAGACTTGCGGAGGAGCCTTGATATCGTATAGGTATGTAGTAGGTACCAACCTCTATACCTACTCGTATCGTAGGTTCGTCGAGTGGTTGACCCCTCTAAAATGGTGTAAGAGTGGAGAGCTCTTGTCAAGGCTCGGGAGGGAGTCGCTTCGTCGTTCGCAAACTCCTGGAACTCTCATCTCATCCGTCGTTGCGTAACATGAGAAAATAGTGCACCGCGTACGTCAGGCAATGCGTTTAACGCTTTTACACCCAGCCAAACCATCGGTATCGGTATAGGAATGCATTCGTGTTGGTGAACTCGTTCGCACGAGACACACGCGCCATGTCTCTCTTTGGCATGCCGATCTTGCCAAGCCATAACCATTCGAATCGCGGCGCCGACAAACCGGACGAAGACTAAGAAGCAGGTAGTCAGTCTAGAGTCGTTAGTTCGTCCTGCCTTCGTGATATCTCTGCACGCGTCTCGTCATTCAATGCGGCAGCGTTTTAACAGCGACAAAGGTTCAAATCGATCCGCGGAACGACGATCGGATGGAATTAAAACTCGTGGAACGTGGAACATCCAAGGTTGTTGATTTCTTTTTTACCCAAGGAAGACGTGTCAAGCTTCCAAAATACTCGTATCTCTCTCACTTTACAATTTGTACGTTGTGTGATCTTTTACTTCACCTTAATAAAAATCGTTGGGACTTTTTTACGCGTTCGATGTTTCATCGAGACAAGTCGGAAATCGTGTACGCTTGTACCGGGAGAATCTCATGAAACTTGAGAATCAATCGCGCATGCGCCAAATGATTCAATCTCATTGGTCGGCGAAATTTTCCCGCGGCGATATTCTTGTCTGCGACGCAGGCGGGCCAACCTACGCAAAATTTGTACGTTTGAATTTTCAAAGAGCGTAAGCGTTAAATTCCGACCGTTCTTGGAAGAATCAACTTTCCGACCCGATAACAAATGCTTCCCAAACCTTTCCGAGTCACTGCCTCAATTATTTGCGATTCTAACCTCGAAAATTCGTATCAACTACGTCGCCGCCAGAAACAGTTTGACAGCTGAAACTCGGGATGGCCAGCCTGCGCGAACAGCCGATAAAACTGGCGCATGCGCGGTTGATTTTCAAGTTTTAAGAGATTGTCCCGGTAGAAGTAATCGATGAATTCGATTTACCATCGCAATATTGCTGCAGGCCCGTTATTAATCAATCGTTTGAAATAGATATTTCGTTGAGCTTATATAGACTTGTAAGCTATTACATTAATAACACACTGAATTTACAAGTACACATCTAACGTGTTCGTAAATACAGATACGTTGGAATTTTTGCGTGGGCGGGGATGTATGGTGAACTTTCTTTGAATTTCGAAAGGTGTTGCATGCGGATAGAGAGAGAAAGAGAGAGAGAGAAAGAGAGAAAGGTACAAGGGCCTGGCTAGGCCAGATTTAGACACCGTTACTTAATCCCGGTTCAAAAAAAATAATATTTACTTTTATTAAACTACGTTTAATAACACACACTCACACACAAACAGACGCGATGCTGCACACTAAAAGATTTTCTATTCCTAACCCACGTTTATGTGGATTGTGAAATTTGGGCACGCTGAGTGGTGGCAAAAATCTTGCAATCGTGCTGATTTTAGTCGGGGGGGGGGGGGGGGATAAAAAAAGGAAATTCAATCGTGCCGCGACGGCTCGAGATCTATCTCGTTCAACGTGTAGAGAATCATGAAAGCTAGACGAGCCATAAATCACTACAGTAAATTCTTGACCCAATACCTCGAAAGTTATTCTCGGCTGATAGCTTTTAATCCGGTTCTGCATTCCGCAAACAAAAACGATAAATAAACAAACGCATGTAGAATTTAAAACTTACAGGTTACGAGATTGGCCGATATATTATTTTCGATGGCGGTGAAAAATTTTTGTACACGAAGGAAGCTTTTAAAAACACTTTTATATCACACCACGTATTATCGCGAACGGTGTAGAAGCGTGCAACAGTGAATTTGCCTTATGACAACGTATATATTACCTCGGAAGACTTTTACTATGGCGCGCAAACTGCGCAGAAGCAGTGAATTGAAGATAATTGGGTGATTATTGTCAAATAAACTTGAATAACAAATCATGAAAAGGTATTATAGGTATGCGTGTAAGCATCGCGGTTCGTTGAACGGCAATGCAGTGGTGTACACATGAATTACAACCTCTCGCGCGAATGAATTGCGCGTTCATAATAGCGAATGCCATGTTCGGTTTTCAGCCAAGCTCAAGCTGCCGCACTTAAACAAACTGAACCGTAGCCAAAGCGTTCCGCTGATACCAGGTCAATAACATTTGCCATGTAACGATAAGGAGCCGTAATAACATGGAAAGAATCCGAGTGAACGCGCAGTTTTCTCATTCGCGAATCTCATTGTATGAGACAGTCTCTGGATAGGAGGACGGACTTTGCACCGTGTCTTGAAAATCAACGCAAAAGACACTTTTGTTTAGACTACTACCGAGTTCTAGTTCTGGGCAAACAGATCAGACTTTAATTCTGATAATCCTTTCACCGATCGATGGATATTTTCAGCATCCTGAAGATGTGGTATTCTTACAAGGAAGATGTATCCAAGGTCGATCTCTCCGATTTGATTTTTTTTTTTTTTTTTTGCAATATGTTATAGTGGTCTAAAAACTGAGCCACAAGTATTTCTTTTTATCTGCCATTAAACACTTTAATGGGGTGAAACCACCCTCAAAAGTAAGGCATGCCAAGGTGCGATTTGGCAGTTTTGTTCTTTTATTGAAAAAATTACATCATTCATTTCTCGTCAAGAGAAAATTTTTCCAATTGGATCGGTTAAAAAAATATTATGTTCTCGTACGGTGAAATTGCCAAATAGCCATTCGACATGCCTTACTTTGGAGGGTAGTTTCACCCCCTTAGAGTGTTTAATGACCGAAAACAAAAAAGTGAGACGCTTAGTTTGTATTCTACTATAACATATTACAAAAAATAATAAAACGAAGAGACTCACCTGGGATACCTTCGTGGCTAATTTTTTTTTTTTTGTTTTTCTGTTTTTTGCTATCGTGTATTTTAGGGTGCATAGTGTTGCAGCTTTTATCGTGGAACATACAGGCATGGCAATGTCTTCAGAGTATCCTATATAGCTCGAGTAAACAGAGGGTCTGACCAGCAGCCAGCCAGCGAGGCGACCGGCCGGACGGCAGGATCTCAGGAGCGTCGTTCGAAAGAGTTATGGGTGCATTGTATGTTAATCGGGGCGAGGGACGTGCGGGGCCCCCGTATATAGTTGGTTTTAAAAATAACCTCTAGTCTCCTCCCCCCCCCCAGCCCCGCTTGTGCAGTCTCTTTTGTGTAGGTCGGTGTATCCAATCACGGATTTTACCTGAACCTCGCGGTGTGGAGAGTCTGTCCCTTTTCACTCTCCCTCTTCTCTTCTCTTCTCTTATCTTTTCTTTTCTTCCTTCCGTTGAACAAATTTCGGGACCAATTTGCCGCGAGGATATTGTGTCAGCGACACTAACTGAACCCTTTGTTAACAACACCCGTCTGTGTTCTTTGCGTTTATGGTACAGCTACTTGTTTTTCTTTCCTCGGTGAATGATTTTCCGAAAGTAGATTTCAGTCACTCTTATCCTTCCAATTCTAATCTATGCAATCAGCTATTTATTATCGTCGTTCTCTTCATTCTCTTGGCGTTCTCTTCAGCCAATAATCACGTATCGGTTTGCATTCCACTTGGAGTCCTGCGCTGTGGTCCTCCACACATGCCTTTCGCACTGACAACCCAATTTATCCAGCTCACTCTCTGGTTCCGAGATTGCATCCAATCAATGAATTCGGACGTTGATCGACTCCCGGTGAAACTGGGTCGAACGTTCCTGCTCCTCGAGGCATGCCAACAAATATCTCCGATACCCATTTCCTGCATTGCATGATGATGATGATTGAGATGGTGCAGATTTTCACAGTCAACACGCTACCACCGTTTGATCTGCTCTGCATTCATGCAAATACTTACGAGCTTTGGCTGGCAGGTTCACATAAAAAACCATCGAGGCTGATCGCAATTTTTCGTGAAAACTTCGCTTCCATCGAACCCATTTGAAACCTTGCTCCGTTTCGTCTGAGATCCGCCTGCACTATTTGCTGTAAAAACTTGCCTGTGGCATGGATTCCGATTACGATTCCAAAGCCAGGGTCTATAACTCTGAGAGTGACACCCGTGAACCTCGATGCGAGTAGTGCTTGCGATGCACCGGCCTAATGCATTTTGGGTAAATATAACCACCGCTTCGACGTTCTGATCGTCGTCGTAGTCTCCGTATCCCGAGGTGTATATTTAAACTCCAGCAAGTGCGTGACACACATGCGCATGTTTTAGATACCCAGAAGTACGTATAGCTCCGATGGGTACGGGTGTATAACGCTTGTGTCACATCTACGCACCAATCACTTATTGTACGTATACGAGAAGAGCGTAAGCTAGTCTCTCTTTTTACGTTGGTAGTTGGGTAGGTAGGGTCGTCTAACACTAAAGCGGGAGTGCAGTGTCCCCGTGGGTTATTCACGCGAACGCGTACATACTAAGTCGATTATATTTAGCGTTAGCTAACTTTTCAACGAACACAGACACGCTTCGCCTCACGATGTCGAGAAGATCAGGGGGCACCCTGCCAACTCCAGAATCTGTGTACCTCTCTTCTATTCGCTTGCATTAATTTAGCCTTTGGTTCAAAATAACTCTCTACTATATTCTGACGTGTTACTCGTTCATTCCTAAAACTGCATCGCCACGCCGTTGCGCTATTGAACCCATTCTAGGTTTGAACGACTCGAACGTTCTACCGTTTGCACTTGCACTCTTGTTTTCCTTTTAACGTGACCGTTAATTACTGTCACTAATTTCAACTAACAGTTAATCACTACCGAGAAACAAACCTCGGTGATTCCTCCTGCAATGGGCTTGAGAATGTTTTAACTCTTCCTGACTTCCGTCACAGGCACTTTTTTCATTACTGGTAATGATAATCAATCGGAAAAGTGACACGCTCTCGGTTGTGTGGGAAATTTCGTAAGACTTTGAAAGTCACGAATCAAAAGGACAAATTCCGAGAGTAAGCACGTAGTTGTAATGTATGATTACTTAAAATATATTTATACATATTTGCAGGTGGTCCTTTCGCCTCGTGAGAGTTGTTAGACAATTAGTTAGACTCTTTGTAGAGATCACGGATTCGTGACCTTTCTTCCGCAAGACCTTTCCCTGGGTTTGTGTGTGTGTGTGTGTGTGTATGTATGCATATAATATACGTACAGTGATTCTGTCACGTAGTGCAACGATATTCGTCGCAATTGAACAAGATTGACTTAAAGTCGGCATTAAATCGTGCAGCTCGAGAGTTCCTTTCGCCGCAAGTGAAATTTGACTATCACACGATTCGATTTTCGACGCCTTGAATTCAACGTTTTATTGTACCAGCGATCTTTTGATTATTTTTTTTCTATTTATTTATTTATTTTTTTTTTTCACCCTTTT
Source organism: Neodiprion pinetum (assembly GCF_021155775.2). NCBI lineage: Eukaryota > Metazoa > Arthropoda > Insecta > Hymenoptera > Diprionidae > Neodiprion > Neodiprion pinetum. Next base: position 5,244,415 of record NC_060233.1, read on the forward strand.
CGGCCAAGCCCCGGAAATCTAAGGAGAATTACAATTTACTCGAATAACGAACGTGATCTTTTTACCGTCGCTAAATGCTTCAATTAATTTTGTCAAAGACTCGCTCTGTTTTTTTCTTCTTCTCGTACCCTCAGGCTCATTCAAAATTTTCTCGCTCCTGAAAGTATCGCGTTTGCATTTTTGCCCCCAGGTGCAATTAGACTCGGTGTTTCTGTTTTGTATGCGAGTCGTCTCGAGATTAGTCAGGGGAGAAAATTACTCCAAGAACATCTCGCGTGAACCAGATTGCTTCGGTTAAATTGAACAATTGCAGACAATGGATGTTAAAGCTACTAAACACTTTGAATCGAGTTGTTTTTCTTCCCACGCAAAATCCGATCGGCGTAGTCACTCGAGTAGTTCTCCTTGCTCTTCTCCCGGCTCTCATTCTTAAGATAGAAATTTTATCCTCCTCTGCAGCTCCGCGTGCTTCTGTACTGCATCATCGGACGTCGACCTGGTCGGTTGTGAATTGAATGGAATGGAATGATAGTGATAAGACTTGGATTGAAAAAATTTTAAAATTCAATTTCGGAGCAACGTTTAACATATCGTTATTACGCAACCAACGATTTTTTGCATATACCTACGTATATATAAATTCACTTGGGAATATGAATAAAATTGAGCTGAGAACAGAAAGAAAAAGAAACTTACGACGAAAAAGTAAAAAAGAATTATTGAAAGAAGTCTTGTTGGTAAGGAGCAACTACAAAAGGTGATGTTAATATCGCTCGGCATCGCCTGGCTCGACCTACGAACTCTAAACCGTTTTAAACACGCGGCGGTTTGATCTGTGTAGAACAAATAACCGGAAATTCAGCCTTTCCATTACGTTATTGAAAGTGAATGAGTCGAACGAGCGGGTTCAAAGTATCCGAGTAAGATTTCATCTTTGCAGTTATACTTATAAACGCCGAGCGTCAATTTCTCTCCTCGTGCTCACAGCTCTGTTGCTCTCAAGTCAAGTTAGAGAAAATACATAACTGAACCTATTTATTATTTGTTGGCTGGTATGCGTGTAGGTATGCGGCATAATGTCACGTTTACACAATTGACAATCTCCGTTGTGTTCACGTATTCATTTAACCGACTTCCATTTGCACTGGCAAACGTTTTCGCTTTGCTTTGTCGATCATCATTTCTTCTCTCTCGTTTCTTCACCTACCAGCACGGTTGTTATTGCCTCACAGAACCGTCGATTTCTGTCCGTTAGAAAAGTCAGGAAAGCATTGGGAAGTTTAGATGAATGGTTAAAAAAAAAAAGAAGTCATTTCGTCAAACCGTTTAAACCAAGAACTCGGTTGAATGGTCAGCCTTCTTCGAGTTTCTCGCTAATTTGACCACGGTATAAATATTTCGATTACAAAAATCGTGACCAGGTATCTTTCAGTAAACACCAGTGTTTACCTTGTCCAAATCCGGTTCAAAGTTTATCTAAACAAAAAAAAAAGACAACCAAAAAAATATAAAAAAATGCTTCGCGTATTCTTTTCTTGGATTCATCACTGAGCACGTGCCTGCCAGACGAATGTCGGACAGACGGACGTGATGAGATGGTGCCATGGTCGTGGTTCCCAGCAAGAGAATATATGCCTACATTCGCGAGACAAATCCATGAATATGGATCGAGCCTCGTCGGATAATTCAGTCCATAGACAAAGCCGAAGTCCAACGGATAGCGAATACAAATTTTTCCCTCTCTATAGATGCTTATAGGCATCCGAGCTGCGAAGAGATGAGTTTTAGGTGAAAACTACACAAAGGATGTGTTAGTTCGTATGGGTGTAATTAGTGCGGCAATTGAAGTCCTCGTGAAGTCGGAGAAGTTCCAACTTCATGATGTCCAGTGGTCCTGGATATATCCTTAAATGTTGCTTGTCATTCAAAAGTCTTGGAAACTGTCCTAGAATCTTTCTTCTATCCTGGAAATAATCTATTTATAATGTCCGTGAATTTTTTTATGGATTTTTGACTGGGCACCGTGTGAAAACTGACTACGTTCACTGAATACTCCTTGACTTCGCTTCACTTTGAGTAAATCGAACCAAACATTTGACCAAGTGTACATACCTACATATGACTCGAGATAAAGTCAACCCCTGGAAGATCCGAGTCCCATGATTTCCGAGCATCAATGCATGGCTTACGCACAAGTAATTGTGTAGAAGTGCACGATTCCATTTGCCTCACGGGTTTTGGTTCCCTTGGTTCTGACCTCGGTGATTTACAGCTGAGAGAGAGAGAGGGAATAACAACACCATTGAAGTATGATAATTTATGCTTCGTGTTTATATATATATATATATATATATATAAGGCAATAATAAATATTCGGATTTTCCGGAGGGCAAATATCGTACGATATCGTATACCTACTATATACGCACGAGATGTGCTGCGCGTTACCTTTCGTGGGTACAAAGTATATCGTTATTCTCATTTTTTACCATTCACGAGGCGGGTTTTGATTTACCACCACGTGACAGCCGGACCCCGCGAGATGACCTCGCGACTGCCGAGGGAACGGTAAGGAATCGCCGCTCCTTACTTCCAAGGGGTAAATAAACCTGGATTACAAACTGCGGCAGCGCGGAAACCGATCCTCATCCACCTTTATGAGTCCCATCCTGACCCAGACTCCCGGCTCCCGCACCGGACAATCCGGGACTCGAGTTGTGTTACCTACTCTTCGTGGTACCAGGAGACGAATCTAGATCCACGCGCGCGCGCCCCGGTGATTCCGATCTGTCGTGCATGCCGTTATAGCCGCTCTGCGCTGCGCCGTCTTTCCGTTACCTCGGACCTCGGCTATTCGCGGATATATCACAATATGCGCATTGTACACGTTACAGTGAATCCTAGGCGATTCTAACGATTCACGTTTCACTCGACCCAATGAGAGAACGCGTGATAAGGGGGCTATACGACGTATACCAACGGAACTTTGCGCGGTGAAGTTAGTTACCGTTTTTTTTTATCGCGTGCTTCACGACCCTTTCACTAATCTCGCGAAAGATGTACTCGCGGGGTTTACGTTTGACCGTAACTACGGTAAACAGCTCGATTCCCACAATTTAAAACGATATCGTGGTTCTTCACTTTGACGGACTCTCTCTCTCTTCCTTCCTCACTTACAACTGGTCGACTGTTTCGACTCAACCGCTGCACGTATTTACCTTAACTTTTATATCATCCAACTACGTAACGAGGTTCGGTATTTGCATAGGGTACCCTGTACAAGTGTGCTCCACAGCTATGTACGCATTTCTTTATCTGCAGACATGCAACCGAGCTGACTGTATATCTGCGTTACAAAAGCGCGGTGGTAAAAGTCGTGGCGATAATATACGAGTAGAAAGACTCTCGAAGCAGGCAGACCTTGGCGCAGTTCTTAGGTTTTTGATTCGCTCTCTCGTGAATACAAAATAATAGTAATTTCAACACAATGTTACAGCTTGAAGGATCAGATTTTTCGGTGACGATGACCGATAATTCTCATCTCTGCATCCTCGCGTAATTCGTCAATGTACACCGTATGCCGCAAATTTCATTTCTCCTTAAACAATCCTCCGAAGATCACGAAACCTGTAACCACGGGGATCGCCACTCCTGGATGCACCATCGGTCCGGTGTCCAGGATCACCGTTAGAAGTTACGATCATCCCAACCTCTCCGTCACGGCCCCTCGGTGACCCTTGTCCTTTGCTTTTCTCAATTTTTACCCTCATCCCGTATCGCTGAGAGGTTCCTCAGGTACACCCGGCAAGCTTTGTTGCGAATTTAAAACCGCGTCCGATCGAAGACGATGAGAAGGGAGACACTCCGAGTCTGGTACCGCAATTTTACCATCTGAGAAATCGTTAGCTTTCTCATTCCGGTTCCGAAAACGGTTTTCCATGCCCACTCGGTGAACCTGAGACGAAATGGTGCTGCGATGCGTCGAAATCTACGGCATTATCCACACGTAGGTATAATTAATATCCCATCGCCCACGGTCGATGATGGGCCGGGTCGGAGATTCGTCGAAATGTTTGAAGGGCCCTCGTGACCGGAAGTCGTACCGTTAGGCGCGGGGCTTGGTCGCCGGTAAGGCCCCGGTTCAGGTTATTTTACCGGCCTTACGGACCCGGCACCAGGAGTTCATTAACACCACGTTGACATAGGTGCGTCGCGCCCAAGGAGTCGGGTTGCTGCTGTTGCTGTTGCTGCATAGAATCCCGGTTCGTTGCAGAGGAGGAGTACCGCACGATTATCATTCCCCGGTGTCGTTGCACCGCAGTGGCACGCTAAACTTTTTGCATGCAAATGACCGCACTCGTCATGACGAGAAGACTCGGGATGCGTGATACAGGCGTGAAGGGATTTTCTTTCCTTACCCGTTATCCTTCCTTTTCCTTTTACATCAACGTTGTTATACCGCGGAGCTAATTGTGATTAATGCCAAGTTTTGAACCCCGGGCGGTTTTAGTCGTGCAACATCCATGGACAGATACAATTATAACACAAGAGAATTCGCAATGTAACATACCGGTATATGGTTATATGGAACGTACACGATATCATAGTTCATCGTGATTGCGAATTTCCCTCGACTATGATGCGTGCAGCTTTACCTCACGTACCTGTAATTATACCAATTATCGATACTACGGATTTACTTTCTTTTCGTCATTTCTTCCGCTTCATACACGTGCAATTATTCACTTTGTTATTATTACAACAATTGATTTTCTCGATACTGCCCAACGTGTCTAAAGAACCAATGACGCTTCCCACGATCCACGTACAAAATCGAACGATTCTCAATGTGTGTCTGTGTGTGTGTTCAGTATTTGTGTATGGAGATACACGGGCAAACGGAACAAGCGTGTTATTGAAATCGTCCCGGTCCAGGGAAATGGAAATGGCCAAACAAACCTGTGCGGATAGAGAATCGCGCCGCCGTGAACTAGACACGACAGGAAACAATCCAGGCTGGGTTAGGTTAGGCAAAGCCAGAGATCAGAGGATCGTGTGATACTCGTGTGACTTAATTATTTTCTCCCGATAGTCACAGCTGTACCTGAAATGTTTCTGCGATTTTTGTCTCGCATAAAAATGACGATAGAAAAGACAGAAGGTAAAGGTGAAAATTATGAAAATGGACATTGATCGGGATGACCTCTTAACAACTTGCGGTATGTAACCTTCATGGCGTATAGAATTTCGTTGAAATGTCAAGGCGTACATCGTAGGACGGTGAATGGGAGCCATAAGACTCTATGCAACTCTTCGCATAGAAAAGTGATCATTGCGGTATTGGATTCTTGTATTATTTTTCATCTCTATATTCCTGCGGGCAACTGAATGTATGATAAAGAACCGGTGGGTCCTCCTCAGACACTTCGGGTTAGTTCCGCTTTTGTCCCCCATGAAAGCACTGTCACTTTCATTCCGGCGTTTGTCCTCCAACCCCCTCCTTCTGTACCCTTTCCTTCCACTCTTTCCTCTTGCGACCGACAAAAGGAAACAGTGCCGTTCCGGCGTCGTGTTCTCCTTCTTCTTCTTCTTCTTCTTCTTCTTCTTCTTCTTCTTATTCTTATTCCGATTCTTTTTCTCCCCTGGGAGAGAGGAAATCACCTTCTCTTTTATGCCGTGCTCAACACGGAGCGTCGCGCGCTGCTCCCGCAGCCTCATAGACATTCATTTATTCGGAGGACGCTGAGGCCGGCGTTCTCTTCCTCTTCTGGCTTCTAAGAATACGGGCATTAGAAACCGGTAGATCGATAATGACGTCCTATTCCGCCAAGAGCCAGAAGCTAAGTGTCAGCCGAGAACTGCACGGGGGATTGGAGAACTCGAGTCTCCTACCTCAGCTTCGTCTTCTTGTCCTTTCTCATCTTCTTCCTCTTACTTACTCCTCCATCTCTCGTTCTTCACGGAGAGATTCTCCTCTTGCACTGCTCAGGGGCGTACACCTCCTCTAGTCTTGTATTCCACGAACGTCAGTGCAGGCTTATAGAAGGCATGTGTCGACATGTTCGAAAGCAGTTTAGAGAAGAAAAATAGAGGAGATATAAAATGGAACGACGAAGGCGGTGTCTAATACATTATATATATGATGAGCGGCAGGAGGGTTATTAACGTCATTCTGCGTCCGTTCGGCTCGCGGTGAGTGAAAAAAAGAGAGAGAAAAAAAAAAGAAAGAAATTGAAAATAATAAAATTCGAACACCCTATACTACCGAACACGTTAATAACGACCGAAAATAAAAGTATAACGTATTCAGCGGCATAGGGTATAATTGATAATGGAGAAAAAAATTTTTAGAACCCGAGAAAGTGTTTCGAAATGCACGTCCAGGTTGAGGATCCCTCCGACTGTGCACCCCGTAGCGAAGAAGGTGAACCTTCTCTTACCTTCGCAGTCGGAGCCGTCAATCATGTTGCTTCTCTCGCGGTATGTCGGGAGAATTTTTTGATGCTGATGCACCGCCACCTGTGATGCAGCTAGCTGATGATTACAGACTGAAACTGATTTCTTGGAAGATTCTTTCGAAATAGTTAAATTTACTGCCGAATGGGGCGGAAACTCATTCGCGAATCTGATGCGAGTTATAATACGTCCGAATCTGAGAACTTGGAGCAACGTTAAGAACCCCTGTATCATAGTCGCGGTGTGCACGTATTTATTATCGCGGTCGATTTGTTACCTCGGAGTACAATCTGCCACGGGCTGAAGAAGATCAGCGCATTCTTGCCGAGGAATAGGTAAGAGGTGAGAGGAAGAAGGAGGGAATATACACCGCAAAGTAAACGTGGCAAGAAGAGGAGTCGAGTTGTTTGTCCCGTCCGTCTGTCCGCTTGCCCGCCCGCTATTGAAGCGCCAGTCGAGTCATTCCTGGCTGCATCCATGTGAACAGAGTGGATGGAAAGGATGCAGTCAGTCAGCCAGCCAACCAGCCAGCCAGGAAGGAAGGTTGCCGGTACAAGGGGGATCGGTGGTGGGCATAAGTACCCGCGGACCATTCGAACGCAGATAAATATTGCATGACGTCGGGATGTCGAATAGAAAATGCCGTAAATAATACTCCATTTGTAATTTACGGTCAACCACGTCGACTGACGTACAAGAGACGCCTTCTTCCCTTCTCTATCCAATGAACGAACTCTCTACCTTGCAAACAGCCACAAGATATCACAGACAAAGAGGACCAAGTCTTTACCTAAAGTAGTTGAACTACCTCGTTGGGGGTCAACGTCGTTAATAAGTAGCTGTGCTTATGTGTGATTAGTTTTAGTTACCTAGGTACCAGGGTGGATGCGCCATTTGTGGTTACATTAAAAATTCTACATTCATCGATGTCACTGTTCAGTTGCTCAATTCGTTACTCAAATCCTACTTCGAGCAACTTTTAGACAGAAGTTCTTCTTCTCGACTCGTGGTGCATTTTATCATTTATAAAGATTGGCGCGTAATTATACGGATCAAAACATTTGATTACAGGTCATGATCACGGCCAAAATTAATACGTCTACCATGTATCGTGAGATGTGGGAGTGAATCCGGTCAGTCCCGTTGACGGTGACGTGTGTTCGCTGAGCGAGCAGGTAGTTTCGAGTTTTTGGGGGCCTTTCTGCGTTCGATTGGAAGGTTTTCCAGGCAGTTCTCGGAAGCCTGTCTGGCCTATTGTCGGAGGAACTTTGACTTCGCTCATTGGAGTTGGTACACAACCATTGTTTGGGATTGCCGGGATAGTCGTCGAGTCGCGAAGAAGAGACGTGCGCGGGTTCCGGGAACCTCGAGAGGTTGGAGGAGGGCAGTCGAGAGTACCTGTTGGGATGTTCGTGTACCGGTCGCGTGGCCTTCGACGTGCGTCGAATCCCGAATGATCCCTTGGGAAGAAGAGAAGCGACGAAAGACGGCTCAGAGAGACTACGGTCACTATTTATTTTTTTTACCACGTCGTCGCATTTAGCAATTATCACCAAACGACGTGCGAAACGCCTCCGAAAATTTCTACGACATCGATATACCGATATGGTGCTGAGGGATAGATTCGTCACCTTACTTGAACACGTTTCCTTGCCTCGTTAGCGAAGCTTACACCGCGGCGAGGTGAGGAGACCGAGCCGAAGTATCCTCGACGTTATACGTCCTCCGGGTTACAAGAACTGGAAACTTCATGGCCTCCCTCCCGTATTTCTTCTACCTACCAGCCGCTCGAGATGTCCGATGATTATCGCTCTGGCTACGAAGACGTTTCTCCGACTTGAGATCGTCGCTTTCGTTCCTCTTATTCCATGTACCACCGATCATGGTCTATTTATACTATTTATTCCGACAAACAGAGATCGTTATAAATATTTATCGCCGGATATAATACTTGCCTGGTATATATACACATACACATATATGTCACCTAAGCCTGATTTATTATACCGTCAGGCTTTCCAATATTGAAACAAAAAAAACAAAAAAAAAAAAACATACTCGCTAATCAATTATTATTCTTTTTTTTTTTGGCTGGTTAACAATCCAAAAACGAAACTGTCGAAGCAGCGAGACACGCGTTGGGAGGTAAGGGAATAAAACGGTCTGCAGCCGGCACCTTGTTTATTGAATCTTGAATATCATCTTATTAGACCGTTTATGTACTAGTATTTATAATGCGCACCGAAGGCGGGTAACGCAACTATTAATCAACGCCAAGTGAAACGCGATTTACGACTCCTGGTTAACCCGCAATTAGAACACGGTGTTGAACGCACTTCGTCAACCTGTCGAAAAACGATTTCCAGCCTTATTCGATTTATTTAGCTTATAGTTCCGAGCACTCGACTTGTCAAATTATATAGAAACTGTTGAAAATAATAGGAAAATGGTAAATATTTTTGGATAAGTTGTACGTGTTACGTCGATCCTCGATCCACCGGATTATTTTCTCATGCGATTTTAGTTACACGGTTTCGAGAGGATAGAGGTACCCAAGGATAGGTACCTGTATTAAGTCGCGAAGCTTGTTTTTAAAAAACATATTTCAAGCCGTTGAGCAGTTCCAAGCTTAACTAGGAGATGCTCATTACGTAGGAAATTGTTGCCTCGATGGTTTTAACACCACGCTTGAATGACCGCAGCTAATTATATAAACGGCTGGACGACGAAGGCGAAAGGATATAAGGAAGAAGAGATCGGTGGTTGAGCTTCAAGTTCTTCAGCAAGGATCGCAAACGCGGTGCGAACTTTATCGCATTTCGATTTCCTTTAGAATACCACCTCAACTCGTTTTAATAACCTGAGGAAAAAATCTCATCGTCTACAAGCCGTCCTATAATTGCACGGACCCCTTGAGGCCACCAAAGGTCCCCTCCCATTTTCATTTTCATTATGCCTCGCGATGCGATCGCATCCGATAACCCTTGAGTTAGACAGACTTTGTCAAGCGGGGTTACGAAGTTTTGCTTAACCCGGAACGCGATTATCCCGTCGTTGTCGTCGTCGTCGCTATGCCGCTCTCTGATCCGACAGCAGCTGCTTCCTTATGGGCCCGGTCTATTGACGTTGGTTCTGCGTACCTACAACCTATCCCCGTGCACCTCCTATCACCTTATTATCGCTATTATTGTTATTAACGAACGGAAACTGCGTCTCGCACGGCGTTCAGTGTGCGAGTATAATGTGCATGTAGCTACCTACCTTCGTATGCAATGTGCAGCTTGCCCGAGCAGCAGAAGTGCGATAACTCCTGGCCGGCATCTATGAAACGAACAAACGACCAGTCGGCCGCAGAATCGCAGACCGTGAATGATAAATGGATTTATAACTAGAATTGCAAGCGTCGAAAATCACGGCTGGTGCTTAAAAAACAAACAAACACGCGTTATACTGGCTGTCCGTATGCACCAAGGATCGAAACAACACGCCTTTCGTTAGAACGTACGATTAAACTACGAATTTGCAAACCTCGAGCATATAGAACCAACGATCTCGACGACCGAGTGCCTGCGGAAGGTGCGGATACGGGATCATCGGCGACGCGTTCTATCGCCATCCTCGGGAGACGTGGGGGGTTTTAAAAAATGAAAATTGGACGCAGGCCGCTCGTCGCAGTACAGTTATCTTTCCTATTGAGAATCTCGGCGCGCCACGGCAACGCGGGTCAGAGTTCACACCTGGGGTCCGGCCGGGGACATTCCCGGAGGGGGGAAAGACAAGTCCTTCCTTTCAATACAACGGGAAAAAGATGGATATTAGGTCGAACGTTCGAGGACCTGGGACAAAAATGATAGGAGGAACGGAATTAAAATTACAGGTGATCGGTGAAGGAGAACGTAGAACTGCAAGATAGGAATGCTAGAGCGAAGATTATATTTAGTGGGTGGGGTAAGTAAGTGTAGCAGTTATCGAGACGTTTAGAACCAATTACTGACCCTTTCATTTTTCAAAATTATAAATTGACCGCATAGATTGTTAATTTCTCGACGACCAAAACCAATTGCTAGATGATTGGATACTACAAATTTATTTTTTGGCAATTTTGGAACTCAGTGTCAAACAGATACAGCCAAGAAAGGTCAATAATTGGGACAGGGTCAATGACTGGTACCCTTACCTTTAGCCCGCTGTGCATTGTGACCTGCGCCCCATCTTCTGGTGTATAGTCTTTGTGTATCTACTCGTTGCACAGAGGCGGTTGTGAACCTCCAGGATGGGAGGCAGAATCGAGATAATCTTTCCTACGTCAATGATAAATTGGCGAGGAAATTATCTCGAGGCTTCTGGGAGCGGAAAAGACGAGGCTAAATAATTGTCACGCGGATATTCATTTATTTCTATGAAAACTGCATCGTCTCAACTCTGACCCATCGTATCTTGTTTCACTGCTATCTAGATTCTTATTCTTCTTCTTCTTCTTCTTCTTATGGTTTCTTTTTCTACTTCTCGGTCTTTTGCAACCGCTACTGCTTCTTCTTCTTCTTCTTTTGCAACCTCTTCTTCCTCTTCCTGACTCCCAGATTCAGGCTCCCTTAACTCCGAGCTGTGAAACCTAGCTACCGAGTAACAACACGCCAGTAGTGATTCAGTCCGCTACTGCGAAAACAAGTCACGAACCAAACAACTCTGACGAGTCTCATAATTTCCCATCTTGCAATCAGATCAGACACAACCAATGTTAATAATTTATGCGATGGAATTTGACGTGCACATCAAAAAGCTGGTCTCATATTTTCATGGTGAATACGTACGATCGGATATCTGCTAAAAAAAAGTATGAATGGCTGTATCAAAAGAGAATAATTCAAGGACTGTTGCTGTTTGTTGATACTTAAATTTTTCTATTTTTTATACTCAATTTTGAAATATTGCTTTCCTATGTTTCGTGATTCCTGCTGTTGTTGTTCTTGTGTGTTGGTCTTTTCTTTTTTCTTTTCTAATGAATGATAAATTCGCAGTATAATTGGGTCTTGTTCTGGTCTCGGCAGGAGCCTAGTCAAGGTGTACGGATGCCTTGGTTATAATATGCTTCCCTATGAGCATGACGATGACCAATCAAGTTACCGGGGTAATCAATCCGTAATTGAGTTTATTAAACGAGCCTTGGTTTAATCCTGTAAAAGCACAGTTAGTCTTCCGCTAAGTTTTAACCGGTATGACCGTGACAGGTGCCCGCGTATAATGGGGGCCAGAATAATCTCACCCCGATTGTTTGGCGCCTGTAAAAACCTGCCACTGGATCGCATTCCTCGCCCGGACGGTTACTCGATCATCGTTTCTCGATTTTCTGCACTTATCGAACTGCGGCAGAAAATCTTCTACGAATTCGTAGACAAAATTATAGATCCAACCGAATCGGATGCCGTTTTGTAAACTTGATTGATTACGTGCGTATTCGACAAAAAATACAATGGTATACTTTTTCATAAAACGCAAAATTTCGTGAATTCAGTTTCCGAATTATTGTTCCAACGATTTTTGTTCAACGGATTTTCACTGATTTATATCCGGAATTATTATTCACCTGTTCCTCGTTATTTGTACACTCCTTATCTCTGCACGATTCACGTGATCGTTGATCGGTACCTCTCTCTTTCTTTTTATACCTATCTCGCTTTCAGAAGCGTGTGAATACCGTCGTTAGAAATTCATGAAATCGAGCACCTAATAACTATGATCAACCGATCGTTCCTACGGTACATCGTGGAAATGTCTGTTTCCGGTCAAACAACAACCCGCGCGTATTTCCGGTTCCGTAAACACCTTTCCTGGTTTCTTCTCTTTCAATGCGGCATACGCGTACATACGTAGTACACACATAATCAAAAAATGCACGCTGCAATTCTCAAACTTTCTTTTCCACTGTGTAAACTCATACATCTCCTATAAAATATCTACGAATCAATGTATACCTTCTCTCTCTCGCTCTCTCGCTTCCTCTCACTCTATTTCTTAATCGATTTTTTAAAATCATACAACGGTACGATCTTGTTCGTTCAAACAAAGCAACATGGTGGGTGCGCGAAATTGTACGGGGTAAAAAATATGTAAATACGCTCGAGGCTTTCCGATCAACGGTACGTCGTAACGCTACAGACACACCGTATGGTACATATTCGAACAACAGCTAATTTTTTGGGTCTGCAAATGCGATGTGAAACAATTAAAAGACTGTCTAGATTCTGGGACGTTGAACTTGATCAGGCAGACCGTGGAGCCGAACAGTTCGATGGTTGCGGTTCATTGCCGTTATGACCTAGCTCTGTTGGCTTGTGCATGTGATCGCGCCAAAATATCGTGTGACTCTTTATTCTTATGACCCGAATGTGCCGGATGGACTCTTTTCGTACCGAGTGCGTCAGGTGCGACAGATGAATGTAGGGTTACAATTCGATCCTTTGTCCAAGAGTTTCCTGCGGAGCACTATGACCCTCCGTGTAATCTATAGGTATACCAACGAGAAGTTGTTGTTGAAGACCATGGTGTGGAAGTACGTAGCCAGGCTGGATGATGATGATTGCGTCGTTTCTTTGATCGTCCCCGCGGAAACCCGGTGTAATAATTCTTCGTCATTTTACGCGAGTATCTTGTATACCTGTAACGTCCGGCTCTATGCATATCGTGTATTAAGGATCTTGCAGTGATGCAGTTTGCTAAACGAGACCTTTTACGGGAACTACGCAGCAGCCTACATTGAATCGTGACTCTATTACCCCTTGATTTATTCATAAATATAACCTGTACAATTGTGCGTCTATTGGTATATATGATCGTGAGTGTGGTCTGATGTTTTTCACTGTTCTTTTTTTTTTTTTTTTACACATTTTTTTTTTGTTTTTCAGTCAGATTCCCGTGACTAAAGTACGTTGTACGAAAATTTATCAAGACGGAAATGTGCTCCAGAAAGTTAACGACGCTGAAAGAAGTTATATGCGATTGTTGTTAAGGTTTAGAGGTATGACAAAATTTCGTGAGAACAGAGAGCCGGGCACGATGTATGATGATTTGTTCTCTTTGAGACAGACGTATTGTTATATGCGACGGTGTATAAATACAACTTGACGAGAAAAGATTCGATATTCACTATAAGACGTGAGAGACCTCTTCATGAATAAGTTATAATCGAAATTTGAACGTGCCAACTTGACCTGCTTATACATCTTGATGCATATGCATATTTTTCGAAGAGGTTTTTTTCTCTTTTTCTATCACTCATGCGGAATAGAAAAAAATGAAGAAGAAGAAGAAGAAGAAGAAGAGAATCCCTTTGACGGAACAATTTTGGAATAGATTATACGCGCGTTGTGGTTATGGTCCCGGGATGATTTGTCGGATTTTAAATCTCGCGGACGTCGAAAGTTAGGCGAGAGTAAATCAATCAAGACGTATGTACGGTGCTAGACGTTTTACAAAGACGTCCTTTTCATTTTATTGCTTCGTCTCTGGCGCGCGTGTAGCTCTCTTGAATCACGACGACGGCCTCCGAGGTGTCATTTCGCTCGTACGAACCACCCACGTGGCTAGGAGCCGATCCCGGCGATCCCGGCGATCCCCGCGATCCTTTTCTTCCTAAACGAGCGTTTCAAGGGCCCCAGGTTAAGCCCCGTGCCCCGGTCTGTACGTGTCTGTGTGCATGTCGCGCCCTCCTCGTCCATTCTACTCCCCCGACTTCGCTCCCTTCACAAACGCCTTGTGTGGTCTTGCACACGGGCCTTTGTTGTTGCTATTGTACCCACGCCGTGTGCTCCTTATCGCATAAGATACGATAACCGATTGCGTTACTGCCACTTTTCCCAGCCACTCATCACGCCTCGTATCTCGCTAATAACAACTTTATTCCTTTCATTTTTTACACTTTCTTCTCTTCCAGGTAAGAGAATCAACCACTAGCTGATCGTTCTTTACCAGTCGGATACAATGTACCACTTGCAAAATAGATTTCGATCGATCTCACTCCTCAAACTTTACTTACTGCTCGCATTAAGTTTGTTCCCGGAGTTGAGAGTTGGGCGAAAAGAATCGAAAGTGCTTCATTAGTATCGCGGCTTGATCTCTTCTCCTAATTTCTTTACCGGATCGATATCTCACGTGTGGTTACCCGCATCTCATCCGCAAGGGCCATCAGACTTGCATTAGTCTAATTCGTTACTATAGTCGCTTTATCAAACCCCAGAAGGTTTTTATTGACGTGGAAAACGAGCCAGAAGCAACGGCCTATCTACTTTTGTCGGAGATGAACGGAGGTACTGACAACAAACGGAAATTCACTCGGCACAGTTAATGAGATCACGAAACGGTCATCAATCACAGACACGCGCTGCACCGCTCTCGTTCGAAACGTATAACATCGTCACGAATTTCACCGTAAAATCGATCTCAATTATTTACGAAGAAAGAGAAAAGCTGCGGAGGCGGTTAACCAGTCTGTGATAAATGCGAAACAATTTCAGTCGGGTTTTACTGCTCGATTGCTTTCTTGAAGATTTTTCAACCGACTTCTGTACAGAATCGATTACGTACAGCTGGCGATAGGAGGTTTTATACATTCGAAAACCTCGGAATCTTGATTATAAATTTGTTTTTATCGGAAGTTTGTTTATCATCCGACTGACGCAACTGTCAAAGGCTGAAAATAGAGAGTCTTACTTCAAGCAGGAGAGATTCGTGAAGCGTTTGATGATGACATAGTAGGGTCTGAGGATGAGATGGGAGGAGTGGATTCTCGCCACCCATGAATGATCATTACACGAGCATTACTTATGAATCTACGGTATTTTAGCAATAATTTACCCGCTCGTAATTCTCAACTAACTATCAGTTGGCGCAAGTGGGGTTATACCGTCATTCGGTTTTATGAGTTCAAGGGGCCATTTCCCACGGGCTGATATTTGCCGAGAGCCTAAGCTCCGACCACAACAAGCCTGTATATGTATAGCAACCGGAGTGACTCGTCCGCTCGTGGCTTATTCGCCCCCATGGGAGGTCGTCGAGGATTCCCCCAGCTTTAAAATACGCTCATCTTATAATATAACCTGTACTTTGGGAGTGTCATCGTTAGGATAGAACGCCCGGTTGAACTTACCAAGATTTCCAACCTAATCGATGCCCTGCCTAATTGCCTCCTCTTTACTCTCTACTGCCCCGTTTTCGATTCTCTTGAAACTACCACCGGTCTTAATCGATCTCTTATTGCGTCCACGGGGATTTCACAAACCTACTTTGAGGGTGCGTTAAACCCTCTAAAAGCACTGATCTGATTAGATGAGACCAAACGTGGCGCATTCACGAGAGCAGCAGTCCTTCAATCGAATCTTAAGTACCCACGCTGCGCGACTCGATCAGCGATTTACGAAATCATCCCACTTCATCTTCGTCGAAAGAGGTCGAGCTTGCAGGCTGCGCATGATTTGCCTCGATCAGGATTCCGCAGTATGTCTCGATGACGACGTTTACCGTGAAAGGCAGAGCCCAGCCTCCGTTAGCTCTGCATTATCTTATTACACCCTGGCAGCAGCAGCAGCGGCACGTAGTCATCCTACATACGTCTGGTACTAAGAAGCTTGTTTATCCTCTCCCATGGGCGGTTTCCCACGACGAGAATTTTCAGATTACACCTTGTTTCGTACGTACGCATGCATGTGAATTTAGCCATCATCTCCAACACACCAATGAACCTGCGCTGAGAAAAATTACATTTGTTACAGTATCTAGAAAAATTCAGTAAAACAGGTACCGTTGAGAAAAACTGTTTGATTATTGTTGGTATTACGAAAAACGAGGTACGCCCAACCATTTTGCGCTATCGTCGATCCTTTTTTGGCAATTGCAACGCAAAATCAGTTTGTGAGGTTTACTCTACTTTTTTAGTTAAACAAGTCTTTAACGTCAATTGATCGTTGCACAAGCATTAAATTTTCGCAACAGTTGCAAGAAAATATAGCAACGGTGATCGTAATGAGAAAAAATAGTAACGGATACTAGACTTTCCGGTAACAACTAGAAAACTAATTTTCATTATCTACCTAGAACTATATTTTCCGATTGTGGTAAAAAATGAAAATAGTTAAGGACTGAGCGGTAACTGGAACTAAAAATTTCTCCCAGTGTGGTATACTCGATGACCGGAAACGTGCAGAACGCCTATGATGATTAGGTTTGTCCGCTGATCTGCACCGCTTCGGTTCGACGTTAAAAATCATTCTTCAAGCCCATATATCAAGCGCCGTTTACCCCACGAGGACGACGGTCCTGATTTCTTCATACCGAATGGCACCTCGCACCACCTTCACGTTTCTGTCTTATTTCTCACGTTATATCCGGTTTGATTTCCTTTCTCTCTCTCTCTCTCTCTCTCTCTCTCTCTCTCCTACTTGTGTTGTTAATCATACCTTACGTTTGACAGGATTGAATCGTTCGCGTTTGATTGTTTAATGTGGACCTTGTTGGCCTGTGACTCTCCCTACCAAGACCGACCGACCTTAAACCACAACTTTTCCCAGATAAAACGGAGTTAATGACGGGTTGTACTTTTGCTCGACGATCTGTTCCTCGTCTTTATGTATCTTTTTATCTTATTTTCATCCTGTTTCTTTTCTTTATACTTATCTGTTCACTAGAAGCTGCAAGTGAGATATTGACAATTTGACCAAAAATTTCGAATTAAACATGTACTAAAAATAATAAAATAAAATATTTACCGTGGTGTTCTTCATATCTAATCTTCCAAGCGGTAAAAATTTTCTCGTAACTATACATACACTTCTCTCGCAATTCTACATTGCGATATGTACACGTTATGTATGCTATGCCGGGAATAATTATCATTTCTTTTATACCAGTAGTTAATTTCTCGCACAGCGCGGTGCGACACAAGTTTAAAGCCCTCGAGCATTTTACTCTGTAAGAATAAATTTCGCCGGTATGGCAATTGCGTATAATACATATGTAAATGAATTTTCCAAATACGGGATTAGTCGGGTTACATATCCAAAGTCCGTTTATGCATAGGAGCAGGTGGGAATTTAGCTCTTTACCTAACTTGTCGAATAAAAATCTATTAACGCTCGACCGATGTCTCATAATTTGATCATATTTCGACAGAATTTTTTTTATTTTATGTTTGAATCACCGATCTCTGGTCTTGAACTAAAATTGGTTTGTGGGTGAGGCTGCTGTATGGCGTTATTCTCTCGTTTATTACAGTCGTACCCGGAAGTCCTTAGCGTTGTGATAATTTATTACCAGGTACATAAAACAAGGGGAATAAAATATGAAGCGTGTAAAGCAAGAGTCCAAAGGTATGGGGAATATATAAGTTTTAACGACGAGACTGAGCTCGTTTCTACCAGCTCTTATACTACCTGCTACAGTGTTGCAGTGAAGACGAATGAAATCGGAGGAGAGCATTCTCATTGAATACAAAAAAAAACAAAAAAAAAACAACGTCCTGCAGTGCTCCACCTGCGATATCAGCCTCGGTGTTATTACTGTATACCCTTCGCACTTCACACCGCGATGCATAAAGAAAAGGGTATCGATTACCACTCGGCAATTAGCTCGCCAACCGATCGGTCGGGTGTTGTGCGGTTTAAGTGGTTTGCGTCATAATACCGGAGCCAGCATCTCATTTCTGAATTCAGTTCAAGCCACTTAAGTAGGAAGGCAGTTACCTACTTTGATAGAGTACCCATTTACCGAACGTTTGCTTAGCGTTTGGGCGATGGTTCGGCTACCTGCGATCAGACGTGTCTATGGGGCACCATTCGTCGCACGTTACGCATACTCCCATACGGGGTCAATTGTGTTACACCTTTCACTGTATCTTTGGCTCTTATAGATTACCGGAGAAACCGGAAACTCCCGTCCACCATTATTCCTGATTGATATTCGTCGGCTTTCAAACTCCAGGTCAATATGTATTACGAATAACTTGTTTACTCTTACTAAAATTTCATTGGGTTGAACGCCAATGACCAACGTGGAAGTTGAAAGAGAGAAGAGATGGTCGCAGATGTGGAAATCAAAGAGAGTCGCACTTAATCGTCACTATGCAGACGACAGAAGTCGACCTATGAAGTCCAAGCAAAAGTTCTATGTTCAAGTAAACCACGTCCAGGCTGGACAAGCGTAATGGTATAAGATACCGATAAATGGAGGCACACGCACCACTCGGAGGTTCGATGGGGCCCCATGGTAAACGGACAATCAAACCCGGAACTGCGGTTTGCTGAGGTACACTTGCATAATAATCTCCGGCGTCGAACGAACGAATGAACGAATGAACGTGGTCACGCTCGGCCGGGACTTGCCGCCTGCCATGCACGCAATAGACCAACAAGCCGTAAGTATACTTGAGGTAATGACTATATGTGGAGTTGCGATGCGTACGGCCGTACAACTGTTGGCTGCTTTCGTATCTACCTGGGTACCTGGGATGCTGCCCGCGGCCATAGCAGCTCATCGCTCATCCAGGAATCAGGATTCAGCGCCAACGCCAAGAAACCCCGAAGAGTTCAAACCTATTGGTTCAAAGCTAAATGCGGTAATACCATTTGTTCAACGGTGTATTGATGACAAGATTTAGTCAAACTTTGGAAAGTTTAACAAGAAAAAATCAAACGATTTTTGGACCTGTGCGTCTGTCTATAGGTCTAGATGAGAGTATGAGACGTGTCAAGTGAAGACGGTGGTAATGACCTCTTGGTCCGTAGTTTGTAATCTTAAACAGGAAATGCCTGTCTGCGCTTTGTTTGACGACGGAATGAGGGAGACGGTAAATTGATTGGCAGTTTGCTAATTAACCAGCGCTCATCATGTATATTGTTTATCATACGCCGTTATGCGTATAGACAAGCTTTGACGTCGTTATATAAATAGAACTCATAAACGGTGACCGTATAACTTCGTGGATCACTGAACTCTCTCTTCTTCTTCTCTCTCTCTCTCTCAACGATTCGGAACAATGAGAAAAGCGGATGTTTACTTGCGAGAATTTATTTTTCAAAAACAGAGGTATAATATTTTAGTAAATAAAAAATTGCATCCATATATCGCATTACCAAATATTCTACGTATTCTCGATTTTTCCACTTGTCAACGGGGGATAATCGTTTGCTGAATAGCGACCTGTTGACTCGAGTTAGAAACCAGATAAAGATCTGGATAATTATACGACTGCAGGAGCGAGGAACAATCGAGCTGTAACTGAGAAGATGAATCGTTTGGATAATAAATAGGTACTTACCTAGCCTGTTCATATTTTCGCATGAAATGTCACTACAGTGAAAATTCTCTGAGGAGTAGTGTAGGTATAAGAATGAACGAGAAGCGGGAACGTGAAAAAAATAAATCGAGAATACAAAAGTACAGTATCGCTGTCTCGTTTCTTTACTATTCAGAATTGATATATACAACAGGCACTACGACAGAGCAATAAATAATAGCTATGGCAAATCGTGCCGCGTCTCGAAGAGAAGAGAAAATATCAAAGTCGAGACTCGTCAGTTCCAATGCTGCTGCACAAAGTTTCACAATCCGTGTTCTATGGAACGAACGGCTAATCTGCATATCTCAGGGACGAGGTGATGATCGGTATTCTTGGGGTGCAAAAAAATAAATAAATGAATAAAAACCAACGACGAAGAATAAAAAGAATTAGCCGTGTAATTCCTGGGTTGGGACGGCTGAACAGCTGTTGCTGTTGATGCTGCGTTCGGTCTCCTCTTCTCCTTTCTCTGCACGGTCTGTCGAGCTTGGCGCATTATAAACTCGGTGCAAGAAGTTAAGAGGTAGCATTTAAGGAGTAAACGTAATTATTATCGCCCGAGAATCTCTCACTCTTCTTCATCTTCTTCCTTTGCTCCGGCTTCTGCGTCTTCTTCTTCTTCTTCTTCTTAGGCAAGCGCCGGTATTAGATTATGAATTATAGTCGATCAAACGGCAAGCAGTCACCGTTAAGGAGACCATTACAAGAGGAAGACCTGAACTTACCGGCGGTAGCATCTACTCCCGGGTTCGCCGATGGGTCTACGAAGTCCCGTTTTCATCTCGTGTGCACACCTCGGTATAACTCGTGATTGCTGTTTAGACGCGATTAACACGTCAGATAGAGAAGATCACTTGTCACAACGACACGTCCGGAGTCTCTCACAATCAGCTCGACGTCTCACTATTATAAAGCAGCCTCGAGTCTTATAATCCACGTGCACGTTTGCTTCCCGTAATTTACCCATCAAGTCTTTACATGCATACGTACATGATGTGCAATACTGTCGAAAAAACTGCTTCACTCGGTTTCTTCAACGCAATGTTATAATCAGTCGGAAGGGCTGGGTGAGAAATCAGAGTCACCAGGTATAATCGGACGAACGAACGAACCTAACTTATGCTAATGAGGTGAATGTTATTAATCGTGTTGCAATAGATCGATATTGCACCATGACACCAATGCGAAATGACGGTCTTAGAACCCCCGGGGACATCAGAGGTCGGGAACCGATCACCTGACTCGGAAAAGGTTAACGTAGGTTCACAGCTACGCAGTTTTTGCGACATCGTGAAGGAGTGGAATGGATTGGGATAGAATGAAATGGAATGGAATGGAATGGAATGGAGTTCCGATCGGATGTGTGCTGACGCAATTCGACCCAGAATCAGGCGGGCGCCAGGCGTGACCCGACCTGGGCCAACGATAGTCGTCGAGGATGGAGTAACATATTCGCAAGCACGTAGGAATCAGCATGAGAATATAAAGGCGACATTGTGATAAGGATACAATATCAAAGGCGGCGTTGAGGCTTAACGAACCGAGAAATACGACCTCTCAGATGCGAAACTGGTACATTTCGTATTGTATAATTAGCAAGGTTAATTGTAATTAGTCAGGCGGTACCGCAGAATTCATGAATCTTAGCTAGCCTAACTGCCTTTCTTCTCGGTATTCGCGCCATTGAACCGACCGACTGGACTCTCGAAGATAACGGAGTCGATATCAGCTGCTGGTTTTAATTAGCGCGTTATTATAGTCCCTGCATTATCGATGTCGGTGTTCATTCAACTCTTGTACATGCGATAGGCAGTTCTCTGAAGAAAACCGCCGCCAGTTTGTTGTGGCTTGACTGACGCTGTTGGATCGAGAACGTCCGGTGGGATTCAGCGTGGTGAATTAATCATGCAAATGAGTGAAGATGAAAATTTTTATATTTCAAGATAAAAAATCGTTTTCTCTCGTAGCCGTATACGAGTGTCTATCATCCTCGCACTTTGATCCGCAAGCTGTAATCTTGCACATCCTCTTTGTCCTTTTTGTACAAGTACGTGAGATCTATAGCACCTCTATTCGATAGTGAGTGCAGAGTGAGAGTTTCTACATTGTCATTAAATGGCCGTTTAACAGAAGAGATGCAAGTCTTTTAAAGAGGCAGAGCTGACTGGGCCACAGCGCTAGTATAAGAATCGCGTGCCGCCTTTCAGAACGTTCTCCAATAATTTTCTTGCCAAGGAAACGACGTGTGCTAGAGAGGCAGTTTATCGCCTACTAGGATAGCTTCCGAGGAGTGTTATAAGAGGGTAACCTTATGACCTCGTTTGTCGCAAAACACTCTTATACATATACATATACGACGCATGCATGTTGCCGGAGTTTCCTATTAAGGGAAACAAAACGCAGTCGCAGTTTCCATCCTTTCTCCCCGTTCGGCGAACGTCACTGCCATTGCCATTGCCATTGCCGCAGCACATATAACGTATATAACGCAGAGGAAAACGACGGGCAAAAGCGGGGGCCGATAACTTTTGCATTCCTGTTGGCACTCGCGATCGCGCCCAGCGATTAAATGAACCGTTTTGCCCAACTACGGAGCGTGCACAGACGATCTCAAATATTCACCCTTTATGGAAGTGTGTCGCGATTTCTAAGGAGGGCAACGACGTCGAATCGGAACCGAAACCCGGATCGTCGAGGCCTTTGGACGATCGAATTATGCCCTGGTTCAACGTCGGAGTGCGCCGTTCGAATATCGGCTAGAAACGCAGCCAGCGGAGAGAACGCCCCTCCTGCATGGGCGAACCCTGCTGCATGATTAGAGTAGTGCAGCGGCGATATGGTCGAAGACAAGGGAAGGTCTAATCTACATTTCAAATGAGCCTCCAGTCGGTTTGTCGGTCCGTCCATATCGGTTACCGGCTCTATTCACACCGTGTTATTATTGAGGCGTAAAATATGCACCGCGCTTTGTGCACCGCACGTCGTTCATGCATCCATGCACCGCACCTACACCGTGCGGACCTTACGGTGTTGTGTGCAACTCGGACGACGTGCATCGCCCTGTACGATCTACGTATCAACGCGGTTCTTATGGTTGCGGGCAGTGCAGGAGGAACGGGCCGATCAAAGCGCATACCTACCTACCTACCTAGCTACATGCCTTGGTTTCCTCCTGAGAAACGGTTGCGTCGTCGACGCTGATGCTTGGCCCGTGATCTTGGAGGTCAGAAAAAATTTGCACAGAGTGACGCACGTCACAGTTATCATTTCCCTATCTCGAACGCTGGGCTTAGGAAATTTCTTGGAAACCATTCCGCATGCTGGGCTATTGTGATCACGTTCAGAGACACCACGTGTGTGATCTCTTTCTCCTCGATTCAACCGCCGTGTAGCGCGGCGCGCGATCGACAGACAGAAGTGCTTACCTGCATTGAGAAGCTGATGATTGTTTTGATTGCGAGTCGCCCCGGGACATGAAGGCGGTAGATGAGGCCTCATTAGTTGTCGGTTGTAAGGCGGCACGGGGCGGTCAATCGATCGATCGATTACTCTTTCGCTCGTCACGTGAAACTCGACCCACACCGTACGCCGTTATGAGTGTCCGCGAAAGTGCCCCGAGATCCGATCTCAACCTGCTTGTCGCGAAATGGAAAAAGGAAACATCTCGCGCTCGGCGCTGATATCGGGTTCCAAAAACCGTCAAATTTCCTCTATTCTGGGTCACTGCATAGTTCTACCACTAACGTCGACGTTCCAATGGTCAAACGAAGCCAGAACAGTTACTGCAAACTTCCCGTGCAAATATCGGTGCATTGACTCATCCCACATCGCGTTCAACTCTGGCTCACAACTGGCTGTGCTAATTATTCCCTGAAACAATCTTTCAGCACCGTGAGTATAAATAACCTGAACAAAGTAGGTAGGTAATCCGTGAATGAACGGATACAGTATAAAACCCGTTGAAACATTCTCGTGGTACCCACGTAAGTTTGGCGAAGGAAATGAAAAATATCCCGATAAGCCCAGTGTACAGGATTTTGGCCTAATGAATATTGAAAGGACAGTTGTCAGATGATCTGCGCTTCTCATCTAGTCACATCCGCCTCGTACAGTAGAAGCATGTGTTTAAAACTTCCGTGAATCACTTGTGATATCTGATTGCCAGTGAAAGTATGTATGAGTATAACCAATATGAAATTGGCTTCAGCCGACTGTGCGAGAGTCAGAAATGATCCGGACGCTGTGATCTATCATCTAAAACCTTTGAAGAAGAAAAAAGAAAAAGAAAACAAAACGAAGGAGGGGGATATTTAACGAGGTAATGGTACGCCGCCAGCAGGCGGTGACAGAAGCTGACTCTTTATCATGCTCGGATCGTTGTACGTATGTACCTACCCACTTATGCGCAGCATCGTCGTCGTCGTTGTCGTTCACGTTATCATAAATGGTTCCGGGCCGGGGCGTCGCGGTCTCGTCAGGGTGCCGACAATGAGGCATTCAGTTTCTACATGTAGAACCAATACACATATTGTACGCATATTTCCACCCGCCACCGCCGCAACGTGATGAAATTTCGCGATATCCCTTCCCTCGGGATTCCGTGTGTGTTGGTGCCAATGACGCCGCCACCCGGTGTTCGTTTATCTGGGACAGTTCCTTGTCCGCTCGGCCATACCTGCTTTACAGCTAGGCTAAATCCCCCACCGGACCTCACCCTGTAACCTGCGTGCCTTGATTTTCACCGTGGAACATGATTGTGCGTAGGCTGTGCAGAGAAAAGAGAGTACCGCGGTGAAGGTGTTTTCAGATTACCTTATGACGTTCTTGAGGGCTCGCTCGACGAACCGTCAGTCACTAGATCGATCGAAGAGCTGTACGTACGTTACATACTAACTTGTACTGCAGCAGTAGTGTCTTCTCATGTTCTAATCCCAATTATCATATCCAGCAGCATTTCTGACCAGTGTTTTCGCTTTTTGATGCAGGGTAACGAGTCCGTGGTTCCGAAAGGGTGGCCCTTGACACTCGGCGAAATCGGTCTGGTGATCCACCTGGGTGAATTGGAGGCTTCGGCGCTACGCGTCGGGGAATGCTACCTCTGTGCGAGGAAACCACGGGGGAGGAGCACAGACCCTAGTTCGAATCTCGTCCAGGAACCCGTCGAAGTAAGTTTATACCTTGAGTACGCGGCACAAGTTTTGCCCAGTTACGCAAAACTCGAAACTTGCATCTTGACTCGGTGGCGTTGGTAACAAGTCCCCGGCTTTCCAAACTCCAGCCAATCCGACTGACGCGACTCTATTCTCTTCCAGATAGCCCTGGTGTGGCGATCGTCAATGCGGGCCCCAGGGATCCTCGGCTGGGACCGCGAGGACGAGTTCATGGACTGGCGGGACTCGCACAAGCGGAGAACGGGGGCCAGCGAGTCGGTCGCTCGGCCGCGTCGCCGGTCTCGCGATGACCTGGCTCAGGGTGACGCTCCGAGCGACGTCGAGGTGGTGAGCAACGGGGCGAGAGGCGAGGAGCCGGTTCGTCGACGGCCAGACTCCGCCGACCGGATCGGACGACAGCCAAATTTGGCCCTGGCCAAATCCAGGTCCACGTCGAGCGTCGACTCCTGGCAGGAGGAGGCGAAGACGGAGCGACGGCGACGTCCGGGCGACGGTGTCGATGTCCCGAGGTCCGAAGGTGCCAGGATCAAGCGGGGGACGAGCGTCTCCCCGATGACCGTTGAGAACTGGAAGGAGAGCAACTCCAGGTGGGAACCGAAAACGCGAACACTCGCTCCCCGTGACCTGAAAACACCCTTCGCCCTCGAGGCGGTCGTAGCCGAGTCTGAGAGGGAGAAGGACGCCAGTGATCACCTGCAGGACCTTCGTCCTGACGCCGTCTCGGACGAGGATCTTCCGGGGTACATCGGCACCCTCTTGGTCAGCATCGAACGCGCCATAGAGAGGGTGTCTATCGACGATTTACCCTTTCCCTGTCCGTCCTGCAGACACGGCGACACCGACGATCCTCTTCTCGGATGCAAGTGCGGATCGCAATCCTGCGGCTGTTCCAACGATTACTGTGGATGCGCCACTAACCAGCCCGAGGAGTCTCACACCTTTGAAGTCGCTGGGATTAAACACATCGACAGCGACGATGAGGAGGAAGTCCGGATGGGATTTGGTGAGTCTTACCTTTTTTTTTTTTTACAACATTTAGTTCTGTTTATTCTGTGATAGGTATTAATGATTTTTCAACGATTAACGTACCGAGCGCGGTACATTCTCAATCTATTCATTGTTCGTGATTTTCAATTCCCTATTCACGTCATCTGTGTAAATGGAGTCTGGCATAGTCATCGGTATTATGCGTACTCGTAGTGACAATCGGACATTTACTCTGACAATAAGCTAGGAGCTTGAATGATGGTAGAAAAAAAATCTCCGACAGTGAATAACAGTAATATTACAATCGCACATTTACCTGTAGACGGCATAACCCCACCTAGGGACAACATTATGCATGAACACAGACAGGGTATGTGAACACCGAATTCATGCCGCACGTACACACCGTTCTACATCGGTTGTCACATTTCATTAGCAGACCCGACGGCGTCATTGAGAAAGGTATTACCAGCTGCAGGCAACGCGGCAGGCTTACCTGGGGATCATCCAATTCTGCCAAGACTTTGCGTAGGACTTCCGGTTACAGTTTATTCAAGACACTCTTATACCATTGGTTTAACATTTTCGATCGTAGGTATTAGCTCCATGCCAAGTTACTCGCTGGGCGTGTATCCAGGAATCGATCGAAGATCGATTACACCCTTTGAGGTAGTTATTCACCACTGTGTTTATTCGCCAACTTTTCACGATATCCTGCATGCCCACGGTTCGGCCACACCTTCTCCGTCGGCGGTGCTCTTGTTCACCGCCTTCCTGAAGCCAGCTTGACGTACATGTGTACATATCAACGTACCATGCGTCCGTTTGATCCGTGAGGGGGGGGGGGGGGGGGGGGGAGGGTCAACAGTCTCGCTCGTTTCTAGCGTTATAATACCGTTCACGTGACAACTGCAATTTATTCGCGGGTCGTTTAGAGCCGAACAACGACGCGTGTTCCCGCGTGCATATCACCACGTTTAAAACGACATGCGTAGGTACGCGTGTAATACTCCGCTTGTTACATACGCCCTGCGTCGAGGCTCTCTATACCGAAGTCCGTCGTGGAACGGAACGGAACGGAACAGAACAGACCAGCTGACCGACCAGGAAACACGCGTTGAAATTGCGTTTAATTTATTACCTACGTCAAGACGCGCGCTTTGTTCCCGGAGATAATCCCTCCCGTATCCCGGGTACACAACCAGCAACGCACTATAACCATGACCGGAACACACCGTTGGTCCAGCACCGCGGTGATGGATTTGAAAAAACCCGCTTTAAAGACTACTCTCCCTATTTACGCCTTATTTACCATCTCGATTCTCCCACGGGCTCGCACAGCTTACGACCACTCGATCGATCAGCCGGTGGTGAAAAGTGGTAACTAAACTGTAATACATTTTACTCTCATTATCAAACAGAGTTATTCACATCCTGAGATTGAGGGTCGTTCGCGTAATTTTGGATCTTTTTTATCTACTGATTAAGCTACTGTCTTTTGATAATCCTGCGGCGTAATTTATGACGAACCTCGTCATCGTTCCATAGGTACGTACATACATTAATGCGCGTGTATTAACGCAGTAGCGTTTGGCCTAGACGCTTACCAATCGGTCGACCGTTAATCAACTTTGTTAATTACGCATTGCACCGTGTAGACGGCGTTCAACAGCCCGGCTACAACAGCTATGTGTACGTTGACAGGCGCCAGCCGTTAAATTTAATCTTGGCGTACGGCTTGACTCACCCACGCAAGTTATTTCAAAGCTTGCGCAGGTTGATCTGAGGCCACTTCAGACTGATGAAGTAAATGCACGTACACACTTATACCTATGTAAGTACACGGGGTGGTTAACCGCTCAATGAACACCCGCTATGTAGGTACATCATAACACTCGGGCAACACTTTGAACGTGAAATACTTGGTTCGAGACAGAAGAGTTATGGGTGTAATATGTGCACCTATTTTTCCAACTTTAATCTCATACTCCGGAATATCTTTCTTATACATTGGAACAAAAAAAAAAAACTTGTTGAACGGTGCTTGTTTGAACTAGATGTGCCTTTGGGTGAAAGGGAGATGAAATTGCGTGATGATTTCTTTAACGTCAAAAGAGCGCCGTCGGACACCCTGTATAACCACCTGCCTGCCCACAACCGCGGTCGCTAAGTGGTTCATTGATCGTTGTAGGTACGGGCGGGAGCAAAACCCCTCAATCATGCCTTGCGCCGGAGTAGCTAGCCTCGACAATGGAGGCTGTTCACCTCCTCAGTAGACTGACACAACCGGTGCCACGACCGCGATGCCAAAGGCAATTTCTTAGCTTTGATTTTACCACGGAGTATGTATAAGGAGCACCCATGACGACGACGTTTCTCGGTGAAATTGTGAGATGAGATTTTTTTGTTTTCTTTTACATCGGTGTACAAAGAGACGAGAGTTATCGTAACTTCCAATTTACTTCGAGTTTCATTTTTATCACTCTATTTACGGCATCGCACGATTTATACAGTCTAAATTTATCGCTATTGAAGCCGGTTATTGAATATCCCTCATCTCGTTTACTTCTTGGCAAAGCGTCATCTTCCCGAGAAGGATAAAGTAGATTCGTCCTTTCTTCTCGAGGCTTGCGGCATGTAGTTTTGACCGTTTAAATGTCCGAAGTCAGCTACCGTGACCGTGCAACCGACCGACCACCGCCGATCGTCAACGAGCCAAATAAACGTTTCGATATTACACGGTTTGTTAAGCACTCACTTTACCCCTGCGGTAAATGCCTGGAACGGTGAACATCGCGAGGCTTACACGGTTCTCAAATCCGGTATTTTTCCAATTCATATCGGACGAGTACCTGGGAGTTTTTTAATCCCGATCTGACAATTTGAATATTGCATCTAGCGAGCGTCGATGAAGTGAAAAGCGATTTTGTTGGGTGGAAAACACAGGTCTGCAAAAAAAAAAAAAAAATTACAGCTGCATGGGATGTTTTTGGTAAATATCACGTTCTCGCGTATGCTAAATCCAAAAATCATTTCCATTTCCGTCCATCACGTACAGTATTATTGCAAAATACGTGGTGTTTGCATAAAAAAAAAAGTATAAGAATAATGAAAAAAGCACCATTTCATTACAATGAACTAAACAATATTTCTTGTAAATTGAAGCAAACAATTTCTTCATGAAATGTACTTAACATTCCGTGTTCATTCTTTTTCTCTATGAAACCTTTTCTTCTTCTCTTTTATAAGACACAGTACGAAAAACCTGTGGAGTTTTTTTGGTTGCAGACCTGTGATATTGCCGTGATCGGAGCGTTTCCGCAGGTACTGTACCTCGTTAAACGTGGATCACCTAGCGCCGTGGTTTGCGTTATTATATACTGGTTTTCGAGCCGGGATTACTTATAATCCAGCATGTATACGTATATCGTGCAATGTCCTGACTGCGCGCGGAAGTGCAGCGGCCGGGTGATGGTGACTAAAATGGAAACTGGAAAGATATTCGCGCACCGTACCTGGTTGAAGATCAAGGGGAGCTACCAGAGACCTCTCTGCATACCAACGACGTCTTCGTCTTCGTCTTCGGATCCTGCTGCGTCTCTACGTGATTGCTGCTGAATCACCGTACCTAAGCGTAATTTCAATTAGTCAAGTCAAGAGTCAGGAACGCCTCCCAGTGGATCCTGCGCATTACTATAACTTCTGGAGTAGCGGGTAAGGTTGCAAAAAAACCAGCCGTGCCTTTCCAGATCGCCTGTTCATCCATCCTCACTTGATAATTTACAAAACTGAATCAGAACTGTGAATTGTATCTAACGTCGAACCTGACGACGTCAAGGCTTTTTGAAAAAGTTCGATCATTGATTATCGGGCAAGTTCTACCTACCTACATGCCAGTTTCACGATGAATTATAAAAATGTCATAACTCTCTGCGGAGCTGAGATCCCATCAGTTTCTTACACCGATCTCTATATGCATACGACAACGACGACTCAATCAACTCTTGAATCCCGGCGAGAATAATTAATTTATGCTAATTTATTGGCCAGTGATACTAATAAGACGATGTCTTCTCGGCGCGCCCGGAGCGATGCCATCTGCGATACATATGTACTGTTGCGTATGTAAAAATCGTGCGTCTGGTGTCGTTTTGAAATATTCGGTAGAACAGAACATGGTTTCTTTGGACTTTTAATGTAGAAAAATTCGCAATTCGTATAGTTGATATCAATCAAATATTGGAACAAATGAAAGTCTGTACAATCTCTATAATACAGTTGATTCCAGCTGGTGGTAACGATAATTACACCCGTAGTTACATGTGTGGAACGTACACTCATGAGGAACGCTCGTTTCGCCGGTCGATATTTAGGTTGTACAATCGTAATTGGATCTCAAATGTAACGAGATCATTGCTCGCTGCGCCGCGTTGGGTTGCTGCTGTTGCTTGATTTAACTCTGCGAAGTCATTCATGCCGAAGATAATCGTCGCGCATCTACGCGCTCATACATGCCTGCTTAGCCCACCTTTTCACCCATTCAGATAACCGGGACGCACCTCTTCTACATGTTCCTGATCAAACCTGATGGGTTGATTTCCGCGGAATTATGATAATGGTAGATGGTTTGTTTTTTTCTTGCCTCGTTTGCTCCTTTGGTTTGCAATCCGTTCGATGAACCACCGCATGGAGTAATTATCAATCAGATTCTCTTGCGATAGATTCCGTTCATTGAGTCAAGTAAACACCCATCGAATCCAACCTAAGCAGCTGAATCCAAGTTTCGAATGTAGGTCAGGCGTAAAAAAAGAACTCTGGGAATCCATCAGAGTATAGCAATGCCGTATCGGCTGCAGAGTCGAAACAGGGAGGTAAGAGATGGATCTGAGAACGTAGGCCGAGTTCTATTCAGCCTAGCTGCAAGGAGCGATACTGATCTGTGCATTGACGAACGAAACGCAACGCAACGTAGCACAACGCGAATCGCTGAGGGCTAGAAGATTTGCTCGTGGCATAATAAGATGTACGGTTCACAAAGGCACAGGGTCCTGCACTGCACGTTCACATGTGGAATTGCATTCCAAGGCGGACGCAAAAGTACCAAGAAACATCGGCGATATCACGATAACGCGCTCTGGGCTAACGGCATGTGTTATGCCTATTAAACCCTGCATTGGATACACGCGTAGATGCATACTTCGATTCGTGCCATCTAACCATCAGGT
This sequence comes from Neodiprion pinetum, assembly GCF_021155775.2. Classification (NCBI taxonomy): domain Eukaryota; kingdom Metazoa; phylum Arthropoda; class Insecta; order Hymenoptera; family Diprionidae; genus Neodiprion; species Neodiprion pinetum. Next base: position 5,275,578 of record NC_060233.1, read on the forward strand.
GAATTCATCCATTCGATTGGATATCGCCGTGGGAATACTCGCCGCGCTTAAAGTAAAAAAAAAAAGGAATTTCACTAATTCCAGTCGGGTTTCCGTCCATGTTCGTCTTTCACCATGGTGTCCAGTGATCCTGAAAATGTCCTCAAATTTTACTTGTCCTTCAAAAGTCTTGGATACTATCTTTGAACTTTTTTCTGGATCCTAGATGTATTCTATTTTTAATGTCCATGAATTTGCTACGGATTTTTTGACCGGACACATCATTTTTCCGGATCCCATTCATTTCGCTGATTTCTGTTCAATCCACGTGGATGCTGCGCAACTGCTGAACCGTGAACTGAATCTTCTCCCCGGCTATTCTTAGTTCGATAAAAATAGGCATACAGGAAATTGCAGTTATTTGTCACTGCCGTTGTGTCGTATCGCTTCTTTTCGATTCAACGATAAGAATGGACACGTGACTGCCGAGCTGCAGCAACCTCGTAAAATCAGAGACCAGTCTCTCTTTCTCTCTCTCTCTCCCTCTCTCTATGTATGTATCTTTCTTCTTACGCGCTCTTTGTTCGTGTAGGTATTATAGGCACACAGGTATGACCATAGTCGCTGTATACCGCGTATTTACCCGCTGCAGCACTTGATTACGTATCGTTGACCTCGATGCACCTATATACTTATAACGCTTTTTATACCTCTTTTTCTTCATTATTCGCATTTATTTGTAATGTTGTTATACCTGCCGCGGCGTAAGTAGGTAGCTTATACCTATACCTAGTTGTTCAGGATCAGGTTAATCATGCGGATTGTCCAGCGTTGGTCCTTCACACGGATTGCGTCACTCGCAGCCCTTGTTCACAACCGATAGATGAATCACGTAGTTCACAAAAAAAAAAAAAATGTTCCACTTTTATACTCTCAAACGTTTCCATTGAAAGGCACGAAATATTTCAAAATGTCTTTAACGCAACGAGAGGAAATTTTTCCTCTCATCTCGCACATCCTTAAAAATAGTAGCTATGGTACAACAAATATGAGAAGTTTCCAGATTAGACACTTATATAAACGCGATGTCGAGTCGACACAGTTATGTTTCTCTCTAACCGCAGGATCTTCATATTATAACCTGGTGCATATTGTCTCAATTTATGGTTACCATATAGACGCGAGCTGTATATAATAATAGCTTCACCTACTCCGACAGCCACCTTTTTCAATCAAACAATCGTCCCAGCTTCGAGTCGTGAAATGAAACGGAGAGAAGAAAATAACTATGTACCTGTTAAAATATTTTCTCACAGTCAGGGATGTCTAAGGTCGGTTTTAAGCCACCGTGGATCACGAATATGTTGAGGAAGGTTGGAGACCCCTGAATCGAAGGTGCATTATGCATTACCTTACAGTGCATATAATGCATATTTATGCCGTGGGGATGACGTCAGCGTCCCGTGTCGCCCCGATTGCGTGACCAAAAGTCATTCTCGAGTCGGTCCGAGCGTGTTCGCGACCTCGCGCAAAGGTGTAAATGATTATTATCATTATTTTTCTTTATTACCAGGCAAACAGAAATAATATGAAAATTTTCTTCAATTTATATTCTTATGTTCATTTCTCGAGCGCAAAAGAGGGCGAGAGAGGAAAAAGATGAAAAAAGAATAAAATGAATCGAAAATTTTCTTCCAATTTTCTTCAACAACTCATTTATCGTGTGTTTATGGAGATCCCATCTCGAAAATTACACATGTTAAGTGAAATTGTCTCCAGGTTTTCGAAAAAAATATTGAAAAATATTTCATAATTTGGGAAAGACAAAAACACTGCTTTTTAGACTTTAAGCTCAATTTTGAGAGCCTTTCACGAGCATGAACGAAGAAAAAAAGAATGAATAAAATCAGTATGACAATATAACATGGAATGCCCCGTACAATGACATTGAAAGATAAAAAAAAGGGTAAAAAATCTGAAAACTTTGACTTTCGGTAGAAAAAAAAAATTCGAAAAGATCTGAGGGGGATGAAGCTGGATCCGATGTCGGTAATTGGTAGACTTGCTCATATGTATTCCAAGTTGTTATATTCTTATTCCACATTTCCTTTTATGAATTTTATCAACCCGACCCCACGACGGACTAACATAATCAAAATCCCAGAAAGTCTCTTGAGCTATGTTACGTTACGTAAACTCCCAAGAGATGCTGGGGTATGCCGGCGGCACCGGCACCACTAGCAGCAGCGTCATTAACTCGTAGGTAATAAACGTCTCGTAATGAATCTGGAATATGTTGAAATCCTATATACTGCACCGCGTTGCCCGCGCGAAAAAGTTTTCGCGACAACGCCGCATTACGTCTAGGCATATATAACAACGTACTCTCGACCGGTATACACGTTACAAACTGCATGTGTATTTCGCTCTCAATCCGTGTGCCAATTTCTTGTGTGCTTACGTTCGACTCATTGTCTTTGCTTTTTTTTTTTTTTTTATTTTCATTTTTATTTTTTTCTTATTCATCGTCTCAAATTTGAAAGTAACGTACGTGAGCGAAGTTTGATAATAACTTACGATTAACTAAAACTTTGCACAAGAGATATTACATTATAACGATGCAAATATTGTGCAAAGTATATTTCATTAGAATATAACATTTAAAAGTGTCGAGGCGTATATTTATACCTTCTCCTTATCGTTTATCGTCATATTTTCACGCAATTTGTAAACACTTCGACCGTCACGATAACACGATAAATCGGTCCCCTTGATTATATATCAGCAAGTTTTCTTTCGATTTATTTATTTGTTTATTTCTTTTTTTTTTTTTTTTTGCGATCACACCGTTCGCGACGAGGTTAACGCCTCAATCAGTTACTCAACATCCTCCGATCCTTGTTCGCGACCGGCTATATTCATCGCTACGTATTGTGTCCATTCGGACGGATACGTACGTGTGTACCTACGTACTACGCTACGAACGACCGTTGTTAATACATGTACCCGATTGCGGCGAGTATCGAGCGCGTTGCATCGCCCGCAGTCGGCGACCCGCCCTGACCCCGATACCACGATCCCACGTGGCGCCACGATGCACTTCCATAGGCTTATAGATCCGTATTATATGCCTGCATTTTCCAATGCATATGTATAATAATGCACGTTCGTACCGGACGTGTGCATACCTGGGTAAGTATTCACATCGCAAACTCTATCCCTCGGAATTCCCACGATTCTTCGACTTTTTCTCTCTCTTATAGATTATATGCATTATTGTGTATTACATACGGTTTGTGTCGTCGATACTTTTTTTTTTTTTTTTTTTCATTACAATTTTTTTTATCGCCGTCACGATACTGCATTCGACATATCGTGACGTATTACAATATACAGAAACGGTCGTTTTATATTATTAGTGTTTCTTTGCGTAAACGATCTTTACATTATATAAAAATAGATTGATAACGATTTTTAACGGTTCTTTCTCTATCTCTTATTTTTTTTTTTTTTGTAACGAGATCATTGCGACTTGATAAAATTTTTATGTTTTTATAGGCTATCAAGTAGCGTTAATAACGAAAAAAAAAAATATACCACAATCTTGACGGTATATATTTGTGAGATTTTTTGTGAAAAATTCGAAACTTTGCAGGCTGACCATAAAATTCACGCATTTAATACAGCTAGAATATTCTCGATTTATTATTTATTCATTTATTTATTGATTGTTCTCACGTTTTTAATCCCTATATATTCATCGCAGAAGGCTAATATTGATAATCTCTGGCCGAGGATTTTTGTGCCAACAATGTTAAATAATTCTATATCAATGTAACAGCCCTCACAGTTCGGAGAAAACACGCGTCGGTATTAAATGCATCTCGACGAGAACGATATTAGACCTAGTACATGATATATCTAGTTATATACTTACAGAGATTCTACGTAGAGATAATAATTACACAGATCCTCGTTGCGCACGCTTTGTACGCATCAACATGATATTTTATTCATATCATCCGATTCTCGCGGCTTACAATAATATTCTTTACGAAACGCACGGTGATCATCTAATACGATTTATGCTGGTATAAGGCAAGGTAGCCGAGATTCAAAGGAGTGCCTAATCGTAATCGGATATCATTTTTTTCCGAGTAATTCTCAAAAAGTTTTACCTAAGTTCGACCTCGACCTTGTCGTATACTATTTTATAACTTGCCATTACCATCCGATTTACACGCTGCCACAAAAGCGCATCGAAAAGCTTGTGAAAGCTCAACATTTATTTCGCGTTATTAGCGTTGCCTCGAATTGAAATGAAATTTATAAAAAGAAAAAAAAAAAAACACGAAGCTTGTGAAATAATTTTAAATAATCCAACTACATCGTTCGGTTTCTACATTTAAAATCATTTCTAAACGTCGTATTTCGCTCTCTGATAACTATGGTATATAATTGTTGTAACATTTATGCAATTTAAAGTCACAAACGTAAAGTTTTGTGTGTTTAGCCTTAATAATTTAAGAAACACGCTGTTTACGATAAATGTTAAAAAAATATCATCCGCCTATTTGAAATTTAACTAAACTATATACATTCGGACAAATGTTGTTAACCAGCAGACACTGTCTAACGAAAAGCGAATTATTAGTCGAGCGTAATGAACATCACTCAACGAAATTTTTCTTCATTAAAATAAAAAAACAACAAAAAAAAGCTACAACATCTGTTCCTAATTTATTTTCAGTATCGAGCTTTTTCGACCATTTTCTTGATTATCATACTACCTACACTAATATCGTTGAATTTAATGGCGTTTAAACCAGATACTCAACCGCTCGCATCACTGTCGAGCTTGCAGTCTTCTTTACTCCCCCCCCCCCCCCCCCCCCCCCCCACCTATACTTCATTCCGTTAACGACGCGTGAAAAATTTCATCGCGTCTCGCGATTCGCAAAGCCCGTAAAACCCTCCCCGTCCAATGCGTAGAACGTAATACTTTCTACGCAAATTACGGCCCGCATCGTATCCGCAGGCACGCGTGAACAGCCAGGGAAACACGTCGACTACGCTGGCGTTTTCCATAGGTAGGTGTGGTTTTAGAAAACGTATTATTGATATCGTGTTTCACCCGCTCGACGCTCGGGATTTCTATGCGAGCAACCTGCCCCCGCCGCCTGACTTAACTACCTGTCGCGGATTATCGGATGCTGTACGGAAACTTGAGGAATTTCTATCTCCTTGATTTTTTTATTTTTTTATTTTTTTTTTTCTTTATTTTTATTTTTTTTTTTTTGCGTCTGATCAGGACATGTCACTAGCAGCAGCTGCGCAACTCGCGCCACGTTTCAGGCCTCAAACAACCGTTAGTTACACGCAACTGATTCCGGCTATAATTACTGCCATATCATTAAGAACGTACGATTTATATATATATATGGAAAATTTTCATCACGCCTGTTCAGCGATGTTTCCTTATTTTTTTTTTTTTTTTCTCCCATGTTCTTTTAAATTCGAAACTGTTATTCTTTTTAGAAACTTATACGTCTTACAATTAATCAAAATCGTTTCTATCCAGTTTGCAGATAACGACCTTTTTTTTTTGTTTTTTTATGCACTCTTTTCTATTTTCCCCACAATTTTCACATCTCGTATAATTTCTGCTGACTGATCAAAGAAGAAAATACTACACGATGTGTATAATATTACATACACAACGACTATTGCGTATAAACGCGGAACATGCGTTACGGAGATTCGTTTGAAGAAGAACACGATCTGTGTGTGTATAAATATTGTATTGAATGTCATATCAAAGCAAGCACAGCTGTTAGAAATTTGCTGGCTAATGTATAACGTGTACATACATACATGTATATATATATATATATATATGCAAACGGAGGGAGACATTATATACCTGTATGTACCATGATGTTAAATGCACACATGTGTATATATGTATATATTTCATAACGATTCACTCTCTATTTCTCTCACGTCCGTATCGAGTTACCGATCATTTTTCCTCCCGATTGCAAAATATCTCTTCCCTTTTTCTTAATCCTCTCGAGGCAACGTTGCGGCTGTTTCCAGGCAGTATGAAAATGCGTGTGAAAAAATATTAATTATACACGGGATTTCAAATCGTATGTTGAAAATAATTTGTTCCGTATTCGAGTATGTTTGTGTAAATGATTTAATAGGTTTATTAATCTAGATGAAATTTCGGATTGTTTTCAGGCGCGAGGAAAAAAGGGCAAGACCTCACGCCACCGCGGAGTATTATCGACCTGCCGGATCACCTGCTTACCTGCGGTCTCACGTTACCAGGTAAATTGAAATTCCTCGTTGTAAATTGTACAATTATGTAACAATGAGATTTATAATTACCCTCGAACAACCCGAATGGTGCATGCACACACATATATTATATATATGTGTGTTATTACAACCGCCTGGTATGGTATAACTAATTACACACCAGGGGGGATGATTATTATTTATTTCTATGCAGCATATCGTACGCGTCTATATTTACATTGCGAAAGTAACATTACGCGTTTCTTGATGTCCCCGAAATCTGAAACTTGTGGAAAAAAAAAATTGAAGAAAGTCTCCAATAGGTTACAATAGCAAAACATTAAACCAACCTGTAATGAAACTTGGACAAGAAAATGCAAAAACTTGGAAATGAAGTACGGAACTTTGCGCAGTTCGCTGCGGTATCTTTGATGCAACATCGCGTGACGACGCTTCCTCTGCAATGAGAAGTACGAAAGTCTGCAATATGGGGGCGCTGCGCTAAACCTGCAAGATTTATCGCGTTCTGAAGCGTAAATATATACAAATTATATTCGGATCATACGCGGAACGGTAATCGTGCCACTTGAAGTTTTCGCAAAATTTTACTAACGATCTCAACACCACGCTCGGTCTACAATTTTATAAATCGTTGGGAACGGGTGGCAAAATTACGAACTAACCAAAACCCGTCACTTCGGAGTTTTCTTCGTCGTTTACGGATTAACCAAGATCGTGAGAAGCAATTTGAGGCTTGAAATACGATCGACTTCCGTGAACCATTCTATAACAGGTGGCCAATTTAACCATCGACAATGTATGATAAATCGAAGATTGAGGTTAGGTGGATAATGAAAGATTCCCGAGTGTCTGATTATGATGATCGCGGTTCCGGTTCTTCTGACAGTTGAAACGCATCGTTGTGCCGGTGAATGCAAATGGTTCGAGCGAGAAAATGAGGCATAAGTAGACATAAGTGGCGGTAAACGGCAGCGGTAGCCAGACGTTTTATACACCGAATAGACGAACCGGCATCGGGCTGCAGAGAGTTGACCGAGGATCCGAGGAGGAGTATAATGCGGAAGCCGAGACACACCCACACACGGAATACACGAATACGCGATTCACACGGCACAGTTGCGGAGACTATTTGCGACATGCACTCCATCGCATGGTTGTGTGAAACTTTACAGTACCTGCCTTATACAGCGATCGAGTATCCGCAACAGTTCCTTGGCTGCCGGCCTTGAGGGTTCGCCGCGTGCCTTAAACCACCATTATACGCGTCTAAACGCGTTCCACCCTGTAACGTTCCTCCAGCACCATGAACACATCGCGTGTATAACTGTACAATATTCCATTAAAATAGAAACACTGCGCCCGCCTTTACCTGCTACTTACCACAAGATTTAAATTAAGACCTTCTTCTTCGGCTACGGGAGCTCTAACTCCAGGACGTCTGATACACTCCCCGGGTGTCTTGCTTACCGGTCGTCGGTGATAAAACCGATCTTTCATCTAGGTGTACTGTTTCAACGAAAAACACCCGAGGTGTTCAAACGTTTTTGAAGTTCATGAAACGATGTTACATCCTTACTTTTCTTCCTTTGTAACTGTATAACGACGGGTAGTTTAGTGAAAGAAGAAATGGGTTTGGTCCATTTTTCAGCTTCATCCACCTTCTCGATTTGACATCCTCTCCTTATCGCTTCTCCCACCGTGCACACTTCGCGCGCATTTAATTGCTCGACCTTTTTCGAGGGTGAGAGGCGGCAGGCTTCAGGCTTGTGAACATGTGTACCGTGTGAAAGACCCGACGACGTGGAAGATTGTAAGGATAATTAATATCTGGCAATAAATTACTGCCCTACCCCCTTCCCACCCGTTGTCACAACTCATGCACCATAACTATACGGTGAATGGGTGGGCTCGCAGGTCAGCTCTGCACTTTTCTTCTTCTAATAATAATAATGAAAAATTTTTATAATTAACAAAAATCTTTTCTCATTCCACCGGGTATAAGTGGTCGCTCTTAATAAACCCGAAGAAGCACTCGAGGCAGTCACAACTTATTATACGACTTGAAATCACATAACTTGAACGATTTTCAGATCGTTACTCCCGATTGTACGAAGAACCAGTAACAGTAATTAGCGAGTTGTTACTATTGCACGGCTCTTTCGTATCTTGTGGCGGTGGCGAAACTTTGACTTTAACAACGCTGATGGTTCTGATAGTACAAGGAAACTACACCGCGTTATTGCAGTATTCCCGACTCTTAGCGGTGTACGAGTCCAACCAGCTATAGGGAACGTGCCGTAAATTATCGGGCACCGTACTTCACGCCGGTACAATATGACGCCTCTGACCTCCTTAGCCACCTAGCCACGCGACCCCTTTTGACTCCTTTTAACAAGCTAAATATCTTTCTTGTGGTATTTTTTTTTTCTTTTTTTTTTTTTTTTTTTTGAAAAATGGATCGCGAGACAAAAATTTCTAAACTTCTTTCTATACGTTCAAACATCCTGAACCCTTTTCCAACGGGTGTGTAATATGTATTTATATTTTTTCACCCGGGTATCGAGACGCCCCAAGTTAATATAGTCAACGATAAGCAGCTGGGAGGAGTTGTGACCCTGTGGCTAATGGATAATTTCTCATCCTGTATTACCGATACAATCTCTTCTCTCTCTCTCTCGCTATCGCTCTCTTTCTCTCATTCTCTCTCTCATCCCATCTCATCTCTGCATATTGCCGAGGAACGGCTGTTCGCTTCGATGTTGTATGCATTCGATGTACATGTGGCAGGGGTGAAACTGTGTCGTGGGAAGCGTGAACGCATCGCCACGCAGCGAATCGCTACGGTGTTGATGAAAAAAAAATTAAAAATTCAAAGTAAAAGTAAGAAAAAAAAGAGAAAAAAAATGATAAATTCATCGGAGATTCTTCATTCGGTTACCTGCGGATTCTTAATTCGAATATGCTAAATTGGTGCCGCAATAATTAATACAGTTACTGAGGTAGTAATTATGAAAACGGTAGATATTTCGCAAGATAGTGAAAAATGATAAAAAAAAAAAAAAAAATTAATCAACAAAATGGTGGAAATCACACGTTTCACGTAGGATAATATCTCGATACGTCTTGTAGGATAAATACTTGATACCTACGTGCGAAGTTGCAGCGGGTCGTGCAAAACCTTCGAGGACTTAATTTCACTTCGGTCCGCGACCACGCGATTAATTCGCCTTGTTCTCTAAGGAAGGCACGCCATCCTTGGCGCACGCGGGTCCAAAGCGGGGGCGTGGGAGTTCTCCAGTTCGAGTCGAAGAGTCGCATCTGCACTCCAGCGGCAGCTGACTTCGACTTATTTATCCCGTGAACGGTACTCTTCTACGTGGCTACTCCAACGTACCTTTTCCTACCTACGCGCAACAACGATTTACCGTATATATATATATATATATACCGAATATGCAGTAGAATAACCAGGCATATAATCAGACCGCACGTGTTTGTTATTACTGCACGAGATGATGCTGCCACGAGTTCAGGTAGAAACTGCAATCTCTAACTGGATTAGGAGAATGTTTATAGGTATAGGTGTACACTGGAAAAAATTTCATTTGTTACAGTAACTAGAAAAATTAAGTAAAACAGGTATCGTTAAAAGAACTGTTTGAATATTGTTGGAATAACGAAAGACGAGGTACGCCTAATCATTTTGCGCTATTGTCGATTCTATTTTGGTTATTGCAACGCAAAATCAGTTTCTGAGGTTTACTCTACTTTTTTAGTTGAACAAGGCTTTAACGTCAATTTATCGTTGCACGAGCGTTAAATTTTGGCAACAGTTGCAAGAAAATATAGCAATAGTGATCGTAATGAGAAAGAATAGTAACGGATACTAGACTTTCCGGTAACGGCTAAAAAACTAATTTTCATTTTCTGCCTAGAACTATATTTTCGCATTGTGGTAAAAAATGAAAATAGTTAAGAACCGAGCGGTAACCGGAACTAAAAATTTCTCTCAGAGTACTGCAGCGGTGCCCACTGAGCTAAGAATAATCGATGCATCGATTAATCGAATCAAAAAGCAAATAATCAAGCATGACTCGATTGAATCGTAATCGTGAAAAAAAATCGATTGCGTTTGGTCATTCTTAATAGGTAGAAGTAGACGGGATCAATCAACGATTTGCGAAACGTTTTTTGAAAACAAACACAGGTTTTCAACATTCTCTGCACAAAAAATTTGTCAAATATCATGGTCGAATATAGCGAAAGAAATTGATTTATTTTTTTAATTCAGAATAACAATTTTGGTTAATTTACTGAAAATATAGATTTGTATTTGAATTATAACTATAAAACATTTTTATCGTCGTATTTGATCGACATATTTGGTAAATTCTTGTATAATTATTGTCATTAAAGTATGTCGAGTTAGTTGTCAATGTAGTTCTTCAGTCTCATAAATTCAACTGTAATATACATAATTATTATAACCATCAATTTGCTGTGTATAAATCTGGATAAATGCATGATTTTAATTTTTATTATCAACCGTGAATGAAAAGCAACGATTGATGAACCGAACGAACGGACTGTTTATAAGTCTAAGCCGCAGATGCAACGAAATGCGTGCACTGCGAATTAATGCGAGAAGAGATGCGTTCGTTCAGTCAAGGCGAATCAATTTCATCATTCATTCATGATCCAAGATGCGGCATGCGCCTCTATATTACGTACCTATTTATATGCATATGTGTGCCCGGTCGTTCCCTGCAGAATTGCACAACACCCTGTTATTCGGATATTATTTATTTATACCTGTGCCCGCATTATTCTTGCTTTATGTTTTGAAATCAGGTTTCGTGCTCGGTTTGTTCGTTGTTTTTTTTTTTTTTTTTGTCTATTTAAACTATTTTTTTTTTGAAAATATGTGTGTAAATCGTAAAAATCTTGCAATAAATACAATAAAAATAAAAACTTGAATATTCAGAACTATAATGACGATGAGGAGAATAATGAGGGACGATGTATTTAATTTCATTCTTCTTTTTTAATCTGTTTCAGGGTACAAAGACTGTGCCGACAGACCTGTCATCGAATACGACAGCACTGTGTCACCGACGGAGGCTATTTCGCCGGTCGAAATCGCCTGTTTTATTCTCTACCTCGTTCACCTACCCAGGTTCGTGGAATAAATTTATTCAAATTCATTCTACGCCGTGAATGATGCTTAATCGAATCAACGCAGCTTCCATTCGTTTCGAGAGAAAATGTAGTCGGAGAATAATATCAAATACAAATTTAAAAAATTCATCGTCCTCTTGTACCACGGCATAATAAATTTACAAAAGATGCATGGTATAATCACGGGGACGTGGAGGTATACGGTAACTTGCACCATAATATAAGGGAAAGTAGGTATATTATTTGCTGCAGTTGTAAAGATGTGCCGTCGTGCAGCAGTGCGGTGTATTACATTAAGATATTAAAATTAATGATCGATATCGATAGGTATGGAGGGAGTCGCGAATAGGTTATTTATTAATTATCCTGAAAGTAATATCCATGCATGCACCCGACAGTATCGTCGACCCTTACAATTATACCAGCGCAACGTAGGTACTTTCTAGTCGACGAATATCATTATAGGTACTGTATTTATAGACATAATATGTATACCCGTAACGCGCATATACTATGGTGTGTATATATATATATATATTATATCCACCGCAGTATCAATTATTATTGTTTACACATGCAAATTGCCCTGCGCGCACTCTTCCGCATGATATAAATCAATAAAGGTAGGTAGGTATATATATGCATGTCAAGAAAGACACCGCAACTTCATTTCGATTAGGTACATTACCTTATACAAGTAGATATGTAAGACCGTTTCAGTGTACAGATTCCGATACCGACATCTTATCGACATTTTCAGCCGTTTCACAGCTCAGACACAAACCCGTTTTTCGGGTGGAGAGTATCCCCACACTGGTCAACTTTATCGATCGTCGATAAAATTCATCGATATCGTCGGTAAAGTTGACCAGTTTCGGTATAAACTCCACCCGAAAAAAAGGGTTTGTATCTGAGCTGTCGGTATCGGAATCTGTACGCAGTACCGGCCTTATATATATATGTATATCTATTTATACACCACCAGATATGAGTATAAAAAAGGGGCAACCCTGTTTTACACGATGTTGTACATTTTTAAAGCGTACGTTTAGAAATAGAGTTCGGCAGAGCTATTATAATGCAAGGAAACTGCGGTAAATTTGGTAAATTTTTTCGAACAAAGATGAGTCTTTCAGAACCTCGGATTCGTTTTATTGCTAGCAAGTCGTATATATCATAATAGAAATGCTACCGGATCGTACAGAGAAAAGTAGTCACGCGGTGTGTCTCGAGATCCAAAGATATATACAAAGGTTCTCGCACTTGCCGACTTGTCGAGTTGATCTAGTTTTGCACACTTGACCGCATTTCCACCACCGTTGGGTATATATATATATTTTTTTTTTTTTTTTGTATAATACATTTTTAATCTTTCCCCATGCTCATGCTCATTGCCTGCCTGCACGTTTCTTGCATTCAATTGAATCTCTGTGCAGACATACCTGTTTCTATAGATCATGTTTTTCCTCGCTGCGCGTTGCAGTGCGGGACTTCTTCTTTGGTAAAAGGGGTTTTCGGTTTCTTCTCTGCATATCAAACCATCGTCATATACAAGGTCACGGTCTAGCTCTCGGTCCAACCTGTCACTGCCATTATACCTACCTACCTACCTACCTATATACCCTGGGAAAATTCTTTCGGGGTTAAATTTTATAACCATAAACGCCTCGCCGCAATGGCCCACCCAAGGCGAAGCTAAACCGCGTCAAGTTCCATCCTCGATCCTCTCATCCAAGTCGCACGTGCGTCTCACGCAGACATTGGGGTGCATAATACCGGCGGCCCGACTTACAATAGTGCTAATGCACCGCTGTAAAAGCATTTTAGAGAAAAAGAAAAAAATCCAGAGGCGTAGGATAAGCGAAAACTTTACGTAGATACTTTTTTCATCGATCTATTTTCACGCTGAACATAGGAAAAATTTTACGGGACCGTAACGAAATTTATACCTTATACGTTTACAACCGGTCAGGAACGAATACATGGTATTTTGCTTAGACAGTACATTTTTTTCTATTTAGTCTCGTTGTACGCGAAAATACTTGTAAATAGTGAGAGAAGATTTCCGTTGGCGAAAGCATGTCTCTGGGATGAAATTTTAAAAGGTCGGTTAAAATATTCTTGTAAAATCAATAATTTGAAAGACTGTCAAAGATTAGTATTTGTGTAAAATACTTCCAGGATAAAGTCAACTCCTTGTCGTAATATAAAATTGTCGGATTTGAGAGATATCCTTTCGCGAAGATTTTTTTTCCTATTATGTAAAACAGTTTTTTATTGTAGGAACAAGATGAAAAGTTGTCGCTTCTTCGTTGTCGTTTTTTTTTTTTCCTCCTTGCAAAATTTATCCGTTTCCTTCTTTCGTCTCAATTTTCACCTACGGATTGTATCAAGAGTGTTACGCCAATGCAATGGCGTCTACGTGGGTGTTACAGGAGCAGCGTGAGAAATATACCCAGATAGACTCACGTGTCATAAGTTAATATAACGTCAGTCGCATGCGGTGCTGTTAAGCTAGCATTTTTATCGCGCTTGTACTGCAGCCTGTATAGGGTTACTTGTTCCATGAGCGCGTGTCCTCGCCTATCTAAGAAATCCTTTTTTCCTTATTTACCTTTCTTTTCTTTTATTGTCACCTTCTGTAACAGGTTTTCTACGAAGAAAGGAAGATAGAGGAGAGAGAGAGCGAAAAAAGAACAAATTTATCGTTTTTCGTCGGTCAATAACAGGCTAGGAGCTAGCCTAAATTTTCTTCGATTTTATCTATTTTTAAACACCGGTATTCCCGATAGTCTCAGATAATTTATCTCATTCGGAATTCCCTATTTTTGCCACAGTTCCGACCGATCAGATACCGAATTCACGTTACTCGTGACTGGCCAGCCGTCCGAAGAATTGGATCTTCTCGACAACGCGTTTCACCTCCTGCAGGTAACTCATCCGGGTCATTTTCTTTTCTTTTTTTGCTTATTTTTCTTCACAGAATAAATACTTAACGAAACAATTATTTTCGAATGTATAAAGTAATATTATAGTAAAAGTCAGTGAACTTCAATACGTTGTTTTCCTTATTTAGCGTACATTGAGAGTTTCTCAAGCCTTGGTGCTTCGAAATTCATGTGACGAGGCACCCGGCAGGCCGCTTTTACCCCGCAGTCAAATCAAGGTAAGTCGTTGCTTTTCAAATACTTCTCATCGCGATTTAAACGCTTGTTTGAATAAAGTCAGCTATTGCGTAGAGTTTAATCGTCGACTTTTATTTCTCTCTTATTTAATTTTTATTTGCTGATTTAATATACAATGGTTATTCTTTTTCAGGTTGTATTCGTAGACGAGGAAACTATTTCCAAACACATCTCAAACCGGCATCAAAAAACCGATCATCTTCAATGGATATCATTTTTCAAGGTATGCAAAAAACGAAAAATTTTCTTCGACACCAAATGCGTAACCGAATATAATTGCAATTCATTTCTCTGCTTTCTTCTATCGTATAAAATTCCATTAACACCGGTCAGTTTTCAAGAAAAAATTAGTGCAAAATCTCTAAGTAGTTTAAATATCGCCGTAGAATTCTGTATCGAAAATATCCTCTCCAAGTTATCCCCTCAAAATTCTTGATCAATATGACAAAATTCCAATCCAAATGAAAAATCTTCATATTTCTTTCTGCTGAAACGTGATTTGAGCAACCGAATTTCCATCGATACAATAATATATTCATAGTTCGAAAATCAGTACCGCATTACTCGAATCGGCAACCAGAGATTCGTCTCCGCAAAGCGGGTTGCGAATTGAGATGACAAGGCGCAAGAGATAAACAGGTGGACGAATTTCGTAGAATTAATTAAGAATTGAATTGACTTTACACCGCTCGCAGGTAGAAACCATGGTTAGAAAAATCTCCGCGTTCATGGAATCCTCGAGTCGATGAGAAGGAGAAGAGCGTTCCAACCTCCAACCTAACTCAATGTAACTTGAAAATCAACCCGACCGTTTGAGGTACACCGATTGTCCCTCCTTCGTAATTTACCCCCAAGGGATATAACGCGCATACGACGAATTCCACCGTGTCTCCATCGACCCGCCAGTAGCTGCTACCACGGCACGTTCCGATTAACCGGTTTTAATTGACAGTGGTTCTCATCGATCTGGCGGTTCGTTAATTTAAACGTAAAAAAGCTGGCGTGACCAGAATTACTGTAATATAATTGTTTATTGTTACGCCGCCTTCTTATCTTGCAACATTTTCTCGAGAACGTGAAATGAAAACAATTTGCGAATATCGCGCAACTTTCTTCTCAATTTTTATCTCCGTTTTCTCTGTATTGGGAAATCTGAATCGTGACGTCAAAGCCCGATTATCGGCGCCATTTTGACGCCACATAACCTATAAGTTTTCAATTTCCATTGATGCAAATCGTGATTGTTCATCGAGTATCAAATTAGTGTAATGTCTGGTCAATTAGTGACACGTAATAGGTAATAGACTAGTTCAATTCAACGAATTACATGCGAAAAACACGATCAATTATCAGTTATCAGCTTGGATGCATTACTTTGATTCTTTTCCCACCAACGTCGCATTGCAAACTGACTATTTCAATATTATATAACGTTTAATTAACGCATATTCTTTACATTTAGTTATTTAATTTGTCCTTTCTATGTTATTCAGGAATACGACGCGGTGATGTCGAAGTGGCAGGCTGCGGGTCGAAAGCTCGCCATGGCCATGTCGGAATTAAAGGAGTGTGCGATTATTCCGCAACCGTTGGTTCCGCTCAGTCGTCTGCTGACAGATCCTACAGTAAAACGCACACCGGCTGATGCCAACGAGGTGATCGCCCTCCTCGAGGAACGCTCCCAAAACATTCGCCACGTCGAGCAAGTCAGGTAAAATTTCTGAATTTCTGTACATCCGTGTCTGTAATGCGTTTGGTAAAATCGGTTTTTTTCTTTTTTCACTTTCATACGTGCGAAATGATGAATTGTTAGAAAAATCTTCTATTTTAGATCTATCGTATTATCACTGTAATCAGTTTTATTGCATTCGGAATAGCCAAGACTTCTCATCCGGACGAGTTTCCTTGTGCTTATTGAAACAGTGATCATCCTTATCGACATTTCGACTAATATTCGCTTTCCTCTGTAAATTATATCCAGGCTATCCCTGGATCGGGCTCGTCGACTGCTAACGGAAGTCAGTAATGCAGCGACGAGGCTTGAATCGTCCTGCGAATCTCGACGAGCTACGATCAGGAATTTAACCATCCTCAGAAACATCGAGGACCAGGCGCGCGAGGTGAGTAATGAAGAAAAAACGCTAACACAACTTGACGAATTCACACTACGCGTTACGTACACATTCTCTCACTACGTAGGTGAATCGATGAACATGCAGTAAAAATCATTGAAAGCGGTTCGGTAATCAAATGAAAATCCGTTGTCTTCTAGTTTATTTTCGTGTTAATTTCCCTTGATTTGTCGACAATGTTTTCATTTTTAATTATAGTAACACCCTTAATCCTAAATCAATCTCCCGATCTATAATGGCGTCGTTCACGTGCCAGGAATGCACTTGACCTTGAAACGATAATTACGTTATCATTTCACTTCGCTGGCCTTCCTCCTTGATCCTCGCGATCTCCCCGCAAGTCCATGCAGACATGTGGAAATTATACACGAGCAAAATACATGAGCGGGGGGAGAAAAAGAGGAGAAGAAAGTTGGCGCTGATTGTGTTTCCTTTATTCCTTTATACACGCATAGGTATTTATCTTCGAGTTAAGCTCGAGATTAAATATTGATTGATAATCGTTTAAGAAGAAAATAAGAAGGGTTGAAAAAAAAAAAAATAAAACGTTGAGACTAAATAAAATCGTACAGCCGTATTATATACTTTGTAATCCTGCATTGTATTACACTGATCGCATTATACGTGATATTTTTTATACATGGTATAGGACGTGTGCATCAACGATAATCACGTACCTATATAAACGCGAGCCACCGCGTACGACCATTCGCGATACTCACGATTCAGCTTTCTCAGCGATCATCATCATCATCATCATTTTGATCACTTCTATGCACTGCACCTCGGTATTGTATATATTCTACCACACCGGGAACAAGAAGCAGTACATACTCTTTAATGTTTGACTACTGCACTTGTGACTGTCCCAAATAAAATTTGGGTTAACCCTGCGACATAGAATGTACATGTACTGTACGAACTGTAAAGGTATGAATCAATTGTTGGTACCTGGAGCGACGATTTATTTAATATATGTATACATATATCCCCTTGTGCTATAATAGCGATAGAGCTATTACAATAAAAATAAAAACGAATTAGCTACCTGATCGTTGAAATATTAAACGAAGCACAAATTTAAATCTGGCGCATCCTTTTTTTTTTAAGGCAAGGATTAACTTTTTGTTTCTGTTGGATTCGAAATTTCAAACCTGTTTCATATAATGTTTAATAAAAATTATTATACAAAATTATCACACCGTTGTAGCGAGATATTTACCTGTTATACTCGATGTACGCACCAAGTGAATGAAAAAGCTTCGATGCAGGGCCAACTTTCACTTCTCGGATTGGTTTATATTGTACCAGTTTCAGATTAGCTAGATTAGGTTGATTGGTCGGCCCTATATATGTATAATTGATGGGCGGATTCCTGTTCCATCCGAATAAGGAAGCGCCGGCATTGCCGATTGTCGCGTGCTAATAGATAATCAAAGGCTCGAGATTGGACGCAGGTGTTGTATAACTCCCGCCCATCTATAGGTATACACGCTTCCGCATAACGTGGCTAAAACAAGTAACCGATGACGTTAATCAGGCTAATCAGCCTTCGAGATTGGCTCGCGTTAATTTGTGTGTTGTAAGTATACGGGATATGTAGTATACTACGGTAATGTAAGCGCGCTCAAACTCGCGTTCCAATTTCCTGTCTTCTTCCTAGCGAAATCGAGGAAATAAAAATAGAGCCGGAAAAGATTAACCCAAATTTCTTATTACGCGGGCTTTTGAATTTTTATATTCATTTCCAAATCCGTGTTTAATATTGTGACTTATAGATATACTCGTATACGTATAAGTTTCGATATTTTATTCACCGTTAGATGCAAAATAGAAAAATTAAAAAAAGAGAAACTTTCAGGGATAGAAGATGACGATTGTATGTGTGTGAGAAAAAAAAAATCTGGATGTTGAGGAAACAATCGATTGCAAGTAAAACCGGTGCTAAGGAAATTTGTTAAAATTTCGAGCATGCGTAACGATTCTTGTTTAGATTGTAACTTGTTAACTTCTTTTTATACACTCTTCGCGCATCGCCTGTGGCGAAATTCTTCCGGTATTAGCTCCCGCATGATCGTCGCGAGAGAAAGGAAGAGCCTCGGAGGACAAGAGAAAGGAGATTAGATAGCTAAACTAAATGATACAGCGGAAATACTTGCGAGTTGATATAAATAAATAAATAACGTAACGTAACATCGAAATAAGATGCAATAAAATTATGATAACGATTTAGAGATTATACGAACGCTGAAAAAAGAAAGAAGGAAAAATGAAACGTAGTCAGGCGAGTTATGTAAAGTCATGTCGAGTCGATTTAATTATCAACGTTGATTATGTAAATTGCAAATTTGAAAAATGAAAAAAAAAAAAATTGAATAAAATTAAAATTAGAAGAATAAAAAAACACACACACTCGTAAAGAAAAATTAGAAACTGTGTCAAGGCGCAGATGATCGTTAGCCGCGTTGTCTCGAGGCTCTCGACCCGTCAAAAACCTTTAATTTCATAAATCTCGCAGACATTTTTTGCACATCTATTATAATAGCCGAGCAGCTTTTTCTAGTCCACTCGATAATATTTGCGTACGCCAAATAGGTACGCGCGTCTAATTTTCTCTGGTTCGCACGGCACGGATCATTCGTAACCACATTTGGATGAAAAAATTAAACCACAATCTCTCTTCCGCCGACATTGAAATCACCCGTGGCTATGCTTGCATGCGTGCGTGCAAATTAACGCAGTCTAATTGCGAATACAGCAATAGGAAAGCAAAAAAAGAAATAGTTCGCAAAAACAAAGAAGAATGGAAATCGACAAAAAAAAAAAAAACGGAGGAATAATAATCACACGAAGCACGAAATCAACGAATTGAAGGATCGAACGAATGCGAAAATTACCCCAGGAATTGGGTGATGGATACGAGATCAATGCTGTAAATGAAACGAAATACTGGCACATTTTTTCGCGATTTTTTTTTTTTTTTGTCGCAAAGAAAATTTGAGACTCGAATAATGTTGGTTATAAACGATGATAAATCAACTTATACAGTCTCTTTGTATGATATATTTGAAATTGAAACTTGTCATCGTTGGAAAAAAACGTGTGTTTTGTGTGCACTGAGCGAAATTTTTAGTTCCGGTTACCGCTCAGTCCTTAACTATTTTCATTTTTTACCACAATCGAAAAATATAGTTTTAGGTAGAAAATGAAAATTAGTTTTCTAGCCGTTACCGGAAATTCTAGTATCCTATACTATTCTTTCTCATTACGATCGCTGTTGCTATATTTTCTTGCAACTGTTGCGAAAATTTAACGCTCGTGCAACGATAAATTGACGTTGAAGCCTTGTTTAACTAAAAAAGTAGAGTAAACCTCAGAAACTGATTCAGCGTTGCAATAACCAAAAAAAGGATCGACGATAGCGCAAAATGGTTAGGCGTACCTCGTTTTTCGTAATCCCAACAATATTCAAACAGCTTTTTTAACGATACCTGTTTTATTCAATTTTTCTAGTTACTGTAACAAGTGAAATTTTTCTTAATGTGCGATTTTGGAATGGGCACTGAAGTCGCTCGCTCTCTACCGCATCACGTATAATAATTATAACATGATGGATTGAGAAGGTGAACTTTGCCGTCTAATTATGATAAAACCGAGGATACACCGCATCCGTGCATCACGTTTCGAACGAAATAGTCTGCTTTCCACTAACGATTGCCTCCGACCCTCGTTCAGCGAACCTAATATTACCCGACCGCTGCGCGTATTAGAGTTTAACAATTGCATGTATTACCGAGGTATTAACTGCGTTGCGGCCGTTTTCATCGCGGCGTAGCGCACGATTCACACGTCGTTCCATTAGAGTTGAAACGCGTTGTATACCTCATACACTTCGAAACTATGATCGCGAATCGCAGTCGAGCTTTCCTTATATTCTACATCTACTGCACGCCGTTATAATTTGTTATACCACCTCCAATGCAGACCCCGGATTTGAAGCTTTGTACGCCCCTGATTGCGCTCTCTTAATATTTGCCAATTTGAGGAAATGTACGTGTAAGCTTCGCCCGGACGTTCGATTGCCGGTCATTATGTGGTTGCTCTATGCATGGATACTTATTTATGCGTATAACCGCTTTGGGAGGAGTTACTGCATTTCTCGATGCATGCCCTGTTGAATCGATTCCCACTTCTCTACATCATAGCTATATTCGTATATTTTCTGGTTTCACAATACCGTTCTCTTCAATTTTCTTTCCTTTTTGTCACGTCAAATCGACCAGGGTCTGGCTCTCTCAAGTCTGGACCCAGAATGTGTGTCTTTTTGAGCCGTTTAGAGTAAAAAAAAATGGACCAAAATTAAATAATGGATAGATGGTTAAAAATTTTTATACATAATGTAAGATTTTTAGTAGTTTTTTCAGATTTTCGCTGAAAAAAAAAAAAAAAAAAAAAAAAAACGGTCGTTTTCAATAATTAGTGGAATAGCAAAGCCCGTTCTCAACACAGATTCCTATACCGACATTTTACCGACACTTAGCCAAGACGCAACCCTTTTTCTATAATGTTTTATCATTAAAATAGCTATCTCCGAACTTCCGAACATTCTAGAAAAAGGTTTGTGTCTTGACTAAGCGTCGGTAAAACGACGGTACAGGAATCTGCGTCCCGAACCGGCTGTGCTATTCTACTTATGTTTTTTAGCGTGAATAAAAAGAGCCCAGGAAAAATGAAAATACAATTTGCGTGCGTGTAAAGGAATAACGCAGCAACTGCGGATATAATTGTTGCGAAACTCGGAAATCGGTTTTAACCGATCGTCGTTGGGTTTCCTCTCGCTTTTGTATCGCCGTTTTTAGACAGCAGCAGCCCTGCGGATCGAGTCTTTACGGCGCTAAACCAGCATCGCATCTTATACCGCAAGCCAGCGAAGTTGCTGCGCTTAAGATTCAAAGAGATTCCGCGCTTTCCTCATTTGCATGCGTATGCACGCTGTACGTATCCCAACAATGGTAAATAGCTTTAGCTAGGTATACATACCTACGTAGGTATATCGGAACAAGATGCACGTTCCGTATGGACCGCGAGTCGCGGATGCTGCGAGGATTATTAAAACCCGAGATGAATTACCATCTGTTATTTTTTCACGCCATTTTCGAAATCATCGTAAAACGGGACGAATGAACAAATCTTCGACGTGCAACCGACATTTTTTTTGTTTTTTTTTTTTTTTTCGTTCACCTCTCGCGTTGTAATAATATTCATGCGGAAACGTCGACGGGAAAAATTTATACCTTTCGTTTCGTTGAATCATTCAAATTTTCATTCTTCCTTGACGCTCATTTTTCCAGTCAATTTGACAAGTGCTTCAATCTTTTTTATCATACCACGAAAGTGAACCGTTGGACTTATTTTTTCTACTTTCTGACGTCTTCAAATTCGATCGATTCACATCTCGGAGAAATTTTCAAAGAACGTGACTTAGTCGATTCTCCAGCAGCAGTATTTGGATTTTTTTACCGACTTGGAAAGAGAAGGAGATAGAGAGGGAGTACGCAAAGGACAAAGGCACTCGTGTAAAGCACAGAGAATCCTGCGTAGACAATAACAACGGTGAGGAAGAATTAAAAAGCACCTCGAGTTCGCCTTCGTTGACTATGCACCACCATTTCAGCATCTTGGGCTTATCAGATCAAAAGACGCCGCTGGTTTTCTTATGACTCCCTCGTGATACGAAGTGCAGCTCGAGGAACGCAAACTGTTTGACTTGTCGCACTTTACCATGTAAGTACTTATAAAAAAAAATTTATTCACGTGAAAAAATTATTAACGAAGACACGTGTTTAAATAATTTCCTATGAAAATTAACACAACTCGAATTCCGTAAAGCTACTTATGCTTTTTAAAGTGGTTTTTAATGCGAATAATATTCTTTCAAAGTATATTATCGCTTATTCGATACACACGAAACGTGTTTTTGGAGAAAAATTTCGATAAAAAACGGATTTACGTCGATAAATTCTCATCGCAAATTCTAAGCACATTTGAATATATATGCGAGTATACCACGTATATAATTTATAGATTGAAATCATCGTCCAGGTATACAGATTGAATTGAATTGAATGATTGCAAGAATAACTGGTTACCGTGCAAGTGTAATTTGTGTATAATTGTGATTGCGGTGTTCGGATCGGCTTGACAAACTTGTAGGTAAAAAATATCCCACGGGATTACGCAGTGGAGCTGCAAAGAGGGACTTAATGAAAGGCATAATATTTGATAAAATTTTTAATTTTTCCTTACCGCATCCGCGTGTATAATACGGTTGAATTATATCGCGTATCTGATTATTATGGCTACAAATCGCGTGTGCAGTGCCGTAGAAAATTACACGGCATCTCCGCAAAAGGATTAGCGACTCTTTGATAGATCGAATTAAAACTGTGTAGTGCAAATAAATTATCGACTACTTTGTACTTTATTTACTTTGCTTTACGAGTTGTGCGGGCTACATACTGTAATTATCAATTATTTATACATGAAGGGGAATTTCTAGAACTCGTTTCCCGTTACGCATTCATGTAATTCAATGTGCCGTCATATTAAAAAAAAAAATCTGCAACAACTTTTATCACTGACATAGTGTGTGTATTTTTTCTTTTTTTTTTTTTCTTTTCATTTTAAAATCTGAAAAATTTCATTTTATTTTACTATCCCCATAACGATAATTCTGTCCTTCCTCTCTCGACGACGATGTGCACATACCATGGTATCAACGTATAATATAAGGCGAGAAAAGGGTGTATTAAACAAATATTTACACCATGGTCGCGTTAGTTGTGTAATCAAGCTGCACGTTATGGCTATCTATATACCGTCTCGACTCCAGACTTCTTTGAAGGACTTTTTATTTCATTTACCGTTCATTACAATTTCCTGGAATTTATTACAAGACACATTCATCTTATTTCTATTCTTTAACATCTCGACCGGCTTGACTTGACTAATTTTAAACAATAATATCTAAAAGACAAGTGACTTGCAGTATGAAGTGTGTAACAATTTCGTACCATTGATAAAACGCAACACTGCTAATGAAAGGAGTTAACCTTGGTGCCGTTGTACATTTTGGTTTTTGTAATCTCTGAATTCATCGTCTTATCCTCAACGAAGATACGGCTTTGAACCTCGGCAGGTGAACGAACCCTGAAATATAATTACGTCTCACTTCCTTTCTCTCTCTCTCTCTCTTTATTTTTTGTCATTTTCTCTCTCTCCCCCGAGAATACACTCATTACCCCTCGAATCTACGTAGCTGATCCGTGAGTCTCGAGTGTACCGCAATCTCCAGTGTCTAATTATTAGAATCGGATCGTAATGGGATCGAATATCGATCTTGACGCGCCGCGGAGCGTATTTCCAGGTACATATATAAGCGTTGACGTGCAATCGGAGCCATGCGTGCATGTATACGTACATGCGTGCCGAACTGCACTCCACCTTCTCAAGAGCCAGCATCTTATAACGTGCATCTTGGTCCGATGCCTCTTTCGAAAGTGAAATATAACGAATCTTGTACGAGAGACTGCCTGTCCGTCAACGTCACCTCCGTCAATTGCCGCCCTTCCTTTACTACTCTTCTCCATCATCTTCTATAAGTTATAAAAACCAACCGCGAGGAACCGGAGGAACCGACTAACTAGTTACATACTGGCCGATGGACTCCGAGATGCGATCAGTAATCGGCCGAGGATTGTGCAACTACGCCTCTGCCCATTATTCTTTACACTTTTCTTTTTACTCTTTTCTTTCGTCCTTTCTTTCTTATACTCTCACTTTTCTCCTTCGAATTATCGGAACGCAACGCCTGAAAACCGTGGCAAAGCCATCATGCGTGCGTAAGGGACCTCCTCGTTTATACAACTCCATCCATTCGCATTCTATCCTCGCGATTTTTCGACGATGCGGACGTGCGGAGAAAAACTTGACCGTTCTTACGTGAATTCCAATTTCACCGACTGATTTATCAGGTGACATTGCACGAAAGTTATTCATATATTTTATCCAAGTTCATTTTATTTCACGTTGCAATACCTTGTACAACTCTTAAAGTGATACGTGGAATATTAAAGACTCGGGTAAATAATAAAACATACTTGTTTTTCGAATTCAACTTTGCTTTTCCACACTGAGAAAAATTTCATTTGTTACAGTAACTAGAAAAATTGAGTAAAACAGGTATCGTTGAAAAAGCTGTTTGAATATTGTTGGAATTGCGAAAAACGAGGTACGCCTAATCATTTTGCGCTGTCGTCGATCCTTTTTTGGTTATCGCAACGCTGAATCAGTTTCTGAGGTTCACTCTACTTTTTTAGTTAAACAAGGCTTTAACGTCAATTTATCGTTGCACGAGCGTTAAATTTTCCCAACATTTGCAAGAAAATATATCAACAGCGATCGTAATGAGAAAGAATAGTAACGGATTCCAGACTGTCCGGTAACGGCTAGAAAACTAATTTTCATATTCTACCTAGAACTATATTTTTCGATTGTGGTAAAAAATAAAAACAGTTAAGGACCGAGCGGTGGCCGGAACTAAAAATTTCTCTCAATGCATCGATTTTACGATACTTGCTCCGAATTCCTGTTGGTAGTCTTGATTTTTAAAAAGTTTACACACTCCAAGGTTCTCTCCTCAAGGCACTTTTTTCGCCGTGTGCACGCGCCTCGCCAGGACAGATATTACGTATGCGCCCATTAAAATTTGCCTCCTCTTTTTACTCCTTCGTAACAATTTTCTTCCTCCCTTCGTTTCTTTTTTAACCCCCATTTTGCTCCGGCTTGTCCCGGACGGAGGTATTTTCTTTACGTTACAATTTGCACCTGCACTTGATTCTCGGCTGTAATATCTCTCTCTCTCTCTCTCTTTCTCTCTCTCTCTCTCTCTCTCTCTCGCTCTCTCTTTGGACGTGGAATTTTTTCTCGCAAGTATGTATAACGCACTTACGTGCCCTTACCGCGTATAATATACCTTTATCGACACGGTCGATCTTCTCGTCCGATTACGCATTCAAAACGCGAAGCGAAACGTCCTCCGGCTCTTCGCAGCGCTTCGTCTTACCTTATATTCTCGTATCCTCGATTAAACTTCACCCGCGAAGTTACGTGCGGAAATTTTTCAACCACCCCTACCGATTCAACGCTCGCTTTGCGCAAGCTAAAAATCATTCTTCATACAAATTTTGCAACTTTCCCATTTTTCTCAGTCTCTTATCCACGCCGTGTATCATTACCGTTATTTTTATTAATAAATATTCATGTCCAACGTACCTTATTCATCCTTTATTCATCCTTACAATTCGTATTTCAAATTCAATTTCAGCAGCACACGTAGGTACGGCAGCCGCAAAGTAAATTATACCTACAACGTACAATCAGAGACGCAACAAAGTTGCAGTTATGGGATTGAATTTCCGAATCCTTTTATTTCGTACTTACTTTTTCTTCACCCTCTTCCCCTTCGTCTTTTGTCGTTCAATTTTCACCTCGACTTGCAAGTACTCTCTCATATCGTCGCACAGTACTCTCTCTGTACGCTTTGTATCTACCTGCAGCTTTGCGAATTTTTTCCCCATGAGTGACTCACCGTTGCACGTACACCTCGCTTATAGTGCAGCGTTCGCGAATTTCTTCGCTCCATCGTCACGTCGTCGTTCCCGGAAGGCCCTGGTATGCTAAAATTGCGTCCAGATACGCCTACCAACATTCACCGGAACCTCGTACGTTTTTTTTTATTTTTTTTTTATTTTTTTTATTACTAGTTCAAACAGTGTGAAGAATTCGAAAAATTTAATCGTAAATTTTGGCGAATGTTTTTCCCTTTTTGTTTTTATTTTTTCTTCATGCGGAGACACCGAGAGATTTTTACGAAACGTACGTAACAATAATGATAACAGTAATAGTAATAAACAATCGTATCGCGAAGAGTTTATAAAAGGGGAAAGAGAAAATCTTCGTCGACTTGTTAACAACTGTGTATACGGTATACAATACGTACGATGCGCGATATAAATTCTGCGAATTGCCTTCGTTTCTTCATGATAATAACAGTAACAATCATTTATTACAAAAAGGGCACGGTGAACGGTTTCACGTATACATTATGCATACCACTTTTTGCAGAGACGGTGAACAAAGCCCATTTCCCCATTAAAAGTACACCCAGGTGTTGTAAGTAAAGACGTGCGAATCGACGAATTAATTTGCTATAAAAACATCAAAAAAAAAAAGAAAAAAAAATGAGGCCAAATAATTATAAATAAAGAAAAATAGTCAGCCCTCAATTGTTTAATAACCTCTCAGGAGCAGTCGGTACAAGATTGTTAAAGATCACGGAAAGTCCCGTGGCATGTTTGAGGCCCGGATCGGTCCGTCGTAAAGAATTTCTCGAAAGTGATTAACCCCTCGAACTGGCCGATCAATCGTCGACGTAACAATAACGAAGCTCGTTAAGCAGCTAGCTCGTGTCGGATCAAACGACCCGAAGATACGTACAATCCGATACAGCCGGTCGTGCCTTTGAGTGCCATAACTCGGTTTTAATCGACAACTAATTCAGCCAGGCCGAAGCCTCTGATCGGTATTGAAAAGCGAGTTCCCTCAGCGTCGCGATCAAAAGCAAGAGGGCGTGGGTGCCACGATGCATAAAACGTTATAAGACCGCGTGCCGTCGATGCACGCATATTTTTTACGTCTCCCGAGCAGCGCGACGACGACGAAGACAATTTACATTTTGATTTACGAGGGCCGCCGGACCTCGGCAATTGAACGATACGGGAAATAGGGATGGAATCACCTGCTCCGACGGCTTGCTTATGCCGTAGTTTACGCGGCGGATGAACAGGTATAATGCGCTCGGTTATTCTTGAGAGTATACGTATGAGGTTGAGGAATGGGTTCGATCCTGTCACTTACTCTCATCTTGAGAGGAAACTCGAGTCTGGAATAATTTATTATTGAGAAAGACTTGTTAAGGACTATGGAGCGGACTTGTAGGCGTGCAACATTCTTTAAGGACGAACGGGCTTTGACCATCGACTTATAACGTCGGAGACAAAAGTTGAGAAATGAGATGAAACCGGTCCTTCCTTAACTCATCCTTACTTCAAACAGGACCAAGAAGTACTCGTATAAGATTCTTTAAGGATCAAAATTCGAGGTGAGAAAAGAAACCGGGGTTTCCTTAATTCATCCTCAGGCAAAAAAGAACTGAGGACGTACAGGCGTATCGGATTGTTTAAGGACGAATAGGCGTCT
Source organism: Neodiprion pinetum (assembly GCF_021155775.2). Taxonomy (NCBI): domain Eukaryota; kingdom Metazoa; phylum Arthropoda; class Insecta; order Hymenoptera; family Diprionidae; genus Neodiprion; species Neodiprion pinetum. Next base: position 5,303,698 of record NC_060233.1, read on the forward strand.
TATACCATCGGTATTAAAAGTTGGCAAAAAAAAGCAGAAAATGATTTTTCCTTAATTTATCCTTATTAAAAAAATGATCAAAGAGTAGACGTACACAGGCGTTCAGGATTCTTTAATAACGAATGGGTCCCTTGTACCATCGGTACCTATGAAAGGTTAAGAAAAGAGAAGAAACCGGTATTTCCTTAATTCGTCCTTGGTCAAAAAAAAAAAAATTAAAAATAAATAAACAAATAAATAGCCACAGATATATATATATATATATATATATATATATATATATATATATATATATATATTCGTTTATACAACGTTTGTTTTACGAGTTCCTCGCGTGCGACGAAGAAATTAAGCTTCTTTAACCGCGACGCGATAATTTTGGAAATTTCATTTACACCCAACGAGATTTTCATATTTTTTTTCCACTTATAAATTTACGCACACGCGACACGTGCGTCCTCGTAATCTAGACATAGGGTGCACGACGTGCGGATTATCGTTGCAGTCGTTACACCTTGCGTACCGGGCACTTCGGGTTTTCGGAGTCGGCCGTCCTCTTATTGTGGAAATGGAGGGGCCGACAACGGCGATCGCAGCGGCTGTTCGACGTCGTGGACCAGTAAGTCTCTCGCGGTCGCAGCATCCGAACGCGCTCTCTCTCTCTCTCTCTGCATTTCTCGATAAGAAATAGCAACCGACAACTCGAACAAAATAACCCTTAAATTCGACACCGAAATGACGAGGAAAGTTTTTTTACCCCGCTACCGCGCTGTGCTAAACTTTTATGCTATAACCGTTTATTGATTTAGAAAAAAAAATAATTTATTCACTTTTTTTGTTTTTATTGCATTTCGCTGATCTCTAACACAACGTCATAAACAAGTGATTACCAATTCGTTTCGGTTCGTGACTGAATGGATTGATTGACTTTCCAGGCATCAGGTATACGTGTATATATAATACAATTTGTGAAGTGTTTTGACATCAAGTTTTATTCATACAGTTCGACGTTTTTTTCGTTTTTCTCGGATTACTTTTATCGTGTAAGGTTATAATCCATTTTTTTTTCTCTCTTTTTTTTTTCAAATCCATCCAACTTATTCGTCGTACCTGCTTGTTTACTGGCGACGATCACCCGCCGCCTGCAGATCATTAAATTCGATGATTGATCGTCACGGTAAATTAACGGGGTGCATGTAGTGTGAAAAGTGTCGCGTTTGGCCCGGAAGAGATCGGATCTCCCAAGGCCGGTGAATATATATATATATATATATATATAGTAAATGAAACCGCAAAACTATTACGGTAACAGTACACGATATCCGAATAAGACGATGTACGCGATTGATTGGCAAAAAAGTGCAGAATGTCCGACGGTAAGTTCGTCGGAAATCTTTTTTCGTTACACCTGTAATACCTTTCTCTCGTGATCGTTCATTTTCATTTAGGTATCATACAACCGTGCCGTTTTGTACACTCGAGGTTTATGCGACGCCTCCGTGTACACCATGATATATCGATATGCATATAACTATATACGTATACGCGATGACCTCAAAGCATACTTTAAACTTATTCATCCGCCCTAAATTTCGCACCTGTCGTTTACGCATCGAATTGAAACCGCGAGGCGGCAATATCAGCCTTCTTCGATCAGCGTGCTGATCCGTATTTTTGCAAAATAAAAAAAATTACAAAAAATATCTCTTTTTTTTTTTTTAATCCAAACGAAAATGAATTTTAAAATAATTATAATCACGACGATCCTCATACGCTCGACGACACCATGCGTACCTGGATAGGTATATAGGTACATACAATGAGAAAAATTTGATGTGTTACGGTAACTAAAAAAATTGAGTAAAACAGGTATCGTTAAAAGAACTGTTTGAATATTGTTGGAATAACGAAAAACGAGGTACGCGTAACCATTTTGCGTTATTGTCGATCCTTTTTTGGTTATCGCAACGCAAAATCGGTTTCTGAGGTTCACTCTACTTTTTTAGTTAAACAAGGCTTTAACGTCAATTTGTCGTTGCACGAGCGTTAAATTTTTGCAACAGTTGCAAGAAAATATAGAAACGGCGATCGTAATGAGAAAGAATAGTATAGGATACTAGAAAACTAATTTTCATTTTCTACCTAGAACTATATTTTTCGATTTTGGTAAAAAATGAAAATAGTTAAGGACCGAGCGGTAACCGCAACTAAAAATTTCTCTCAGTGTATAACACCATTATCATGCTCGAATCGTACGTTGGCCGGGAAAACAATGAGTACCCTTGTAGTCTGCCGTGCGCAGCTTGCAGGGTGTATAAAGAGGAGGGAGAGATAGATAAATGGATAGATAGATAGATAGACAGAGGTGCAATCTACCAACCATCTACCTAAATGCGACTCGAAATTTTCAGGTGAATATACGACGAGCTTGAAAGGGTTACGACAAGGTATACGAGATTAAGAGTCAAATACTTGACGCCTCTCTTTCTCTGTCTCTCTTTCTCACACACTCTGTAACTTATGCGAGCTTATCTTATCATCCAACTATACGTGATAGAGATGAGCGTGTGTTGTACCCGAAAGTTTTAAAACTTAGAATCTTAAAAAGTCTAAATTTCCCGTGTTTAAAATTAACGAAATTCACGGGGGGTGTTTGTTCGAATAAAATTAGAAGACGAAAAAATGAACACGAATGAAATTGGAAATCTGAAAAACTTGTCAGCGAATAAAGTGGAATTCATTTCTTATCCCCGTATATTTCGCAGTAAGGATATTATACGTATATTTCGTGACTGTACAACGGTTTGTAATTTCGTAACAAACTTGCCGCGTTTAAGGTACCCACCCATATACGTATCAACGGCAGATACACGTGTGTAAGTAGATGTTGTTGCAATTTCGTTAAGGTTTGGAAAAAAACGAAAGAAGAAAGAAAAAAACAAGTGGAAGTTGAGATGATGAACGGAGAGTTGAATAAAAGTTACGGGGATGGTAAAAGAGAGGAGAAGAAAAATTGTAAAATAAAATTAAAATAAGACACATACGCGCGCGCGCATACATATATCTTATACTTAATTACGAAATAAGCGCAGGATACTTTATTTCACCGGTTGGAAGGGCGCGGAGACAGCCGCGATGTATATATCCATCCAACCTAAGGAAAGCCTTACAAGGCGCGCGAGAAGAAACGCGGCTTGGCTCGTAAAATATTACACTCTGTATACACGTGTACATACATATCTATCTACATGTCTACCGTACACGTTGGACTTTTTTTTTTTCTTTTCTTTTTTTTTGTTACGAGTTAATCGTATCTCTCGCTCTTTAATAGGTCGCCGCTTGGGGGTTGAGGAAGCGCTTGTCGAGGCGTTAATTAACGCTCTGTTTTAACGCCGCGGTGGTTACACCTTTCGCAACTGTCGTCGTAAACCTCGGACTCACCCGCAAAATTTGACCGAAGGCAACGGTGTATTTTTGAATAAAATTTCAATTTTCACCTTACCAAACAATTTTTCTTTCACTAATCGCCGTTTTTTCAATATTCTTTCGCGTGTTGGGAATTTGTTATTTTACCAATGTGAAATTCGAGATCGATTCAATTATTGTCGAATTTTCATTCCACTCTGGTAGGATTATTTCACAACGTACACTTACGAAATGTCTACATTTTAACAAGAATGTAAAAATTTGGCAAAAATTGGTCCAGAATCGGTGAATTCTCGAATAAATCATTGTCGGTAATTTTTCACCGTCGATAATAAAATCGATCCACCCGTTTCTTCGTACAAAAATTCTAGCCTCGAAAAATTGGGCAAAAATTGTTTCAGAATCGGTCAATTCGAACCAAAATCATCGTCGATAATTTTGCTGATCGGAAGTGGTAGCGATGCAGTTTATTTCTTAGTTTATAAAACAGCTTGGGGCGGGGGGTGGAAAATCAAGATCGACTCACGGACATCGCACATGTGTCCGTCTGGTGGGTTCATTGATGCAATTGTTGTAACAAACTCGTTCGATGATCATTCTCAGCCCGATATCGTGCGGCATTCGGCACGTGGGCAGAAGGCTGAACGAGTCGAACGATAGCGAGGTGATTCGACGTGGGCGAACTGCCGGCAAACCCGCCATCAGTTTCAACCGAACCCGATCGGAATTACGAGCCTATGTTTTACACACACGTGAATGCGCGTGTGTAACGTACGCGTATGTTTTATACGAGGAGGAAAACGCGGTGTTGCGACATTTTTGCCGATAAGATCAAAAACCGAATAGAAAGAGAGAGAGAGAGAGAGAGAGAGGACGGTAAATCACTCGAAACTCGATAAATCCTGCAGTAGTAATACAGATACAAACGAATATCTGTGAGGAACATGTTCGGGCAAAGAACCGTTGTAGAATTACTCTATTCGAATTTATATCGCGACATATCTTGCACAGGGTATATTTTCGACGTATTTTTATCATATCAATTGATCGTGTAACACGTTACAGCGATAGAGGATAATTATAGAATTTTCAAGCTATTCGATACGCGCATACAAATTTCAGCGTATAATGAGCGAAGTGTCGATAAGTAGTTGATATATTTATATACATTGACAGTTGAAAAATTTTTTTAACTCGGTATCTGAGAGATTTAAAAAGAAAATTTATACCCGCAAGTGGGGATAAAATTTTCAACGACTCGATAAATGCAAGTTTATTTCGTTGAAAAAATTATCTCGACTTCAATTTATCTCCACGTATTGTACAGATCGTATATACGTTAGCGTAAAATAATTCAAACTCGATGATCATTCGAAACGAAATTTACGAGTCGGGAGACAAACTTTCAGAACTGTATTTCAACTTTTGCTTTATCAACCAGCTTCAGATGAAAAAAAAAAAAAGAACCGAAAAGAATATATAAAAAATCGTTGCGATTGTTATCTGTAACTATTAAATTAATGAAACTGATTTTATTTTCACCTATTTGAAATTTGACTCGTTTGAACTAATTAATTTTAATCGATACTTAGATTTTTGAAAAATTCTTTACAATTAAATTTTAGGTAAATAAATATATTATAAATATCTATGCAATTATCTAAAGAATAGGATTTTTCCAAACATCGTGTTCCGTCATCTCGAATTTTAATTTTCTTCCGCACAGTTGTTTCGATCGAATGATTTTAATAAATAAATTTAATAAAGAGAAAAATTTCGGGACGAAAAATCAGAGTGCGTTTCACAGTTGGGGGAGAAAAATGAATCAAAAAGATCCGAGATAGTCGAAAGGGTTAAAGGCTAGTCTCGAGTCAGCTTGAAGTGCTCCGTATGTAATAAATTCTGAAGCGGAAAGCGTCAAACACCGTCGGCGTCTTTTCAAGACCTCTGAATATAATATATTGCATCACATAGTGCATGTATACATGTATATATACATACATATATATATATATATATATAGCGTGTGAATATGCATGCAGTCGACTTTGCGCGGGACAGACAATCGAATTGAAGACACAATGAGCTCCTTGGAACGATCGACCTAATATCTATAACCTAGTTTCTGTACCATATCAAAGGAAAATAATAAATGCATGATCAGAAGTTCCGGATTTCTCTTTTTTATTCTCCACGAAATATTGGAATGGAAATTTTCTTTTCAACAATATCGGTGATAATGTATTACAGATAAACGCAATATTTTCCGACTAATTTCCATCCGATTTTTTTACCATTTTCTTTTTCCAACCATCTGCATGAAATTATTATCCTCAAGTAAATTATCATTATACACGAAATAAGATTGTATGAATTTGTTGAAATTTATTTGGAGTAAAAAGAAAAGGAACAATTTTCACCTCTCCCATCGCGTGAAATTTAATTTCAATCGAAAGTGAACTGATTTTGATACGATGAAACGGATGAAGAACACGCGTATTCATGATCTAGGCAAAAAGTCGATTTCTTTTGAAACAAAATTTGAAGAAGAAAAAACAAAAACATTTCTCCCTTTTCAAACTGATTGAAAGAAAGAGAAAGCACGATTTTCTGAAAATCACGCGTGAAAAGTCTTACAGATTTTTTTTTTTTTTTTTTTTTTTACGGGACTATTTTACGGTTTTTGATACGGCGACGTACCTGCAACTTCGTCGCGACGACCTTATTGCCCCGTGCGGAGGAATAATCGCAGGGCGACGTTCTCTCGTTCCTCGGTTGCCCGAGTGACCTGGTTAAACCCGACTGAAAATGAGATCCATCCAATGAGCCGGAGAATTGCGCGGCGATCTTCACCTAGGCCGTATTTCGCCCGACGCGATTATAATTCGCCAACGTAATTCGTTTGTAGTCGATTGTCCGCGTCGCGAAACTTTCCTCTTCCTTCCTTCCTTCCTTTCTTCATTTATTCACATCTTCCTTTCATCCTTCTGATATACCAATTTTTTTTATATCAGCCACGCTGTGTCAGAACGACTCTCGAAATGAATTGCCGTTTGACCGTCGTATATAATTCTCTCAATTTTTTTCATTATCATGCTTCAGGTTTTATCCTGGCTCTGCAAAAAGGGCGAGGAAACACTTTCGAGACACTCCAGACCATCGGCCACCAATCTTCCGGCAGCCAAAATCCACGAACGTGATTTCGAAAAGTTTTACTTCACGTCGATGGTGAGTTTTTGATGTATACAAATATTATACGCTTACTTTTACATTTGCTCGTTTAAAAACGGACAAAATAATAATAATAATAATAATAACAACAAGGTGTTACGCGATGCGAAAAATAAATTTCCGCCCATTATTTTCGATTATATGCAAATCAAATCTTGAAGGCGAATGTTTCGAGCGATGAAAAAAAAAATAAATAAATAAAATAAAATCGATATAGGACAGATACAATCTTATCAATTACCCGTAATGATAAAATTATACAAAAATTAAATCTGCACGGATTTAATTAATCGAAAGAGTATCGGGGGGAAAAAAAAAACTATTCAAAATTCCCGCTCCTTGCACTCGGGCGCATTGGAATGTGAGCGTTGAGCTTTGCCTCGATAGGCGGCGCCATCTACCATTGAATTCTGAAAGCGTGAATACCGATCTGCGCGATTGTTTTACCGCCGTAGATACATAGGCATAAAACAGGTGTTTATATATATATATATATATATATATATATGTATGTGTAAATAATTGAAATAGTTTGAAAGTTCCCGTCACTGAATGCATGCAGAGCAGCGCCGTGCATTCGAACGAATTTAACTTATAAATAACGATTCGGAGATAAAAAGTTTTGATCGAATAAATTTTACCCAACGTGGTAGACGATTAATTACGATTTAATTTTACCCGGGTAGATATTCTTAGCGAATTTTCAATCAGAAACCTCGTAGAAACTTTTAAAAGCGTTTCAACGATGCGAGCTTACTTGCTTTCCGACTTTTTCAATTAAGTATCGAATTAGCTTATCTACGTAATAGAAATAGCCTTTATATAACTCCTTATCGCGGGGGGGGGGGGGGGGCTATTTCACTTTACATGCTACCTTCGTAAAGGCATCGACGATTCTTTTGTATCTTTTTTACAAATCGTTGTTTTCACAGACTCGGGAAAATTCTTATGTTCATATTTTATTCTATTACCGGAATTAACGCGCGAGAAAATTTTTATAAATATACATAAATGGTTCCTTTTGTTTTTTTGTTTTTTTCGACGTAGAGTTATTCCCGGGAATTTTACTATTTGTTTCGAAGCTCTTTACTTTTTGACCGATTTTTTCCCCGCTGAGTTATGTTCCTTTAGACTATTATTATTATCGTTATTATTATTTATTGAAAAACTTGGATCGTTGAATAAGACGAACTTTTTAACTGTACAACGCTAATGAATCCTCATCTTTTTTTCCATTCACGCCTTCACTTTATTGTGCAATTCACAGACAGGATAATTACATCGTCGTTCTATAACATCGCTTTCAAACTTCTCTGCGGAGAGATGCGTTGATTGATTTTGGAAAAAAAAAAGAAAAAAAAACGTTAAATAATAAATTTATTTCGGTAGTTTCCAAAATCTCATACATATGTAGTTTGACATTTCACGTTTTGAACTGCTGAAATTATTTGTTGAAAATAAAACAACTTGTTCTTCCTTATGCCAAAGATGAAATATAGTTTTTATCTCATATCGAGATGAAAAATCGTTATTTCCAAAGTAAAAATGTTGACAAACGATGGTTCGAAAAAATGAATACGCCGGTTTGAATGATTTACATTTATTATCGCTACGTAATTACGAACCTCCTCGAAACCGGAGCCAGCGACTGCATTGCTAAAGGTGTGCCGATTCAGTGACCCAATGGCCTCTTTGAACGACATTAGCGCATTTAATCAATTGATCGGGATTAATAATTAGCCGTTCGGTACTTTTGAACCTCCGCGGTTTCTTCACTCCAACGTCGCATTAAAGCCTCTCGTCATGCCTCCCGTGTGTAAAACGCGATTTATCGCAACGTTACGTACGTCTATATATATATATATACTTTACGCTGCAAACGTCAAGGGTCGTTAACACTTCGTTTATACCTGTATATATATATATATAGAGGAGCTCTGCAACTTTTTTTTACTCGTTTCTTAATCCGCTGCATGCGTGCAAAGTGTCAAAAGTAATTCTACAGGTGCGGACTGTAATTTTCATACGAATAAATTGATGATAAATAAACCGTGTCTTTACGGTTCAGATTCACCGAGAAGATCATAAATAATATCGTGTTTCATACAAGGTGGTCTTCATTGATTTTCACTAATTTCTAATTTTTGAATCGACGTTTTTATATCCGGGAACTCTGCAGCGTGAGGCGAGAATTATGCAAGAAACTTACGCCAGTGTTATATACGCGTGTAGAGCAATTACAAAGGAAAGTCAGACAAGATAATTTTTCTTTATGCTTGCAACAAGTGCATGTGTGCATATGCTTCGGGTAACAAGCATAACCGCCTTGTGCCAATTTGAAATTTCGCCATTGCTCGCGTACATTGAGAAAAATTTCATTTGTTACAGTAACTAGAAAAATTGAGTAAAACGTTGAAAAAAATGTTTGAATATTGTTGGAATTGCGAAAAACGAGGTACGCCTAAACATTTTGCGCTATCGTCGATCCTTTTTTGGTTGTTGCGACGCGAAATCAGTTTCTAAGGTTTAGTCTAATTGTTTAGTTGAACAAGGCTTCAACGTCAATTTATTCTCGCACGAGCGTTAAATTTTCGCAACGGTTGCAAGAAAATCTAGCAACAGTCATCGTAATGAGAAAGAATAGTAACGGATACTAGAAAACTAATTTTCATTTTCTACCTAAAACTATATTTTTCGATTTTGGTAAAAAATAAAAACTCGAAACGATTTTCCGATGTGGTTGTACAGAAAATCTTTTCACAATTAATCCCGACGAGTCGAGCCGTGATTCAGCCGAATTCCCTGAGATTTTAACTAACTTCATTAAGATTATGCTTATTTAATCGCATCCGGATTATCATGATCAATTACAAACTTGGACGAACTTTGATCTGAATTTAAGAAAAATACATACTCGAGACTTAATCGTAGTGACACCTGGTATTTTTCCAAATTATACATTATCAATCTTCAATATTTCTGTCACAAATTGTATCGCAGTAATTTTCCATCGTCTGCCGCGTATAATTCCAGTAAATTAGAAAGCAGGTGCGAATAATTCCCTTTTTTACTTTTTTCAATACCGTATTAATTAACAATTAAAACGCTCCGGTCGTATCACATCGTATACACACGTACGTATAATCTAGGATACACCGACCTGTATTACAAAAAGCTTCAAGCCCGCACGGAAATAAATGAAACGTGCGTTTTCCTTTTGAGGTATTTGTACAGCAGATCATACAGTGTGAAAAATGAAGCGTATATATGGTTTGAGCGTAAAATATACACGATGATCAAGTAAAAACTGGTCACGTAAGCACAACTCGATGCCAAAAAGTCAACGGGACAATTTGCCGGATACGAAAGTATGGTTTTATTATAATATAATAATGATTTCGTCGTTTTCCTGATAATATTTTCAAATATTACGACGGTTTTGACACTAACGAAATTAACGCCCGAACTCAATGTTTCCCGTTCACCGGCAACGTCGATTATCCAACGGTGTACAAAACATAAACCAAATAAAATAACGATACAAAACGAAAATTGTGAAGAAAAAACGATCGGAAAGAAAAAAATTTATTTTGTAACGGGAAATTGGGAACAAAATTTACTATAACCACGTTTTTTGATTAGGCGCAGTGATTTTGAAAAAAGAAAAACAAAAACACTTTTATATTACGGTGGAATTGTTATTTCATGTTAAGATAATTAGTAACGACACTGTAATTCCTAAGTTTTCGTTTTTCCATTATTTCCGAATTGGTCCCATTTTTTATACATCGGGGTGTGGAGGAGGAAAAAAAGAAAAAAAAAACCGGAAACGGAACACTCGAAGCAGGGAGGATAAATTCCTGTATAAAATACCGATCGTTATCTTACATCAGCGTTCTTGAGATGCTTTCCGCTCCTCGCAGGTTACGTGATTAACGGCTTCATTAAGCACGAACAATAACAAGCCGCATGCGCGTAATCAAACTCGTATAGGTGGGTACCTGCATTACAGGATGCATTATAATGCACAATGGCGGAGCTGAGAGGAAAGTCTTTTACGATCGTTGTAATCTGGGTTTATATCATATCCTACAAGATACGCGGTGCTCGCAGATATTGCGCAGAGTCCGCAGGCTAATTCCGCTTATATGCAAATATTCAACTATCATTCGGTCAACTACGAATATCACACTGTTTTGCACATGCGTGTGGGAATATTGGTATAATATAATATATTGCGCATGTCAGATTGTCAAAATTCAAGTCGAAAATATTGTTCGAAATGACGAAATAAAAATGCTGTCCAAGTTTCAGCTCTTGATATTAATATTTAAAGTTTCCTAATCGCGATTTTCTACTTCTCGTTTAAATAACGTGGGAAAAATTTGCTTCGAACTTTGGAATTTTATAACTCGTCGACGCATTGGTCGATTCATAAAACCAGAACGCATTTTTGCAGGGAATTGAACGGTCTACAAAAACGGTCTCTTTACATTTTATGATAAATCTACTCTTTCAAAAGTTATTTAAGGTCAAAGTTTTAAAAAAAAAAAAATGTCACACGTCATTTAAATGAGAAACAAAAAATCGCGATGAGGAATCTCTAAGTATTAATATTAAGAGCTGAAACTTGGATACCATCTTTTTTTTTATCATTTCGAACGATATTTTAAATTTTTTGATACAATCTAATGTACATAATAATATATATATATATAATAATATAATATATATAATAATAATATATATATATATATATATTGTTCCTACAGAAAGAAATTTGAAGAATGTTGCGTGTATTTGAATCAGAAATTCTTTGATACAGCGGTTATAAGTATAAGCGAGCGGAGCTGTTTAAAATTAGCTTGAATATAACGAGATAAGACGAAAGAAATAGAGATTTGTATTTCTTTTTAACAAACGTCGCAACACATGGAAGAGAGTGAAACTTGCGTTAGCGGACGAATAATGTATGGCTAAATTAGTGATAGAAGAAGAGGAGGACGAAAGATTTAGTCTGCATCGAGATTTAATAGCGCAGTTTGGTAGTGTAAATATTATAAAAAAATTTTAATATTACTTGGACGTAACTCGTTTCGGCGTAAATTTAGGTTATTATAAAAAGCACGATGTTGTAGCTGCTGCACACGAGCTGCATGAATCGCGGGTTCATCGACTCTGTGGAATTTGGTATAACACTGTAACCGATGCGTGTTATTGTACGAACAACAAAAAATAAAAAAAAAAAAACAGAAAAAAAAAGAAACTAAAAAAGAAGATCGGCGAAAAGTTGGGTAAATTAATAATTATCTCGACAAAAAACTGTCAAGTTGAAAAAATTTCTTACTATTCTTAGACATTCCTTTTCTTCTTCTTCTTCTTCTTCTTATCCGGTATAATCTTGTATTAATCGCGAATCGAGAACTTGAGAAGAGGGACGTAATTTACGTGCCGAGGACAGAGAGAGGAGACTGTAAACACGGTGGAAACGTGACTCTGGATTATCGCGAATGCGATTATGCAAAATTGAGTTTTGCTAATTCTCCATCTCGTCGCTTTTCTTATTTCGCTAACGCGTTGTTCTCTCAGTTCTCGGTGACTAAGGTGATGATCTTTGAAACTGCGAAGGAGAATCAAATGTAATCTTGAACCTCGTACCTAGATTCTCCATTTTTGCATCGTTAAAAAAAAACGTCGCAATTATCGTCGTCGATCCAGCATCGTAATCTCAGTTTAATTGGTCGTTTGACCTTTGGTAATCAGTGTGATATACAATTATCGACAAAGCTCGACGAGTTATTAGTTTAGTATTACATTTAGTATTACTATATTATATATATAGTATTAATTGACCAAGATTAACGGCAGGATTAATCGTGAAAATATTTTGCAACTGACGCAGCAATTCTTCTTCTTCTTGCTGGTTAGTTATGAAATTATTATTCTTTATAATTTGATAAGATGGTTTGTTTTTAACGAACTTTCAGAAAATCGTATAACTCTTTAACCGTACCTATACGATAATTGAGGAGCTGCGAGCTTGTTTTAAAGTTTCGCCTTTTTTGCGATCTTTATTGCAAACCGGTTTTACTATGATGAATGAAAAATGAAGAAAAAATATGAAAATTGTGAAAAAAACGTATATATATACACACATATATGCACGAGTGTAAAAAAAACCTTGCCGCACACGACATCGTTGAAGAATTCGACAAATTTCATATGAGATTTTGAAGCAACGCTGAAAGAAGTTTAATTTCCGGTTACCGCTCAGTCCTTAACTATTTTCATTTTTTACGATGAGCGGTTCAGAGAAAAAAAAAATATTTCAAAAGATCCGTGATTCGTTTTTGCTCATTGTCAGAGTCGCGATTTCACGCCGCCGCATGTCATGCAAAATTGCACACTCGATAGTATTATAATACATATATATATATATATATATATATACATATATATATATATACACACACATATGTATACGTAGGCATGCGCGTGTGAGAAAACAGGTTGCTGGTAGTTATAGGTCAGCGAGTGAACGTGATCAAAACTGTGCGGAATGCGACGATGGCCGGTTGGTGCAGAATAACGAAGGTGTTTGCGTGTCTGTATAATATCGACGCACACTTTTAGCATCCTTGGATCACGTTCCTTATTGATTTTTCTTCACTGTCATCTCGTTGCTCCTTCTAATTCGCTCGTTTATTTTTCTAATTATCTTTTTTTTTCCCCCCCTCATTCACCCGTCTTCGATTCTCCTTTTATATTGTCTAATAATTGCCTTTATTCGAACCATAATTTACCCTATATACATGTTGGTACATTTATATATATATATACGTATATATGATCGAACGTGATTTTTTAGCCAGCGGCGTAAAGAGAAGAATTTGAAAGGCGAGCAACACGACGGATTTAATTCATTTTATTTATTTCTTTTTTTTTTTTTTTTTTCTCTCTTTCAGTCATTTTTCTTACCTGATATTTACGTAATCTTACGCGTAACATTGCTTCTTATTACAGTATTATATAGACAGAATAATAATCCATGTGTGAAATTTATACTCTTTTCAAATTATCCGTGCGACACTTATAAATAGTGGAAAAAAAAAAAAGAAAAAGTTTAGCATCAAAGTTATTTTGTACCAAATTCATTTTCAATTAACGTTGTCGGAAATACAACGAGATTCGTAAATTCGATAACCTTTCAGGAATGTTTAATTCGATCCCGTTAATAACAACTACGAAGAAAAAAAAAAAAAAAAGAAAAAACAAAAAACAACACATATTCGCTAAAGGCGAAACCTTTTTTTCTTGGTTGTTAATCGACGGCGTAAATGCGGATAAAAAACTTGCCCTGAAACTATACGTGCGATAGATGTATAAATCTTGATGTTAGTTTTTTCCCCTGACGTTTGGATCGATTATCGACTCTGACAAATGACCTTTCCTAATTATTGTTTAATACAATTCTCATTTTCTGTATATATATATATATATATATTTATTCCTCTTATATATACCGATAGCAATGCAGGTTCAAGAAACTTTCAAGAAGTTCGAAATTTTATACACCTCCCTGCCTTATTTTAAGCGGGCATCGTAATTTTCGCTGCGCATGTTTAGCCTAGGTTTAACCTGACCGTAGTAGGTAATTAGTTAACATGATTTTGGTTCTTGCGATGATCTGTACAAACCGACGAGTGGGTTTGAAATAGCTGTTACAGAGATGGAGATAAATAATCGTCGTTGAAATTTACGTCGTTCGTTATTCGAACGATCAGATCCTTCAGTTTTGAAAATTAACCGAAAACTGTGGGAATCGGATAATTTATGGTCGGTTTTACCGATTTACCGTTGATTATTAAATTCCTTTACACGATACTTGCAGAGATACATTTTGTTCTAATTCGAGTTGAAATTTATGAAAATTTACTTATCCCAATATCGGTCTTGTATACGCGTCCATTTTCAATTTTCGAAAATCGAAGTGTTCAATTCGGATGATAAGATCGTTGTGAATTTAATTTGAATGAAAAGTTTTTTAACTTTTAAATTAGCAACCGAACTCTTCCGCATTCGGAAAAATCATCGCGTGTCTCACGCAATTCTTCTATCGTGTAACAATATCACCTGTTACTCAACTGTCGGTAATATTCAATGAATGCAATATATCGCTTTAGGTATTTAACCGGATAATAATAAAAGAAAACTTTCACCGAACCTCGGTAATAGATATTACAGGTATTACAACGTGATTGTCATCGATGTATGATTGTTTATTTTTTCTTTTATTTTTTTTTCTCTTCACTTCTTCCTTTCATTCCAACGTTGATAGGAAAAATTGCTGCAAAACATTAACCGTTACGTGATTTTCGGTATTTGAAGAAAACGACGTGTATGTAATACACGATATAGGTACAGGTATGCAATATACAATCGGTTTCTTCTAACTACCGAACGGTTGTTTCCTGTGAACGTAACGATTTTCGACCGAGGTTTTAAAAACCCAGAGATTATCTCTCTGCGTGTACAATTGGTGTAATTACCGTCTGCCGAATATGCCGTTAATCGATTAAGTGCGCAAAATTAGAGATTACAATACGCGTTTGAAATACATATTACAGTTGCGGACAAATTTGAAAATAAAAAGAACAAGAAAATTGGCGGTACTGATTTAATATAATCCTTTTTTTTTTTTTTTTTTGGCTTTCATTCTTTCCTTAACTCTCTTTGATTTTCTCCGTCTCTCTTATAATAATATTAACTATTCATAAAGGATGGTACAGTTCAATTTGTGAAAAATTTATAATATCGAAGACTGTAAGAATCGAGTCTCGGAGAATAATTTGAACGCTTCTTGCGAAACACGTTAGATCTACGTTGGTATACAATAAATATCTACTGTAATAATAAACTCGAGAGTTGTAGACTGACCGCGAAGGAAGTGAACGCCTTCACCGGCAACTGTAACGATCGTTTCACGTGGTATAATATATATATATATATATACATATATATATATACACGCGTGTGTCGATTAGATATATATCGCGAAAACTGAACGATCGACTTTCCAAGCTCGCAGAACTTGGGTGCACGTATAGTTATCGGTAATTTCCAGTAACCTAAGGCGAGCGATTAAATTCGATTTCACACCTTCGAGTTAACTGAAAGTTAAATGAAAAGAAAATAAACAGATCTCACGATCCAAAAATCGCTAGGTATAATACAGGAAATTGTAGCAGAAATTGAATTAATCCTCGAATAGAAATGAAACGAGCAGAAAAAAATGAAGACTTGTTTTAAGTTATTTGAAAAAGTGTACAAAAAGAGAATTTTACAATTTCGCTAAATAACTATAAATCTGACCAAGATCTAAGGTAGACGAAACCGAAGTAACTAGATTCGTCTAAATCGATTCATCGGTTTTTGACTTACCGTCGTACGAAGAATCGATATATTTGCGATCATGAAATCTGTACGAGTTCAGTAAATTTTGACGAAAATCTAATCAGATCTAAGACACAAGTAACCGCATTGCTTGAGACGCTGTAATTGATCAAAGGTTTAATTTTCGAAGTGACAATATAAAACTTACCTTCTTCTTTGGGGAGTACAAAAAAAAAAACGGCGCTTGACGAAAAAATATGAAACATACAGTTAGAGAGAGGAGGAATCATGTATAATTACAAAGTTTGTGGGACAAAATTTTTTGAAAAAACGAAATGCAGATCGAACGTCAAATTTTCATCATACTGAAGTTAGTAACGATTCATGCTGAGTAAAAACCGTTATTAAGCAATTTTGAAATTTTCTGAAATTCGGCAAACCGTAATAAAACAAAACACACTCATAATTCGAATTATTAGTTTCCAAAAAATCGGGTTTCCGGTCTATATGTCTCTGAACTAAATTTTCCCGGACTTAATTTTCCGGGCAAAATCTTCCCGTACAATTTTTCCCGGCTAATAAAAACCTCTAGGATAATAAATGATGAACAAACATACCAAGTGTGCGAAAAAAAACTAATGAAATTAAAATTTTTTTCGAGGGGAATCGATTCCGGGGATCGTACACTGAGAAAAAATTTCATTTGTTACAGTAAGTAGAAAAATTGAGTAAAACAGGTATCGTCAAAAAAACTTTTTTTTTTTGTCCGGGGTGAATCAATCCAGAGAAATTTTCTCCCTAGAATCATAAAAAAATCATTGTAAAGTTAAGAAAATCGTATTTCTGTCGTTTTTTTTTTTTGTTCTTCTTTTTTTTTTTTTTTGCAACAACGTCGATAACTCGAACCTCGCAACTTTTTCAATCTTCGTCGAGCATCGCACGCGATTCATTGTTAGTCTCGTAATTTCTACGACACTCCGTATACCGATTGGCCAGGATATACAACGGAGGGGGCGTCGCGACGCCACGCATGGCACTCGAAGGCTGGCTGGCCGGATAGCGAGAGTGGAATCCAGCCTTGCTCACAACTAAACTCTACTCAGTAGGGCAACGGCTCGCGCGCAGGCCGTTCGCTCGCTTTGCTCGCTTCGCGTTTACATTCCCGTAGCCGAAAATCCCCGACCTACGCAAGTGACGCTGCTGCTGCTGCTGTTGCCGAGATTCCATCGGCTACCTGGACCCCATTTTGCTCCTTTTCTCGAGTCAATTGAAAAAAAAGGATCAGCTCCTGGTTCAGGATTCTGAAATTGTGTGCCGTTATTTTATCAACCATTTTTTCTCATCCTTTCTTCGAACACACGTATCGTCGTCGTAGCCGTTCGATATCGCGCAGTGATTGATTTGTGATCGTTAATGTATGATGTTTGAACAAATGAGTTTGAAAATATCGGCAGTCATCGCTTTCGTCCAAAGTGCGGATTTCACGTAGTTATTGGATTCGGATGGTGCTGTAACTTCTTCTTCTTTTCCTTTTTTTTTTTTTTTTCCTTCTTATGACACTAAAGCGACGTGCGCGAGTTTTGTATTGAGCAAGAATCGAACGACAGCGGTCGTCGTGAGGTTGTTTAAAAAACAAAAAAAAAAAAAAAGAAAAATGCGATAACCCGGCAGACCCTGAAGAAAACGAACGATGTTTTATCTGTCTTAGGCAGCGAGGATAAGTGATCCGCATCGAATCGTAGAAGAATATAGCAATTAGTAAAGAAAGTTGGACTATTTATCGTATCGTACACGGAGTTGAAAAATTCCAAGCCGTTGAAAAGAAAAAAGCACGTGCAGGGGATTGGTTTCGGGCTTTTTTTTTTTTTTTTTTGAATGACGTCAAATTTCGTCTATTTCGGATGCTGGTTACCGAAGAGGAAGCTGCTGGGAGCAGTGCCAACGGCTGTCGACTGATAGCCGTAAGGCGTTGCGTCGATTCAGTCAGCCGCGATCGTCGACGCGAAGAAGAAGAAGAAGAAGAAGAGGAGGAAGAGGAGGAGGAGGAGGAGGAAGAGGAAGACGACGAAGAGGAGGAAAAACGACGGCAGGAATATTCGAAAAGCAATCCGCAAATCGCAAAGCGCGATGCTCGAAACAGTTTTTCCGCACCTCCCTCGATCCGCCGAATTGGCGAGACGGTTGTGAGGCGTTCCAATTCTCTCGAGATACCGAAGGATCCACTCCATATTTCCTCGTCCTGCTATTATCCTTTGCCCGCTTCCGGCATAGCCGAGAAAGTCGAAGCGATGCGGTCCAGCGGCGTAGCCGGCGTAGACGAGGACTCCGGATGCGTCCTGCTTCGCGTAAGGAATCTCGATCAGACGCCGAGGTCTCAGGGTGGAATCATCGCTCGACAGGACGAAAGGGCGACAAGGAGGGACAGGGAACGCGCGAGACTTCTTCGACGACGTAAAATCGCCGGGAGATCCGCGTCCGTTCCCAGACTTTATCAAGTGAGTTCGTATTTAGAGTTTTTCTTTTTTTTTCTTTTTTTTTTGCCATGTTTCTATCGAGTGATGATTATAATTTAAAAAAAAAAAAAAAAATAAAGAAAAGAAATATCGCAACGGTGCAACGGAATTTAATCGGATTGGATTAAACCTTGAGTTGAACTGAGAAATGAGGTTGGCGAGTGGAGGACTGTGTTTTAAAAAGAGACAGTCGCTTCATTAAGTATTAATCAAATTCACGCTATTGCTAATAATTATAAGGTAAATTGAACGTTGTTTGCCGTAAAATGTAGATGGGCGTAAAAATAATTGCAAGATTGTTAACTAAAATATGGACATCTTATTTTTGTTTCGATATAATAGTTTGAAATTTTTTTTAAATCCAATTGCTTTCTTCGATTTTGTTCTACGATGGCTTGTTTTTTTTCTCTCGTCGTCGAGAAAAATATTTAATATCCGCGAGTCTTTTTCGACAATATTCCGTGTAAAATTATATCGTTAGAAATTTATACGGTCTTTTTCTATTAAATTTGCGTAAGCTAATATAACCGATAAAACAAGTCGTCGCAGAGATGAGGAAAAAAAACTTGAATACTAAATTATTACTGCAAAAACTTTTTCGTTATCAACAACGTCGTTTGTTTACTAATTAATCGTGTACAAATTGTTTGAAGCTCTGCTCGAGATATTTTCTCGAGCTAGTCGGTTGGACGCATAGTTGATGGAAAAAAAAAAAATAAAATAAAATAAAAAAACTGACGCGTACAATCGTTATAAATTACAACCGATAAACTTGTCGGTGGGTAATAAATACTCGATTGTTCTTATCTAAAATCTAACTATTAACGAATATTAGGTAAGAAAGTAAAGAAAGTCAGTAAGCGTGAACCATTCTGTTTAAAATTTTGAGTAATAGATCGAGAAATTGACGTTGAGGTTGTCGTACCTAATCGCGAATTTTCAGTTACGTAGTTGGCTAAAATTATTAAAGAAAAAAAAAAAAAAAACGGAAAAGAAAGAAAATCTCCAATACGAAGGATTATTTTGTACTTGAAGAAAAATTAAGATTCTTGATATCAATTTCACGTACACAGGTATACAGTTATATTATTATACATGTGTAAGCGTATAGGTACGTACGTCATAGCTTGTTATAATAGTAGAAGCTAACCGCGAGATGAATCTTTGGGCCGGGAGTTGTTTATTCTATTATTTAATTGGCTACACGAACTTCGAATGGTTTATCCGTCCTATATCTTAACGTCTGTTCGTCTCTGCGTTTCTACGCGCAGAGGTATGGAGGGATTATTTACGCCCGTGATCTTTCTTACAAACTCTCCGTTTTCTGGCTATATTTAAAACCTTGAAGAGCTTGTGAATGCAGCGGCGACGCCAAGCTTATATACGCGACGCCTTCTCCTGTGGAATGCGTACGTTTATACCTAGGTAAATATATACAGGTATATATTCATATACACATGAAACGTTGCGTCATTCCCGCCATCGCGAGTACGATGATGATTATCGCGATGATGATGATGATGATGATGATGATGATGATGATGATGACACGCGAAAGGGTGCTAAAGCGACGGAAATTAAAAAATCACGTGCAACCGAGTGAAGTCGCTAATTAATTTAAAAGAATTTTTTATTCATTCGATTTAATTTTTTTTTTGTTTTTTTTTTTTTTTATAGTTGTTTGTTGTTTTATCATTAACGCATATGTAACATGTCTACCCGTATAATCGTTCCTCTTGCATCAAAAAAAAACCCATTATAAACAACGGTGCTGAGAATTTCGTGTCGTCTCGATAGCGTATGAAAAGAAAAACAACCATACGTGTGTTAAGGATGAATCGGCCGGATCGTCTGAATCAAAGATATGAGGAGAAGAGAGATGACTGTTTTTAAAAATATTCCAGCAATTTTATATCCCCACAATGACGGTTAATACGAATGAAACGAGACGTTTCTACCACGTAACAGAAATTAATTTAAATTGATTCGAATAATGCAATAGTAACGATTGAATGTTTCGAGAATTTGAAAATAGATAAAGATGTTGTTTCTCACGCATTTTCACCGTAATTGACTCGAGTAACCTTGCTGAAGATTGTTTAAACGTTCACCTTTCTTTGATAACTTTTGATTCGGACGGTCCAGACGATTCGCACTCAAGTTCGTTGACTCTTTTGCATTCGGAACGCGACATCTGTTAGAGAAAGAATAAATAAATAAATAAGAAAAAAACAACATCGAAGACAAGAGACGAGGTAAAATTTTGTTGAAATTTTGTCTACACCAAAAGTGATGTGGTCCGATTTTCATTACGCATTGCTCAGAGGTAACAAGAGAGACTCGAAGGTATCGGAATCTGCGTCTCACGTTCGAGGAGAGAGAAAGAGAAGGAGAGACTGGTTTCTTGTGCGAGTGGAAATTTGC
This sequence comes from Neodiprion pinetum, assembly GCF_021155775.2. NCBI lineage: Eukaryota > Metazoa > Arthropoda > Insecta > Hymenoptera > Diprionidae > Neodiprion > Neodiprion pinetum. Next base: position 5,324,685 of record NC_060233.1, read on the forward strand.
ATACCTATGTAGATTTAAATCACACCGCGTTGACGTCACTGTTATAATAACCGAGAAGAAATAGCTTCATAGGCGTTGTACGTAGGTATATATCGGTATATTTTATTTCATTCTTGTCGACAAACGCGACGCGTTTTAGCATAAGAAGGTTTTTTTCGTAAGCCGATATACCCGCGTCTCCTTATCTCGACATCTCGTAAAATGACGCCTCCACCTATTCGAAATGTTGGGTTTCGTTCTCTCGCATTTGTAATATCTTGATCATATTTTTTTCGTAGAATTTAAGCCTTTCAAAACTTATTTTACAGTATAGAATCCAAAAAAAGTTCTAAAGATGTGACGGACGAGTTGGTCTGTTTCGTTCCCATTAATGCATAAAATTTTGATACAAGTACAGTTCTTGTATTGTTAGAATTGTTTCGGCAAAAAAGTGTACAAACTTTGCTTCGAAGGGAAGATTGAGAAGACTTTCTTTTTTTTATATATATATATATATATATTTTGGCCGAAAGATCGTTTTACTTCAATATAACACGAAACAAATTATATCCATAAATTACACGGAAATGATACATTATTAATATCAACAAATATTTTTCCCCCGTTCCGAACTGATTGTAAGAAATAAAATATAAAAAATACGAGGTCTCTTCGCAAAAGTCTTGGAATCTTTCAGGCAAAACTAGCTGTATTATTATAAGAGTTTCCTACAACCAGCGTCGCGTAAATTTTGTACAACGTATACCTGTGTATGTAAACGTATTTATCAAGGTGCAACGGCGTGTTCGGATAATTGATTTCCCGAGGACGATGACGAGGTTCGGTGAAAATATCACTCGGCTAACTTATACAGTCTGATTGTCTCTGCATTCAATTAGGGATAGAAAGTCAATGGGATATACGTGTTTCGGTCAACCCAAATACGTCGTCAACTACATCCTCGCATTCTCTCGGCGTACGTTTCACCTGTAACGGAAATAGGGCGGGGTTCGAGTTCCGAATTTGAAAAGCTCCGAAATCGTCTAATTCAGACTTATTTGCTGGCGAAGCTTGAAGTGGAGGAATGAAATTTTGATGAAACAGCAATGTTTCGAACGGTCGGAAAGCCGACGCGGGTCAAAGTTCCCAAATGCAAGATTACGAGAATTCAAGTTACGGTAGAGCAAAGTTCCGAAAGAGAAAAATTATGAAAAATAAAGTTTCGACGGAGTGAAATTCCAAAAATTGAAATATACTCGCACAGCGTAGTTTACTCCACGAGAGGGTGTAAAAAATTTTTAAAAAAAACTGAAAATCAACACTACCAGGATTCCGAACGTAAAAATATCAAAATCCAAAATACAGAAAGATCAATTTTACCGAGACATTCGAAATTTTTAAGTTTTCGCACTTTCGGAACTCTGACTTTTTCGGACCATTCCCAACTTTGATGTGATCGTCGAAGTTCGATTTCTTTACTTCAAGTTTCGCCACCAAAAAAAAAAAAAAAAAATAATCGGTATTCAGCGCTTTCGGAACTTTTCAAATTCGAAGTTTCAACTCCGCCTCAAGCAAATAATAGCGATCGGTCTCTGTGCAGAAACTGCCGTAATACGAGGCTCGCCAAAGAGCGGCCAAAGAGACATCATCAGGTGAGAAAATCGTTGAATGGAATGGAATTCAGGCCAGAAACCAAACATGTGTAACAAACACATCCGCAAATGCGACACGAGCATTACGAGATTGGCACGATTAGCTAATGCGAAATCGAAACGTACACAACATCGGAGTATATTTGCCCAACGTGAAAGCTGACGATCTCTTATTCGTCACCGCACTCTGACAAATTCTCGTTCAAACGTTCTTGGATTTTTATTTATTCCTTATTTTCTATTCCATTATTTATCGTTTGCTCAACTTTTTTTTCATCCGCGGTTTAGGATGTCCGTTATGAGTTTGGAGAGAATTAAAATCCTCGATTAGCCATGCCTTATGCAATTCGATTATAACATCCAAATCATCATCCGTTCATTCTCTGTGCTAAAAGATTGTAAACGCCGTTTTTTCTCCCTGGCTCTTACCGTTAAAATCGAGTTTCAATTTTCTATTCCTCGAACTTACGGATTTATTTGCGCGAATGTGAAGATTGAACTGTTGAAACACGATCAAATATCGTTTTAACATTGACCCCAAAAAAATTTAAAAAAACGAGATCGTTTCAAAAAATTAACTCAATACGAACAATGATTTTATTCCTTTCAAAGACTAAAGTCCTGAATAAAGTTTGAATCTTGCAAAATCGCTGACCGAAATGATTACTCAGACCTTGATTGTGAGAAAATGAAAAATTGTTCTTTATCGACGAGTTTAAGGTGCATGGACACGTAATGATCGCTAATTGTGTAAGTGCTCCGTTGACACAGATATCCTTGTATCTCTATTTTCACACGCCTCGCATCGTCGTCACTCGCGCGGCTCTTCAAGTCCTTATTCTCATTCTTACATTCTTATTCTCGCTAATCTTTCGTAGACAAAACGCGCCTTCCTTTACACATTGTATATTGTAAATTGTAAATTGTAAATAGATGCGAGGCACGAGTTACGGATAACTGATTACGACCATCGATTGTGGTTATCAGTTTTTTTTATTTTTTTTTTAAATCCATTTTGTCACCAATTTTATCAATATAATAACAGCCCGCAACTCGTTGCAATAAAATATATAATGGGTAAAAAATATACCGCTGTTATATCTCCAGCAATAAATACAATTACTATAATAAACGGTGATCGAATACGCGTATTTTAGTAAAAAATAAAACAACGTCCTCGATAGAAACGTGATTTGGAGAAATAAAAAAGAAAAAAAGAAGGATTATTGAAACGGTGTAAAAATCGACGATAATAATCGTTGTTGCTACACGTTTGTTTATATCGCTTACAACTGTAAATGTATATCATCCAACGAATCAGTTCGCACCTACAATTATGTATAAAATTAAACATCGCGATATATTTTCTTGATAATTATAATTGTATCGATAGTCTCCGTTAAATCGTTACTTTGTTTAATTGGAATGTGGAAAATAGTTCGTTGAATATTTATGTCTGTAAATATACAGTTATAATTTGATTTACGAAAAAAAAAAAAAAAAAAATTAAAATTGTTTCAATATTTAACGCGAGTTGCGATTTAACCAGAAAATGATATTTAACGGTATCTAATTACGGACATAACTTTGTGAAAAGAATTTTAAAAATGACCTGATTTTTGGTTGATAATTAAAACACGAGGGCTTCTCGATTCGCTGAGGAAATTTATGCCGGTCGATACGACGGCATGAGAAATTACGCAAAGCTTGATTTACGTCGGGAAATTTTTATTGAATTGGGACTATGCGGGTGACCCGCGTGAATGTGACAAACTCGTAACGTAATTTCGCAATGCGGAATGGGAATTTGTTGTTATACGTACTTATACAGGCGTTTGAGAGGCTAGATGAAACTTTCTACAAATTCAATCGATAATTACACAAGTTTGTAACTAAAAAAACTGCGCAGATTCCTTTTTTTTTTTTTTATACTGTTTCTGAGAGGTTTTTACTCACTGAAAACAGGAAAAATATTCAAAAAATTCCATCAAATCAGATTTTTTTCTCGAACTCGTGTTTGCAGTTTCGTTTGGAGTTTAGAGTGAAACTCCCGTTTAACTCGAAATCTAGTATCCTATTCCTGATTCTAAAAATCCTCCGCAAAAATCATTTCTTACTTTCATTTAATACGTATTAGAGTGAGACTCGATAATAAATAGACACAGGGAAATAGAAAATGGAAAGCGGAAGCGTCTTCGGAGAAGTATAAAAGCAAAGAAGAAAAGGTTTCGTTGGGAAAAAAGACTGAACACGGAATGTCGAGTAAATTTCATGCATTTCAATCGTTTGTTCAATTTTACAAGATATATCGTTTAATTCGTTGTAACGAATCGGCGGTTTCTCAATTATTGTTACACTTTTTTTTATGCAAACCCCTCATATTTTGTAAAAATACCGTACACGAGGGAGGGATTTTTGGATTCAGCACACTCGAAAACATTCTGCAGACCCGTGTTATTGCTGAACGGGTACCGCACGTAACTACCTTATACCTCTCTCTCTCTCTCTCTCTCTCTCTCTCTCTCTCTCTCTCTCTCTCTCTCTCTCTCTCTCTCTCTCTCTCTCTCTCTCTCTCTCTCTCTCTCTCTCTCTCTCTCTCTCTCTCTCTCTCTCTCTCTCTCTCTCTCTCTCTCTCTCTCTCTCTCTCTCTCTCTCTCTCTCTCTCTCTCTCTCTATATGTATTTTCAGACATGACTCAACACCCTTTTCGGTCTGTTTCACTTATTATACACCTTAATTTAGCCTGCTAGCTACGGTGCAGATTTTCACCCGTTACTGAAATAACTCGTGGAATTTCATGCTGGTTTTCAATCCTGCGGATCTTTAATCAGCGATCGGTTATACGCGATTGGTTCCATAAAAATTCAGGCAACTTGCTTGTTTCACGGTGAAACGGTTCCATTGTCGTTGGCAGTCCGTTGTTTATAAGGGAAAATCCTTTTGTTGGTTCGAAAAACATTTAGATTTGGTAAGCTCAGTCAACTAGTTGTAAAAAGAACTCGATTCCCTTTAACCCTAAAACAAAAAAAATACCCTCGTCATTGATTCTTCAGTGACGAAAAAACAGCCGATCAAGTTCACTTCCCACCGTCGTTCAATTTCAGAGACCGGATAAAAAGGCAATTAGCAGTCGGACGACTGTATCGTGTATTATGTATAAATAATATAAAAGCCGGTTGATCAACGGTCCGTAAGGAATGAGGTGTACAAAACCAGTTCTCTACTTGCGAACAATCCAAGCCTGCAACTATAGGTATAATAATACCTCTTGTTTCACGATTTACAACGTTTTATTTCTTTTCTTTTTTTTTTCCTTGCCCTCTCCATTTATCTCGCCTCACGATTCGCTCGGATCGATTCAAAAGCGAAACCGAAAGGCTTAGGAACAAACGCCAAGGCTGTTGAGGTAGAAGTACGTCGGAGGATCGTCGATCGGTTTAAATATTGTATCGAATTAACGAACGTTGTTTGTTTGACAATTAAACAGCGAGGCGACAATATACGTCGCTTCTTTCTCTCACGGTCGAAACTTATATCCAACTCTTGAGCCGCGTAGACAAAACGAACGATATCGATCCCGGAAGTGAGCGATCGGAGCGTAAAAATACCACGATATTACCAGACCTTGGATGAGGAAAATTATGTTACAAGATTACGAACGTCCGAGGTTGAAAAAAAAAAAAACAAAAAAAAAGAAAAAGAAAAAATTAAAACCGATTCATGCGACTGCGTCTAAACAGCATCCGTGTGGGATTCGAACGAGATTCAAGAACCGGCGCCTTTCCATCACTCTCCGGATTGCGTAACGATCCGTGGAATGCCGATCGAGATCCCATGACGCCGTTCGCTAGCTCGCTTCCAGTCGTGTTCTCCAGGCTATCCTATTTTTCTATTTCTTCCTCTCCTAGTCGACGTCGTACGTTGTAGAACCGCAGGCTTTGGTCGTAACGACAAATTGAATCACTCTTACTCTCCTCTTGGAGTCGGTGCTCTTCCTTTTCGATCATCTTACACAGACGTTGTCTCATCTCTCGTGCTGTTCGCGAGTTTGACTTTTATTTATTTTTTTTTTTTTTTTTTTTAACATCCGTAATTGCACGATCAGCCAGCCAGTGTCTTTGCGTATTAATTATTATTCTCAACGCCGAATGATCGACGTTGTAATTCATGCGCGCATCTGGACCATAACCGTAACCATAATCGTCGCTACGAAATCGGCATCTGGCACTCGAAGTCGTTTTTTTTTTTTTTTCCATCAAATCGACGGCCGCATTATTTCCCACGTGGCCGAATGATCGAGCCGCTCGAATATTCGCTAATTGCAATTTGTACGTTGATATTCGCCTTGGAATATATGTATATGGGGCATCCCACGTAAAATTTGTAACCCATGTACCTCATGCCCCATCGATTTTTATCAGTTTTCACTAAGATGTTGCAAGTTACCCAATTACGGTCTCGGAATTGTATTCAGATTTTTTTAATCACCAATGAGATTTAAAAAAAAAAAAAAAAAATGAAAAACCAATTCAGAAAACCTCAATTTTAAGAGTCTGAGAAAGTTCACATTGACTTTTTAAGATTTAAAATATGATTTTTAACCACGACACGATAATGGGAACTCAATATTTACAATTTTTTTTTTTTGTATTCCCCGATTGAAACGGATCACTGAATCGTCGTGAAAATAATGCGATACCGTAATACATTTGGATCGAGGAATAGAAGAAAAAAAACCAATTCCGGCATAAAGAAACTAAAAACTTGCAAAAGAAGATAGCTGATATTGAGATCCCGTCATCGTGGCATGTTTAAAAATCATATTTTACCATCAAATTTTCAGATCTTAAAAAAGGGCGTTTGCGGAGTTGATTTCTGATTTTTTTGAAAAATTTAATTGGTGGTTGAAAAAAAAAATTGAAAAAAAATTCCGAGACCCTTTTGGGTCGGTTGCAACATCGTACGAATAAATGATCGGAACCGATTGAAGTGAGATACAACGGGGGTTGGAAATTTGACGCGGAATGCCCCATATACGTGTACAAGGAGTCTTACGCGGATAATGGAGAGTGTCTCCGGGCTTCGACCTTGACCGTAGGCGTTTTTAAAGCGTTGTTTACGTTGCCATTGGTTTTTGGGAACTAGCGTGTAACAGCAAAGAACCAGATCCGTGGATCCATGAAAGGTTTGCGCGCGGGTAATGAATATTTTATTATACAGGCGAGCGGTGTATTGTGGGTGATTTATGCAGCTGGGATTATGTAACGATCACGAACGAGGCGACAAGCGAAATATTCAAATAATACTCCAGCTAACGAGATAATGTAGTCGATAACTTTGTTATTTAGATTACCGATGCGTGCGTTATACGCAACTTTTTTATACCGCGTTGTTATACGTCGGTACCCACACACGTCACTCCAAGCCGAATGTGTCTCTTCTTCGACTGGTCCTCGGACGATTCGCGTCTCTGTTGAAAATTGAGGGTTGATCGATTCCGTTGGGTCAAATTAAATGTTATCCGATACCGAATCCAACACGCAACGAAATAGGTTTACCCGGAATTCTGTGATCGTGGCGTTCAAGAATTTAAATATCACTCGGCATTCGTCTAAAATTACTTTACATTAAGCTTAACGTTCACCCGGAATCGCCTAAGAAAACTTGGCATTCGTCTGAAATCACTTCAAGTTCGTCTCAACCACTTTCAATGATTTGGCCTTCGCTTAAAATGGCTTGGAACAACTTGGCATTCGTCTGAAAAGACTTGAAATTCATCTCAACCACTTCGAATGATTTCCCCTTCACCTAAAAGGGCTTCAAATCACTTGGCAATAATGCATGATGAGGGTGAACAGCTTTTCAGTGAAAATGATATTGCCCGTCCCGAGGTAACTCTCTGTACAGGAATGATGTGAGTAAAAATCGACTGTATATTCCAAGAGAGTGCTCTTACTAGCCGTTCAGGTTACGGACCGAAAACGAGTCGTTTCTATTCGAATCACGTTTAACCGCCCCGTTACTGCGTAACCCAACTGTGGGTGTACAAAAGTCGACGATGCTCGGCGAGGACGAATCGTGATGTTTGAATTAAGAACACACCGCACCGCTACACAACATCTTCAGCAGCATCTAAGGCGAATTAAAACCTGAGAGCCCGAAAAACGAAGCGAGAATATATTTTACCGCGTACAACGAAACTGGCAATTATTATATAGTATATTATTTCTGGATGACGTCGTCGTCTTGCGAAAAAAACATTATTAATATCAAGTATAATTTGCAATTCAGTCGCAGCTCTATAGACTAGCAAATTATCACTAGCTTCGTGCGGGGGTTCACGAACTGCTGATTCGGTGGCTTTTTCGGATTAAAACTTGCCTCGCATGCCTGACTTCTTACGCAAGAGAGAAGAATCTAAAAAAAAAAAAAAAATACTTGGTTTTTTCGTTAACCGTTACTTTTTTTTTTTTTTTTTTTTCTTCTTCTTTTTTTGCCGGTAATAACGAATTCATCGAAATTTACACACGATTACGAACGATTCGACGACCTCGCGACGACCTCGTCCGGGAAGATTCGAGGACTCGAGAAAATCGATTCATTCGTTACGTAATTTTGTCGAAATTTGCACAACGTTCGCTCAGTTTGTATATCGTACTAAACACGCTGATTTGGATGGGCAATATTATAAAATTCTTTCGTCGTTCAACGCGATGTATGAAATTTTCCGTTTCTTTTAGACGCCTGGCGTCCGTTTGTCACGCGTTGAAATTTCGGTCACGTGAAATCGACGAGTCCTTGGGGGACACGGACTTTTTTCTTTTTTTTTTTTCCTTTGCTTTTACCGTGTCTACACAGAATTAAACGCTCGTTGAATGTCGAATTGGAAAGTTCTAATCCTCGCCGAAAGATGATCGTATACAGTGATGAAAATCGGTGAAGCGCATTCCGACGCATCCGAAACATTCCTCCTCCCGCAGCGTGTATCACGTGTGTATTTAAGAACTATATTTCTAGCGCTTGCAATATCGTTGTACCGTAATGTTTATACGCTTATAAACTAAGCTTAAACACGCCACTCGGGATTAGATCGTTGAAATTTTAAACAATGCCGCATTCCTTCCGGTGAACCAGAAGTTTGTTTAGGTATAAAAGTTGCTGACTACGCGGTTCGGGTGCAGCGTCGTTATCGGTATGAGATTGACGAAAATAAACTGCCGAAAGAAGCCATTAGTCATAAAGAAAGACGGAGACCGCTTCCTAACCGATCGAACACAAGATTTCGATTATCGAGGTGAGAAATTAACTTTTTTACGTCGAGAACAAACAAAAAAAAAAAAACAAAATTGGCTTGAACTGACTTTTTTCAATTCAAATTGAATCCGAATAGAATGTAGAATCAATAAGTTGAACGATTTAGGTTTTATTAACTTGCCAGAAGTGGGAAAATGTGATGAAAAACTAGGTCTCAAGTCCTGGAAAACCTGGAATCGTCATGAAATTTTTACCCTAAAAAATTTGCGGCAAACCTAAAGATAAAGTTAAATAATGGAAATAGAGAAATGTCGAAAAAGAAAAAAATTAGTTGAAAATATGAAAAGCCGAAATGTACATAGAATCATCAGAAATTTAATATTTCGGATCTACTCGTTCAAGCTTGTTTTATTTTTCGTTTCAAAATTCTGTAAATTTCGCCTGAAATCTTTGAAAATTTAATATACCGCGAACCACGAATCCTAGGATGTTTCTATTCTTCTTCCGAACCTCCTCCCAAGAAAATTCTAATCATTTCGTAATTGCATTTCGGTCCCTAAATTTGTCCCGATTCCGAAAATAAACGTTAGCTAAAAGCAAACAGCGAACCACGCCCTGTTATTTGTTATAATAATCGGTGCGGGCGATGAGTGACCCACTGAACCAAAATAACCGGCTAGTTTACTGTTGGTTTTTCACTACCGGCAAAGACAATCGCCGTAAAGCAACGGGCAGGCGACGCGAATTGAATGACGAAAAGTTCTGACATCAATTTGCACTTTAACGTCGTGAATCGACAAGCGATTCTTTCCTCCAGTAACGATCGGCTTCTTCGCGTGAGTTATTCGAAGCACGTTAGGGTGTCAGTGTTTCATGCGCATCCTGTTTAGGCGATTAAACTCCGGGAGAAAACAATTAGCCTCTTTTTTGTTAAAGAGAGAGGGCGGGGGAAGGAATCCTCTGATATCGTGCGTTTAAGATATTTTTTTCTAAATAGTTTTTTTCCAAGTAAAAACTTGTAAGAAACTTTCATTGGCTATCTATATTTTTGGTTATTATTAGACGAGGAAGATAAATTTTACTACCGTCGTTATAATTATACTCGAGCTAATTGCGTCTCGGGTATATTTAAAACAACGAAACGAGCTCGAGATTACACAAATTATAACTTGTTGTTGTTCTTCTGTTAACACTGATATAGGTGCCGGAGATAATTACCGTGACATTGTTATTTTGTAAAAATATCGACGCGGTGTGAAAATTAAACGACAACGCTGCTATTACCGTTTTGATTTTTGACTCGTTCTATTTCTGAACGCACAGCAAGAATTTTCTGCAACAAAGACGTGAGAAAAAATATTATATCCAGCGATCAATGAACGAACGTTAATATTCACCCACTCTGCTGTCTTTGTATTCGTATAAGCTTGTAATTGAATTTGCAAATTTACTCTTTCACTTTCGAGTTTCAACTCGCGCTGTTACTAGATTTTCCGGTAAGACCTAGAAAACTAATTTTCATTTTCTACCCAGAAGTATATTTTTCGATCGTGGTAAAAAATGAAAATAGTTAAGGACCGAGCGGTAAAGGGCCCTTAAAATTTCTCTCATTGTCAGTGTCGTGAGTCTGATTTCATCTACCAATCGCGCGCTTACATCCGGTCGTCGTTTTTCTTCTTTCTTTTTATCCGGCGTATTTCTAATCGATCCCGATGTCGTTACATTTATTTATGCACATAATGCATCGAAAGAAAATTTTCACGCACACACGCCTAGTTTGCACGAGATGTTTAAAGGGTACACTTTCACTTACGGTCGGTTTCTCGCGATTAACTCGAACCGTTGAACCGTCGGTGAGACGTGAAAATTCCCCAGGCATTATATACATATATATACCGTTTGAAATTTGAAAACCGGTAAATTTGTGCGCCGATGATCGTTGTAATTTTGATTCTATTACTGTAGCTGTAGGCCAACTATCGAGAAATATGAATGACCGATTATCGTGTTCGGTCAATTTTACAGCGACTAGTAATTTTCGAGTTCGACGTTCACTTTCACCGTGAGCCGGTATGCAGCAGAACGATCGTTAAGACGGAAGTTCAAAGAACCCATCAGCGCGCTGAATTTCTGCGCCTAACAGTAAATCGTTCCTTTGACGTCTGTTACGATAAATCAAACAATTTTTAACGCAAAAAGAAAAAATGAAAAACTTTGAATTTCTTTTTTCAGCACCTGATCCAAAGCATTGTAACTTTGTAGGGCGTTGCTCGTCGTTCGCGCGGAGCTTTAAAACTTGAGCTTTAAATAATAAGGGCGTTTGAAGGACGCGGGGCAACCGTACGAATGATAAACCGATAACCATCCGACCTCTCTGTAAAATGCCAAGACTGTAACGGGCAAGTTGAATCAAACACGCCTACCTTTTTTTTTTCTATGTTTTTTACGGATTCCGTGTTCAAGGAAAATTTCGCACGCTTCGTAATAACGAAAATGGCACGTTTGTCAGGCCGCTGACTCTCTAGCTTTGAAATAATGACGAAATTCACCGAGTAACCTAATTGCATACCTCTCAACCTTGTTGTATATACTTACGTACCTCTCGGTAACTATACTTGGTCATGCAGTGCGTTTAACGCACTCGAGTATAAAGGGTGTCCAGTTAAAAGTGTCAAAGAAACCGACCGCAGTTAAATTTTCCGATTCAAATTCCACGTCCATTAATAGTTAAAATTCAACAACAAATTATTAATTCTGTATCATTCATTTTCTTAGCTGTAGATAATTTGCTTGCAAATCCCTTCTTTTTTTTTTCTTTAATTTTTTGTTTTCTTTTCGTTCTATACAGTGCAATAAAATTAATTCTTACATTACACAGCGTCGTTGCACGCACTTGTCTCTTCTTATGTTTTGTCCCAGTTAATTTGATAATCATCTAAACCTTCGCTAATAGAATTAATTAGAAAGTTACGCGGCACCGTGACTTGTGAGTTAAATCTGCGCTTTAAATGTGACCTATAATTGAACAATTTAATAACCGCTTGAGTATAACGTTATCGAAGAACCGGAAAACAGCGGCTATAACATTGTAATCGGAATTGCATCGTTAACTGGATGTATTTAAACCAAGAATTGGCAAAAATCTATCACGCAAATTTATACCGTTTGTGTCCTGTTAATTAATGACGTAAGTTTTCACGCTCGAACGCGTAAAATATATTTTCCTACCCGTATAATACGCCATAAAAATTTCTCGCCATATTAGTCACGAAACTCATGTATTGTTATTTACGAATGTTAAAATTAGCTGTGACCGTTTAATTTTCTTTCCTTCTCTTTCTTCTTTTCTTTTACAACAACATTATTTTACACTGCTTGGGAAGATGAATTGTCCACGAACAATTTACGTAACTCGCGGAGTCACGGCCTCGGGCGAAAATTGCCGAGGTATTTATTATAGCGATAAATTTGGAACCAAGGTTGATGAATAGAAAAAAAGATGTGCGATATTAAAAAAAAAAAAAAAAAAACAACAAAAAACGAAAATAGTGTTACACACAACTACAAGCATTGTAAAATTACGCGCACGACTTGGCCTTATTTCTACGTAAAATTTCGCATGCCGCGCAACTGAATCACAACGTCAATGATCCTGCAACGCTTTATATCATCACCCGGAGAACAAACGCATCTGTCAATTTCCAAAATCTATACCGACTCGTGTTCATCGTGCTTGTTGCAAAGCCTTGATGTCTTTGAGATGTTCAAAATTCGATAAAAGTTTGACTGATTTATCTTCTCGAAAAATATCTCAATCAAATTGACTCTCAAATATGTAGATCATTAATTAAACAAGGTTAATTACGCTCGGATTAACATGATCTTAAATACCGACTATGTGCGTGCGTGTGTGTGTGTGTGTACGTTTTTTTTTTTTTTTTTTTTTTTTTTTAATAAACAATCGGCACACGAGTACAATTTTCGTCGTTTATTCCCTCCCGGTTACACGATTGAAAGACATCTGTTCCTCTCGAGCAAATCTATTGTGCCGATACACGCGGCTCGTACCTTATTGTGTATAATACCCACTAGGAGCATTTATTCAATCGTCGTCGGTGCAGCGCAAAAGTGCATCACTCTCGATGCAGTCGTCGGGTAATTGGACAAGTAGAGGGAGCGAGGAAACGCCGGTTTCCAGTCCTTGTGATCTCGATCGGTCGCAGAACATTCAGACGAAACTTCATCCCGTGCACTCACTGCACTCTGCACGTGCGAATCGCAAAGTTCTCCCGATCGGATGCAGTAATTATTATTATTATTGTCGTCGTCGTCGAAGGCAGGGGCAAATAACGTCTGACCCTCCCCGCCAATTAACCTTTGTGCAATAATTGCAATGATTGGGTGCTATGGATTTTCATGTAACTCTACTCGTGCTGGGGGGGGGGACAGGGTTGAAGTTCCAAAAGCGCCTGATTACGATTTATTTGGTGGTGAAACTTGAAGTGAAGAAACGAAAAATTTGAGGAAACGACAAAGTTCCGAAATTTATGATTCTGATAATTCAAGTTACGATACAGCAAAGTTACGAAAATTAAAGTTTCGATGGAGGAAAGTTCCGTAAATTATAACAAAATATGTTCACACACTCGCCTGGTTTACTCGACGAGAGGGTGTAAAAAATCAGAATGATCAGGATTCCGAACGTAAAAATCTTCAAACAGTCTTTTTCAACGATACCTGTTTTACTCAATTTTTCTAGTCACTGTGAGAAATGAAATTTTTCTCAGTGTTCGCCCTTTCGGAATCTTGCCACTTCGTAACTTTTCGCTTTCGTTTCGGACCGTTCGCAACTCCGACGTTTCCTCGTAGTTTGATTTCTTTACTTGAATTTTCTCCGTGAATATATTCTAAATCCGGCACCTTTGGAACTTCAACCCCGCTCCATGGTGGGTCAGCCTCCCTTGCAGAATCTCACATTACAAACGGCGAAATTACAAGCCTTGGGTCAACGGCGAACTCGAATGCGATTTTATCCATTATTCCGACACCTGGACCTTAAACGTTGTTACGGGCCTTCGTAACTGTGTGCACACACTTCTCGATTTCTATTACTTAATGCCCCGTGCGTGAAGTGCCTGTCACTTGGGTCCATTGTATACTTTCTACTCGTGCAGCGGAAATATTTCATCAATTTCGTACAGCTTGTAATACAGGGATTAAATACACACCTAGGTACGTGTATACAATGTCGGCGTACAGCTGCTGTTATTATTATTATTATATACCCGATGAATCGTCGCATTTTCAAAGGGTCAGCTGTTCTCCGACTATGATCGAATGAACGCGCGTTTTTGTCGTGAAAATCATTTTATTCGATCGGTTATTTTACGTGTTCTTTTTTTTTTTTTTTTTTATCAATAGCTAATCAATACGTACGAAACTCGACAGTTTTTATTAATTTTAATCTATGATAATAAGTGTCCTAAGGAATTTTTAGAAAATCGCAGTTATCGTAGAGTGAAATCGAAATGAAACAACTAGATTTTCAAACAGTTGAAAAACGATTAAAAACGAAGCATCGATGTGTATAAGCTTTTTCTTACGCTTCCGGTATCTTCTATTTTGTCATTTTTAAATACATTCTAATAATTTGCAAACGATATGCGACTATCTGGTAAATAAATTAATGAAAAGTATCTATTTTTGGAGAAACAATTTTCTTAAAATTACATTTGTTAATTTTTTCTTCTTCGTCGAACGAATAGGAGATACTGTCCTTTTTCAACAAATATTTGTATCTGTGTGTGGGAAATTTCGCAAAATCGTAAAATAAAATATAAAATGTGAGTCAGGTATCTTTTACACGCGACTCGAATCGGCAGATTCGATGCAATGCGATAAACTACTTGCATTGATAAAAAACAAAAAAATCCCAATCGATCTTTACCACCGTTATAATATCTCTGTGCTAATTGGTCTTGATTCTCTGTATTTGGTAACAGCAGGTATGACTGTGCGATCGATTTTAATCCGAATTCGTTTATTATGTCTATATATGTATTTTCTTCTCGTTCTCTTGAAATTTTTTTACAAATCGACTTATAGCTTTTCCCATAGAAAATATTTCCTAGGTTGCGGCAACCTTTCTCTTTACCTTCTATATATCCATCCACCTGAGCCGAGATCTTTCTCTCCCGTTAAAGTTTCCCCCCGTACAAGATTGTCGTGTATAACCTTACCTTGCCTACCTGCAGTATTCCAGCTGATTATTCAATCATATACAGTGACTCGTCTACTGCAGCACGACGGTCCCGGATAATAAAACGCGATTCAATTAGGTTCGCTAAAAAAATTATTCAACTTTTTTAAAATAAAATTTAAAAATTATAAGAAGAAAATATTGTATCGAAGTATATGAAATTGAGAAAAAAATTGTTACATTTAATTTATAAATCATATGATTTTATTGAATATACACTGTGAGAAATTTTTAGTTCCGGTTTCCGGCTCAGTTCTTAACTATTTTCATTTTTTACCACAATCGAAAAATATAGCAATACAAACAGTTTTTTTCAACGATACCTGTTTTACTCAATTTTTATAGTTACCGTAACAAATGAAATTGTTCTCACTGTATGCATGACACAAATCAGCTGGAGATTCGCTCCAATATTCCGACGATGATTGAATAACACATTTTTCTCTCTCGAGGTTCGATCTTGCGATTAGCGACAAATTCCAATTGTAATTGCCGCGAAGCGTGAAACGTTGATCTCTATTCGTTCCTAGCTGTGCTAGGTACTTGCACGACAAAATCCTAAAGCGATTGTATCTTGGGGCAAAAAATATCGTGAGAAAATGATGACATAGAATCGTTTTGCTTCTCGATCGGCACCTGCAGGAGGAGAAAATCCCTGATTGACAAGGTGGTCAACGTCCAGGCGGAAAGTTAACGAGAGTTGAATGCGGACACGTCTTATGTCGCAATCGCTGCCTCGCATGGATTTATTTCAGTCGGAAAATCGCCGTCAGGATTCGCGAGATTTACCGCGAGTGAAAGTCACAGCTGTTTGCTTCTTCGTCGTCATCGTCATCATCATCATCATCATTCACATCTTCTTGCTCTTTTATCCGAAGGAAGGAACTTGCTGCATTTACATTGCGACAAAATTAGTGGAAAGTCGGTAATTAGCGACTCGATCCGAAATTTAGAAGATCTAAAAATGACCGTCCGTCGAACGAAAATCCAAGTTCTCCGATACAACGCGAAACATCAATCACGAGGAATGAGTTTCGATGCTCTCTTAGTTTCCCCGGAGACTTTGGAAGTTTCATTTCACACGCGATCATCCTGACCCGAAATTCTTTGTCCGAGTGAAATTTTGTACGGTATACGTCGAGCGTCCGACGAGGGAAAAGGACAGAGAACTAATGACTCTTTCACAAAGCTTCCTTGCTACTCGTTTGGCTGAATATACGAACACTTGAAAAGAAACGCGAGATTACGGTTCAGTGGCACCAATAATTCCTGCATCATAGAGGATATTACAGAGATCGGCAGTGTGTCCACGCAACTTTCCTTACCGGCATTCCTGTCGGTCAGCAACCCATACTTTGGATAATATCCCATTCGGCGTTGCCTTTCGATGATTGTTGCGACAGGAATCGCAATTTTAAGGTCAATTGTAATTACCTTAACGAGTCGTAACCGTCCTCACACTTGCTTTTTGAGCGTAATCGACGCTCACTAAACGGACCTTGTTTCCTCTTCATCTTTATTCGAACATGAGAACATTGTGTCTTCGAATTATCGAGTCCTTCGTCTCGAATAGTCCGGTCAAAATAGGTGTGAATTAAAAGTATTCGGGATATGACTGCATTTTTGTCTACAGGCTTTACCGAACCTCGTGAATTCAAATATGAAATCATTTTTGAACCGCATAGTCGCATGTTTCGAGAAAACAGCAAAATTTAACGTTTTCTACGTTTTCTTCAAAAACTGCTATCGATAGGTGAAAAATGACTTGATCATCGTGTATAGCGGAAAATTCTACATCGAATTGTGTCCTCATATGTCGGAAACGACGTCGGATTAACAAATTGATAAGAAAGAAATTCTACTTATCGACGGTATCTGGGGAATTTTAGTGACATAATTTCTTTTCTCTCAACTTGTTAATCCGACTCAATTTTCGACATACGAGGACATAATTCGATGTAGAATTTTCCGCTCTACACGATGGTCAAGTCGTTTTTCATCTATCGATGCCAGTTTTTCAGAAAACCATGAAAAACGTCAAATTTTGCTGTATTCTCGAAACGTCGATTTTGCAGCTCAAAAATAACTTCAGATTTGAATTCCTGCAGAGACACGAAAACCCCTGTACACAAAAATGTAGTCATATCCCGAATATTTTTAATTCAGACCTATTTTGACTGGATTACAATGATTTCTTACAAACGAACAACCGGCAGTGCACCTACGAGTACTCATTTTCTGTCAATTTCTGCGACGATGAGCAACCGATTTCGTCGACTTCGTTATGTCTTTCGTAAACGTCAGTCGGTAACCTTTGTGCATTTTTGCAAAACCATTTCATCTCCTACTCGTTATTATAGCTTTCTCCCGTAGCGAACTTTGCTCACTGCAGATGCACGCTCGAATTATAGATAGAGGTAGAAGGACGCTGCGGAATATGTTTTCTGACATGATTCAGCCCGACATAAACTTCGTGCTTTTAGCGAGAATTAGTTGGCAACTTTTTTTAAATTTTTATAAATTTTGAATAATTCGTACATGGTGAATACTTTACTTCTTTACTTGACGATTAGATTATCTAGATACTCTGAAGGATCCGATCAGTCTTGAATCCATTAACCTTTGTCTATCTTTACATGTTCTTTCCAATTATACTATAAATTGTTGATTAATCACCGAAGTATAAATTCATTTATGCATATTGTATAAATGATAATTATTTTACACGCCGATTTGTATACGTGATTTTAATTCGCCCACGTAACGAAACATTTGTTCTTGTATAATGAACGTGAGAATTAGACGAAACCGTTAATTTTGCTTTTTTTAACGATAACCAATAAAGGAAAAGTAATCGCTTCTAAATCCCACACGTCACGTACAGACACGAAAATAATCGTGCAAAACCTTCCGAAATGAAATGATGGAAACACGATTATTGTAAGCAAACTGGTTCACATTTCAAATAAAAAATTGAAATTGCTGTTGGAGTCGCGCAACACATCGCATGACGTGCTGTAAAATTCGTCCTCATTCCTTTCGCCTTTTTTTTTCCGTTAACATCGTTTCTTTTCTTCCTTTCGGCACAGGTGTACAATCTTTTACTTTTGCTACAGGCATACATTCATCAATCTTAGCAAAGTATATTATACATACCTATACGCGTATGGAAAGTTGTTCAGATTCTGAACGATCGTGTACGTTTGAAAATGAATTTGCACAATGTGTATGTACCTATAAATATAATACAGCAGATTTTTCTTTTCCTCGCTTCTAATTTCATTGCAATATACTCTCTGGTATATAATAACAATATGTCTGTTTCAATTAAACATGCCTCAATGTAATCAGACCTTGACTCAGATATCGTGGCTCGTTTTTATGTGTGTACACACGTTAACAAGTGAACGTCGAACGCATATTAGTCCAATGAACATGCTAATTTCTAGTAAATTGTATAGTGCGGTTAAATCGCAATTTCTCGAACTTTCGTCAAGAGACTTGGCGAATTTTAATCATAGCTTTATCGGTCTTAATTTTTCCGTAAGAAACAAATTCCATATAAACAAGAAAGAATTTCGACAAACAATTGCCGGCGTCCCCTTTGTTTATATATCGTAGCCCTCGTAAGCCAGCTTCAGCTTACATGTACGCCGGCACGTGTATTAAATTTACCAAATTCAATAACTACCCCAGCTTGTTTGTATCATATGGTTAAGTGCCTTTCACGCCCCGCACTTGGGCATTTTCACAATGCATTCGTTCATCCGTCGACTTGCATATAGATACACTATCTACGCGCACGATGGCGTGGAAATTGGGATTTATGGAGCCCCAAAAATAAAATATCCCCCCCAAGAGACAGAGAAAAGGGGGACTGGGATCGTTCAGCCCGAAAGTTTTCCCTCGTGCCGAAAGGGCGGCCCATATTTCATGCCCAAACCGCAACATGCGGTTTTCTCGCAGAGTGCAAACAAGACCCGCAAGTTTCATCCTCCCCCCCCCCCCCCCTCCTAAAAATACAATGTTTAATTTATTTTGATACTTTCGATTCTTCTCGGTGCTCTTCTCTATATTTATGACCGAATAAAATTCCCCTAATCAAACATCGTTACCAGGCTCATTGTGGTTGACCGTAATATTTACGAGCTTGCAAAGGACACGCGACTGGAAACTGGGCCGGTCGGATTTTTCTACCCTTGTACAATAAAGGAGGATAAGGGGTGGGAAAAAGCTCCTGGAAACGCTAAGCGATTCCCTTTGTAATTATTCGATGCGTGATTTGAATTCCAACTAGGTATGTGTACCTAGCGTCCTCCGACTTTCGCAAGAGGGGAAAATTGCGAATTTCTAAGCATGTTTCAACCGAGGTTTGCGATTAAGGTGAACAAGACGCGTGCTCGTCCCTCCGTCCAAGCGTATCGCTGACAATGAACAGATTTTCCGGTTCCCTGAGCTCACACGGCTGTAACTTGTACTACGAAGTTTGCGGCTCGCACAGTTTATGCCATTGAAATGTGTTCACCGATTGTGACAAGTATTTGATTTATTGCTACGGTAGCTTTAAAAAATTTTTAGCAAAATTTCTTTGGTTACGATAGCGGTTTAAACATTGTTGAAAATGAAAAACAAAAAAGTTGTATTCGATAATACCGCATTTTTTGGTTAGTGCTGCAAAAACTCGTTTTCACTTCGTATCTTTCCGGAACTCTAATTTTCGGTCATGGTAAAAAATTATTATACGGTTAAGGACTGTGCTTAGAGTGACTGAAACTAAAAAATTTCTCTCGGTATGTCAAAAACAAATTTTCCGGACTACGTCCTCTAACAATAAGCCGAAGAACCGGGAGAAATCAAACCCCGCGTGTATAACGCGTCGATTTGTACGGCCTCTGGATATTTCCGGTGACGAGGGAAATTAACTTCTTCACTTTTGCACCGTTCAGCTTCGCGTTATTCAGCCTCTCATACAGCACGCTCACCGTCAATCAGATATCGCGATTATCACGATATGTCTGTGTATGTACGTACATATATTATTACATTCGCGTAAATCCGCTAAGGATCTATGCATGATCGTCTTCAAGGTAATTTGCGGTTTCTTATTCGTCTTTATTCACCGAGTTTGCCTATATATGTTAAAAAAAAAAAAAAAAAACTTTCGCATTTTCAAGTAGCTACGCTAGACGACTGAGACACTGACAAAATACCTATCACAAAATTGTACCAAATAGTCGCTCGATCAACGTTTAATCCTAACAGAAGTTATCGTTGATCGAGTACAATTTATATGTACGAAGATGAGCAGCCGATGCTCGTTACAGTTGATGGAGGCATCCTGGCTCGTCTATTGTTCGGTTACATCCCCTTTTGGTTCATCATGTGTTCTTTCTTTCCATGTGATATCACAAAAGCTCCCCGACCGCGAAGATGATCGATGATTAATCGGCCAATGAACGCTTGTGTACCCCCTTAGGTTCCATCGCCATCGAGGGTGTACCCGCAGTATCAAAAGAACCCTTACAAATTCGAAACATCCCGCATCATTATCGATCCTCGGTGTTGTCGGCTTTTTTTTATTAATCCGACATTCACCGCTTCCTCCTAATTTCCTCGCTAATACCTCTGCGCATCAGGGCGAAACCTCAATGTCCCTAAAAACCTCTGAAAGCAGATGTCACCTCCTCCCCTCTTGAATCGCATCGCGTGTCGTAGATGACGTTTTTTCGACACCTCGTGTTTTCGGATCTCTGAAATGTGAAAAAGGCGAAAATAGGTTTCAGCTGCGACAATGCCAAATGGTTTTCAAACGTGAATCCCATCTGTCGATTGTCGCTAACCTTCGTTTAATTCTCCCTTATTTTACTCTCTTTTCAGAAACACCTGGACAAGGGTAGCGACCTCGCGGAGGCGGCGAACACGAGCGGTCTCCGGGAGTTGGCGCGTTCCCTGAAACAGCATCTACGTGGTTTCGGTTCGCGTCTAGAGGACACGAGGGAGCGTCTGGAGGACACTTCGCGATGTTTTCTGCTCCTGGACCGAGCCTACGAATGGGCACTGGAGGCTACGAGGGTGGTCGGCGATCGTCGTGCCCAGCAGTTTCTTATGGCGAGGCCGCCGCTTCCCCAGGAACATTTCGCCGAGATGGTTACCCTCGCTGAAAAACTCGGCAACGAATCACTCCTGGAGCAGTGTCGCGTAGCCAGAAACAGGTGCGCCGAAGCTCTCGAGTTGACGAGGTCTCAATCAGCTCCCGGAAGTCCTGCCAGGAGAAGATCCTTCGCCGCTACCGGATCTGCCGCTTCCTGGGACGACAGCCTGACGAAACGTTAGTTATCAGGGATTTTTCTTTATGGAAACAATGCTGCGATTAATCGCCGAATAATAATTATCCTGTAATTAATTTTCTTATTTCGACTTACATCAGGCACTTCCTGGGACGACAGCGACAGCGCTTCCTGTTCCTGTCCCGTTGACGGCGGCGTCGGTTCGGGATCAGGAAACGGCGGTCGTCCTGCCCTCGACAACATCGCCGAGCTTCGCGAAAGCGCCGAACAGCTTCTTGACTCCTCTCCACCACGTTCACCGCCCCGATCACCGGCGCCTCGACGCCTTGCAAAACCACCCGTCAATTCGCACCTGCACCGAGCACCCAGTATTGCGCCTGGAATGAAAGCTAAGAAGTATGTTGTGACGCAAATATTAAAACATCTTACGTGTAAACGTTTTTATAAAGTAAATTTCTTCATCGATTATTGCTGGAAGCTATTGTCTCTTCGACATTTTCTATCTCCATGACGCTTTCTATGAAGTAGAAGATTTTTTTTTTTTTTCTCTTGGGACCTGTACGTGGAAAAATATCCAATTTTTGTATGTTTATAAGACGCAGAGAAACGTTAAATAATTATTTGATTTTATTTTTTTCAATTTTCTCTACCAACGGATGGATTACGGATTTTATACGAGCAATTGAATTTTATTGCTTGATAATATAAGTACCTACATATAGTTTACTTATTAATCTACTGCCATGTCCTTGCATCAATTTTTGTTTTATCGAAGAAACACAAAACTAATTATTTTCCGTTTCTATATCATATAACTAACGAAATGTTTCCGTGCTTACAGAACAATACTGCTCATAATGAGGGAGATGATACAGACTGAACGAGATTACGTGAAATCACTTGAGTACATAATAGAGGTAATATATCAAGAATAACAAACTTGTAGTCTAGACAGTTTGTAGGTATATTGGCAGTTTTTGAATCGACTTTCCTCGAGATCAAAATAACTCACTCGTTTGGTAATATTTATGGACTTAAATTTCATTTTCTTTTGAAACTACAGAATTACATTCCGGAACTGGTGCGGGAAGACATTCCGCAGGCTCTTCGGGGGCAGAGGAACGTTATATTTGGCAATGTTGAAAAAATATACGAATTTCATAGCCAACATTTCCTCCGGGAATTAGAACAGTGCGAACAGTGTCCAATGTTCGTTGGACAGTGCTTCATAAGACACGTAAGTTAACTTATTGAATTTAGCATTGATTATTCTGGTTTAATTAGTTAGTATCGTCACTAGAATATTGCCACTCAACTTCAGCTAATTACGGCCTTTCGTTTTACAGGAGAAAAAGTTTTACCTTTACGCACTTTACAACAAAAATAAGCCCAACTCTGACTCTCTGATGGCCGAGTATGGGACAGCATTTTTCAAAACAAAACAGTTGGAGCTTGGAGATAAGATGGACTTGGCGAGCTACTTGCTGAAACCGGTGCAGCGGATGGGGAAATACGCTCTGCTTTTGCAGCAGCTCGTCAAAGCTGGCACCGATCTCTCCGATCAGATAGCCAATAAAGACGAGAAAGAAGACAAAGAGGACAAGGAAGAAGAACCGAAACCTCTCGTCGAGGGGGAAGCGGATCTGAGAGCTGCCGAACAAATGGTACGATTCCAACTACGCCATGGCAACGATCTCCTTGCTATGGACTCTCTGCGAGATTGTGACGTAAGTATTCTTTCTTTATTTACTTTTGTCGCTTCGCATTTATAGATGAATTGTGCATTCGTCATTTTAGTTACCAAATCTTTATCTCGGTTTCTCATTCGCTCTCTCTCCAGGTTAACGTCAAGGAGCAGGGGAGGTTGCTAAGGCAAAACGAATTCCTCGTTTGGCAAGGAAAGGGTAAAAAGTGCCTGAGACAAGTGTTTCTTTTCGAGGATCTGATACTGTTCAGCAAGGCCAGAAGATTCCCGGATAGAAAGGTACGGAAATGCCCATTGTTATAGTGATATTTATTTTAAAAAAATGAAAACTCGATGCTGTACAAATTGTATCTATTATTTTATTTTTACCAATTCCAGAACCTTGACATATATATCTACAAAAATAGCATCAAAACGACTGACATAGGATTGACAGCTGTGATAGCCGATTCGCCGACTAAATTTGAAATCTGGTTCCGCAAGAGAAAACCCGGGGATACCTACACCTTGCAATGTGCCAACGAAGATATTAAAAAGACCTGGACTGAGGAGCTTAGCAATCTTCTCTGGAAACAGGCGCTCCGAAACAGAGGTAAACTCATACACTCTGTTTGTACAGTATAATTACATGATTTCACACTGGTTTTTCAATTCACTTTTTTTCCTTTGCCACTAATTGAATATTATTATGATATTACAGAAGTGCGCCTGGCAGAGATGTCGAGTATGGGCATTGGCAACAAACCGTGTCTTGACATCAGGCCAAGTGCCGACCAGATCAACGATCGTTCGATCAGCGTTGCTCAGCTTTCCAAAAGTATGTATACGGTATACACCGATTTGTTTCTGGCGTTATTTTTGTCTAAAAACCAATGACAACTACTATTTTTTTACCAACGTTTGTATAAAAATCATATTTTTACTGCAAGTGTAATATTTATTTATCGACAAACAGCTCCGAGGTTCAGAAACTCCATAGCAGTCTCAGTTTCGGAGGATTCTGGTCGCTGTAGTCGAAGGCCACACAGCGTAATCTCTGTTAGCTCTTCATCAAGCAGTGGCGGGAGCAGCGGACCCACAGCAACGCTGCATTTAGGGCTGGACACAAGTCCTCGTCCGCATCACCGAAGCACCACATTGAACAGTCAGTGCAGCGTCGGTGAGTTGACTGAGAAAGAAAAAAATCGCCTCATTTCCTTATTCCAAAAGTTTTACCTGACTTGTTGTTATTATTATGTTTGTTTTTTGTTTCGTTTCCTAGAAAGTGGCATAATCGCCGATATTTCAATCGTATCCGACGACGGTGGCGAGGGTACTGAAAGAAACCACTGGAATTCCTCATTGGAAAGTCCAACGTCTCACCTACCAGCTACGTCAACTCCGCTCCAATCGCCAACGAACGCGACTTCGGTTCCAGTAACAATGCAGCCGTCCGTTTCTGACAGTAATCTGACACCTTATGACCAGGATATCTCAATTAATTTGTAATTATTAGGTAATAACCTATAGCCCAGTGACACGCGAGTTTAAAAATGCGATTGAAATTATCATCTATAGTTATACATGTGTATGTGAATCGATTCACTTGTGACAAAATGCACCACGTTTATCATAATTTTTCTACGCGATTTACACTGGTATTAATATAGCTATATATTCAATTAATACCTATAGAAGATCACGTTTCATCTATTGATTATTATCGTAACGACGCAAGTAATTGTCCTACGCTTTGATTCTCTTGTCATGGGATTTAGAAAATATCATGAGGGAACAAACGGCAACTGTAAGGGGTTACGCGTAATTAAATTACGTAATTGGTTAACGTTTGTATTGCATTCTATTGTTATACAAAGTGAATCGATACTTAACTTTTCATCAGGCATAGATACTTCGGTCCAATTTGTCTACGACGTAACATAATGTCTTACAATTGAGCATCGAACTAGCTCAAACATGTTTTTACAGACAGGAAAAAAGTAAGCTGAATTTAGAGCTGTTGTAGTATGATTAATGCGAAAAAGGGTAGCTGAAAGTAATTGTTTTATATCTAATAATAAAATGGTCACACGTCTGACTGCAAAAAAATATTTTTCACGTATAAATGATTTCTTTGAATAAGACATTGATTGTTTTTTCACAGATTGTTAGAGCTGATTTAAATGTCGATCCTCCCGATCGAGATTATAATATAAACGTATTATTCTTCGTCTGGACCAAAGATTCAAAACCATTTTCACAAAGTTTCTTAATCTTCATTGTGCAAACAAAATATGACAACCAAAAAATCTTGCCTAGCTGTGTGTTTTTAAAATTCGAACGTTAATTACAAATGTTTTTAGTTATCGCGGCCGAATATCTTGGACATATACTACGAATAATTATTCAAAAAAATCCGTGATTCGTTCAGGAGGATCAACAATACGCACACGTACATAAACACATATATACATACATACATACCACTTTGTATTATATTGTAATATTGAAATTTATACTATACAGCCATAATTGATAGAAACAACCATAGTCTATTATCATTTCCAGATTATATATTAAATATAGAATATATCAGATTTTTCATAAATGATATGTATGTCAGTTTATTTGTACAACCTTTAATTACTCTTAGTTTAATAGTATATTAGCATTAACTCTGGCCTGTACACAGAAGCCAAATTTTTATTTCATAGATTTTATGTTTAATACTACAAATAGATATACATAGGTATATATAAATTCAAACATATGCACATACACATATAAGTTAAAGTCTACGCGTGTGGTCGCTAGTTTTAGAGCAGCTTAGAGAAAAGTTTAATCAAACAAATTATAAGCTCATCTTAAGACAGAGGCCACAAGTCCTTGAACTATTTGATAAATTAGACGCGATTGGTTCGGACAAACATTTGTTCAGATTTGCCATTCTGTATTTTTCTTTTATGCAATAGATTCCTCTTATATAACGTCATTATAATTAAAAATAAATGATTTTGTGTATTCGGCTTTACGTTGTGTACAGAAATTTACGGACCTAATTACAATAAACAAAATTTATATTTTTGTACTGTAATACAATTGATAAATAACTGAGGTGTGTTTGTCTGAACTATGAGAGATTGGAATGAAATGAATTTGAACCTTTTATTTGGGTCATTCCAACAATACAAAATCACTGTATCATCGCACGTATAATTCAAGCAGCTATAGCTAGCGTTCTCGTGCAGCCATTTTTTTCCATTTTATTTTAGTTTAATTTAATGGTCTGCCAAGGTATTGCAATATATCTTATGGAAAGTGACCGTAGTTGAAATGCGTTTTCTTTTACGTGTCAGATTATTGAAATTATAGGATAATAAATCGTAAAACTGTCAACTTAGCGCGTTGCAATTTGCAAAAATAACATCGTCCCAGTCTGATGCACCTGAATAATTCGATGGTAATGGATCAAATCATGCAAATGTTGAATTGAGGAAATTTTATTTGTGTATTAAATTGAAATCAAAATTATTTTCAAACAGATTCGTTGAAAATATACGTATTTATATAACGGTAGTTTGAAAATAGAAGTTGGTGCACTTGGCTGAGCACGTTCTCATAAGTTTCAAATAACCGAACTAGATCAAGAAAACAAAATATCATAGAAACGATAACTATTTTTTACCATTTTCTTCGTACCACGTTTTAGTACTATACAAACTTTTTCACAAGTTATTACCGAAGTGATATGCCGTACATGTCGGTAGTACCTTGTAAAGTATTGTTGTACCAATAGTCATTTAACATTGATGTAGTTTTAAGGTATTTATTATTCATATTATTTTTTGTTTTTAGACAGTTAGTTTTGAATATGTACCTACCTTGAGATCTTAATCTTATCTTACAATTAATCAATTGTATATATACATATATATATATATATATACATATATATATAAAAAAAATATTATATATAAACACATGATTATCTCAGTATTGTACTGTGTCTAACGCCGATGTATTTTATTACTTGATTAAATATATTATATTGGGTGCCTTTTGTAGCGAATTCAGTCTTTTTCTATTGTCTTGGTCGTCGTACAATCAGACAGATTACCAGATTATTGCTTGTGGACAAACTCCTTTCCAGAACTGGAAATTTCCTTATAAAATTATATTTTCGCATTGTATTTTGCGTTATCACGCAAGTACTTACGTATTATATCATTCGGAAATTGCAAGGCGATCATGAAAAGCTCAGATATAAAAAAGTAAAATATTTATTCCACAGAATTCGATATTCTCAATCGTCACATGCCGCATAGAGCGATGTAACCGAATTTACCACGTAATTGTATAAAACTAAGTTTAAATATTTACAATAACATACTTCCTAAATCAGTTCATATTAATTCATTATTTCTAAAAATTACATGTGGTAGTTCAAAATTTCAATCAGAGTCGCTGTCGCTATCAGAATCGGAGGAGCTGTGCTTATTCTGTTTTTTGTGTTTTGATTTTTTACTCTTTTTCTTGTATTTCTTTTTCTTTTTCTCTGAAGATTCGGATTCGGAATCAGAGCTCTCTGATCTAGATCTGGATCTCGACCGTTTGCGTTTAGATGATTTTTTTTTTAGCTTCTTTTCCTTCTTTTTCTTTTTCTTTGCTTTCTTCTGTTTCTTTTTTAGTTCCTTTTCGCGCAACTCAGTCAGTGGAGATAGATAATTTTCATCACTATCAGAGCTCGTGCTACTGACGTCCAATACTATTTCCTTGTTTGGATCAACCTTTATGAAATTCCTGCATTGAAATGTCAGGTGACCAGCATAGCCACATTTCTTGCACGCCGGTCGAACTTGTTCCTTGTTTTGTGGAATTAATCTGGATAAGAATTCGGGATCCATTACGGCTTGCGTCTGCAAATATATATAATTTTAACAATTGCGAACAATTCTAAGTATGCTATTGAATGAAACAGAAAGTTTTCACTTTAATCAAAGTGGAAACCTTAATGTTGGCGGGAATAAATCATCGTGATCCCTGTGGAAGAGTCCACTCGATTCTGACAACTAACATTATGCAATCAACCTCACCGAAAATTATTGGACAGTACTCACAGTGACAGTATTACTGTTATGATTTGAACTCATAGACATGCTTGCGATCTAGACGTGTATTCTCAGCACGACACTTTTATTAACTTAAATTAATGTGAACAAATTTATGAAGCTCTTATTCCTTGCGACCTATTTCGTACTAGTGACCGTTTGCTGTTGTTAGTCAAACACACGGTCCTACATACAGGTGTTGCAACGAACCTGGTGGGGGGTTGTCAGTTTACGTCCGAAACAAAAGTACAACTTATGGCCACAGGAGCGGCGCTGCGAGTTATTCATAAGCTTATTATTATTATTTGGCCGAACCCTAACCAATCTTTTTGATATTCATAGAATAACTGACAGCGCCGCGTAGTGGCCAGTAGTGGCAAAAAAAATCTGAACAATGACGCGGCTACCCTCACCACTCAAATTTCAGTTCGTTGCAGGACCTGTATGTAAGACCCATCTATATTATTAATATTTTCTTGTTTACATAATTGTTATATCTACATTTTTTTTAAATGACAGCTCTCTTTATTTTTGTGTGGACCTATACACACTAGCGCTCAAACCAAAACTTAGATACCCTTGAAAAAATGGAAACTTGCGTTCTATTTCGCCAGACGGTACTTTAAACATAGAACGCTCATTAGTCTTGTGCAGTTTCTTACATTCGGGTACAGCACAAGCTTTCCCCATTTTTCACTCGCGATAATTTTTTTCGACTTACATAAACTTTGAACGGTAATTATTATCAAGAGATACAATGTACAGCGTATACAGCAATACTTGGAAAATAAAGGTTATGTTCTCAGCATAAGCAAGCCATTAGTACTTTTAAAAAATACCCCTAGATCGTTGCGCTTAACACGGTCAGAAAGTGAAATGCAAAAACGAGTGACGTTCTGGACCCTTCCCCCACCGTCGGAGCTGCCGTACCTGTATGTAAGACCGTGGTTCACACTCATAGTGCAACTAGTGAAACGCTATGGAAGAAAACATATCGGCCAACTAGGTTGTAGCGAAAGAAAGACTGGTTGTGCGCACAGTGGCGTGGCATGTATGCTCTATCTCACTCCTCCGCCGTACTTTTTGTACCAATGGTAGTATATACTCTGGAGCAGCACCTGCTTCTACAGGATTCCAGGGATATTCAGGATTTGTGGGTAATTCACCTGGTGGACAGGGAACATGCCAGGAAAAATTGTTCCCCATCCAGCTCGGTACTATCTAGCTTATAGACATGACATAGCATCCCAAGGCTAGATTTTCACTCGCAGCGAGATTCTGTGGAAATATTTAGCGTCGGTTTTTTCTTCATTTTTAGAACCAAAAATTTTTCGTCTCAGACTCGATTTGTATGACCCTTTCCTGACTAATTGAACCACCGAGAACTCGAAAAACGCAGCGAAAACAGCATCAGATCAACGGCAGAGAAATAACGAAGGAAAAAGTACCTGCTGAAATATGTCGAAAACACAGGTCTCGTTTTGTTGCTGTAACTTTTGATGCGTTGATCGCAGCGTATTCGGACTGCGCCCAATCGAATTCTCTTGCAAAATTACGTCGGAAAGGTGCACGAAAGAATTTATTGCAGCACTTTTCAAAATCGCGAAAATTTTCGCCAAAAATGCAAAGGGGTTAGCCTTACTTTTTTTTTGGGCAAAAAACTTTTGGTCTCAGATTCGATTTAAATGACCCTTTCCTGACTAATTGGACCCCCAGGAACTCGGAAAACGCAGCAAAAGCACCGTAGGACCAACAGCAGAGAAATGACGACGGAAAAAGCACCGGTCAAAAAATGTGGAAATCACGGGTTCTTGTTTTTTGGCTCTAACTTTTGATCCGTTGCTCGCAGCGTATTCGGACTGTGCCCAATCGATTTCTCTCGGAAAATTACGTCGGAAAGGTGCACGAAAGAATTTATTGCAGCACTTTTCAAAATCGCGAAAATTTTCGCCAAAAACACAAAGGGGTTAGCCTTACTTTTTTTTTGGGCAAAAAACTTTTGGTCTCACATTCGATTTAGATGACTCTTTCCTGACTAATTGGACCCCCAGCAACTCAGAAAACGCAGCAAAAGCAGCGTAGGACCAACAGCAGAGAAATGACGACGGAAAAAGCACCAGTCAACAAATGTGGAAATCACAGGTTCTTGTTTTTTGGCTGTAACTTTTGATGCGTTGATCGCAGCGTATCGGGACTGCGCCCAATCGATTTCTCTCCCAAAATTACGTCGGAATAGTGCATGAAAGAAATTATTCCGGCACTTTTCAAAATCGCGAAAATTTTCGCCAAAAATGCAAAGGGGTTAGCCTTACTTTTTTTTAGGGCAAAAAACTTTTGGTCTCAGATTCGATTTGAATGACCCTTTCCTGACTAATTGGACCCCCAGGAACTCGGAAAACGCAGCAAAAGCAACGTAGGACCAACAGCGGAGAAATGACGACGGAAAAAGCACCGGTCAAAAAATGTGGAAATCACGGGTTCTTGTTTTTTGGCTCTAACTTTTGATCCGTTGCTCGCAGCGTATTCGGACTGTGCCCAATCGATTTCTCTCGGAAAATTACGTCGGAAAGGTGCACGAAAGAATTTATTGCAGCACTTTTCAAAATCGCGAAAATTTTCGCCAAAAACACAAAGGGGTTAGCCTTACTTTTTTTTTGGGCCAAAAACTTTCGATCACAGATTCGATTTAAATGACCCTTTTCTGACTAATTGGACCCTCAGGAACTCGGAAAACGCAGCAAAAGCAGCGTAGGACCAACAGCAGAGAAATGACGACGGAAAAAGCACCGGTCAAAAAATGTGGAAATCACGGGTTCTTGTTTTTTGGCTGTAACTTTTGATGCGTTGATCGCAGCGTATCGGGACTGCGCCCAATCGATTTCTCTCGAAAAATTACGTCGGAAAGGTGCACGAAAGAATTTATTGCAGCACTTTTCAAAATCGCAAAAATTTTCGCCAAAAACACAAAGGGGTTAGCCTTACTTTTTTTTTGGGCCAAAAACTTTCGATCACAGATTCGATTTAAATGACCCTTTTCTGACTGATTGGACCCTCAGGAACTCGGAAAACGCAGCAAAAGCAACGTAGGACCAACAGCAGAGAAATGACGACGGAAAAAGCACCAGTCAACGAATGTGGAAATCACAGGTTCTTGTTTTTTGGCTGTAACTTTTGATGCGTTGATCGCAGCGTATCGGGACTGCGCCCAATCGATTTCTCTCCCAAAATTACGTGGGAATAGTGCATGAAAGAAATTATTCCGGTACTTTTCAAAATCGCGAAAATTTTCGCCAAAAATGCAAAGGGGTTAGCCTTACTTTTTTTTTGGGCAAAAAACTTTTGGTCTCACATTCGATTTAGATGACTCTTTCTTGACTAATTGGACCCCCAGCAACTCAGAAAACGCAGCAAAAGCAGCGTAGGACCAACAGCAGAGAAATGACGACGAAAAAAGCACCAGTCAACAAATGTGGAAATCACAGGTTCTTGTTTTTTGGCTGTAACTTTTGATGCGTTGATCGCAGCGTATCGGAACTGCGCCCAATCTATTTCTCTCCCAAAATTACGTGGGAATAGTGCATGAAAGAAATTATTCCGGTACTTTTCAAAATCGCGAAAATTTTCGCCAAAAATGCAAAGGGGTTAGCCTTACTTTTTTTTTGGGCAAAAAACTTTTGGTCTCACATTCGATTTAGATGACTCTTTCCTGACTAATTGGACCCCCAGCAACTCAGAAAACGCAGCAAAAGCAGCGTAGGACCAACAGCAGAGAAATGACGACGGAAAAAGCACCAGTCAACAAATGTGGAAATCACAGGTTCTTGTTTTTTGGCTGTAACTTTTGATGCGTTGATCGCAGCGTATCGGGACTGCGCCCAATCGATTTCTCTCCCAAAATTACGTCGGAATAGTGCATGAAAGAAATTATTCCGGCACTTTTCAAAATCGCGAAAATTTTCGCCAAAAATGCAAAGGGGTTAGCCTTACTTTTTTTTAGGGCAAAAAACTTTTGGTCTCAGATTCGATTTGAATGACCCTTTCCTGACTAATTGGACCCCCAGGAACTCGGAAAACGCAGCAAAAGCAACGTAGGACCAACAGCAGAGAAATGACGACGGAAAAAGCACCGGTCAAAAAATGTGGAAATCACGGGTTCTTGTTTTTTGGCTCTAACTTTTGATCCGTTGCTCGCAGCGTATTCGGACTGTGCCCAATCGATTTCTCTCGGAAAATTACGTCGGAAAGGTGCACGAAAGAATTTATTGCAGCACTTTTCAAAATCGCGAAAATTTTCGCCAAAAACACAAAGGGGTTAGCCTTACTTTTTTTTTGGGCAAAAAACTTTTGGTCTCAGATTCGATTTAAATGACCCTTTCCTGACTAATTGGACCCCCAGGAACTCGGAAAACGCAGCAAAAGCAACGTAGGACCAACAGCAGAGAAATGACGACGGAAAAAGCACCAGTCAACAAATGTGGAAATCACAGGTTCTTGTTTTTTGGCTGTAACTTTTGATGCGTTGATCGCAGCGTATCGGGACTGCGCCCAATCTATTTCTCTCCCAAAATTACGTGGGAATAGTGCATGAAAGAAATTATTCCGGTACTTTTCAAAATCGCGAAAATTTTCGCCAAAAATGCAAAGGGGTTAGCCTTACTTTTTTTTTGGGCAAAAAACTTTCGGTCTCACATTCGATTTAGATGACTCTTTCTTGACTAATTGGACCCCCAGGAACTCGGAAAACGCAGCAAAAGCACCGTAGGACCAACAGCAGAGAAATGACGACGGAAAAAGCACCGGTCAAAAAATGTGGAAATCACGGGTTCTTGTTTTTTGGCTGTAACTTTTGATGCGTTGATCGCAGCGTATCGGGACTGCGCCCAATCGATTTCTCTCCCAAAATTACGTGGGAATAGTGCATGAAAGAAATTATTCCGGTACTTTTCAAAATCGCGAAAATTTTCGCAAAAAATGCAAAGGGGTTAGCCTTACTTTTTTTTTGGGCAAAAAACTTTTGGTCTCACATTCGATTTAGATGACTCTTTCTTGACTAATTGGACCCCCAGCAACTCAGAAAACGCAGCAAAAGCAGCGTAGGACCAACAGCAGAGAAATGACGACGAAAAAAGCACCAGTCAACAAATGTGGAAATCACAGGTTCTTGTTTTTTGGCTGTAACTTTTGATGCGTTGATCGCAGCGTATCGGAACTGCGCCCAATCTATTTCTCTCCCAAAATTACGTGGGAATAGTGCATGAAAGAAATTATTCCGGTACTTTTCAAAATCGCGAAAATTTTCGCCAAAAATGCAAAGGGGTTAGCCTTACTTTTTTTTAGGGCAAAAAACTTTTGGTCTCACATTCGATTTAGATGACTCTTTCCTGACTAATTGGACCCCCAGCAACTCAGAAAACGCAGCAAAAGCAGCGTAGGACCAACAGCAGAGAAATGACGACGGAAAAAGCACCAGTCAACAAATGTGGAAATCACAGGTTCTTGTTTTTTGGCTGTAACTTTTGATGCGTTGATCGCAGCGTATCGGGACTGCGCCCAATCGATTTCTCTCCCAAAATTACGTCGGAATAGTGCACGAAAGAAATTATTCCGGCACTTTTCAAAATCGCGAAAATTTTCGCCAAAAACACAAAGGGGTTAGCCTTACTTTTTTTTTGGGCAAAAAACTTTTGGTCTCACATTCGATTTAGATGACTCTTTCCTGACTAATTGGACCCCCAGCAACTCAGAAAACGCAGCAAAAGCAGCGTAGGACCAACAGCAGAGAAATGACGACGGAAAAAGCACCAGTCAACAAATGTGGAAATCACAGGTTCTTGTTTTTTGGCTGTAACTTTTGATGCGTTGATCGCAGCGTATCGGGACTGCGCCCAATCGATTTCTCTCCCAAAATTACGTCGGAATAGTGCATGAAAGAAATTATTCCGGCACTTTTCAAAATCGCGAAAATTTTCGCCAAAAATGCAAAGGGGTTAGCCTTACTTTTTTTTAGGGCAAAAAACTTTTGGTCTCAGATTCGATTTGAATGACCCTTTCCTGACTAATTGGACCCCCAGGAACTCGGAAAACGCAGCAAAAGCAACGTAGGACCAACAGCAGAGAAATGACGACGGAAAAAGCACCGGTCAAAAAATGTGGAAATCACGGGTTCTTGTTTTTTGGCTCTAACTTTTGATCCGTTGCTTGCAGCGTATTCGGACTGTGCCCAATCGATTTCTCTCGGAAAATTACGTCGGAAAGGTGCACGAAAGAATTTATTGCAGCACTTTTCAAAATCGCGAAAATTTTCGCCAAAAACACAAAGGGGTTAGCCTTACTTTTTTTTTGGGCCAAAAACTTTCGATTACAGATTCGATTTAAATGACCCTTTTCTGACTAATTGGACCCTCAGGAACTCGGAAAACGCAGCAAAAGCAGCGTAGGACCAACAGCAGAGAAATGACGACGGAAAAAGTAAAAAAATGTGGAACTCACAGGTTTTTGTTTTTTGGCTCTAACTTTTGATTCGTTGCTCGCAGCGTATTCGGACTGTGCCCAATCGATTTCTCTCGGAAAATTACGTCGGAAAGGTGCACGAAAGAATTTATTGCAGCACTTTTCAAAATCGCGAAAATTTTCGCCAAAAACACAAAGGGGTTAGCCTTACTTTTTTTTTGGGCAAAAAACTTTTGGTCTCAGATTCGATTTAAATGACCCTTTCCTGACTAATTGGACCCCCAGGAACTCGGAAAACGCAGCAAAAGCAACGTAGGACCAACAGCAGAGAAATGACGACGGAAAAAGCACCAGTCAACAAATGTGGAAATCACAGGTTCTTGTTTTTTGGCTGTAACTTTTGATGCGTTGATCGCAGCGTATCGGGACTGCGCCCAATCTATTTCTCTCCCAAAATTACGTGGGAATAGTGCATGAAAGAAATTATTCCGGTACTTTTCAAAATCGCGAAAATTTTCGCCAAAAATGCAAAGGGGTTAGCCTTACTTTTTTTTTGGGCAAAAAACTTTCGGTCTCAC
Organism: Neodiprion pinetum; assembly: GCF_021155775.2. Classification (NCBI taxonomy): domain Eukaryota; kingdom Metazoa; phylum Arthropoda; class Insecta; order Hymenoptera; family Diprionidae; genus Neodiprion; species Neodiprion pinetum. The sequence goes on from NC_060233.1 coordinate 5,359,936, forward strand.
ATTCGATTTAGATGACTCTTTCTTGACTAATTGGACCCCCAGGAACTCGGAAAACGCAGCAAAAGCACCGTAGGACCAACAGCAGAGAAATGACGACGGAAAAAGCACCGGTCAAAAAATGTGGAAATCACGGGTTCTTGTTTTTTGGCTGTAACTTTTGATGCGTTGATCGCAGCGTATCGGGACTGCGCCCAATCGATTTCTCTCCCAAAATTACGTGGGAATAGTGCATGAAAGAAATTATTCCGGTACTTTTCAAAATCGCGAAAATTTTCGCAAAAAATGCAAAGGGGTTAGCCTTACTTTTTTTTTGGGCAAAAAACTTTTGGTCTCACATTCGATTTAGATGACTCTTTCTTGACTAATTGGACCCCCAGCAACTCAGAAAACGCAGCAAAAGCAGCGTAGGACCAACAGCAGAGAAATGACGACGAAAAAAGCACCAGTCAACAAATGTGGAAATCACAGGTTCTTGTTTTTTGGCTGTAACTTTTGATGCGTTGATCGCAGCGTATCGGAACTGCGCCCAATCTATTTCTCTCCCAAAATTACGTGGGAATAGTGCATGAAAGAAATTATTCCGGTACTTTTCAAAATCGCGAAAATTTTCGCCAAAAATGCAAAGGGGTTAGCCTTACTTTTTTTTAGGGCAAAAAACTTTTGGTTTCACATTCGATTTAGATGACTCTTTCCTGACTAATTGGACCCCCAGCAACTCAGAAAACGCAGCAAAAGCAGCGTAGGACCAACAGCAGAGAAATGACGACGGAAAAAGCACCAGTCAACAAATGTGGAAATCACAGGTTCTTGTTTTTTGGCTGTAACTTTTGATGCGTTGATCGCAGCGTATCGGGACTGCGCCCAATCGATTTCTCTCCCAAAATTACGTCGGAATAGTGCACGAAAGAAATTATTCCGGCACTTTTCAAAATCGCGAAAATTTTCGCCAAAAACACAAAGGGGTTAGCCTTACTTTTTTTTTGGGCAAAAAACTTTTGGTCTCACATTCGATTTAGATGACTCTTTCCTGACTAATTGGACCCCCAGCAACTCAGAAAACGCAGCAAAAGCAGCGTAGGACCAACAGCAGAGAAATGACGACGGAAAAAGCACCAGTCAACAAATGTGGAAATCACAGGTTCTTGTTTTTTGGCTGTAACTTTTGATGCGTTGATCGCAGCGTATCGGGACTGCGCCCAATCGATTTCTCTCCCAAAATTACGTCGGAATAGTGCATGAAAGAAATTATTCCGGCACTTTTCAAAATCGCGAAAATTTTCGCCAAAAATGCAAAGGGGTTAGCCTTACTTTTTTTTAGGGCAAAAAACTTTTGGTCTCAGATTCGATTTGAATGACCCTTTCCTGACTAATTGGACCCCCAGGAACTCGGAAAACGCAGCAAAAGCAACGTAGGACCAACAGCAGAGAAATGACGACGGAAAAAGCACCGGTCAAAAAATGTGGAAATCACGGGTTCTTGTTTTTTGGCTCTAACTTTTGATCCGTTGCTTGCAGCGTATTCGGACTGTGCCCAATCGATTTCTCTCGGAAAATTACGTCGGAAAGGTGCACGAAAGAATTTATTGCAGCACTTTTCAAAATCGCGAAAATTTTCGCCAAAAACACAAAGGGGTTAGCCTTACTTTTTTTTTGGGCCAAAAACTTTCGATTACAGATTCGATTTAAATGACCCTTTTCTGACTAATTGGACCCTCAGGAACTCGGAAAACGCAGCAAAAGCAGCGTAGGACCAACAGCAGAGAAATGACGACGGAAAAAGTAAAAAAATGTGGAACTCACAGGTTTTTGTTTTTTGGCTCTAACTTTTGATTCGTTGCTCGCAGCGTATTCGGACTGTGCCCAATCGATTTCTCTCGGAAAATTACGTCGGAAAAGTGCACGAAAAAATTTATTGCAGCACTTTTCAAAATCGCGAAAATTTTCGCCAAAAATGCAAAGGGGTTAGCCTTACTTTTTTTTTGGACCAAAAACTTTCGATCACAGATTCGATTTAAATGACCCTTTTCTGACTAATTGGACCCTCAGGAACTCGGAAAACGCAGCAAAAGCAGCGTAGGACCAACAGCAGAGAAATGACGACGGAAAAAGCACCAGTCAACAAATGTGGAAATCACAGGTTCTTGTTTTTTGGCTGTAACTTTTGATGCGTTGATCGCAGCGTATCGGGACTGCGCCCAATCTATTTCTCTCCCAAAATTACGTGGGAATAGTGCATGAAAGAAATTATTCCGGTACTTTTCAAAATCGCGAAAATTTTCGCCAAAAATGCAAAGGGGTTAGCCTTACTTTTTTTTTGGGCAAAAAACTTTTGGTCTCACATTCGATTTAGATGACTCTTTCTTGACTAATTGGACCCCCAGCAACTCAGAAAACGCAGCAAAAGCAGCGTAGGACCAACAGCAGAGAAATGACGACGGAAAAAGCACCAGTCAACAAATGTGGAAATCACAGGTTCTTGTTTTTTGGCTGTAACTTTTGATACGTTGATCGCAGCGTATCGGGACTGCGCCCAATCGATTTCTCTCATAAAATTACGTCGGAATAGTGCATGAAAGAAATCATTCCGGCACTTTTCAAAATCGCGAAAATTTTCGCCAAAAATGCAAAGGGGTTAGCCTTACTTTTTTTTAGGGCAAAAAACTTTTGGTCTCAGATTCGATTTGAATGACCCTTTCCTGACTAATTGGACCCCCAGGAACTCGAAAAACGCAGCAAAAGCAACGTAGGACCAACAGCAGAGAAATGACGACGGAAAAAGCACCAGTCAACAAATGTGGAAATCACAGGTTCTTGTTTTTTGGCTGTAACTTTTGATGCGTTGATCGCAGCGTATCGGGACTGCGCCCAATCGATTTCTCTCCCAAAATTACGTCGGAATAGTGCACGAAAGAAATTATTCCGGCACTTTTCAAAATCGCGAAAATTTTCGCCAAAAACACAAAGGGGTTAGCCTTACTTTTTTTTTGGGCAAAAAACTTTTGGTCTCACATTCGATTTAGATGACTCTTTCCTGACTAATTGGACCCCCAGCAACTCAGAAAACGCAGCAAAAGCAGCGTAGGACCAACAGCAGAGAAATGACGACGGAAAAAGCACCAGTCAACAAATGTGGAAATCACAGGTTCTTGTTTTTTGGCTGTAACTTTTGATGCGTTGATCGCAGCGTATCGGGACTGCGCCCAATCGATTTCTCTCCCAAAATTACGTCGGAATAGTGCATGAAAGAAATTATTCCGGCACTTTTCAAAATCGCGAAAATTTTCGCCAAAAATGCAAAGGGGTTAGCCTTACTTTTTTTTAGGGCAAAAAACTTTTGGTCTCAGATTCGATTTGAATGACCCTTTCCTGACTAATTGGACCCCCAGGAACTCGGAAAACGCAGCAAAAGCAACGTAGGACCAACAGCAGAGAAATGACGACGGAAAAAGCACCGGTCAAAAAATGTGGAAATCACGGGTTCTTGTTTTTTGGCTCTAACTTTTGATCCGTTGCTTGCAGCGTATTCGGACTGTGCCCAATCGATTTCTCTCGGAAAATTACGTCGGAAAGGTGCACGAAAGAATTTATTGCAGCACTTTTCAAAATCGCGAAAATTTTCGCCAAAAACACAAAGGGGTTAGCCTTACTTTTTTTTTGGGCCAAAAACTTTCGATTACAGATTCGATTTAAATGACCCTTTTCTGACTAATTGGACCCTCAGGAACTCGGAAAACGCAGCAAAAGCAGCGTAGGACCAACAGCAGAGAAATGACGACGGAAAAAGTAAAAAAATGTGGAACTCACAGGTTTTTGTTTTTTGGCTCTAACTTTTGATTCGTTGCTCGCAGCGTATTCGGACTGTGCCCAATCGATTTCTCTCGGAAAATTACGTCGGAAAAGTGCACGAAAGAATTTATTGCAGCACTTTTCAAAATCGCGAAAATTTTCGCCAAAAATGCAAAGGGGTTAGCCTTACTTTTTTTTTGGACCAAAAACTTTCGATCACAGATTCGATTTAAATGACCCTTTTCTGACTAATTGGACCCTCAGGAACTCGGAAAACGCAGCAAAAGCAGCGTAGGACCAACAGCAGAGAAATGACGACGGAAAAAGCACCAGTCAACAAATGTGGAAATCACAGGTTCTTGTTTTTTGGCTGTAACTTTTGATGCGTTGATCGCAGCGTATCGGGACTGCGCCCAATCTATTTCTCTCCCAAAATTACGTGGGAATAGTGCATGAAAGAAATTATTCCGGTACTTTTCAAAATCGCGAAAATTTTCGCCAAAAATGCAAAGGGGTTAGCCTTACTTTTTTTTTGGGCAAAAAACTTTTGGTCTCACATTCGATTTAGATGACTCTTTCTTGACTAATTGGACCCCCAGCAACTCAGAAAACGCAGCAAAAGCAGCGTAGGACCAACAGCAGAGAAATGACGACGGAAAAAGCACCAGTCAACAAATGTGGAAATCACAGGTTCTTGTTTTTTGGCTGTAACTTTTGATACGTTGATCGCAGCGTATCGGGACTGCGCCCAATCGATTTCTCTCCCAAAATTACGTCGGAATAGTGCATGAAAGAAATTATTCCGGCACTTTTCAAAATCGCGAAAATTTTCGCCAAAAATGCAAAGGGGTTAGCTTTACTTTTTTTTTGGGCAAAAAACTTTTGGTCTCAGATTCGATTTAAATGACCCTTTCCTGACTAATTGGACCCCCAGGAACTCGGAAAACGCAGCAAAAGCACCGTAGGACCAACAGCAGAGAAATGACGACGGAAAAAGCACCGGTCAAAAAATGTGGAAATCACGGGTTCTTGTTTTTTGGCTCCAACTTTTGATCCGTTGCTCGCAGCGTATTCGGACTGTGCCCAGTCGATTTCTCTCGGAAAATTACGTCGGAAAGGTGCACGAAAGAATTTATTGCAGCACTTTTCAAAATCGCGAAAATTTTTGCCAAAAACACAAAGGGGTTAGCCTTACTTTTTTTTTGGGCCAAAAACTTTCGATCACAGATTCGATTTAAATGACCCTTTTCTGACTAATTGGACCCTCAGGAACTCGGAAAACGCAGCAAAAGCAGCGTAGGACCAACAGCAGAGAAATGACGACGGAAAAAGTAAAAAAATGTGGAACTCACAGGTTTTTGTTTTTTGGCTCTAACTTTTGATTCGTTGCTCGCAGCGTATTCGGACTGTGCACGATCGATTCCTCTCGGAAAATTACGTCGATACAGTGCATCAATAAACTGATTCCAGCATTTTTGCAAATCGTCGAAAATTTCACCATAAATCCAGCAAAAACGCCGAGGGGTTTTACTCGTGATTTCCAGAGCAAAAAGTTTTTGAACTCAGTATTGACTTGAACGATACATGTCAGATTAAGGGGGGAACCTGCTTTAGAGGCTTTAAACAATCGGTTTTTTCAAGGATTTTTTTGGGAAGGAAAGAAATATCCGAATAAAACAAAACTCTCAGGGTTCATTGTTATGTATTTCAACACTCTCTCGAATTTTTTCATTAGGATACATGTCATATTATACCTGGTACAAGCATTTCACCGAGGCGTCTCGAGTATGCATTTGTCGTGCGGCCGGAAAGGTGCAGGTCGCAATTTCCATCTGAAACAAAGAAACCAAAAAAATTTTTACTTTTCAATAGTATAGCTTCTAGTTAAACCAAGAAAATTCCGCAAAAAGTGAAAAATTCAATGATTTTTCGCAAATTAAAAAAAAAAATTCATTTTTCTCGCGAAAAGAATTCACTTTAGATTGTTTAAAAAGTGGGTTAATCTTAACTTTCTTAAGGTTTTTTAGGTTCAACTAGAATAGAATTTCATCCCGAGTACAATGCAATTTTTCTCGTTTCGAAAGGACGTTTAGTTTTTTCCCTATATTTCCCGCCAATTAGGAAAAAGCGTAAAAATGAAAAACGGAGAAATCGTGTGTCAAAGTTTTCGTACATAAAAAATTGTAATTTTCTCGAACTTACCGCATTAATATGCTAATCGGCGATTCCTGGTCAATAGAGTTGCCCTTCAGATCTTGAAAAAACTGGTTCAGACTCTTCAAAAAACTGGTTGAAAACTTCAAAAAACCGCTCGTATACCTGCTGGACGCTTGCTCACTATTTCTTCTGTAACTTCGAAAATGTTTCGAATTTGCGACTGAAATTTTAGGGACACATTCTTGGATAGTTTGGGTAGACATTTATGCAAAAAAAAAAATCGGTTTTTTGAAGCCTCTAAAGCAGGCTCCCCCCTTAAATGGACACTGAAATATGTGAAAAACACATCCAAAACAGCGTCAGATAATTTTTTTCCATTCGAACACTTTTCGAAAAACAATTCTGCTTCTCTACCCAACGTAGATACTTCACTTGCGACTAGCTAAAACAGCGTTTCGATTCTATACCTACGAAAATTCAAAATCGAGAGAACAAATGAAAAGTTGTTGTAATAATTATGAATATTAATGTTATGGAATTCATCGAGCGTGTGTCGAATAGAATCCCATTTCGAAATGAATAATTCTTCTAATTTCATATTATAGCCGTATTATTGTAGATAATCTAGTTTGTCTCTAGGAAAATTATAAAATTTACGGTATGCACCACGTATCAATCGTACATGGATCATATATAATAATATCGTACATGGACCGCATATACATACATACTTCTTGGTCTCAGCATCATTATTACATCTGATCTATTATTATTTATGATCTATGTATACATTCTGCTCTCGGGTACCTATACTTCAATCAAATCACTGTTTTCAGGGTTCGTACGCTTTTTGGAACCCGAAATTCCCTGACTTTTCGAGGTGTTCCAGCCTGAAAATAGGATTTTTTTCAGTAACCTTCCAAGAAATATGCTGCTAGTTAATGACAATTTTTTTGCTTAATAATACTAATACCTTGAATATTACCTAGTAATTAATTTACTGTCCGACTACTAATTTACAAACAACATCCAGCGATTTTCAGTAAGAAAAAAAAGAAAGTAGGTTTGATATCAAGTAATGTACGTATAAGAACGAATTTCTCCAAGAAACTTAAAATTCCAGTCTTATTTTCGAAATTCCCTGACTTTTCTCTGCTGTAAGAAACTCCCTGAGTTTTCTCAGTTTTTCAGGTTTTCCCTGTGCGTACGAACACTGTGTTTTGCTACAAATTTTGGAAGAAATTTACTCCCATTATTAATTTCTTGTATCGCCGACAAGGTGATAAGTACACACCGGCTAAGTACCGGCTTGGGCTTACCATTTCGAAGACAGTGTTACTCGGAAGGTGGATGCAGCCAGCATTATCTCGAAATCGGCAACTCTCTGATGTTCTGCAAATAAGTTCTCAACTCTACCGTTGGAACATCTGAAGGGGCGCAAGCGCACGACAATTTTCGCTTGTCACACCAAAGCTCATTGGGGCAACTGTCTTTATAATTTTCAGTCAACGATCTAGTATAGCATTTTGTACAAAGTTCAAATGTCTGACTGAAAAAATTTAAAGGGCCGTTCCACTCATCTGAAATCGTGACGATCACTACAGTACCGCAGCCAAGGATGATAGTAACTGCCGTATAGTTTCTCATTTATTGAAAAACTTTGCTTCCGTGTTTTTTCCCCACCATCCGTATCAAACTTCAATGTTATTAGAGCGATCAGAGCTCGTTGGTGCCAGTTGTAATGTTAGGTTATGTATGTCGTTTGAGGTTAATTACCGGACATATTCAGTAATTTACGTAGTGTGGAATGTATAAAATCGTACTTGCATCGGTGAAGCGTACAACTTGAAATTGGTAATATTTCATAAAGTTCTTTAGTATCGCGGTATTGAGTAAAACGAGTTTCATAAAAGTGTATTTTGCAATGACCGAACCGAACACCGAGCGATGCAGTTACATCAATTGTGGTAAACAACGGCTTGGACAACAATTTCATTATCTGCCACTGAAAAATTCGAGCCTTTGTGTGAAGTGGTTGATAAACAGCGGGCGGGAGGATTTGCTTACACGTGAGACTCCTGCATTAGAATCATTGAAACTTGCTATTTGTAGCAACCATTTCCATGATGATGACTACCTCCTAGGAGGAGCTTTGAAGGAAGACGCAGTTCCAATTCAATATTGGGATCTCGGCTACTCTATTGAAATTGGTGGAATGAAAAATGCTGACGTAAGTTACAACAGTTGTGCGATGTTAATAAATTGTTGCATTCCAAATGCTATAAAGGTTATTATTTTTATTTTAACTTTTATTATTTGTCTCAGCAGATTGATCAGCAAACACAGAATAACAGCATTGAGAGCCTCTCCACTACAGGATCTGAAACTGATTCCAATTTAGGATCAGACAATAAATTCCGAACTCAATTAGGCAACAAAATAGAGGCTGTATTAAATTCAGTCCAGAATTTCCATGGTCAATCAGCAAGTACTGAGAATTTGGATTTTGAGCATTCGGTACAAAATTTGTGCACAAAGCTGAAGTTAAATTCCGTTGGATATAATGCTGATCGAAACCACCTGACATCGACGAGTGATTTGATGAAATTGAAGAGAACTATCAAAAACATGTGTAGAACGTGTGCAAGGAAGAAAAATAATCTAGTCAATATAGTTGATGAAACGACACGCTCTTCCAACAGTATATTGACGAAATTAAAACTGCTTATAGAAATTAAGAACAGTGATGATCTGCCGAAAAAAATATGCCACGAATGTCTTGCAAAACTGGAACAGTCGTATAAATTTTTTCAACAAATATACAAAGCAGACAGTACTCTACGTGGTATGCTATTTGAATGTAAACAAGAAAGCGAATCTCTTTCTAACCGTCATAATAAATGCAATGGTGATGTAGCTTGTTCTCGAAATCCTAAGACTTCGGATAAACTCGTTAGTAAGGCACAGAAGTTTCGATTGAAAGTAAATAATCTATCGCTTAAAAATAATTTGAATACTACATGGATGGATAGTGAAGTTGCTAAATTTGATGAGATTATGAAGAACAACGATAATATTCTAGAAAAAATTAGTTTGAATAGCGAAATTTATTCAAGTGAAAATACTGAAAACACTGTGAGCTACTTACTGTCAGACTGTAGTAACAACGATGCTGCATTGAACTGGCTCGACGTTGTGGGTACAATAAAGAAAGAACATAAACCAAATGCATCAAAATCTAATACAGCTGTAGAGAAATCACCAGTTGCTGCTTTTCGAATTCAATGCAAACATTGTGACCGTACTTTCAAATTACGACGACAATTAAAAACCCATATAGCAATGAATCATTCTTCGCCGATAAACTATACGTGTGAACATTGCAATGTTTCCTGCACGAGTGAAAAATCTTTGTCAGAACATTATGTTCAGGCTCATCCTGGACAGAGATACAATAGTAATAATTGCGACAGTACAGTCTCAAAGAAAGATGAGTTACTGTCACACATCGAGCAATTCGACTCAAGAAAATCCATTATACCTGAAAAAAATAGTTACACGAATCCACATCTTGATCAAACATTTGCCTGTGATGACTGTGAGAAAACATTTTCCTGCAAGCAAACTCTCTGTAAACATATTCACAGACTACATCCACCTTTTGCTTATACTTGCACAATTTGCAACAATGTGATGTACAGCGAGGCTGCTACTTATAAACACATGACAACTCACGATAAAGCCCCGCTATTTCCATGCCATGATTGTGGCAGAATGTTTTACAGCACCAAGAAATTAGAGAAGCATAAAAGCATACATGATAGTGACACATGGAATAAAAGGAAAAAGGTCTGGTTCCATTGTCAGTTGTGCGATGCTTCATATACAATAGCTGAGGAATTAATTAAACACATAGAATCTCATTCTTCAGAGGATTGGGAAAAGTATAGAACTAAAATTTTATATTGCGGTGAATGTAATGCCAGATTAATAGGTAAGGAAAAGTTCCGAATTCATAAAATGAAGTACCATCTTAGCAAAAGGGGTGATTTCATTTGTCTACTTTGCGATGGAGTTACCCAAGATTTTCAATCATTCGTGGAGTATGAAAAACATATCAAATCGCATTCTAATGAGCTTCAACATTTGCTTTTGAAAAATTTCAAATGTGAGCATTGTCGAAAGGCTTTCAACTCAAATTCTAGTCGAATAAATCACATAGATTTATATCATTCCGATGTTATGCATTCTTGTCCCATTTGCAATTTCAAAATAAAACGTGAAGATCATCTGAGAAATCATATCACCACTGTTCACAATTCCAACAGACAAAGTTCAAGTAAAGCGCAAAACTTTTTAGAAGAAAAGTGTTCAAGTTCCAAAAACCAAAGGAGCGATCATAATGAAGAAGATCAAGAACCGTTTAAAAATTTGGAGAAATTATTTCCTTGGGCCCAAAGATATTCATGCGACCATTGCAGTATGAAATTCTATTACATGCACAAACTACGGCAGCATCTTCTCAGTGAACACGGAGATAAAGAGAATGCAGCAATTATTCAAACATTGGAGAAATATCGAAAATTTAAATGCACAGAGTGTGAAGCAACTTTTAAGCACAAGAGCGGCCTAGATACACATATGAAACGAATTCATTCTGACACAGAACACACATGTTATATTTGTGGACTCAAATTAAAATTAGCAAAGGATTTGTGTGACCATTTGCTCACGCATGACAAAGATATGCAACTTCACAAATGCCAATACTGTGAAAAACAGTTTGAACATGAGGAAGATAAAATAAATCACGAAGATAATCACCATGCAAAACGGTTTAAAAGTGATTCGTTCGATTGTGACAGTGAATAAATTATATAATTCCAATACTTATTGCATCAATTTCAGTCAAAGCTTAGCACTAGTATAATTGGAATATTGAGTGACTGGCAATACATTCAATTAATTGAGATCAGTTACCACATATCTTGGTATGTATTGTTATTATTACGTTATTTTGAATTGCTCAGGTTAAAAACAAAGTACCATCAAGTCGAATATTTTTCTAGATATTGTATAATTAATATAATTAAAAAATAATTCATTTGTATATACAGTTGCCACCGATTATTTCCATAATTACATCAGCTATGTCGACATCAGCTATGTCGGTGGTAACTTTCGTACTATGAGGAATTAGATTTTTTTTAAATACCAAACCTTATGAGAATGAGACATATCGCTGAGACTAGTGATTGTCATTTGCAGTTCACACACCATCATTATCTATTATTAGTTTTTAAAATGAATTTCATTTGTTTCATCAATTTCTTTTAAGTACTTTTTCCTGCTTATTTGTTAGTACCTATGTGTAATATATGCATTTTCTATACGTATAATAGTTGTACTATTGATGTATTATATATTTGAATTACTTTCTATTGATGAACCCAAGAGATTTGAAACAAAAATCACATACAAATGAACCTTTGATTGGGCCCAAACAGTTCAGAAAAGTTAAGGGTAAAAAATCTTTTTATGTATTAATTTTCTAACTGTCGTATATTCAGCATTTTGGGGTAATGACGAAAATACAAGGTTTTTAAATCACTTATCGATTGTTTTTTCTCTGCCATACTCAACCCTGTAATCTTTATATTATTGTCGGAAATTCTTGACAATATTCATTTTACTTTATTCTAAATTTTTCAGACCGTATTACAAACAAATCAGTCCACTTATACGTTGTGAAATATCAAAACGTATCGTGTCTTCGTCATTTTTGATTGATGATTAATAATTATGTTGTAAATTATAATAAGAAAATAATGAGACAATAATAATAACAATACTACAACGTTTTAGCTTGCTTTGTGGTAAAGATTTTTCGCAATTCTAACAAATTAAAAAAGACGGATTATGAATATGAAACAACATTCGAGGTATACAAATTTAAATATATCTTTGTTATTTACATGTCACTTTTTGCATTTCCTTATAAACTGTTAATAGGATATAACACTCTGGACCAACATGTATTGTTAAGAATAAAAACTATCGTTATGGTCTTGATGTGATTTGGAACAATGTGCCCGACGCTCTGTGAATGCTGCCATTCGAGATGATGGTATCGTAGTGCCTTTGGGAATCTAAAAAAGTATGCATAAGAAAAGTTACTCACTCCCTCCTTCGTCAGTCATGTTTTAATTTACAATTAAAAAAATGAATTCTGACTATCACCTTAAACCACGGAGATTCTAAGCAATTCTCTGCTGACGCACGATCTTCTCCATGCAGGCAGAGCAATCTTCCGAGAAGATCTTTTGCATCATTTGAAACCTTCTTGAAATATTCATCAGGAAAGCAAAAATCACATTTTAATATATTTGCTGTCGTTTCCTCGACCGAATCATCCAGGAACGGTGACAAGCCACTGAAACATTCGGCAGCAATCAGTACAAAAATTCGATGAATATCAAAACCTGCCCTATGGAAGCAATGTATATTACTCAACAGCTCTATGAAACGCATAACGCACCTTAGCAACACATAAATGAATACTCCAGTTGCCCACATATCAGTGTGACGACCAGTAGGTCTGCCAAGGACTAATTCAGGAGCTGCAAACTCTAAGTCAGCAGGCGGTACTACTTCCTCGACAGGCCCTCGAACAGCTTCACCCAAGTCAACAAGCTTGACAATTTCTGTTTCTTGGTCGACCAGGACATTTTCAGGTTTCACATCGAGATGAGCAAAGTGTCGGGTATGTAACCAATCCAGAGCGGAAAGCAATTGGCTGGTATATTTGCTGGCAGCTGCTTCGGTATATTCTTTCTTCTCACATAGGTATGTGAACAGCATCGGACCCCGAACTCTTAAATAAAGCATCGATTACTTACTGTTCAATCAGTTAGAATAATAACAATCTTTCGTTGTACTCACAACTCAAGTACGATTGTGTCTACTCCAGGCTGTGGAGCATTTTCAAAAAGGGCAAATGCCCTTACGATGTTTGCGTGATGCGTTGAAGCCAGTAAATCGTATTCTGAACGAGTGAATGATCTAGATTGTTTGTGACGTGGTGTTTGTTTAAGTGCAACTTCATGACCAGTACCGCGGTCTCTGGCGCGCCGTACGACTGCAAACCTCCCCTTTCCCAGCTCATCCAACTCCAGATATCGTCCGACGAATTGCTCAGCTTCCCAGCTTATTCCCTCATCCATGGGCAATGTTATCACAGCTGAAGGTGATGTCGCGTTTCCAGTCTTTGCAACTATTCTAAAACTGTACGAAGTCCCAGGTAGTAATTCCAGGACTGTCGGACGCGTTTTGACTTCTTTTATAATAGTTATCCATTCTAACGATGGTATTGTTCTGTATTCCAAGTTACAGGACCCAGTATCATGGCACTCCCAATCTACTTCAACCTTTGTGGTGCCCAAAATACGTGCCCACGTTGTTCCGTTTCCTCCTATTTTTTGAAGTCAAGAAAATATACTTGTAGTTTGTAGTTGTAGTAATAAATTTAGTATGTAATTTAATTATGTTATTTCACTGACGTGCATACACACGGCATTACAAACCTGTTACATTGAGTGAGATTTTCGTGGAACAGGAACCATTATCACACTGTATACTACAAATATATGCACCAGAATCCACCGGACGACAACGAGAAATTTCGAGATATATAAATCCCGAATTATGGTAAAGCCTATGGCGTTCGCTCGGTACAATATCATGAGATTCTCCCTCCTTCCGCCAAACAATCGTGGCACCTTCAGCCCGTGCAACTTCTATGGAAAGTCTGGCTACCTCGCCGGCAGTAACTCTTACAGGTGTTAAAACACTGAGTACTTTTGGTGGCATTTTTTCTCCAAGCCCCTTCTGCGGACTAGACACTGCTTGATCTGGGTCTATTTTTCTCGGGCGAAACGACCATGCTCTGCTGATTGATGAGTTGGGAATGAAACTAGCTGGAATCCACAATTCTTCCTTTGCATCAATAGGAGAAACGACTAGCCCTGGTCCATCTAAGTGAGATACGACCAATTCGTCTCCAGCGTGTAGTTTGACCCAGTCAGCGGCTAATCGTACGCGAGCACCTGGAGCCACCTGAGGAATCGCCGCATTAAAGAGAATCCCTTTGCTTTCTGGCGACATTCCCGGCTTCGTCATGCGATTTTTATTCATATACGTGCATCAGAATTTCATGCTCACCCAACAGTAGGATGTACAGTAGAACCACCACCCATCGTGCTAGTTAGTTCAGAACCAATACTTTTTTTCTGAATTTTTTTTCATCTCATTTTTTTCTAGCATTTCTAGTTTATCTTTTGACAATGGATAATGTCTTAATTCTTCTACAAAGTGGAACTATAGGCATACGTATTTGTACTTTAGGGGCATACGGTATTTCTTTTTTTCTGTCTGTTTATTTTTTTTTTTTTTGTTATTTTTGTTATCTTTTCTTTTATTTTTTCAATAGTACAAGAGCGAGAGTTTGCCATTGCAACAACAGAAGGCAATGCAATAGATAGCGGATAGCGAGAGACATCAAGAGGAAGAAGCGGAAGAGTCCCTTGGCTGTAAGTAAGAATGCTATAACAGTCTTGGGCTCCACTTCATTTCATAGCAGAGAGGGATTGGGGCTCACCGGAATTGAGTTGTTGCGAACTGGCGAACGTGCTCGCAGAGTGTTCCTGAACCCTTCTAAGAAGTTAAGTCTACTCTTAGTAGGGCTGGGTGTCCGAGGAGGCAGTGCATCGCCATCTAAGCCACCCGCGGTGTGTGACCGCTGAATCAGCTGCGTTTTACGTTGATTGCTTCTTTCCTTATTTGCTGCTCCAGACACTGTCAGCATTGGGGGAACTGACACCGCTGCTTGAATGACTGGTTCCGGTGTCGAGCCACGGCTGTACGCCAGCAAATTAAAAATGAATAGAAAACACAGTACTACAGATCAAATTTTTCCTACATTATTCAATCGATGTTAACCATATCAGTCGTCACGATTATGTTTTTTCTTGCTATCTAACAGTGAAATTGAAAATGATTTTATTAATGAGGGAAAATGTTGACCAGAACAGAAGCTGTGTCTGTTGCTTTTTTATCCAGCAAGGTAGTAATATAATGTAAGTTATTTCAAGCGCATCGCAGGTCAAGGAAAAAAGCTCTTGGATTTGCTTAGATTAAGTCGCCAAGACCTCTGGATAGAGTTATAAAATATAAAGCATGATTAATGTGCACCGTTCGTTTCTTATTGCTTTTTCGTGCATAGTCAAGCAATTAATGTTAATGTGAAAGTTACTCCTGAATCGATGGTTAAATGTTATAAAATTTGTATATTTGTCGAATTTATTATTAAGGTAATGTTGAATAGCTTTTGAGTATAGGTTTCAAGGTGTGGGTGAGATACAGAAAAATTTCACTACGGTAAATTTGCTTATTCAATTGCATAATCGCACACCCACGACTTTATTTATTGAAATGATAGTTATTTACCTTGGTGAAAGGGTGTAATTATTGCAAGTGGACATTGGGTAAGAAAGATCGATTTGATATTGTAGTACTGTGTTTTTGGTAAATCATAAAATAACAAGCAGTTAGTTAGGGTGCGCCGGCATTAGGGGAATAGGGATTACGATGCATCACAATGACATTCTCAATCAATTTACGTTTTTATTCTAAACAAAATTTTTATGCGCAGGAGTTGATTATTATAGTAGTTTTTTTTTTTTTTTGTTTTTTTTTTGTTTTTAGTTTTCCAATAATATGTATTATGTACACGCACTGCAGCTCGTTCACTTCAGCGCCATTATAAACGTTATTAAAATTATTATAAATATATCGTACATTTTGCATTATAATAATAACCAATTTCATTACTGTATGCTCTCTTGAGCGCCTCACTTTATTATTTAATTTATACATATATATATTATTATTATATATATATATATTATATAATATATTATATTAATATATATATATGAATTTTTATATATATATATATATATATATGTCTATATGTATATATGCACATTGGAACGGATTAGCACACGTGACAGGCTCAGGGAGCGAGAGTAAGTAAAAAGACTAATAATTAGAGAGAAGATTCAGAGAAGCTAAAGAGCAGGGCGAAAGACGAGGGGTACGAAAGGATAAGTTTGGGGTAAAGACAAGGAGACACTACCATTAACTAGCTTACAGCGTTCGTATTTTTATAAAATATACAAAAATATGTTGAAACGAATATTCACAGGTTGAGTGTTAAATGTCAGTAAGAGTTGAGTAGTTGGAGACGCTTACAGTGGGTCTTTGGTAAGTTCCTTTTGGTAGGCAATTGGGGACTGTATTGCCTTAAGGAAATCGCGCTGTGTTTGCAGGATCGCTGTTATCGTATCCACCCATTCCTGTTTTCGCGCCTCATTCTCGTCCACTGCTGCGCACGAGAATCCCAAGCCTGGCTTGCGAGGATCCGTCGAACGGATCACGAACCTTTCAGGGTCATCTCCCAACTCGTCGAGACTCATTTTGTTCACCTGTATTGCGTTATTGGAAAGTTACAAGAGAAAATTTGTGTTATTCATCCATATTTACCACCCTGTTGATGGGCTTGATTCTGAGTCTAACATTCAACCGACTGTTAAGAAGCAGCTGCTTGCGACAGTATCTCAATTGAATCTAACAACCCAAGTTTTTGCAAATAAGAAACCGAACCTACCTGTATGTGAGCTTTGTATATGTAAGCGGGATTAGTGAACTGGGTTTTTTTCCCGACTGCCTCACTGAATATAATATTCTGCTCAAATAGAAAAACCTGCCATTCTCTTCCGCGAACAGGTACATTTCCTATTTCAGAAACTAACAGCGGGCCATGGAGTAGTAGTTTTCCCTGGGCGGTAATCTTACCCTGAAAACATCGAACCCTTAAATATTAAATCACCGAAGCTAGGAAGCAAACGTGAATAAGTGAAGAACAGGAAAAGATTGACCTACATCAAAGCCCTGTAATCTTCCTACGTCCATCATGTCATTGGCTGCTTTGGGAATGATGTGCATAACATGTGCTGCCGCACGAAGACCTTCTATCTCTGAGTGATTTTGCGTCTTTTCCGTTAATCTTAACGCCTCGCGCAGCAGCAATTGATACTTCATTATTCGCTGTACAGGCTTGATCAGTAAGTCGCATAACTGAAGCCTGTGACCCAACTTTTGCCGCAATTCCTGTAAATTTTAAGTTAACTTAGACATAGAATTCGATTGACGCTTCAAATGAGACTGTATATTTCTATAATAATTACCTCAAAGTATGTGTCGATGTGTTCAGATACAATATACTCGGAAACTGGCTTATTTTGACAATAGACAACATACATGTGCAATTTTCTCTCATACTTTTTGAACAGTGGACCCAAATCTTGTGGTCTCTCCAGGCAATGCTCCAACGCTTTGAGGAAAAAACTGCAATTCAAAATAGCGTTAAATTTCAAATATCGGGAGACCTTTGCATTTAGAAAAGACAATTTCATCAAAGCAGAAAATACGTCTAGCATGAAAAATTAGATTGAAATTTAATTAACATTGATACTATAAATCAGAAGTATAAATAATACTCACTCTCTGTGCCACTCATAAATTGCTTCTATATTGCCAAACACCATTTTGTCTTTTCCACCACGCAGATCTTCGGGTAGAGGAATTTCGCTGTCAGGATCTCTCATGAGTGCCATGTATCCCTCAACGATCTGCTTCAAATCACTGACGTACAATCTTTCAGTGTCAACTAACTCACTGATAACGAACTGTCTTTTAACGATTGCTGCACTTTCTGGATCTGTCTCTTCTACTGCTGACACACCAAGGCTGACTCCATCTTCGCTGCCCGTTGCTTTACTAGGCACTCGTTGCAAACTGTTCCTCTCTTGGTTTTCCGTATGTTGTTCCTGTTACATTTAGCCGATGTAATATATCCATAAGATAAAGTCCGATAGAAATAGTTAAACGGTATATAGTACGATGAATTTGTTTATTGCAGGCCTTCCATTTATTTCTAGTTTCAAAAAAAGGAGCAATGAAAAAACCCAGTAACAATTCAAATAGTTATCATGGCAGAGAGTATTATAAGACACAAGTTTTTCAGATTATCCCTTTATTTTTTCTCTTACATGCGTTGTACTTTACAAGATGGAATGTGATAGAATAAAATGTAACTAATGAGAATACTTCGTATTGAAAAACTGTCTTCCGCTGGTTAAGTACTGACAAAAAGTGACGGAAAATAATTAAGAAATAGCAAATTGAGTGGAAGGTCTGTTAAAACACGTTTGTACAACGCCTGACGAGTATGCAGAAAAATAATCTTGCACCGAACTCACCATTCTCTCTTTGACTATTTGCTCGATTTCTGCAAGATCGGCCGACGTAGCACCGTCCAAACTACTCATGGAATTCTCTGAACCCTGCAATCGCAAAATGGTACACATAGATATAAATTACAGGTGTAAAATAAAATTCGCGATGAAAATGCAAATGTCGTTTCGTTCCGCAATTAACTTCACCTTGATTGTATCGCTAAACGCGGCATAAAAAAGAAATAATAATAAATAAAATTACAGTCTCGGATAAAATGGCGTCGATGAAGTGCACCCACACCGACGTTATCTGGCATATACGTAAGTATAATATCAGCGTGTAAAAGTCAATTTCCGTCAGGGAAAATTGGGTGAGAAAAAAATGAAATTAACCCTCATCGGATTAGGCTTACTCTTTTTCCAGACAATTCGTCGGGGATCGTTGAACCGGGTGGTCCGTTTCCCGTGACGACGACAATTGGCTCTGTTATCGGTTTCATCGGCGGCGGTAGCTCGAGATCATCCTCCCCATCCTCGCCCCCGTTTTGTTCCAAGAAAGCCGGCGTCTCGCCGTCTTCGCCCTCGACGTCTTCTTCCTCTTCGCCCTCTGAGGCCGCTCTTCCGGATTTGTCACCACTCGGTAATTTGAACCGTTTGTCTGATCCGGTTTTCTTCAGAGGCGGCAGTCTGTCCGGCGTCGATGCCGATGACTTTTCTACCTTCCCTTGACTCAACTTGCGCAGCGGTGGCGGCAGCCATTTTCTCCTGAAAATCAAATTGAATAAACATTGAAGAAACACGTTTTGCCACTTTAGATTTCTCACATGAGCATCATTAACATGAAATTGAATACGCTGCAGCGTATTTTTTGTTTTTTGGTTCAATGTTTCTCAATTCATCAACTATTATTATCATATTATATCCTGACCTATCGTGAACAGTTTTTTAATAACGAGAAAAATAATTGAATCCAAGGAGAATTATTTTAGGCGAATCGGCAATGCAATTAATTTGTAGAAAAAACAAAGAGTGTGAAAACCCGAACAAAGATGTCGATGATGATGATGATGATGATGTTGGTTTAAAAACCGCGATGCGGTGTCACGCCGCTAAAGACCGGCTCTAGGCCTATATATGAACAATAAACTCTGCCTCGTGTAATCATAAAGAAAGGAGGAGGAGAACATACAACAATTGTGTTGAACAGGATCTTCGTTTAACCGATCGGAAACACCAGCTTGCTCGTCAAGCATGTCGGGTTAAATTTTTTTTTTTTTTTAAATTTTTTACGAAATTGCTGCACAGATAAAAAAAACAGAGAGCGTCTTATCAAAAGTGCGTCGTCAACTGCAGTATTTATTTATATTCGTAAACTTGGGGATGCATCAGAATCCGGTTAACTCAGAAACGATAAGAACTGCCACATTCATATGGAACGATGAGACATCGGATGTTCTGAGGACTTGCAATAATCGCGCAATACAATTTTCTCGCAAGACAAATATCAACAGCATCCTCGGAGTTGCGAACATCACTCGACAAGGACACAGGCTGCGATTTAGCGATAAAATTAACCCAATGCATAATTTTATCTAATAAAACAACATTTGTAATCAAGTTAAATTCACAAGCAATTTTACTATAGTTTTAAAAAAAAAAAAAAAAAACCTGCAGCACATAAAAATTGGTCATTTTTCGATCAAAATCCCATCTGTCATTCCCAAAACTTGGAGTTTAGTTCGTTCGTTAATGGAAATACCCATATGAATGGGCGTGAAAAAAAAACAAACGTGTATTCTGCACGTATAATTGTTTAACCGGTAATCGTATCGAAAAAAAATTCCCCCACATCAAGGTACATACATATTATTATGCAAGCGTAAATACATCGCGTGTGTTCCGTGAAGAAATTAAATGACTGTATGTAAGTATATATATATATATTACAAATAATAATTACGACGAAGCGATCCAGAACGCGTTGTAACGTTTTACATAGTTTAACCCGTACAATCGGTTTATTTACAAATGGCATATTAATCACACCGCGAGATTACAGATTTGCATACACGTATACGTATAAATATCGTGTGTATTAAATTGATTAAATTTATTGATATTAATTTCAGTAATATGCATATAATTACCCGCGTCAATCTATTAAATAACGTGGATATCGTTCTTGACACGCGATCGGAAATTCGTCCATGTAAATATTTTTTTTAACCGCATAAATACATATAGTATATTATATATATATATACTTCTATACTGTTTTTCCTTCATTGATTTCTTCACTCTCTCTCTCTCTCTCTCTAAGAAAAAACAGAAGCAATAATTGCCTAATTTATACACGGCTTTTCTGACGTACATATATACTATGATAACATCTCAAATATTATACCTATATTGTCAAATGCTAAATCTGAATTTTAACGTGCCGATCAGGTTCATGAATCGCGGTGAAACTCACATACTAGTATAATTTCGCACTTTATTTCCGGATATAATATTTTCAACGTCACGGTATAATACATATTTTTTTATATATATTTTTTTTCTTTCTTCATTTACAGTAGAATAAAATCGTGATGATTTAACCGCGTTTGTCGTACAACAGAGTTACTGATTTCCGTCTACCTATACATGCAGTACACAATAAATCGTTCAGATAAATTTATAACTACGTGTACTACTACGTTAATTTTTATCGATAGATAAAACACACGGTGCGTATACTGTATATGTACAACTATACACAGGTACGCGTGTGATTGCATTGAGAAAAATTCGTAGCAAGAGAAACGTTAAAAACAAAATATATAAGTGTATATTAAAACGTTCAGTAAAGAAATTGTTTAAATCGCAATCTTTGACTTGTTATCTCACATCTAAATAAACTTATTTCATTATTTTCTTTCCCACAGTGGTAAAAATATTTACGTCTCTTTACAATACCTAAGCGAATATACTTAATCACTGAGTTCAATAAATTCGTCAAGGAAATTCTCGCTGAATCGTGATTATCGTGGTAGGATATCCGTCGCTTTATCATCACTACCTCACTGATTGGTGTTTTTAGAGTACTATAAATGTGAAATTACGTAGAGTGGTATACATAAAATAACAGTGTTTATTTCTTCTCTTCAATCGTAATTGCTTTTAAATGAAAATCTCTGAAGCAAATAAGACTTGTTATACACTGTATTATTTTAATTTAAATTCTCCGTTCGTGGTTGCAGTAAAATATCATTTCCTTCTAAACGTTAAACGGATGAAAACGTAACCCGGAAATACTTGTCGAATTTGAAAAATGGCTTGTGAGAGAGTCAAAGAAAAAAAAAAAAAAACAAAGAATAAGAAACTTGTACTCACCCGCTGAAAACTCGCCGTTTGTTCCCAGGTGAGCTTGTGCTTGCAGAACCGCCTCCGTCGCTGGTTCCCAGTTCTAAAACATCGTACAACACATTTTGAAACATGTTAACGGTATTTGCACAAACGCGCGTCACCTTTATACGAAATTTATTCACTTTTTTCCCTTCAATTTTGCACACTCAATCCCTGTACATCAATTGTATTATATCTTGTAAATTTCTTTAAATCCCTGCGACTCGATCATTTCCGCACCCTTTTCACATCACAGGTAGAAACAAACCAAAAAAAAAAAAAAAAAAAGCAAAGAAAAAAAAATGCAACACTGTTTTCAATCCCAAATCGCAGCACCATAGAATCGAATATATTTCTCCCTTCTCCGTGTAACAAGTGTTGACTATTCTTAATACATCACGAGTAATTAACCAATTAATGATAGCCGTCTGTGCACCAGGTATTTTATATAAACTTTTACGTGTAGCCAGACAGGTCAAGCAGAGAGCGTCCAATATCGCGGACGATGTATTTCTGATAACGCGTGCCTCTGGTATAAAGCTCTCAGTTATGCGAGCAAAGGGGTTCTCCCTACTTCTTCACCTCGGCGTATATAACTAACGGCTTGAAACCGCAGCGGGTTGGTCTATTGCTCAAAGATCATTGAAGAGAAAAGGGAAAAAGAAAAAGAACCGTGGAGGGGGAAATTGAGATAGCAATGTTAAAAACTGACTCACTTCACGCACGCTCTACATGAATTGCGTTATTGCATTATAAAATAGACGTTCGCAAGTTAAAGCGTGACCAAAATGATCCAGTTTTCGCGCTCTGCCCTGGATCATGATCGAGGAAACTTTATTCGTCGACCTGCATCTCTCGGCGGCTCCCGGATGTCGCGACGCAAGACACGCGTCCTCTTCTCGCCTCTCATCTTTTAAACTCGACGATCAGAAATAGGCGTCCCTCACCGCCTTTTTGCTGCATCTCTTGGTGCGATTCCAATAAAATATACTTTTTATACATATAATATAATATGATATATTATAATTCGGAGACCGCCGTTTTTCGTCTATTATATTTATAGAATATAATGTACGTGTAATTAATTAACAAAGTTAATCGCGGAACAGCTGAAATATAGGCTGCATTTTTTTTATATATATATATATACCTATATACGTGTATGTAACCCGTTTTTTAATTTTCTCAAAGGCAATTTTAATTTTTCTTGTTCAGCTTTTTTTCGTTTTGACCCCCCCGCCCCCCTCTCCCAATAACATATATAAATAAATATTACTAAACGTTGAAACGATGTAAGATTTAAAAAAAATACATCCTTTAGACGACTGTAAAATATTAGACCTACATGTGTTACGAAAAACCCATCGAATATTCCACGAATCTAATGTATAGTAGACACGCTGTATTAATCCTCACTGTATAAACGATGAGAACACAGAACCCGCTAGCTTGTGGCTCTGTAACTTCCGGTAGGGAATTTCCGTAGTCGATTCGAGGCTCATCGTAATTTTAAAATAATGCATAACTCATTAGACCGATTTGCACTTGAACGCAAAAATCTCCATGTCCTAGCCTTGTCACAGTTTATTTATAACTTCGAGTGGACTTCGTTACTTCTTATAACCCCAAAAACCCCCGAGTAACAACTTCCGGTCAGAATCATCGAATTTTGATAGTTTTCTCGATTTTAAATCCGCCATATTGGATTCGCTATATTGTATTCGCCATATTGAATCCGCCATCTTGGATTTAGAAATAATCAAATTCGAACATGAGATTCGTGATCAGCGACCGGAAAAACCCCCGAGTAAAAAAATTCAGGTGAAAATATTTAGTAGAAAAATGTTTTTACTAAAAGAGTTGAGGCAAAATTCGATTTCTTTGTTAATTTCTGAAGTATTGATTTCGAATTGATTGCAATAAAAGAAAAAATGAAGAATCGCGAGAACGATTTAAACGACTTTCTTAGAATTTGAGATACATTTTAACTTGTCCTTCTTTGCATCAGTTTCACGGGATGACAAATTCGACAACGTTATACGAGGAATTAACATCATTCACTCAGACCGAGAAATTCGCAATTTTATATTTGGGAAGAAAATATAATATTCAAGGACATGTTATATGTATCTCTAAACAATTCTGAGCACTTTGAAATGTATAATTCTCTTACAGGTAAAAACTGAGAACACGGTTTTTATTCGTTATTAAAGTTGCTTCATCGTGTGAAATATCTCGTGGATATATTTCGTCGAAGAGATTGCGTTAACTTTCCTTAGAAAAATGAGGAAATTAATTATCAGAAGACAATACAGCGGCGTGCAAGTTTTGCGGTAATCGCTAATAATCCATAATTGAGAGAAACGGATAATGCAATATTGCACCGCATAATTACGGATTTCGCAAAAAAATATCGACTTCGTATCAAGTTCGCCGAATAAAATCATTATATTGTCTCTTCACAACAATATCGTAACAAGTTTAATAACTATTTTGCTGTAAATATGAATTTAGAACGAAACAGATACGATCTGACCCCGACAAGAAATTATCGAAACTGTGGAAAATCTCGGTAAAATTAATAAAAGCAGCATCCAGAATTTTGAATAAGATTATCAAACGAACTATCATAAGTAACAAAAATAAATAAATGAAAGAATGATTATTATTCTCACCGGCAAATCAAAGTAGCAACATAATTATCAAAAATAACCCATGCCTTATTTTAAATAATTATATTCAAATAATATCAGAGAAAAACTTTTTCCTACCAGAAAAAAAAAAAAAAAAAAAAAAAATGCAAGAAATGTTACGTTATATTTAACAAGAGGTAAATTTTGGCAATACAATAACATTCGACATATATTGGGAAACCGGGCAGCATAGCAGAAACGTCCAGCTATATAATGTACCATACGAAGAGTTTCCAACGAAAATAAATTAATATTTCAGATACTGCGCACAGCACAAATTGTAACAATAACGAACCCTTGAGACCGAGCAAGCACATGTTCACCCTATAATATACGATTTTCACTGAATATTCCGTGCAGCCGCGCCAATTAATCGGAAATAAAACTTCGGAAATAAAACTTCGCTAATACACGCGTATGCATATTATATGTATATAAACATATGTAACATGTAAATCGTATACAGGTATCTAAAATTTGGCCAGAAGCCACGTGGCTGTGGCCTTGCGACGTTGCCGCCCGTTGAACTTTTCATAATTTGTTTTTTTTTTTTTTTTTGTTGTTTTTTTTCCATAATCATAACAATTCTATATCAAAATTAAAATTTTTTTTCCATATTTCACTTATTGTATTATTATATAACTCCCCCGCTTTTTGCACGCAAAAATCGGGAAATAATAAAAATAATAATAATAATAATAATAATAATAATAATAATAATAATAATAAAAACTCGCCGACGAATTGAAAAAGAATTTGTAAATTGCGATTTAAATAATTTGTGGGTTAACCTGACGGGATTTTTTTTATCATCTAAACAGGTCAGAATGCGGTCTGGCCGTTGCCGGTAAAACACGAGCACGAGGTCGTAGAATCGCTTATATATATATAAGGCGGTTTTCGTCATCGTCGTCGTCGCATAAAGTCGTTCTGATTAAATGCGACAGCGAAATTACACGCAGCGTTATTCTGATATTATACAAATATTAAGGTTAAATTTTAACCCGTGAAACCGAATTCGAACTAAGAAAGTAAAAACGATTTACGTATACTTGAACGCTGGCAAAAATCTTTCGATACACATTGTGCAGCTTGTTATACTTATTTACAATGTAAATGGTAATTGGAAAAGCTCGAGGTTTCAATTAGCGTATATATTTATAAATACGCTGTATAAATACGCTAAAGGAAAAAAAATGTTAAAAATTTCGTACTGGTAATATATATATATATATATATATATATGTGTATGTATATATATCAGATTCGATTAGTGTAAAGTTCGGTAATTTCGATTTACAGTTTACAAATTGATATTATAAGAAAAATTCCTTAATCCCAACACGTTCCGACATAATATATAATGTGAATTCAAGGTGAATTTAGATAAAAAGAAAAGAAAAGAAAAAAAAAAAAGGAGAACATCAAATTTTTCGCAAATGTTTGTTTTTCCCTCGAAACTTACATACCTTACTCCTTTTACCCTGACCTTTTTCCCCAGTTTTCCCAACACTGACGGTGATCACATATGACGTATGTATATTTATTATACAATTTACGTTTGCACGCAGCTCGGCAGCGGTTGCAATGACGATAGTTTCGAAAAGAGCTTATACGTTGAAAGAATTCATTTTGTCACAGTTTATCCTATACTTATATGTATATACTGACAACATACGCGATTACAAATTTTTCACAGAAGATACGAAAAAAAAAAAAAAAAGAAAGGAAATAAAGAAAAAAGAAACAAGCAAATGCGTATAACACATGTAGTTTTTTTAAAAGTTGTTGTTTTTCTTTGTTGTATCTTTTCTCACAATTTGTATAAATTCGAGTTATACTAGTTGCAAAATCTTCGCCGTTATCAAACGTCAAGGAGCTGGAGCAGAGAGTTTGGCGATCACGTACTAGTCACAAATTATTAGTATAACTATCACTATTATTATTATTGTTATTATTACTATTATTATTATTACACATGTGTAACAAATGTTTTACCCAGGCACAGCCCATATACACATAATATACATTACACGCGAAAATCTGAGAACGATTAAACCCGGATTAGACCCACAAGGACGTTATAATAATAGTAATAATAAAATAACATCTATATTTAAATATTACACCGTATTATTATACACATACTTGTGTAGGGGAATATTTTTTTTTATTCTCCTTCATTTTCTTTCATTTTACACCCCACCGAAGATAATCACCTTTGTTATAACAACCGTATATACGCTGCGTGATATAATAATACGAAAGTTACAGCGATAAAATCCAAAGGCGAGGAATTTGAATTCCAAAGTATCAATCACTCTTGACGAACCCTTCACGATATCAATATAATTATACATGTGTGTATGTGTGTGTGTATATATATATATATATATATATATATTATTTACAAGTTTCAAAATAGAATTCGAACATCAAAGTATAACGTGCAGATTTTTTACCGCATCCTCATCTTCAACATCTTTATACGTATATATATATATTGTACATATACACACTTTAATCGACCTCGATAATTTTGTTTTTTCACACACACATATATATACATTTTTTGTTTCTATTACACAAGTGGATGTGGTAGAAGAATGAAAATAAAATTGAGCGAAAAAAAAAGAAAGAAACTTCCGAACGAGAAAACCGAGCCGTGAAGTTTCGTTCAAATAATTTCCGAGCAACACTCGTTGACTATTTTCCACTTGACTGTCCGTAATTTTTTTTTTTTTTTTTCTCTCTGCCATTCCTTCCGGAATTCTTTCCGTCACCGAAAACGGGGTCACACGGGGATGGTGGAGGTAGGTAAGGAAAGAGAGGGGAGAGGAGGAGGAGGAGGAAGGAGGAGAGAGAAAAAAAAAAGTAGTGCAGCGCAGGAGATGATTTTCTACCCTAGGATGGATAGATAGGGAGGGTGGGAGGGTTGCGATAGGTCGCGCAGCCGGACGGACATCCGCGGGAGGCTGCGAACACTGGTCAAGGACACGCGTATTGATCGAGGAACGAAGGGGGAGAGGAGAGGAGAGGAGAGGAGAGGAGAGGAGAGGAGAGACCTGCCTGCCTCTCTTCTCGTCGCCGGTTACACCCACTTCTCGCCGTTTCGCGTGCCTACGTATATCACGTATGTGCTTTTTATTTATTCTTGTACCTACGATGGAAATTAGGAGGGCAATTGTTGTAAAATTTTTCGAAATTTTATCTGGACGCTGGTTCCAAATTAAGAAAGAATAGAATCGTCGAAATATTGTCTCTGATTGTTAACCCTAAATCCTCTCGCTGTGTCTTCCGTCAACTTTGATATTTTTTACTACATGTATGTATAAAGATATAAAGTAACGAGAAAGCTATTGTATATTTTACTAAATATATTATTACGAATTAATGCGAAAATTGAATTTTATGATTTTTTTTTTCTTTTTTTTTCCATACCCTTTGCGGCGTAGCGTCTCGTATATGAGGCATCTTTTTTGAATAGGTTGTTCAAGATTTATACTCAATTTTTGACATATCGCTGTCTTTCAGACGTAAGATGTCAACGTTGATGTTTCAAAAGGGATTATACAACGATTACGCGAATAAAATGAGCGCTATAAATAAACGGAGTGTCGAAAATGCCTGTTTTTACAGAATAAATGTAACTGTGGAAAGTTTATGGGGACTGGAAAAGTGAAACTCGGTAATCATCGGTTTTTGTGTCGCTAAAAACGAATTCGATGTAAAAATTTCAAAATTCAAGATGGCGGGTCAAATATGGCGGACTGAAAACATAAATATTGATCGTGTTCGCTGATATGAGATCTGCCATTCTGAGCTTTGACAATTTTTCAGCTCTAAGCCTATTTCTTAAATCAGACAACAAGAAGAAACGTATGCTGCAAAGGGTCGAAGAGTTCGAAAAGTGCGAGACAATTCTTCCTACGGTATGGTTTCTGATCGAATGTAACAGAAATGATAATAATGATAATCACGTTCGTGCGAAAGGGATCGCGAGAAAATTAGGTGAAAAGGGGACGGAGAAAATCGAATTGGGCCAAAGGAGGAAGGGCATTTAGAACCAACCCCTGTACTTACATAGATGGCGAATTAGCTTCAAGGATGTCAGAGTGTAAGAAAGATTTGTGCAATATGCACAAGACATTTTTGTATTTCTTTACGCGCAATGTATTATAGATTGATTCAATTGTATAATAATGAAAATTGATGACGTAAAAAAGTGTATATATATATACATATATATATATATATTTGCAGACTAAAGTTTATTTCGAATTATTGTTTGTCCATGAAGAAGAGAAAACACGCCCCTGTACTAGAAATAAGAATAAATTCTGTGCAATTCAATTCCCTGAAAAATCATGCATCGGACATTTATCTACATTGCCTCGTTACTCAGTTACAAAATTCAAAATGAAAGTAAAATTATTTTCGCGTTTTGATCAAATGGAAAATGAAAAATGGCATTTAAAAACCAGTAAATATTAACGTTGAGGGCTCAAATTTCAACAGGCGTTTTATTTCCACTTCTTATAACTATCGAAGTTGTAAATTTGAAAAAAAGATTTTTTTGATTTTTTTTTTTGAACCACTTTAATAAACGTGTCGATGAAAAGGTTCAGTCTCGATTGAATAAATTACGCGATCCGAACAGGTACGAGTAAAATAAGAAAGAAATTTTGTTGTCAGATTGAAATTTCGCAAACTGACAACGCGGAGTTGATAGCCTGATACGTATAAATATTGTGAAAATAAAAATATTCATAAAATCGACATTACCGTTTGGAATATCTTTGTTGTCATTTCGCTGCCGTGATGAAAACGAACGACGACATTTGACGAGGATGCAATTTCCCAACAAGTACTTGGAAAAATTGTAACGATTTTCATTCGTACGACCCGATGAGGCGAATAATTGATCTCGGGACGCGATCGAGTTTCGAGGCCGGTGAACTTTATCTAAAACATCAACTACACGATTCCGTCTCGACGATGACGATTCGTCCGTCGAACTCGGTGTAAATCTCTTCGGTTTCATGACGACTCAATTCGTTTCAATCACAACAACGAAGTGGACGACATGCCTTTCCCCGCACTTGCACTCGAACTCGTAAGATATTATTATAATGTCAAATAATCGCCCGGCGAAAGACATTTTGAAAAAAGAATCGAAACGGATAATTTGACTTCAACGCACGAGTTCTTGACTCAACCAGAGGTAGAAACTCAACTAACTTTCGCACAAACGCACGGCTGTATTTATAGTAAAAATTTTCGTACAACGTAGAGGGTTTCGATAGCTCTGATTGGTTGCCGACTATTTTTCGGGCAACCAATCCGACTGCGGGACATTCAATTCTATTGAAAACAAACTATTCCGTTAATGAGGTCATTTATTACCACCCATAAAATGTATTTTCTCGAAAAATCCACGAAGAGCCTAAAATGCGTACAAAGGGTTCTATGGAGTGAATCATAGCTTTACCTGGAATAGAAACAATTTCAAACTCCAGGTATATGTGACGATAAAGGTTGACCCCTAATTTCAAGAAAATTGGGTCTGGTATTGTGTATCAGCTATATAATACAACGGTCATATCACAGGGTGAGCCGATATATCGGTTTTCCGGTCCTCTAGAGGTTAACGATCACCAGTGCAGTACAATTGCAGGTTCAGATGTACAATTTTAAACAACTTTGTCAACTTTTATTTTTTTGATATATATTTATTCAATATTCGTCGTGTAACTAACGTGATCAGGTATACCGGGAGAATCTCTTGAAATTTGAAAATGAACTGCGCATGCGCGAATTTTATCGGCTGTTCGCGCAGGCTGGCCATCCCGAGTTTCATCTGTCAAACTCTGTCAAAAACTGGAAGACCAATGAGATTGAATTATTTGACGGATGCGCGGTTGATTTCCAAGTTTCAAGAGATTGTCCCGGTATAAGTAAAATGCGAGATCGAAACACGACGATATTCTACTTTTATTTCTTCATTATATTCCTATTATATACTTCTATTCAACTGCACTTATTGTTTTTTCAATTCATGTGTATTCATTACATGATCTGTGCAAAGTCTGAACACGATATAAGAATAAAATGAGATTAAACGCGTATTAATCGAATGAAAATATGCAGTTACAAACTGCACGCGCGCATCTGTTGCACAATTGAGTAAATTAATTCCGCATACGATAATACAATGATAAAGAATTCAATTAAACATTCGATAAAACGCTACAATATAATTATACTAACAATTAAAAAGAAAGAAGAAAAAAAAAAAAAAGAAAAAGAGACAAATTCAGCCACTCAAATCGCCGCGCTTATCTCAACTACGATAATTACTCTAACCTAAGAGAAATGTAATAAAATACATGAAATGGCAAAAGCATTCGTGACTTATCGGTATAGAGAAGATATCGTTAAGTGTAGAAGTAAAGCGGTTAGATAGATGGGTGCAGATAAAGACGGTCTAGAGCGCAAAGTGTACGAGGAGGAGGAAATACGGGAAAAGACGGAGCGCCGGAAACTCAAACAACCCCCTTTCCACCCCTTGCCCGAAACACTTCGTTGTCACGAGTAGGCAACACTCGTCGGGATAAGAGACACGGAGTTGTTTCACCACTCTCTCTGACGTTTCAGAGGGTTAGTCGAAAGCACGTAGAAATTTGCCAAGAAAGTTTCAGTCTAATTGGGTACCTGGATTACCCTGCGTGATAACGAGCCCTAAACGATATTCTCGATTATACGGTTCAACGATTTTCACATCTCTCAAGCAAATTGGTTATACCCAAAACTATAACGAGATATTTGTCATTAATTTTATGAGGATATAATCGTAAAAGATTGAATATTTGTCAAATTATTATATCTTTGACCCTCTGAGTCATTGGGGTAAGTATTCTTACCATGTATTTTATATACATTTTTGGTATACTTAGAGAACTTTTCAACGTATTACTTTGCGGTTTTTTGCTATTTCTGATAGTATACTAGTACATTTTCAATACTCGAGAGTAATTGTTGCGATATCGTGTAAATTATTATTATTGGAAGCGAATTAATTGAAAAAAATCGTGAGAATTGAAGGCATAATTCATTTCCGAGAAAGTTACTCCTCTACACGTATACATGTTTTACGTAAATTATAAGTTTTTTGGGTCGCTGATAGCGAATCTGAAATCGGATTTTATAAATTCAAAATGGCGGATCCAATACGGCGGACAAAAAATTAAAATTCGATCGAATCCTGAGAACAAAAACTCTGTCCAGAGGTTTTTGGGGTCACTGTTTACGAATCTGAAATCAGATTTTGAAAACTCATTACGGCGGATTCAATCAGCGATCCCGAAAACTCCTGCATAGAGTTTTTTGACCTTATTCGATCAAATTTGAAATTTTCGTCCACCATATTGGATCCACCATCTCGGATTATCAAAGCTGATTTCGGATTCGTAACCAACAACCCCGAAGACCATAAACCACTATCTTGTAATAAAACCTGACTCAGCACAACAATGGGTGACTCAGAGGGTTAATCCTTGGCAAATAAATAAAACTGCAAACACTGAAATTATGAACCAAAGCTCAGACACCCAAACGTCAAAGTTCAAGTCGTTAAAAGTCTATTAGATTCGTTCCGATTTTATTTGCAATACTATATTTTAGACGGATTTATTTCATGTTTTCATTATTTATTTATTTTTTTTTTTTTTTCTTCAACATATCATTAGTTAATTTCACACATTGCCATTTGCCGATCGTATGAATAAATGTCGGTAAAGAAAAGCCTAAATTTTTTTCCCCGAATCAACGTCCTCGACGTTAGTCCAGTTTCGTCCTTTGCGACGATCCGTTTCGCGGATTATCTGATACAGGATGAAATGTCCTGTTTCAACAAACCCAATTGAGGATAAAGGCGGACGGGCGCCTGATCGCCTCGGCCATCACGCAGCTCTGCGATATCAATCATCGATCCGTTCTTTATCATTCCGCGTCAATCAGGGACACGAGTTACTTATTAGGAAAACAGTCGCTTGTACCGCGAGGCGTGATTTTCAATTTCGTTACGACCTATTTTTCCTTTCGCCAACTTCGTGCCGAAATTCAACAAAGATTCAGCTGAAAACGATCGTTGCTTTAAATTTATTTTTATTGTTCCGTATTTAAAAATTCAACAATCACTCCTCGTAACCATAATTCTAATCCGATGTATAATAATAGATATAATGAAAATTTTCGAAAATTTGAACATTTTTCTCTTGACTTATGCGGTGAACTAGTTTCATGGTATAATTGTAAATAAAAGAATTTTTCCCGCAAATATAATGAGTAATGAGAAAATAAATGTGGAAAAGTTCTTGGCAATTGCAACGCGAAATCAGTTTCTTCGGTTTGCTCTACTCTTTTAGTTAAACAAAGCTTGAACATCAATTTATCGTTGCACAAGCGTTAAATTCTCGCAACTGTTACAAGAAAATATAGCAACAGTAATCGTAATGAGAAAGATTAGTAACGGATTCTAGACTTTCCGGTAACAGCTAGAAAAATAATTTTCATTTTCTACCTAGAACTATATTTTTTGATTGTGGTAAAGAATGAAAATAGTTAAGGACCGAGCGGTAACCGGAACTAAAAATTTTTCTCAGTTTAGCTTGGGAAATACACCGGCGCAAAGATTTTACAAGCTTGCATAGAAAAGGCGGATTTATTCGAATGATCGAAGAAGTGAAAAGAGACTTTCAAGAAATTCGACAACTTTTTTTTCTTTTTTTTACATAAGAGTCGCCACGTCGCGGAGTTCAACAATTTTCGATTTGATCCATTAACAACTTTATAGCGTTCCGAGTTTTAATCGATCCCCCGTACTTTTGTAATCGAAAATATAAATTCCGTAACACCGTTTAATAATATCTGATTGCGAGATGTTCTGTAACGAGTATCTACAATAAGAGATATCGCAAACAGGCTATCTTGTCTTTGTTTCTGTTTGCAATACGTATCATTGTGTCAAACGCATTTGCCAACCAGACGCTGCGACGAGACTCTTAATTTTTCTCTCAACGATGTTCATACCACCAGTATATTCATGAATTTATACAATCACTCAAGATATCGAATCGATACGTAGTTACGCACGTTGTACGTATAATAAACGAGTATACCACAGGAAAATTACTGATTGATAAATCGCAACGAATAAAAAGTGATATAAAATTTATGTATTTATTACAAGACAAATTTATTCTAGTTTCTTTTCTCTAAATTTCCTTTACCCGATCATTGCTTAACTCAAACACAAATTGAGGTGATGGATTACGAAAAGAAAAGGAGAAAAAACATCGAAATATGAGTATCGGTTATTTTTTTTTCGCATGTAAGATCGTAAACATACCGCACCGATAAAAAATAGAATTGGTATCGAGAAAATTAAATCTATATTCCATTAACTACAGAATCAGGCATATATTCGTTGCTGCAGTTCGGCGATAAGTTTGTTAAAAATTAATTGAACCGCGGTTCGGATTCACCGAGCAGTATTCATACAATTTAGTTCTGCAATTATTTCGCTCTCTCTCTCTCTCTCTCTCTCTCTCTTCATACATATACATACATAGATTTGCTGATGAAAAATTGAACGAAATCATCCAAGTCCATACGTCGCTTAAGGGGGGAAACCAGTTTAGACCGATCGAAAAATCGTCTTTTTTTTTATTGCATGAACCGTTAGTACAACTATTCAAAAATATGTGGTCAAAATTTCAAAGCAAATTTCCCGTTAGTTCGAATGCTATGAGCACTTAAGTGACCGCCCGTCGGTTCTGTGAAGAAGCGCACGGTAATTATAACGGAGCGGTCGCCCAGGCCCTTCTTTTCCAGCTACCTGCCTCAAAATACCGCTGTGCTATTGAATAATAGGAAGAGGGATTGCTATATGGTGCTGGAATAGCTGATTAACCGATGAGCATTTTTTATAATTAATTACTGCCTTGAATTTCTCGTTTTCGCTACATTTTATTTCAAACGCGTTTTTCTCGAAACGACTTTTTTTCGACTTGCGTACATTCTAGCTCAAAAAAGTTATTGATCAATCGTTCTGAAATTTGGTGCAGATATTCTTTATTCAATTCCACGTGACATGAACCAAATTCGGGGATTATATTGTTATTAAAAATATATGTTTTTATGCAAGAAAGATGAAACAATATAGTATAAAAACATGACATTGTGTTCAAACACCTCAAAAACATGCAATTTTCAATTTGTTTGATCATAATTAGGTTCATATTCTTAGAAAATATGTTTTTAATGAAAAAAAAAATCCTGATGATTACAGATAAAAATTGCGACGTCAGGGATGTACGCCAGCCAAATGCTCGGATGGCAATCGCCCATGGACTGCACGTGGTAACTCCACTATTTCCGGCGGAAATCGTTTGAAAAAATTTTAAAGTATAATTGAAAACAAATAAAATATCCTCCAAGTTTAAACAATTTGTGATTATTCCTTCCTGGTTAAAAAAAATCATGAAAGACAGCAAAATTTCGACCTCATAAACCGGTTTCCCCCCTTAATACACATAAAAAAAATATGCATCGACAAGTTGGCTTAAATATTTTATCAAATTCTTACGAATATACCCTTCATGATATATTTTTTTTCATATCTTCTCCGCGTTACTTGAAAGGTTTGTCAAAAGAAAAACGAAAAATCCGCAGTTGCTATTCGGACGGTAAACTGCAATGAAACACAAAGTATACCGCAAAATTAAAAGAAGAATCAAATAAACAGTAAATGACGATAGCTCGTGCGGACGATAAAAACAAAGCAGTTAAATTGAATGGAAATAAAGAACGAAAGGCGAAGTCTGAAATACAGCGAAGCTTAACTTCCGGTGCGTAAAATTAGGAGGACGTTTAAACGTCGAGTCTGGTGGACGGAATGAATGTAAAACGAATGACAAATTTTCGCCAATATCTAAATTCCTTGGAAAACGGCAATACATGTTGCATAAGTGATAACAAAGTGAAAATCCAACTCGATACGTTTTCTTACAAAGAGTGCGGAATGTTCTTCTTAAAATTTTTAATTTTCGTTTATTTTTATTATTTTTATTTTATGTTAATTTAAAGACTTGGCAAAATGACACCAAAGATTAATGTAGTTAAAAAGGTTTAAAATTATTAAAAAGATTTTTTAAAGATTCCACATTGGACGTCGCAGGGTTTATGAAAAACATTTCACGTGATTTGGATTTTTTTTTTTTTTTTTTTTAAGACACATCGCTCCAGAAAATTTTTTACAGACTCTCAGGTGATTTCAGGATATTCCAGGGATGATAAATTCTTGACGATTTAAGTTCGCAGGTTCGTTGACGAAAACTCGATAAACTTCATCAATTTCATTACGATCAACAATTTGTTACGTAGCTATAACCGATTTTTTTTCCAATTTCCAGCAGTTGATTCCAACTATTTTCTATAAATCGTTAAAAGAGACCTTCGCAGCTTAATAAGAACATAATAATCCAACGATTGGGAAACGTTGACAACCTATAAATCTGAATAAAATTGACGATGTTAAAAAAAAAAAAAAAAAAAAACATCGACTTTCGCCTGAATTTGGATAAAAATAATCGATTTTTGACTCACCGGTGTCTTCGGCGTTGACGGATTGTTGAGCAACGGGTATCGTCGATTGTGACGGAGCCTTCCTGGACGGTGAAGTTTTGCAGGCTGTTGTAGGCGGCTGCTTGAGAACGGCGGTTGGAACGAGACCCTCGAGAGGAGGATTATCGGATTGTCCAGGTGCGACAGAGAGTCTAACAAGAGTCCATTCCCCGGTACCGTTTTCGAGGACCTCGACTTGCTGCCCCTTGGAAACGGTCAATTCCCTCGATCCCGGTGCTGCCGAATGATCAGCGACCACCCATGTCATTTCCACGACTCCGGTCTGGGAAGAAGAGAAAAATTAATAGCGTGAGATGGATACGGAAGTACGGAGGTTTGAAAAGAAATGAAAAGAAAAAGAAAAAAAAAAAAAAAACTGGAAACAAATAACAATTTATCGTTCAATCTATAGGTATGTAAAAAATGGCCTACGGGATGCAATCGCATTATGTGCTGTTTTTTTTTTAAAAATTTTTACTTATTTATTTCTTCTAAAGGAAGAAATTCGATCAGAGTAAAAAATCAACCGTATAATAACGGAGATAAGTCGAAGCTTGACGATTTTCCAATTTTCATTTATATACACGGTATACTATGTAAAAGGTTTTGAAACATTTTCGTTAAACCGAGGTGCAAAAAAAAAAAAAACAAAGATCGAATTTTAATTCCCACAACTTTTGACGTTTCATAAAAAGCGTTGGTTCGAAAATAGTAAAAAACTTTCAAAATTTCTCCCACAACGACAGCGCAATTAACCTCAACTTTGTTTTTCGTTTTTATTTTTTCTTTTTTTTTTTCCTTTCCACCATTTTCCAATGTGTGGAACGCGATCATATGAACACGGAGATAAGGTCGAAAAAACTGGCATAAATTCTGAAACAATCGAGACTTCGTTGCATCGTTTATGATACTCGATGAAACCCGTAGATTGATACGTAAAAATCTAACAATGGACTTGATCTCGAGAAAATTTATACCCACGACACCGACGTAAATACGCACGCAGGCACGAATGATGTGTGCGTAAGTGTGTCTCGGTGTTTGTGTGTGAGTGTGTGTGTGTGTGTGTGTACATCTGCGGTGTTTCCTTGATTGAAACGATCTTAAGATCTAAAAATAATGTAATACGGTATACAAACACGGATCGGAAATAGAAATAGAAATAGTCGTAAGTATAAAAATATATCTATAAATATATGCATACATATAAATATATATACACACACATATATATATATATATATAATTTCTGTATCCTGAAATAATACTGTATCATTACATTCAGACCGGTGCATCGAGATCCAGCTTGAAGTCATCCAGATGAACTTGCCCGAGGTTTAGTAAGTTATATAATTAGAGTAAAAAAAAATTAGCATGAATTGACGTCAGATTTAGGGGGGGGGGGGGGGGGGGGGGGGTAATTTCGCATTTGAAAAGTTCCTTCTTTGGTGGTAAAACTTCAAATAAAATACTCAATTTTTCTAGTTACTGTAACGAAGTGACAGTGTAATTTGAATTTTCGAAATCTTGCATTTCGTAACTTTGAGCCGTCGACTTTCCGGCCATTCGAAACTGTATCGTTTCATCGAAGTTCGATTTCTTTACTTCAAATTTCGCCACCAAACAATTCGGAATTAGGCGCTTTCGTGACGTTTCAAGTTCGGAATGAAAATTGATCGAGAGGCAGACAGGTCGGTTTTTCCTTGCAACTTATTCAAGCCGCCTAATGTTTATTGAGGTTTTGACAACCGCGAGCGGCCTCCGATTATACGTAATACGAGCGACATCGACGGTATCGGTAAAACGTGTTAGTCGCTCGACGAACCGTGAATTCAAAGGGTTGAAACCTTTCGCCTCCATTCGCCCAGTGTCGTCGCTGCTTCTGCCGTTGATACCAGTTTCTGACAGCTTTTCCCCTGACAATTTATCGACCCCGAACGACCATCGACAATGTGTTCATGGTCCCACGGATTTCACCCCGCAGCTTACGTGACTTATTTTTATATTTTTTACACGTAAACGAATAGATTACTGGTTGCAAAAATATTTTCTTAGATAAAACTAACTCTAACGCGTCGTTCGTAAATTTTGCGAAACTTTTGCATAAATTGACCTGTCATTTAATCGTGCATATGATTTAATGCAGTTTTTTTTAAAATTTTCTAGTTTCCGTATTTTCCCGCAAATTCATCTAAATCTTAGTTCATCTACCATACACTGAGAAAAATTTCATTTATTTACAGTAACTAGAAAAATTCAATAAAACAGATATCCTTGAAAAAGGTGTTTGGATATTGTTGGAATTACGAAAAACGAGCTACGCTTAACCATTTTGCGCTATCGTCGATCCTTTTTCGGTTATTGCAACGCAAAATCAGTTTCTGAAGTTTACTCTACTTCTTTAGTTAAACAAGGCTTTAACGCCAATTTATCGTTGCACGAGCGTTAAATTTTCGCAACAGTTGCAGGAAAATATAGCAACAGCGATCGCAATGATAAAGAATAGTAACGGATACCAGACTTTCCGGTAACAGCTAGAAAACTAATTTTCATTTTCTACCTAGAACAATATTTTTCGATTCTGGCAAAAAATGAAAATAGTTAAGGACCGAGCGGTAACCGGAACTTGAAATTTCTCTCAGTGTACAATTCGATTCAATTAATACAGTCCTAAAAATTTATACCTTGTCTTTTAAATGGATAAAAACAAAGAAGATAATTAAATAACGATCGTCATTCGTCAGGCTAAGTACATTCTCGTAAAATAATTTCGTCTTAATTTCTTCATTGTGAAAATCATCGTATATAGTATATATGTATATATATATATATATATATATATATATATATATTATACGGTCCCTCAAACACAATTAGCAAGATCCTCGGCGCTTTGATAATTGTGATATAAAGTACGAGAGGCACCGACGTTAGTTATATTCGCAAGGGGATGACGTATTCGTAAATTCGTGTACTAGGCAGGGCGGAGAACGTGATAAGAGAGCGAGAGAATTAGAGAATTAGAGAACGAGAGAATGAGAGAATGAAAAGGGAGGGAGGGGAGAGAGATGGACAGGAGTCGACGCAGAAAGCGGAATTTCATTAACTCCGACCAGTGGTGGGGGGGGTTGAAACGTATAAATTCCGATTAAGTTTATACACCGAGGTGCGCGTTTACGTTTAATTCGGATACCAGCCGAGAGCCGTGCGTGAGAGAGCCAAGCTGCTGCACCGTAGGTGAAAAATTAGCGAAAAATAACTGTCTCGCTGTCCACTGCAGACCTGCCTGCAACAGATCCGAGTGGTAACATCGGACGTTTTTTTTTATTTTCGGTAACAATTTCGTTACGTCATTCCTACCACGCGTACAAAACGGATATATAGAGAGAGAAAGAGAGAGAGAGAGAGAGAGAGAGAGAGAGAGAGCGAGAGAGAAGAAAAAGAATGAAAAAATAACCTAGACGCTAAAAAAAATATATCACCGTTCCCTTTTACTTCCCGAACATTGTAAAGAACGTAGGTTTTTTTGCCAACGTGTTATTAATAATAATACGAAAATTATATAAGCCTGTACACCTAATAATACGTGTTTCAATTTCAGTTAAAAACTGATTTTGTATTCGGTTTTGTTTTTTTTTTCCCCCCTTTTCTTCATCCGTATTACAACATTACAACGCATCGCGCGCGTAATTGCGAACAATATCTGCATCGATGAGTTTGTATACAGTGAAAATTGTAATGTATGTCCCTGTGCAGCTTAAAAACTGTACACATATAAACCTAGGATAGATATACATATAAACGTTAGTTTGAAACTAAAGTAAACCGAGAGATATTTATAGTCAACGGTTTACGGTTTGATTATTCCAAACTCATGCCATACATACGTCTGTTTTACACACATATATATATGTTATACGCACGAAATGACATTGCAGGAACAATCCCCCCCCCCCCCCCCCCTCCCCCGTTATAAATATTTTAACGTGTTTAAAAAAATTCTCTCAACCCTTGCAGATTGTTACTATTAATATTATAATTATTTTCTTTTTTTGTCATTTTTTATCTTTCTTTCAAATGTATGCTCCACCGGTTATATCGGACGTATTACATTACATCGTATTATATAATAGTATACATACACGCGTAAATTTTTAATCTCTGCGATTGATGGTATGTACCCAACGTTTTACAGATAGATATTAGCCAGGTAAGCAGCGTTAATGACTCTAACGTAACAGGTATGTATAAAAACGCAGCGCATATGGATACGCGTGTTAAAACTGTGTATATATGTATCAAGCCATAAGGCGCACGTCGACGTCTGACATCTGTCATCTGTCAAACTAGTGACGGCACACCTACACGCGATATTACGAGGGTATACGTAAACGGACGTATTATTATAGTTAACAGACAAGAAACTACGATTTTTCCAATGGCAAAATTAGTCGCAAATGCACTGATTGTGAGAGAAATTTCATTTGTTACAGTGACTAGAAAAATTGAGTAACAATGGTATCGTTGAAGAAACTGTTTGAATATTGTTGCAATTGCGAAAAACGAGGTACGCCCAACCAGTTTGCGCTGTTGTCGATCCTTTTTTGGTTATTGAAACGAAAAATCAGTTTCCGAGGTTTACTCTACTTTTTTAGTTAAACGAGACTTTAACGTCAATTTATCGGTGCACAAGCGTTAAATTTTCGCTACAGTTGCAAGAAAATACAGCAACAGTGATCGTAATGAGAAAGAATAGTAACGGATTCTAGACTTTCCGGTAACAGCTAGAAAACTAATTTTCATTCTCTACCTAGAAGTATATTTTTCGATTGTGATAAAAAATGAAAATAGTTAAGGACTGAGCGGTAACTGGGACTAAAAATTTCTCTCAGTGTGGCAATGGAAAAGTTAAAACATTACAATATCGTTTTGTGTGATTTGAATTTAAAAATTGAATATTGTTCCAACTCTCTTCCTCTCCCTCTCCCTCTCTCTCTCTCTCTCTGTACAGCGATACGGTTTTAGATTAATTGCGCATAACTTGTACAAACATAGAGAATTTCATACACATCGTTATAACTATTGCATTCTAAACTCAGAGTCGTATACTATCTATTTCCAAAGAAACTCAGCTGCATGGACATTTGTATACGTGCAACGCGGTTTATTTATACTTCCGTAAAAGGCGACAGTAGTCGGTGCATTTCTCACGATTATACACTTATAAATCACGTATTTAAACATTGCTGTGATATCACAAATTCAAACACAAACGAACTTCGGATCCGTGAAAATAATTGTAGGATGACGGATTTGTTTTATTTTATTTTTTTTTATTTATATTCAATTTTCAAAAAAAAAAAAAAAAAAAAATAATATTCATTTCATACGGTAAATTGAGAAGTTTCAATTTTTTTTCAGATAATGCGATAGAAAAATGACAGTGTAATTATTATTAGGTGTGCAATTAATCGTTGCAACATGCAACAGGGTTTACGGACGTTTTATCAGTCTTGTTTCAGATATATATATATATATGTGTATATATGTATATATACATATAAATATATACAAAGCTGGATCGAGGAGATCCCCCCGTATCGCGCGACAAGGTCGAGATGATCCGCCGCATCTGCGACCCGGTGTCTCCTTTCCTTACCAAGTTCACCCTTCGCCGACGAAGGTCAAACGCATCCGCGTTAAGCCATCCGTAGTGCGAATTTGTTCGAAACAAATAATAAAATGTAATTCGTAAAAACAATTGAATCGAACTCGTTCCTTCCAGTTATTCGAAAAAAAAACGAAAAAAAAAAGGAAAGTAAAACAAAACTTTCTTTCTTTCTTTCCGGAAAAAATTTTGGAAAAACCAACGAAAGATACCTGGTACGCATAATATTTTCACAACGGTCGCAATATTCGAGGACTTGGGTAGGAATTTTTGGGGTATCAAAAAAAATTAGATAGCGAAATAACGCAAAGATAAAAAAGAAAGGCACGATAGACCGAGCGTGTGTGTGTGCGTGTGGACTTCTGTCTCTCTACCTGGGAAAGGGAAG
Source organism: Neodiprion pinetum (assembly GCF_021155775.2). Lineage (NCBI taxonomy): Eukaryota > Metazoa > Arthropoda > Insecta > Hymenoptera > Diprionidae > Neodiprion > Neodiprion pinetum. The sequence continues at coordinate 5,402,056 of NC_060233.1, forward strand.
GTTGCCGTCGAAGAAGTCTTGCCTGAAAGGAACCGGGTGTATCGATGGTGTGTTGCCTTGCAAGAGCGGGGTGCGGCGGAGCAACGGAACCCTGACGAAACCATGGTAGAGATATTTTCCGTCTGGCCTTTTGGGCGATGGAAGAAGTCTTGCTGGTCGAGGACGAAGACATGACAGGTTAATATCACCACCGCCGTTTTTACCACTCAACCAACAAACAAAAACACCGGGTTTTTGCAGACCCGAAATAATCCCCGATCGCGAGTCAACTCGACTCTGATTTAAAATTCATCGGTTATACCGGTGAGCGTAAAAAACGACCTAAACGAGCCGGCGCACCTCGAGCACCCGTCAGGACAACGACGAGGAGGTGAATCCCTTATCATCATCGTCACCGAGATCATCTCCTGCATTTCAGATTTGAGAAAAAGTGTCCGCGTCTCGCTCGATTGACGGAAAAAAAAAGAAGATGCAAATGACAAATCGACTCTACGATTGCCGTCAGCGATTCGAGCTAGGGCAATTTGGACTTTCCTTCGTTGACCGTGATCTTCCTAGTTTTTTTTTTCTGTACCTTCGACTCACCGTACCCGTAAGTATCTCTGACAAATGTTCAACGTTACGTTAAAATAAACGTTTAATAATTACGGTAATTGAATTGGCATCGTTAGACCGCAATGTGCGTATGAGAATGGAGTTGATTATTATCTGTATATACATATATACATATGTTAGGATAAACTAGCGCACATATGTAAGACGGGGAGCGGATCGGTCGCTCCGGAGGTTCCGAGAGTCGCGGTGACACTGATCGGTCGGTCCCTGAAAGGTTCCTCGACGTTCTCCGGAGCCGGCGTCGTCGCCCGGGCGGAGGCCTGACGCCGCAGCCTGAGCCACCGCGCATATCACCTAGTGTTAGATATATAGTAACGACGCTTAGCGCCGTCGATGGCGCGGTCACGACGCTGCCGTCGGCGTCGGCGTCGGCGTCGGCGTCGGCGTCGGCTTCGTCGGTCCTGCGGGGAACGCTTGGCTTTACGGTTTTACATACACAGCCGCCCCCTTATCGTCGCCTGTGTAACGGACGGTTGGAGGTTCGGGTTGAGGTAGCACGGGGAAAGAGGCGTTTCGAAAGGATCGATCCGTTAGGTGAAGAACCCCCGCGCAGCTGCCTCCTTCAACGGGGAAAGGGGGGAAGGTAGGGGTGGTTACTTCTACCACTCGTCGGCTGTCTCTTTCCCTATGGCTATATCTCCACTGACGATGATAAAAAAGGATTAAACATAAAGAGAAATTAAAAAAAAAAAAAAAATGACGATAAAAAATATAGATCTACACGGAGAACGCGAAGATGAAGATGAAGATGAAGATGAAGAGGGATTCATTTGCACGTTTCGTGTGGATCTAAGTTATACCTTATTACTAGGTATTGATGATCAGACGGTTCATCGTCAATCTCGCATTCAGTACTTTACAATTGCATAACAGATACGACGATGGTGATGGGGAAAAAAATCTGAGAAACTAAAACGAGATTAAGGATCGAGAAAAGCTCCGTCCCATATGCAGCTTCCATGATTTGATATGGATGTTTTGAAATTCTGAGATTAAGTTTGATATATGATAAGCAAATTATCGGATTCGTCATACGATATGCATATACATTTTTCATACGATATCGATTCAATTGATTCTGGTGCGCAGTTTTGTATAACTAAGAAACTTGAGAAATTTACCAAGAGGTGAGTCGACCGATCTCGCCTATCGGATTTAACGGAGAAATTTGTGACGATTCACGGTTTTCATGAAGACAATATACAATAGAGTAGTATGCTTAAGGGTGGAATTACTTTTGGTATCAACAGATTTCTTCTCCCAGTCTGTTTTTAAGGATCTTTCCGTTTTTCTATTGCGAAAGTAATACGAAATTCCCAATGAGCTGCGCATTGCCAAACGATTGTAAGAGTAATGTGAAAATTTTCAATCTCTGGACGATATTTATTCACTGTGAAAGACTTTCAACGTTTCCAGTTAGTTTAAAGACAATTGGGACGCAAAGAAACGATCATAGAGAATTTTTATCCCTTAAAGAAGTTCACACGAATAACAGTAACCATGATGAATAATAAATAAACAAAGAAAAGTAAAAACGTTGGGAAAAAACTTGAGTTCCTTCGTTTTTCTTACATGTTCCAAACCACAAACCATCGAGAAGGGTCTAGAGATAAGAAAACGAAACCGGATATGCTTATTCGTAAGTGTGAGCATTGTCTGTACATGCCTATAAGCGTATAAAGCTTATCACGCCTGACCTGATCGCATAAATTATAGTGTACGTGTGGAAATTGGCACGACTCACGTGGATCAAAAAATACACGTATAATACAACAGACATAAAATTGCGGAGGTGTCCGTTGGCGAAAAACATTTTCTTTGAAATTTACGATCCTGGTGGATTGCAAAGTATTCCAGGCTCTTGTCTGACGGACAGTGCGAGCTAAATGTTTATTGTAAACACGACTGGCGAGGCTTGTGTATCTAAGAATAATAAGACCACAGTCAGTAGAATTGGGGCTTCGGTTATATTTTACCGTTAATTTATCGCTACCAGCGAAAAAAATATACTTATGCAATACGACATTCTCAACCCAAGGTGTGCAATTTAGAGTATTTTTTTAACACTTAATACAACGTCGAACGCGGCGATGTTTATATTTTTTTTTTTAAGCGGACTTGCATTTCCTGGTTTACCGCTCGAATCAGATCTAATGAAATTTAGAAAACCGTTGTAGATTCTCTTACCTTGTCGGAGTCCGTCGTATTTGTGGATCCAAATGACGCGAGGGAGTTTCGATCGAGATTTTCAACGCTGTCGTCCAGGGATGCACACTCCTCGAGGTCTCTGCTGGATCGTTGACTGGAACTCTTCTTCGCAGGACTCTTGGGCATGCTCAAACTGAAATACGTCTCCTGAATGACCTCGCGTAGCCTCTTCACCCACAACTGTTTCGCCTCCAAGGAATTGGCCCTCAAAACAACCCGAGTATCGCTGGTCGGCGCCCGTCCTGTCCAAACTGCAAACTTGCACTCGTCACCCTCGATGTGCTCCGTTACTCCCAGCTCGGAAGTCATCAGGCGACTCTTGTAGATGTACTTGACCTGCAGGTTATTTGGAAAACACTATCATAGTAAAATAAAAAAAAGAGGAAAAAAATTGTTTTGACGTTGTAAACTGGATAATCTTTTGACGTCAGCTTCTTCGATTGTTAACTAACCTTTCCAGCTGAATCTTTGACCTCTTTACTGAACAGCAAGTACAATTCAAAAAGGAATATGTGCCGATCTCGACCCTTTCTGATCAGCTGTTTAGGGTCCCAAACTGTGAAAGAGTCCTGAAGCACTACGTCTCCTAGTGTATCTATTCTGACGTCGCAGCCCTCCAGAAGACTCAAATGTAAAGCATCGTTTGCTTTTTTAGGCACGTTTAGCATTACTTCTAAACCATCTTTTATCTCACCCTGACCTTCCTGGCAACAGGCCTGTCAAAATAATAAAAAAAAATTACCGCACCATTCGTACGCATACGCGATTTGTTTCAGCAATAGAAATCGTCGCTTTTGGTAATTGCAAAGTACAAAACATCATTGTGCTCTGTACCTGAAGGTCTTTTAAGAGTAGTTGGTACTTTGTGATCCTTTGAACAGGTTTAATCAGATACGCGGCGATGGGATGTTCGACTCTATGCTTTCGCTGTAAATCTTCAAACCACGTTCCCCCGTGTGCGACTAGTAGTTGATTGCTCTCTGGCTTGTTTTTACAATATGTAACATACATGTCGAATTTTGCAGCCTGGAGAGAGGATCATCGATTATTAATAACGAGTTAGTGAAATTGGGCATCGAGCAAACAATTAACAAAAAGTGCATGACAAATTTTACCCAGGTAACAAAACAGTGACCAACATCCTCTGGCATAGTTTCATATTTTTCCAATTCACGTAAGAATATATCGCTGTGGAATTGGTAAATCTCTTCCATGTTACTGAATATCATTGATTCTCTTCCCTGTAGTCCGGCAGGAACGTTACCTCGTCCACTTCTCGTTTCCTCAAAGAAGCATCGAATACATGTTTCCAAATCTTTAACATAGGTTCGCTCGGTTTGTAAGAGTTCGGCCATGATGAACCTGGAAATGAAATATATCTAGTTATAGCCAAAATTTAATTTTCCTACAATTTTATGCTGAGTGTAGACTTGCGCGAAAATCATGAATATTTTGCAATCTTTCTCCATAAACTCACTCTTTTCGACGAGCAGATCGTCTCTTCTCTTCATTTAGCTCTTTCAAATCTTTTCCTTTGATTTTTTCTTCCAGAAGAGGATCCGAGTTTCTATCAATTGCCAGATCCTTGTGACCGTCATCAGATTGTATTCCCAGATCTCCTTCGATTTGAGTTTTGTAACAATCCATGCGCAAACTAAAGTCCTTGTAGCGTTGATCCACCTCAGCAACAGATTGCTTAATCGCAGCGGCATGAGCATGTCCTTTTTCAACAAGATTGTCAGCTAGCTGAATAAGCAGTTTAACCCTCTCTCGAGTTTCCTGAATGTAAAACGACGATTTCATATGCTATGATTGAACACACTCTGCAGTGATAATATGTATTTTATAGCCCAGTAAATTTCCAACCTTTGCAGCTCCTTTAAATTCATTGTGTTCCTGCAGTAGCTGTTCATTTTCCGCGCGATTTTTTCCAACATTTGTATGCGTAGCGAGATAGAGTTCTCCAGTTTCCCGAATCCATTCTAGAGCCTGCTTTGCACTGCGTTCGAACAATACATATTGATGGCACTGATCAAGGCGCTTCTTTCGCTGTGTCCAGTGCTCCAGAACTTTATTCTCCTTGCTCAGTAGCTCCTCCAGAATACCTATAATATTATCAAGGATGCGAATATTCAAAGGTAAGAAAAGGTTTTGATTCAACAAAGAAAATGGATGAGTAATTTTCATTATTATTTCTGATGAACTGTTTGAATGTCACTAACTTTTAACTTTGCCCTCAGAGCCGGCACTGCTTGTCTGGTAGCTATAAAATTGTAAACTCCGATTGGTGTATTTGAGGAAAGTTTCTGCAGTACGACGGACCAAAGTGCAAGCTTTAAGAAATGCTTCTTTCTGCTCCTGATGTTTGCCAACCAAAGTAGGAACTTGTCCTCCTTTATCCCCGCTAGCACACCAATCTTCGTCTCGTCTATATTCTCTCTCCAGACTGTCAAGGACCGATCGAACTTGTTCGGCTGTTTTGTAAAAGTTTATACTAGCTGTGACGAGCTTGTGTCTTTCCTCGGCGCACGTAACCAGCTGTTGCCATCGTTTCGTTACGTCTTCTGCCACATCTCGTATACTCTTTGGATCATAGTGGTTTGCGCTTACCAATGCATCCGCTCTGTGTTTTACCTGTACATAAAAAAAAAATCAATGCAAGTGTAATAAATAATAGTGCTCCTGCTAACAGATCTTGGAGCTCTCCTACCAATTAAAGAACTTCAATAGTCTGTGTAGCTCGGTGTATTGATATATACATGTAGTTAAATGAGTACTGAGTATACAAAGACTAGCTGTACTGTCTCCTGTTTGTCAACGAAACATCAAGGTTTGCATGAGTTGTACCATAGTTGACGCATTCACCGACAATGATGCAATGTAACATTATCGGTACGGGAGAGTATTGTGGAAAAAAAAAATTTTATTCCTACCTGAACAGCGGATGTATGAGTCTTCTCGATAGCGACTTGGAACTGCTCATGTTCTAGCCTGAGTTGTTCGGCATCTTGTAGATTTTCCGGTACCCTGAGAGACGCCAGAAGCATAGCTTCTCCGTTGCGAATCCAATTAGCAACATGGGTTGCATCCGCTTGAAGTTGAACAAGCTGAGCCGCCTGCTCTAAACGAACCCGACGCATCTCGGCGAGATCTTCCGCATCCATTTCTCGCTCGTTTAAAAATTCTAAAAGTACTTGAACCCTGGCTGCAGCACTGTGCTGTCCATCTGCCATGACACATACGCCAGCTTGCTCGAGAACCTGTGAATTTTTTAACGATTGTTGATTAATTCCGAGTAAACGTTGACGAAATGCAGAAAAACGCAAGACACTCTACTCCACGTACCTGTGCGAGCTCTTGACCCTGTTGCAAAACTTGAAAAGCGGTATTTTGCATATGCGCAACACCGTCGTTGTGTACGCGCAACAATTGTTCTGGTGAGCCCTCTCGAGGAGGGCCTTGCAACTCTTGGGCCCACATTTCCAGCTGCCCGCTGGCTTCTAGTGCGTCTCTTTCAAAAACTCGCAACCGCAGACAGAGTTCCAATCTCAATTTTCTGGTCGCCCAAAGCTCCTCAAGCTCCTGACGAAGCCCTGATAGACGATCCAGAGCTGCTTCAACTGCAGAAACCTGAACACATATTCACATTCAAATCACTTACAGAGACTTTGTATTCAACCTTGAATCTTCTTCAGATTCTTGCAAACTGCTCTCCAAGCTGGCGGTAATAATGACAATGATGTTGATAATAGTAATAACAAATTACAAATAAAACTGACTAACCGATCCCGTTGTGTCTGGGGCGTCAGTAGAATCTCTCAGTTCCTGAAGAAGGGCTTCTCCCTGAGCAATCGTCGAGGCACAAGCTTCGAGACAAGAGGATCTGTGCTGGGCACATTGATCCAATAACCTTTCCGCTGTTTCAAGACTCTCTGCTACCTCATCTTGCTGGAGTTCTTGTCGCAATTCATCTACCCATCCAGAGAGCTGTAGATAGGTGATAATGAGGAATCGTTAGGTGAGAAATTTTCGAGAGACTTTATATACGAAATCATGTTTCTTCTTCGATACACTCACCTCTTTCTCATGAGTATAAAAAACAACTGCCAAATCAAGTCTACGACGTCTCTGTTCTACCCTGGCTGCAAAACTGCTGACATGCGCCTCTAGTTCCTGAGCTACGGCATAAATTTCATCCGCTGCACATTCTCCAGTGTGTGCAAGTTCCTCGGCTGCTGTTAGTAGCTTGGTGGCATTTGTATAAGTGTTCTGTAAAGGAAATATTTTGTAAGGTCAGATTGCAGTTTTATATACAGCTTCATTCCAACTGCGAATTATTAACAAGCAATCGGTCGTTACCTGTGCAACATTTTCAAAGTGTTCGTGACTCTTTTGGTATACTCTAGCTTTTTGCAGATTTCTACCGACTCCTGTATTTTTTCTAATGAAAACTTCACCGTGATTTGTTAGCCAGTCCAAAACCTGCTTCACATCTTCTTGAAATAATCTGCACAACAATAATAGTAACATTAAAACATTAATAACATAAGTGTAAAATATTAATAATATAAGAGAATATTTGAACAAAATCAGATAGCCACACTAAAATTTTCGAAATAATGTAACTTGAAAAAGTTATAAAACGGAAGCTAATCAGAACTGTGTACAACTGATAATTACCTACTGTGAAATCATCGAATCATAAGCAATGTAAACGAGATAATTGCGGACAGAGACAAAATACATATTATCAATAAAATAGAATAATCTTCAAGCCATAAAAGGAGTATATAAATTTTCAACCATTTGTAAAGTGATTTATTGGCTACTTTGAATAAAAATTTCAATTATATTTCACGCTTGTGGGAAGAAAGTAAAAAAACACATTCTCATGCATACTTCTTCAAGAGTAAGAAAAAAAATTTGTACACAAATTTTACATAGAGCATTTGTGAATTTTATGAAAAGACTATGACTATGATTAGTGAAAGACAAAGATGAAAGAGAAGATGAAATAATGGCATGAAATGTGACCAAACACCATACCTCAAAGCAAGACGCTGATGCAACTTGACTTTGCGGGAATGCCATCGAGCCTCCAAAGCTCTGTGATGACCAAGGATCTGATGTATGACAGCTAGGACATGAGATGCACCTGCACTGTAATCTTCAGCTGGGTTTCCACTCATACCGCCTCGTCCATCCATAACGTGCCCTTCTTGACTCTACCCAATTTTTAATCTTCATTTTATTCACTCATACAGACCACCGTATTTCATACACAAGTGTGTATAGATTGTCTAATCTCAAAATACGTCTTGTGCCAATATAAAACAACACATAAAAACACCCATGCAAAGTTTCAACGAATCTAACAATAACAAACAGTTATTCCAGATTGTTAATTAGATAGACTTTACAACTTATTTGTTGACTAACATTGACAATAGTAATTATTTATGTACCACTTATACAGAGCTAAGGGTTGGCATGCACATTGAATACAAAGGAGAATAGAAGAAAAGAACATGTTCCACTGTAGGAAAAATTATTTCATGAATCCAAGTCAAGTCACCTTAACCAATTAAAATTTCAATTTTATTAAAAGAGCAAAGAAAAAAAAAAACAGTGATTTCACTCTTGCACTTGGTACAGTATAATACAAAGGAAAAAACACCACCCTTGAAATAAAACACAATTTATTAAAGAAACAGTGTCAGCCAGTTTATCAACCTAAAAAGATGTTAAAAATGTGAGAATTGGCACTGTATATTTATTAATGGAATATTGCATGTTACACAGTGACTTAAAAACAAAAAAAAATGAGTATCCAAGTGCATGTAATACTCGAATTTCGTGAAAATTCCAATTTTTTCAGGACTCCATATTTTGCGTCAATTCCGTTCAGAACTGCAAATTCTCATCACTACTATTGAAAATTAGTGAATAACCATTATCTGCAGAGTTAATAATAGATGATTATAAAATAAGATAAATAACAAGCGAGTAAAAAATTATAGCAAGGTAGGAAACATAAGCAAATGCACACACAAACGTCAAACTAGCAAGCAGACGGACACACATACATGTTTTCTGATGGCGTGGTCAATCCCTTGAGGTTGGTTACAGACTTGAACAAGGTGATCCAGCTGGTAAAGGAGCTTCTTACTGGTACTGTGTACCTAAACAATATCACCATCCATACCCAAATTTTAGTAGATTCAACTTTGGTAAATATTAAACCACCTTTACCTCGGCCACAACCTGTACAGTACATAATTACGCTACAACTGATTTAATTTGTAGTTTATTCTTTTTCTATCAGGGATAAGTTTACTATTGATATATTGAACATCTCACAGCGCTAACGAGCCAAAACCAGTGTCATCTACTCTATTTACATATACGTATAGTAACTTCTTTAAAAAAATGTATGACTCTCTACTATTGAAAGTGAAAAAGAGATTGCGCAGGTTTGACATTCCAGTTGACTGGCGAAATATATATGCAACGGTTATTAGCTCGTCAGAAAAACATTGCTACAGAAACAGGAAGACAGGACATCAAATATGTATTCAGTGGAACATAATGACGAAAATACAAAAATATTTCGAAAGAAATGAGTATTTGAAAAATTCGTAAGCAAAAACGTGATTGAGAACGTGGGTTTATATATTTTATTTTTCGTCATTACGTTCTACCCGAACTGGAATAATTATCTGTGGTAAGGTATAATAATACTGTCCGAGTGTTATTTTGATGCATGGGAAAATTGGATTATTAGGATATATTTCCAATAGCACCGGGATACCAAGCTAGCATTGGACAGCCACCAGCTAGAAACTATAAAAAAATATTTCGTACATAATTGACGTGAAATTCATCCACCCCAGTGCTGCTGGTTGTACTTGCGCTATGGCAAACGTGGAGCATTGAGCCCAGCCCACTCAAAAGCGCTTGATACGCGTTGTATACCTGTTAAATATGACAATGACTTACCAAACAGACGTTGCGGTCTATTTGAATTAAAATTTACACAATAACTTTAAAATAACAATGGTAAAAAAGAAAGTTGAAATAAAACATAGTAAGAAAAAATATGCGCCATGCAATCCGTTATGCCATTTGTTTACTTTGTACTGCATTTTGGTTAAGATTACTTAAATGATCTTGATTTAAACCATCGTAACGTAAATAAACATAATGCTATTTATGCTATATCTTGTCAAACCACCAAAGCACCTAATCCTGATCATGAACCATTGAATATAACTGAATATACATCTGCCCAGATTTTGATTTTTTGCGATCAAATTCAGAAAAATGTACAAGCAATGGTTATAAAAATATAGGTGAATACAAAAGAGAGGATCAATAAAACAGCAGTGAGCTAGTTATTTGCAAGCCAATGTCAATGAAAATATAAAAACCTTTAAATTTTGATGATTGCATCATAAGATTAAAATTATGGAACAATAATGTGTTGCTCAGTAATTACCTTACTAATAGTTTTCATTTCAGCCATTCACCATAAATAATCATTCGAATTAATGATATTACCCAAAACAAGAATAAGTTTCATACAATTCTGTAAACCACTGTAGTAAATTACAGAATTGCAGTGAAAAATTTTAAACTCACCTCGGTGTAAGCCTGACACATAGCTTCGTAGAGAGTTTGATGCTGTCTGATGTGAGATTCAAGAACTGCAATTTCACTGGGTAAATTTGTTGCATCGCATGCTTGACTCCATCCGGCAACGCTATCTACGTATTGCTCTGCCTTGTGATGAAAGACAACGCTCAAACCAAGAACTGCGGTACGCTCGTCAAGTCCTGCCGCAAATTCTTTCCAAGCTCTGTCCAGTCTTCCAGCAACGGCGCGAACGTGACCAGCCGCGTAATGTTGAGTTTCTAGAAGTCTACCAGCCATCGTTAATATTCTATTAATATTAACGTAAACGTTCATCGAACTCATAGTATCGTGCTTGTGATTTTCTTGCAATGTTTTAGCTGCTTGATAAGATCTACCAATCTCCACGTAATTTTTGAGAAATTCTTCCCTGTTGTGGCATATCCAATCAAACATTTTCTCGCAATCTTGCTCGAACAAGCGAAGTTGGAAGCACTGGTCTAATTTCATCTTCTTTATGTGCCAAAGTTGCAGAAGATGTTGCTGCGCTGCGTGAACGGAATCCAAATGCTGGATAACCAGTGCAGCCAGGGCCCGGCCATCGGGATCTGCTCCACCAGTGGCTCCAGCCTCAATACTGCCGCCTTCTCCGCCTGTTCCGCTCATTCCTAGACACCAATAATTGACCAAAGGATCTAAATAAACTGTACTGCTACTTTTGAATGAATTTCACCACTTAGCAGTGTACACTGAGAGTGTAATTTTTACATACCGCTGTTGAAGCGTTGAAGCAGACGTTGTCCGACTACTTCAACCTCTTCGACAGGTACTTTCATGATTTTTTTCTTCATTTCATTGTGAAGATCGATGCCATGTTTAGCACCTCCAACATCATCGGCAAAGTCATTGCGACTCAGATCCTCTTGCAGATCGTCCAATCTGTCGAGCAGGTCTGCGGCCTGCCAAGTAAAATCCTCTACAGCGAGCCGAGTGTCGATCCATTGAGCGTGATCGTACTGAAGCGTTCCATCTAAATCGGCAGTGAGCTGAGAGGGGTCTATCACCTTGCTCAATGCTTCAAGGCTGATCATGTTGGTCTGAAAGTGAAAAAAAGAAAAATCGATGTGTTATTATGAGTAACACGTCAATCGCTAAAAGTAATTGTCAATCGTTTATTTATATCCACCTGTAATTGAAAGAAAGATATGCTGCTGACGCAATTACATGAGGATTCATGCGATATAGACAAACGAGTTGCATATTGGTTTTTAAAGGTCAGCTCCTCTACCAAAGTGTAATCCGGTGCTCGAGACATGCGTGTGAATGCAAGTGAGATTGTGAATGTGAAGTTCAATAATGCTGCAATGTATTTACTCTTGGCACCAATGTTTGCGGTACAATGGGGAGGAGGGCTTCACATTTTGCTGCATCAGTGAATTCAATGAACGCTCCATACAAAACTGACATTGTGCCAAACTAGGGCACAAGACCCTGCTGCTACTGCAGCAGAGGCCTTGCACAATTCCTATATAGCTCTGCTATTCACCCCTTACCTATTATTGATTCTAATATTTACCTCAAACTTGTATTTGTGGCTGCCCAACGAGGTCCTTTGTTTCTGCCAAAAGTTGTCAGGCTTTATGATAAAGGCAACATGTACTGATCCGGGAAAATGTTCGTGTAAAACCTGAAAGTGTCAATTAAAATTCATTGTCGTACAGCCAAATATTTGCATTGTCACAATTACGCTCAAGTCTCAGTTTTCTATAAACAAACCTTGAGAATTGGTTTCACTGTGCCCCAGGTAGCTCCACGCATATCAACGACGACGGTGAAACCAAGCCCCCTTGCTTCGTCATTAGGAATGGCTAGAAGATACTGTAAAAGACGACGATAATCTTCTGGTTTAGCACGTTCTCGTCTCGGAGTTGTAGGAAAGACGAGAACGGGACCGCCGCGGCGATCGCGTCCACCCGGTAATATCGCTAGTCGTTCTTGTAGCAGAGGAAGTACCTCTGCCGCTCGAGTGCCATCCATTTCGTCGGTACCCTAGTGAGCATCCGACCTGAAAATCAACTGATGAATAACAAGTTCAATGCAGGGAAAGGAATGGAAGTAACATTAGAGGATGAGACATAATGAGACATAATGAGACATAATGAGACAAATGATAAAGAACGGACTGTATTTTTAGTAGATCCATTGAAATCAAGAAAATTCATCAATTTTATTCGACATCAAAGAATAGTAAAAGAATGAATTAAAATAAGAGAAAATCACGTTCCTGTCCTTTTCGGTGCTGAAACAGTTCACTGCCACAAAAGCTGATAAGATAAACTTGAGTAAAATTGGATAGCCTGACCAGAAACGGTCAGAGAGTACTGCAGAAAGGGCGAAGAATTCTGATGAAAAACTTTTCTACTTACTCAATATTAGCGATCAAAGTGACTAACAAAATACTTGGTATTTTAACATATGACTGTGTTAAAATAGATCATTAGCAGTAAGCCTTGGATGTTCTTTGAACTGAGTATCACATCGCTGATAAGTCAATGGTTTCACACAAAGAAGTACGGAAATGTTACACGTACAATATACAATATAACAATGAAATAACATCTAGTGAATAAAGATTAATGCAGAAAATTTTTTCCTTTAAATGTAACTCACTCACATAAGACTGAATGAAAAATTATGGTACAATCATTAACTTTATTTATATAGATTTAAGAACATACAGATTGTATTTTCCACGTTCAAACAATTCTAGCAAATAATGAATTCAACAATGAAAGTACTTTAACATTTGTCAAAAATGCCTGAGATGGCCTTGATATGTTAAATATAGTATGCAGCAAGAGGAAACATCATTTCTGAAAATTAATATCTACGAGAAACGTGTTCCCTGGTAAAAGATTGTTATTGTTATTATTATGATTATTCTGAGCAGGACAAAGATTCTAGGAAATTTTTCATTCTTCACGAGTCAAGAGGTAATTCTCATACAGGGAAACGAGGCACAAAGAACAACGAGATGAGAATAATAATCGTTTCCAGATGGGTGAAAATTAATAAAATTTGTAACTGGCGAAATATTTGGGAAAATAGTTTTCATGGTTTAAATGAGATTATGAGGTAAGAGCTGGGGTAGTTGAGCGGTGTGTGATAGATAAATAATATTAGTATTGATTGAAATTCGATTAAATAAATCGTGAAATTTACACCTGTTGAATGGAATTATTTAAATTAGCAATTCGCGAGCAGCGTGCGACGAATTGCGAGGACAAGTAGTCAAATTTGGTCCGAAGATAGAATAAGAATAATAATACGAACGTTGAATGCAAAATGGAATATGTATTTGGCGTGTTCGTACGCATGCATACACGCACGTATATATGTGCGTAATAAATTTGTAGAGGCGAAAATTGTGCGGCAACCGGAATATAAGGTGATAGAATAGAACATTTCGATGGTATCATAACAGAAGACGGGGTGTTTTTGTTATCATTTTTTCATCATTTTCAACGGATAATATACCATGTGTAAATTAGGATGGAAGAGTGACTAGGTATCCAGATACCAAGTCCATTCGGTGAGTGTTCACGGGGCAAATCAATCGGGAAGTCTGTACGTTAGCGAGAAAGAGAGAAAAAGAAAAAAAAAATCGCGTGGTCAGGGAGCTGGGTAGACAGCCTCTGAAGTAGGTATATACAACGTGAACAAAACGTCCCCTTTGACATTGTTTGATGATACATCTAACAAAGCGACGTGCGTATTATACATAACCGTTGTTGTTTCATTACAACGATATTATAATTAGATACTAGAAGTTGCATGTAGATATATATGTATTAATAGCTATGTATCTACGGATAGTAGAGAGCTTGTCAAATCCACCCCATCGGACACAACAATTAAAATGAATATTGTGATATCTCTTACCTCGGTACAGTTAACTCCGGGAAATCACTTTGAATCACTAACTTAATACAATTGTCATGTCTAATTGGAAAATAACTTTTAACGTAACTCATATTGCTCGCACATTGGCACATTTACAAAATCACACAAATAACGAAAGAGTTATACTTCTGCCATGTTCGGCTACAAATTCTACATTGCTGCTGAACCTCGCCGCTGATACCTTCTGCTTCTCCCGTCGACCGTCGCGGCGGCGCTGCTGTCGACATCGAATCATCATCGAATAATATGCGCCAAATGGGCAACGGCCAAAGGGCAATGCCAGTATACTCTGTCTCTCTTTCTCTACACTCTGATTGGCTGAGCATTACGAGATATGCGCGTTCGGCCAATCGTAGCGCAGAGCGAGAGAGACGGAGTGTACGGCAATTGCCTTTTACTGGGAAGCCACCTCCATGCGATATAAGCACGACGGCAACGGCAATGTGCGCGCAACTACCGGTGTTTCGAATCCAACGACGCGTAGTCATTTTACAGGACGTCCGGATTGCCGTCCCGCTTAATTAGTTGATTGTTAGTTGGTTAAAAAGTGAGGGTATATTAATACCGATTGACGAGACTATTCTGTTCCCAAAATGACTAGCTCTGTGACTACGAATCCATCCACGCTTTTGCCGCTAGGTAAATAAATAAAATAATAACGAAATTTTTCCTAACCTCGATGATCTAACGACAGAACGACGTTGTTTATTATTTATTTTTTGTGTATTTTTAAAATACGTTTTAAAATATATGCCATTAGTTCGGGGTAGTCCACGTGTCTTTGACATTCTCGTATTTTCTGCAACCTTGCTCATTATCGATCATCTTAATTTTCTCTATTAACTGATGTTTTATTTCATTGAATTTTACTTTACAGAATTGGTGGACAAGTGCATCGGCTCCCGCATTCACATTATCATGAAAAATGATAAAGAAATTGTGGGTACATTACAAGGATTTGATGACTTTGTGAATATGTTATTGGATGATGTGACTGAAAGCGAAGCAACACCCGAGGGACGCAGAGTTACAAAATTGGATCAGATCCTCCTCAATGGAAATAACATTACGATGGTTAATATGGAAATACGAATACATTTCGATAGCATGATGTGTTTAAAATGCACAACAAGGTTTATTATAACAGTTTGACTATCATTTTTTCTTTCCTGTTTCAGTTAGTACCTGGAGGTGATATGCCAGAAACATAATCTCACCCCCTGTGATTTCATGTATAATACTTTTGACATTTACTGCTATGTGATTGTAAAAATTTATTCAAATAACAATGATTTTCTTTTGTAAACATTTCTGCATTGTCTTCCTTTTATCCCGTATCATCATTGAGCCTTTGCCATTTCTAATTAACTTCAACACTTTGCTTCGACCTCTAAATCTTGAAGCTCTGTTGCAACTCCATCTATACTG